>NC_065450.1:4016150-4644007 GCF_917563875.1 Diabrotica virgifera virgifera
GCTCAAAAAGGTCCGGAACATTGTTTAAATAATCAAAATGTCAAAAAATTAAGAAAAACTTCGATTTTTTTCTTCGTTTTTTTTTATTTTAACTTTTTCACTTCTGAGAAAAGTTACACTGACATAAAAGTTGGGTAACTAAATTTCCTACAATATAGGATTGGTTAAAAATTTTAAAAAGTGTCATCCTTGTTGCAATACAGCAATAATTGCGAAAAAAACATAAAAAATAAGTATTTGCATTTTACGTTTTTCAACCATTTATGCTAACACTTACGACCTTCATATTTTAACCAGAAAACCTTTATGATATAATAAAACAATACTGTAAATTTCATTAAGATGGATTTAAAACATTTTGCAAAATAAATTTTGCAATCTAGCTTTTGCAAAAAAAATTATTTTTTTCAAAATGTTGCAGTACTGACAATAAAGCAGATAGCAAGTTGAATTTTTTTACATATAGAAGAAAGGTACAGTATTCTTCTATACGTAAAAATAAATTCAACTTGCTGTCTGCTTTATTTTCAGTTCTGCAACATTTTGAAAAAATTAATTTTTTTGCGAAAGCTGGATTGCAAAATTTATCTTGCAAAATCTATTGAACCGATCTTAATGAAATTCACAATATTTTTTTATTATATGATATAGTTTTTCTGGGTAAAATTATGAAGGTTTTAAGTGTAGCATAAACGGTTGAAAAACGTAAAATGCGAATACTTGTTTTTTTATGATTTTTTTCGCATTTATTGCTATTTTGCAACAAGGGTGACAATTTTTAAAATTTTTAGCTAATCCTTTATTTTAGAAAATTTAATTACGCACCTTTTATATCAGTGCAACTTTTCTCGAAAATGAATACTTTTAAAGTTATAATCAAAAAAATGAAGAAAAAACTCGAATTTTTCCTTTATTTTTTGACATTTTGAGTATTTAAACAATGTTCCGGACCTTTTTGAGTGGGAGGATAACTCAAATATTATTATATGAGTTATTTTCAAGCAATTTCTGCAAACAAATATGAGTCACCTCTCAACGTCCAAATTAAATCTCAACGTCCAAGTACGTGTTTTGTTGCCGTTTGCAGATCACCGCTGTGCTCGTCAGATTGTTTTTCTGTCGTACTTGTCATTCAAATAAATACGGGGAATGTATAATTGGTTGCCTATCGGCTAATATTCCATAGCGTCTTATTACAAGCAAATGCTCAACTGGGTACGGCTAGCCGAAGCTGGCCATGAATTCACACAATCGCAGTTGGGTGTATGGCTGGCTAGGATCCTTAATTTGAAAAGTCTCTTACGCACAGCGCACAGGGATCACTTAACGTATCAGATCGTTCGAATTCTTTTAAAAACAATGAATAAAATTTAGTCTGTATTATCTCACAGATATTTTTTTTATTTCACAGAAACGAATATCATCAACTCTGATTAACTTACATATTTAAAAAAATCTATAATGTGTCCATAAATGTGTGGGTCGGCACTGGCGACCCTGCCGGCCCTGACCAGCCGCCACTGCAGAATGTTATACCTAATAGTCGTCTATCGTCTCATTTAGGGGTCTACGAACCCATAGCATGTCAAGTTGAAGCGTGTTTTCCAAAAAAAAAACAGTAAACAAAACGTTGTTAAAGGAGAATATTTGTGTTCGAGAATTGAATCTGTGCACTATGTCTGCTTGAGTTTTCAATGAAAAAGTGCGTTCTTACAAAAAATGAGTAATATAACGCCAAATTTGGGCATCAAGCAGCCCAAATTGTAGGTTTAATTTTAGATGGACAATCGCAGCAATATCTTGAGGGAATTGGGAATCAGAGCCAGAATGCCTGCTATTGCTCCACTGTTAACGAGGCACATCGTATGGCGCGTTTAAGTTTTGCACCAGAACATGTCGATTGGGATATTAACGACTGAGCTAATACAGGGCCGCGTTTAGGTCAATTGACGCCCTAGGCAATTCTCTAGTAGCCGCCCTTGGAGCATGTACCATTTTTGCGAAGAAAAAAATTGCAAGCAGATTTTTTTATTTAAATAAGAATACATAAAAATTCAGATTTATTTCTTGATTTTTTTTTTGGAAAAATCATCTATAATGTCGTCATAATTTATCGCCTTTGTTACGTCACTTTCTATGGACAAAGTCGACAAATTGTTAAGACGTTCTTGCGTCATACTTGATCGGAAATTATTTTCATGTCTATTTTAAATTCTTGAAATTTTCGAAAATGACCTTTCAGCGGACACGTTGGTTGGCAACTGGGAGGCACAAATAAATGCGCAAAACAATATCAAAATTAGGGAAAATATCTTTCAATCCGCTCTTCTTTAAATATTTAGATATGTCAATTATTGGTAATTGGTGATTTTATTGTGGTATCCAAATGAACCTTTAAGTGAATGATTCATGTATGAATGATGTAGATATCTATTAGTGCAGTCAGTGAGGGTATTTGGCCCCGAATTCCATCCTAATGCATCAATTTACTTGATATTTTCACTGTAAGTAGGGAATAGCTTAAGAAACAAAGCCTTTGCTATATCCTATGACACTTTTAACTTAGGGGTGGTTCCCACCCGTTCTCGGAGGTGGACATTTTTTTTGTCAAACTAACACCGGAAGTGGCCAGAGAATCTAATTCTAGGCAATAACTGTTTTATAATTTTTTTTGAAAATTCAATACTTTTTGAGTTATTCGTGGTTAAAAATTTGCCATTTTCATTGAAAAATGACACTTTTTGGAGACTGTTTTTTGGGAATACCATAAAAATTGTGCATCTAACGAAAAAAACTATATAAATAATTTTTGTAGTTTATGAAAAATCAGAGAGATTCATTTTTTCATAAATCTTTTAGTTTTAATAAAAAAAGAGATGGTAGGTGAAAAAAGATTTTTTTTGTTCATGCTCAAATCGATGTATTCAACTTAAAATAACAGAGAAATTGTCGATTTTAGGGGTATAAGGTATAATGCTACGAATGCCTTTTGTAGTGCTTGAACAGACCTTTAAAACGAGAATTGTTAAATGTCGGTTACATTCAAACTAAGCGAGATATAGTGCAAAAAAACTTATGACTAATGTATTTTAAGAAAAAATGAGAAGTACATTATTTAAAACCCCTCATCCATCAGAATTTAAATGTATCGTTATTCTTCTAGAATACCTTCTACTATACATAGTGTTATTTCTATATTCAAAAAGTTGGGCGGGTTTAAAATTAATGGTTTTTGGAAAGAATAAGGTCAAATTATAGAGCGCATTTTTAAATTTTCTTAAAAATCTTTCTTTTTCTCCATGTAATTCGAAAGTGATAAGAGATACGTAAAAAAATACCTTACAAAAATGTAGGTTTTCTTTTACAAATTTAATTTTTCTTCCATTACTGTATCTCATTATCATTTTCGAGTTACATGGAGAAAAAGGACGATTTAAAAAAAAATAAAAATGCTCTCTATATTTTGATCTTATTTTTTTTTTCAAAAACCATACATTTTAAACCCGTCCAACTTGTTGAACATAGAAATAACACTATAGTAAAAGGTATTGTAGAAGCAAAACGATGCATTTAAATATGGTGGATGAGGGGTTAAAATATATACATACTTCGCATTTTATCTTAAAATATTATAAATTGGTCATCCTTTTTTGTTGCACCATGTCTCGCTAAGTTTGAATGTAATCGAAATTTAACAGTGCGGTCGTTTTAAAGGTATTTTCAGGCAGTACTTACAAAAGATATTGATAGATTGATAATAAAAGATATTGATACCCTTAAAATCGACCATTTCTCTGTTATTAAGCTGAACACACCCATTTGAGCATGCACAAAAAAAATTCTTTCCGCCTACCATATCTCTTTTTATGTTATCACTAGAAGACTTATGAAGGAACGAATCTCTTTGATTTTTTATAAGCTAAAAAAATGTTTAATATAGTTTTTTTCGTCAGATGCATAATTTTTAAGCTATTCGCAAAAAGGCGACAGTTTTCAATGAAAATGGCAAATTTTTAACCACGAATATCCCAAAAGAATTCAGTTTAAAAAAAATATAGAACAGTGCCGCCTTTGCGGTGCGACGGCCCAATAATCCCTAAATTTACAACTTCTGTCTTCTTTGAATGAATAGTGTTAAGAAAATGCAATTTATTTTCTAGAAATGAATGCCCACTTATATTACATTGAGATGTACTTAAATATTATTCGATTTTAATTTTATATACAAATATTTTTTGTACAGTATTTTTGCCGCCCTCTCATAATTTGCCGCCCTAGGCAACTGCATATATTGCCTGATGGATAAAGCAGCCCTGAGCTAATATTCTTTTTATTGATGAGTCAAGATTTGCACTTTCTGGATCCGACAGTGCAAATCATCTTGCAGTTGATAGATATCATTGCTGTATCAGAAAGGTGAGGCCACCATTTTCTGGGATTCACAAGGTGTGATCTACATCTACTTCCTGGAAGAGGGCAAAACGATCAGAGGGCTTTACTATGCCGCATTTTTGGCCCGATTCGACGCAGAATTTCAGAAAAAAAAACAGCCCCAATTGGGGAAGAAAAAAATACTGTTCCACCATGACAACGCTCCGGCTCACACCTCCGCCATCGCCATAGAAAAATTGGTCGAATTGGACTACAAACTGCTGTTACATCCAACGTATTTTCCAGATTTGGGCCTGTACGACTTCTTTTTGTTTCCAAATTTAAGAAAGTCACTCGCCGCGCAGAATTTTAAGTCGAATAAGATGTTCATCACCGCCAAGGCAGCCTAGTTTGCAGACCTCGAGAAAATGTATTCTTCAGTCGGGTTGAAGAAGATGGAGCATGGCTGGGTCAAGTGTATCGAGCTAAAAGGAGACCAAGTTCAGAAATAAATCGCCACTTTTCAAAAATTTTCGTGTTTCTTTTGAAGGTTAAGTACTTATCGGATCGCCCTAGTACGAAAACGTTGTTAACAATATTAAACGTTAATAATAACTTAAAAAAAATAAGTGCAGAAACGATTAAAATGGTCAAACATTTTGAATTTATAAAAATATCTTTGAAAGTCGTAGAAAAATTTATAGAATATGTGACAGATATACCCATACAGCAGCGTAATAACAACACATATAAATGTCTTTCCGTGACAATAAAAAGATCTTGAGTTATATTCGTCGTGTACGGCAAAGTAGCCAGGTTTTGTCTTGTACAAAACAATATTTCAGCCGATACACGTAATCCGAAGACATAGATTCGGCCATAAATCAAACGACTTTTTGACTTTTTCCCCTGATAAATGTATCCCCAGACGGAAATATGCAGAAGCTGTGTTTCGTTGTAGGGAACTAGTGTCACAGTAATATACCGCCAAAACAGAAAACTTGGCGAATAAACAGTAATATTATGAAAATTTTCTGAGCTGGAATATCTTGGTGAATAAGAGCTACATATCAAAGATAGTATACAGTATACAGTGCTCAACAATAGGGATCTTGCACATTTTCTTTACTACATAATAATGTTCAGTTTTGTATAAAAATGAGATTTCCAAAATTTCACGCTTCAAAACCTCATAATATCTTAGAAGTACAAATTTAAAGTCTTCTGTATTTTAAAATAGTTCAAACTACCCGTGACGTCACATATTTTAACTATATGGTTCCGTTTATGGTTATATTTAGGTGTATTCTTCTTCTTCTTTAGTTTATTGGCCTCCACCTACTTGGGTATTTGGCCAGCTCGTCGTCGCGGAATAAATAGTCCAGAAAGCCACTGCGGATCCGCTAGGAAAAATATTCTAATTCGGATTTTTTGCACAATCTTACTCAAATAGGACTCCTTTTAACAAATTTGCATGTTGCCAGGACCAAAAGGTGGTCAAAAATTTTTTAAATTTTTTTTTTGTTTTTTTCCTAAAATTATTTTTTTTGCATGGAAAAAAGTTTTTTTAGGTTTTTTGGATCATTCTAAACAGAAAAGGTCTTTAGTGACTTTTCTCTAAAAATGATAGTTTTTGACATATAAGCGATTAAAAATTGAAAAATTGCGAAATCGGCAATTTTTAGCCCTCAAAAACTATGTGAAAAACTGAAAATTTGAATGTTGCCAAGGTAGGTAGATATTCTTTAAACATCGATTGATGAAATCCCGAAGAGGTTTTTGCAATACAATATTCAAAACTCCTTTGTTTTTTAATTGCTAATCAAGCGTGCGCGACACTATTTTCCACCGACAGTATGGTGCAAATGAAAGGAATAAATTCGTTATTTCCTAAACCGGCGACTTTAAGGAAAAATCCCGAAACAGGTCGATTTTTATTTTTAAGTTGTGATATTGTGGCATATATGGTATACTAGTGACGTCATCCATCTGGACGTGATGACGTAATCAATGATTTTTTTAAATGAGAATAGGGGTCATGTGCTAGCTCATTTGAAAGGTTCTTTAATTCTCTATTCAGTAATATAAACATTTACATAATTATTTATACAGGGTGTCCAAAAAATTTTTATTAAATTAAATTATTTGACAAAAAAAGAAGTAGAAGGACACGCTCTATAAATAATTATGTAAATGTTTACATTACTGAATAGAGAATTGAAGAACCTTTCAAATGAGCTACCACACGACCCCTGTTCTCATTAAAAAAAAATCATCGATTACGTCATCACGCCCAGACGGATGACGTCACTGGAAAACCATATATGCCACATAACTTAAAAATAAAAATCGACCTGTTTCGGGATTTTTCCTTAAAGTTGCCGGTTTACGAAATAACGTATTTATTCCTTTCATTTGCACCATATTGTCGGTGGAAAATAGTGTCGCGCACGCTTGATTAGCAATTAAAAAACAAAGTAGTTTTGAATATTGTATTGCAAAAAACTCTTCGGGGTTTCATCAACCGATGTTTAAAGAATATCTACCTACCTTGGCAACATTCAAATTTTCAGTTTTTCACATAGTTTTTGAGGGTTAAAAATGGCCGATTTCGCAATTTTTCAATTTTTAATCGCTTATAATATGTCAAAAACTATCATTTTTAGAGAAAAGTCATTAAAGACCTTTTCTGTTTGGAATGATCCAAAAAACCTAAAAAAACTTTTTTCCGTGCAAAAAAAATAATTTTAGGAAAAAAACAAAAAAAAACGTTTAAAAAATTTTTGACCACCTTTTGGTCCTGGCAACATGCAAAGTTAAAAGGAGTCCTTTTTGAGTAAGATTGTGCAAAAAATCCGAATTATAATATTTTTCCTAGCGGATGCGCAATGGCTTTCTGGACTAAAAGGAAAAATATTTATATTCTAATGACATTTATCGTATGTCATTGTAATATAATATAGTTTACCAGTTTGTTGAGATTGGAGTTTGATATAGTTATTGAAGGAAAGAAAGAAGGTTTACTATGGAAAATAAAACCATTTTGTAAAAGTACAAATTTTCTATGAATAGTTCAAACGATCAAAAACATTTGTAACGCCATATAACTGTATTTTCTACTGACGTTTATAATGTCTAATTTAAAATTATATACAATTTTGTTTACTTTGTTGGTGCAAAATGTAAACATATAAACCGATGACGTCACGACGCGTTTTGGGCTCGCTGGTATAATTTGAATTTTTAATCGTCTTTAGGGGCCAAACGAAAGACAAACAAAACTTTTTTTATCTTTGATACATGTTTTAAATGACGTTCTGTTGTGATTTATAACATTTTTGTCGAATTTAAAATTTTATGCAAGTTCCCTATTGGCAAGGATCACCTTAACAATTGGTAATTTTTAATGTCTCGAATTTCCTACACCTGTCCGATTTAAGTGATTTTGACATGTTGTAGCCTTTTCTTTAGCAATATCGCTGTAATAATACCGTTGCTAGACAGATAAATTGTCATTGTGTACCGGGTGTACCAATAAAACTGTGATTTTTTCTTAAAGTTCACCACACCCTGAAGACATAACGGATGCTGAGACTTAGAAGATGAGGGAATTTTACAATTTATAATTCAGCGCGGAAAAGTTCCAGCGATTGAGTGCCGAGGGGGGGGGTCCATTGGAGTAAGAATGCAAATTAATCATGAATAAACATTTTCACTTTAGTTGCAATACGAAACTATTGCCGTATTATATTTTAGTTGAATCAGAGTGTGCGGCAAGCACCCCTACCGGTTTCGAGACTTGTTAGTCTCTCGTCAGGAGGTGCATATTACTGTATATGCAGCTCTCTCTAATTGAACCAAAATAATCTCCGGCGTCCTGTCATTTCGTTCGTTGCAATTCGTGACTGGACGCCGAGGATTATTTTGTTTCATAGTCTTTTCATATCTTGGAGGCATCACTAAGATTTTGTTTTTTTGAATTATCCGAATATCTCTTTTCTTGTAATAAGAGCTGCACAATTTTTTGTAAATAGAAACACTGATTGACTCACTGATAAACATCAGTATCTTAAATAGAGGTTGGATTGTTAAGATTGGAATGGCCCGCATGCAACCCAGATTTCAATCCTATCTGTATACCGAATACCAAATTGAAAATAGCTATTTGCCGTCATCCTAGGCCTCCAGAAATTTTGGTAGAGTTAAGGTTGGCGCTGGTAGTGGAATATCGGGCTATTCCCCGGGCAAGGATAACAAATATCTTATAGTCTAAGATACGATATAAGGTCGATTTGCACCGATCTGTTTAATGAATAAAAATTATTGGATATGTAATTTAGCATGTTAACGATTACAAAAAACAAGAGTTGCCCGATCTAATCTTGTTCTAACTATAATTAATTAATAATTAAAAAATGACATTTTTTATACATTAAAAAAAAATTTTTGTGACCCGAGCAGAATTTCATATTTTCTAGGTTATACTAAACAAAAAAGGTCTTTTGTAATTTTTCTCTACAGTTGATCGTTTTCTAGTTATAAACAATTTAAAACTGAAAAAATAACGAAAGATGACGATTTTCAAGGCTCAAAAACATAAGAATATAATATCATTTTTGAAATTACGAACTACCTAAATTCAAGTTCAAACCTTAATTTATCAGTTCTTGATAAGCCTTTTGGACTTATTTAATTCTGAAACATTGTTTTTTAGTTGTTAATGCCCGTTTCCCCATAAGAAACCTTCCTCATTAACAATTAAAAAAATATGTTTTGGAGTAAAACATGGCTAAAACTCTTATCGGAACTAAAAAGGTTTGAACTTGAATTTATATACTCGATGATTACAAAAATCATATTTTTCACTTGTGTTTTTGAGCCTTGAAAATTGTCATCTTTCGTTCGTTTTTCAGTTTTAAATTGTTTATAACTTGAAAACGATCAACTTTAGAGAAAAATTACAAAAGACCTTTTTTGTTTAGAATGATCCAAAAAATCTGGAATAATATCTGCCTGGGTCGAATTTTTTTTTAATTCATAAAAAAAATGTTATTTTTTATTTATTAATTTAATATAGTTAGAACAGGATTAGATCGGGCAACCCTTGTTTTTTGTAATTGTTAACCCTTAAATGCATCGTGTTGCCGTTCGGCAACATAGGTAAACGCTTCAATAAAATGTCTATACTGATTCGAATTTGAAGTAACTGCATGGTGTTGCCTGTAGTCTACATAGTGTAAATATTAAATAGTTTGGCACTTTTTGCACAGATGGCATGAACATGCACTTCGACCCATTGAATTGTTTGGCAGCTAACCTGTAATGTCGTGTATTATTTGATGAAGTTTGTGAGTCGTATCTAGTTAGAATATTAGTGATTTATTATTAAAAAAATATCGTAGTTAGTAGGTAAGGTATCTACTTTTTACTTTTATTATGCTCCCTTGTTGTTTTTACCGCATTCATGAGAAAAATGAAAAACATTCTTTGTTGCTGTTTTGCTACAACGCGCACTTAAGAATCCCTGACACAGAATATTTACATCTGATTCTTTATTACAGAATGCATCGTCAGAATTATTTGTCGGAAAAGGATCTGCAGGAATATTGGCAAATTTGGGTAAATATTGGGCCTGAGTAGTGAAGATGAAAGTGATTTCTCCGACACAGATAGTGAATTTGAACCCAACTATGGCAACGAATCTGATGAAGAAACGTGCACTGGGGCTAAAGATATGGCAGAGTAGATAGACACAACAGAAAATATGGAAATGCTAGAAAGTGAGCAAATCATCCAGGAGAATGAAAGCTTGCCATCTACCGATCTTGGAGCATCCGATAATGTAGTTGTTGTTTGGCTCGCTTTATTCCAGAGCTTCAAAATTTCCGTCTTTATCATGATAATTATTATACAGGTGTACCGCTGCTTGTACATAATGTCAAAAGGGAAATATTATCATTGGGAACAGTTCAAAGGCAACGGATACCATATTGCAAATTACCAACACATACGGATATGAAGAATTTCCCCGTGGTGACAGTAATGAATATACTGCAACGGTTGACGGCGTAGATATCCCATCTACAACAGATCTCATCTAAAAAGATAATAAAAATAACGTCTTGCTTTCCACTTTTGCAGGTATATCTCCTACAGTCCCTGGCCATATTATTATGACCACCTATGAATTTTTACAAAAATCAACTATTCCACTAGGTAGGTTTTGTTTAAAATATGATTTTTAAATTAAATTTTGTGATGTAATGTTAATGTTATACATTAACTATTTTATATTTAATAATAAACACCAATAAAACATTTGAAAATATTACATATTATATACTTTTTAATATTTTGTTGAACTTCTGACCATAATCAGATGGAAAATATTTGGGAGGTTTTAAAACGAGTATTTTCCGATGAAAAGGTCACTAACGAAATTGTTTTGATTAAAGAACTAATATATCATGGAAACCAAAATAACAAATTAAAGCAAAAAAAAATTTAGCTGCATTCAGAGTATGTCAAGACGGATACAAAGCGCTAATCAAAGTTAAAGAGGGCTCAACAGAATACTGAAAAAATAAAAATATGTGATATTTTTAAATGTTTTATTGGTGTTTATTGTTAAATATAATACATTTAATAATAAACAGCAATAAACCATTTGAAAATATCACATATTTGCATTTTTTTAATATTTTGCTGAGTCCCCTCTAACTTTGATTACCGCTAGTACCCGTCTTGGCATAGTTTAAATGCAGTTATTTTTTTTTTTGCTTTAATTTGTCATTGTAGTTTCAATGATATATTAGTTCTTTAACCAAAACAATTTCGCTAGTGACCTTTTCATCGAAAATTTCTTGTTTTAAAAGCTTTCAAATATTTTCCATCTGATTAAGGTCAGAAGTTCAACAAAATATTAAAAAAATATAAATATGTAATATTTTCAAATGTTGTTCTGAAGCTATTTTCTTGTGGCATTTTTACAATTTTAACTATTTATAATGGGAAATAAGCCACAATATTATTAAAAAATGATTTTTATTAACGTTTCGACGCCCAAATCGGGTGCCGTTGTCAAAATACAAAATACAAAATACAGTAGTATTTTGTATTTTGACAACGGCACCCGATTTGGGCGTCGAAACGTTAATAAAAATAATTTTTTAATAATATTGTGGCTTATTTCCCATTATAAATAGTTAATATTTTCAAATATTTTATTGTTGTTTATTATTAAATATATTATACTTAATGCATAACATTAATATTGCATAACAACACTAAATTTAAAAATAATATTTTAAACAAAACTTACCTAGTGGAATAGTTGATTTTTGTAAAAATTCATAGGTGCTCATAATAATATGGCCAGGGACTGTATATACAAATAAAACGCTTTGATAAGACTGCGAAAAAAAAACAGTAGCCAATACTGGATACTGTTACTAAAAGAGCGACGGTTGCTAAGAACCCACAGGCCAAACTTTTAACACAAGCAGCTTTTCGCAGAGAACTTGCAGAGTGTATGTGCAAAATGAGCACAACCACAGCAAAAAGAGGGAGACCAAGTACATTGGACGCTGACATCTAAGACAAGAAAAAGAGAGGACTAGCTCAGTACATTTCCCCCAAAGATATTAGTAGGGACCAATATGGACACTGGCTGACTATATAGAAGATAACAAACAACGGTGTAAATATCCCAATTGTAAGGGGTTTACACATACAAAATGTCAGAAATGTGGTGTGGCACTGTGTTTCAATAAAAATAATAATTGTTTTTATAATTTTCATGTAAATTAACAATGCAGATTTTATATCCTAACTTGACCTTGTATGCACAATGTAGCATTTTGGCAACAAACCTGTTATTGTCAAAAACAAAGTGTTTAAAATGAAACTTAATTTTTTTTATTATTTTTTCATCATTTCTAAGCTTCCGCTAAAGGCCCTTTTTGATATTTGACATCAATAAAAAAATCATGCATTTAAGAGTTAACATTCTAAATTACATATCCAGTAATTTTTATCCATTAAACAGATCGGTGCAAATCGACCTTATATCGGATCCTCTACTATTATTCATTTGATGCCAAACAGATTGCGAGCAGTCATTGCTGCGAGAGGTGGTCATACCCGCAATTGAATTTTTTTGTTTTGGTTTGTTAATTTTAGTGCGTTTGATATTTGTAATTAAATAAACCTTCAAAGCAGTGTTTTTATTTACAGCTTTTACAAGAAAAGAGATATTCGGATAATTCAAAAAACAAGATATTAGTGATGCCTCCGGGATAATACGAAAGGACTATGAAACAAAATCAGCCCTTCAATTTTTCCACAGAATAAGTTAGGAAAAAATACAACGCTCCCATTCGCCCCCGTATAATGCCATCTAGGCAAAAATTTTTGCTACTAAAATAGCGTAGTCGCCTGACATTTTTGGCGACCACAATTTGACGTTAAACATATGATACACATATGACATATTTGTCGTTAATATGTAATATTTATTTACCATTTTTGATAAAATTTGTTATACAAACAATAAGTTCGAGTGTCAAATAAACGTCAAATTGAAAAGCGGATATTTGGAAGTTCTCTGAAGAGAATATCTATTTTAAGGGTTTTTCTTCACTTTTTCGCTATAGTTTAGTTGTCGATGTTAACATTAATTAAGTGTACATCGAAAGCAATTAGGCAGTGTGAATTATTAGTACCAGATTTTAACATTAACTGGGTCTATTGAACTATTAATATTATTTGTGTGTGTGTGTGTGTGTGTGTGTGTGTGTGTGTGTGTGTGTGTGTGTGTGTGTGTGTGTGTGTGTGTGTGTGTGTGTGTGTGTGTGTGTGTGTGTGTGTGTGTGTGTGTGTGTGTGTGTGTGTGTGTGTGTGTGTGTGTGTGTGTGTGTGTGTGTGTGTGTGTGTGTGTGTGTGTGTGTGTGTGTGTGTGTGTGTGTGTGTGTGTGTGTGTGTGTGTGTGTGTGTGTGTGTGTGTGTGTGTGTGTGTGTGTGTGTGTGTGTGTGTGTGTGTGTGTGTGTGTGTGTGTGTGTGTGTGTGTGTGTGTGTGTGTGTGTGTGTGTGTGTGTGTGTGTGTGTGTGTGTGTGTGTGTGTGTGTGTGTGTGTGTGTGTGTGTGTGTGTGTGTGTGTGTGTGTGTGTGTGTGTGTGTGTGTGTGTGTGTGTGTGTGTGTGTGTGTGTGTGTGTGTGTGTGTGTGTGTGTGTGTGTGTGTGTGTGTGTGTGTGTGTGTGTGTGTGTGTGTGTGTGTGTGTGTGTGTGTGTGTGTGTGTGTGTGTGTGTGTGTGTGTGTGTGTGTGTGTGTGTGTGTGTGTGTGTGTGTGTGTGTGTGTGTGTGTGTGTGTGTGTGTGTGTGTGTGTGTGTGTGTGTGTGTGTGTGTGTGTGTGTGTGTGTGTGTGTGTGTGTGTGTGTGTGTGTGTGTGTGTGTGTGTGTGTGTGTGTGTGTGTGTGTGTGTGTGTGTGTGTGTGTGTGTGTGTGTGTGTGTGTGTGTGTGTGTGTGTGTGTGTGTGTGTGTGTGTGTGTGTGTGTGTGTGTGTGTGTGTGTGTGTGTGTGTGTGTGTGTGTGTGTGTGTGTGTGTGTGTGTGTGTGTGTGTGTGTGTGTGTGTGTGTGTGTGTGTGTGTGTGTGTGTGTGTGTGTGTGTGTGTGTGTGTGTGTGTGTGTGTGTGTGTGTGTGTGTGTGTGTGTGTGTGTGTGTGTGTGTGTGTGTGTGTGTGTGTGTGTGTGTGTGTGTGTGTGTGTGTGTGTGTGTGTGTGTGTGTGTGTGTGTGTGTGTGTGTGTGTGTGTGTGTGTGTGTGTGTGTGTGTGTGTGTGTGTGTGTGTGTGTGTGTGTGTGTGTGTGTGTGTGTGTGTGTGTGTGTGTGTGTGTGTGTGTGTGTGTGTGTGTGTGTGTGTGTGTGTGTGTGTGTGTGTGTGTGTGTGTGTGTGTGTGTGTGTGTGTGTGTGTGTGTGTGTGTGTGTGTGTGTGTGTGTGTGTGTGTGTGTGTGTGTGTGTGTGTGTGTGTGTGTGTGTGTGTGTGTGTGTGTGTGTGTGTGTGTGTGTGTGTGTGTGTGTGTGTGTGTGTGTGTGTGTGTGTGTGTGTGTGTGTGTGTGTGTGTGTGTGTGTGTGTGTGTGTGTGTGTGTGTGTGTGTGTGTGTGTGTGTGTGTGTGTGTGTGTGTGTGTGTGTGTGTGTGTGTGTGTGTGTGTGTGTGTGTGTGTGTGTGTGTGTGTGTGTGTGTGTGTGTGTGTGTGTGTGTGTGTGTGTGTGTGTGTGTGTGTGTGTGTGTGTGTGTGTGTGTGTGTGTGTGTGTGTGTGTGTGTGTGTGTGTGTGTGTGTGTGTGTGTGTGTGTGTGTGTGTGTGTGTGTGTGTGTGTGTGTGTGTGTGTGTGTGTGTGTGTGTGTGTGTGTGTGTGTGTGTGTGTGTGTGTGTGTGTGTGTGTGTGTGTGTGTGTGTGTGTGTGTGTGTGTGTGTGTGTGTGTGTGTGTGTGTGTGTGTGTGTGTGTGTGTGTGTGTGTGTGTGTGTGTGTGTGTGTGTGTGTGTGTGTGTGTGTGTGTGTGTGTGTGTGTGTGTGTGTGTGTGTGTGTGTGTGTGTGTGTGTGTGTGTGTGTGTGTGTGTGTGTGTGTGTGTGTGTGTGTGTGTGTGTGTGTGTGTGTGTGTGTGTGTGTGTGTGTGTGTGTGTGTGTGTGTGTGTGTGTGTGTGTGTGTGTGTGTGTGTGTGTGTGTGTGTGTGTGTGTGTGTGTGTGTGTGTGTGTGTGTGTGTGTGTGTGTGTGTGTGTGTGTGTGTGTGTGTGTGTGTGTGTGTGTGTGTGTGTGTGTGTGTGTGTGTGTGTGTGTGTGTGTGTGTGTGTGTGTGTGTGTGTGTGTGTGTGTGTGTGTGTGTGTGTGTGTGTGTGTGTGTGTGTGTGTGTGTGTGTGTGTGTGTGTGTGTGTGTGTGTGTGTGTGTGTGTGTGTGTGTGTGTGTGTGTGTGTGTGTGTGTGTGTGTGTGTGTGTGTGTGTGTGTGTGTGTGTGTGTGTGTGTGTGTGTGTGTGTGTGTGTGTGTGTGTGTGTGTGTGTGTGTGTGTGTGTGTGTGTGTGTGTGTGTGTGTGTGTGTGTGTGTGTGTGTGTGTGTGTGTGTGTGTGTGTGTGTGTGTGTGTGTGTGTGTGTGTGTGTGTGTGTGTGTGTGTGTGTGTGTGTGTGTGTGTGTGTGTGTGTGTGTGTGTGTGTGTGTGTGTGTGTGTGTGTGTGTGTGTGTGTGTGTGTGTGTGTGTGTGTGTGTGTGTGTGTGTGTGTGTGTGTGTGTGTGTGTGTGTGTGTGTGTGTGTGTGTGTGTGTGTGTGTGTGTGTGTGTGTGTGTGTGTGTGTGTGTGTGTGTGTGTGTGTGTGTGTGTGTGTGTGTGTGTGTGTGTGTGTGTGTGTGTGTGTGTGTGTGTGTGTGTGTGTGTGTGTGTGTGTGTGTGTGTGTGTGTGTGTGTGTGTGTGTGTGTGTGTGTGTGTGTGTGTGTGTGTGTGTGTGTGTGTGTGTGTGTGTGTGTGTGTGTGTGTGTGTGTGTGTGTGTGTGTGTGTGTGTGTGTGTGTGTGTGTGTGTGTGTGTGTGTGTGTGTGTGTGTGTGTGTGTGTGTGTGTGTGTGTGTGTGTGTGTGTGTGTGTGTGTGTGTGTGTGTGTGTGTGTGTGTGTGTGTGTGTGTGTGTGTGTGTGTGTGTGTGTGTGTGTGTGTGTGTGTGTGTGTGTGTGTGTGTGTGTGTGTGTGTGTGTGTGTGTGTGTGTGTGTGTGTGTGTGTGTGTGTGTGTGTGTGTGTGTGTGTGTGTGTGTGTGTGTGTGTGTGTGTGTGTGTGTGTGTGTGTGTGTGTGTGTGTGTGTGTGTAACACAAAATGGAAATAGATGGCAATAGGAATATACCACCAGATCGGTGAAGGAAAGAAAGTCAGTATGAAAATATAAATCCACAAGGAAAAAGTTTTCCTGTAGTTGGCTGTATACCATATCATCATCATCATCATTGTCTTTGCCTTATCCCTATGCGGGGTCGGCTTCCCTAATTGCATTTCTCCACACAATTCTATCTTGGGTCATATCAATGTTAATCCCCTTTACCAACATGTCCTGCCTTATCGTCTCCCCCTAGGTCTTCTTTGGTCTTCCTCTCCTACTCCTTCCAGGAATCTGCACTTCAGCTACTCTTCGTATTGGATGATTAACGTCTCGACGTTGAACATGACTAAACCGTCGTAACCTATGCTCTCTCATTTTGGCAACAAAACTGGTGCCACACCGAGACTTTCTCTAATATACTCATTTCTAATATTATCCTTCTTTGTTACTCCACTCATCAATCTAAGCATTCTCATTTCAGCCACATGCATTCGTTATTCTCTTTCTTTTTCACTGCCCAACCTTCAGTTCCGTACATCATAGTCGGTCTTATGGCTGTTCTATAGAATTTTCCCTTCAGCTTCATTGGAATTTTTCTGTCACACAACACAACACTCGCTTCTTTCCACTTCATCCATCCAGCCCTAATTCTACTGCATGCATCTCCATCTATTTCCCCATTACTCTGTAATACTGATCCTAGGTATCCAAAGATACCATTTTATTTGTAGTGACTCCATCTTTAAATGAACATTCCAAATACTCTGTTTTTGTCCTACTAAGTTTTAAACCTTTTTCCTCCAGAGTTTGTCTCCACTGTTCCAGTTTTTGTTCCAATTTTTTGATTTTTGGTTTTGATTTTTATTATTTATATTTTCTGTATTTTTTTTTGTATTATAAATATGGTATACCGGGTGGTGAATCGGAAAACGGGCCATAGGAAACTCAATGTAAAATTCTAAACTGTTGAATTCCTGCTTCCCTAATTATGTTACATCAAAAGTCATGAGAAGTTATTTGTAGAGGATTGAAATCTGTATTAAAAACAGAAGTTACAATTGTTCTACGATTTAAACACATTCCAAAATTTTGAAAAATATAATGTATTTACCGCAGTAGGTATGTGTGGGTATGTTGGGCCACACGTTACTATTTAACTGACATTGAGCACATTATTGACTGAAGAAAATATCTTTATTATTAATACTTTCTCCTTAACTAAGGGTATCTTATCAACTTTATTGTGTTTTAAACAAAAAATGATAAAATAATTAAAAAAATTGACAGTTCTAATTGTTAATATAATAAATTCATTGTCAACAAATGCAATCGTATACACATTATTGTATTGTGTGTGGCCTAGCTTTGGCGTATTACTCTGAAAATTGTATTATATTTTTACAAAATTTTGAATAATTATTGTTCATAGAACAATATTAACAGTTGTTTTCAATAAAGATTTCAATTCTCTACAAATAGTTTCTGATGACTTTTGATGTAAAATAATTAGGGAAGCAGGAATTTAACAGCTTAGAATTTTACATTGAGTTTCCTATGGCCCGCTTTCCAATTCACCACCCGGTATAGTTGTCTGTATACCGTATAATACAAAAAAATACAGGAAATGTAAATAATAAAAATCAAAACGGCAATAATAAGGTAAGCAAAATATCTATTGAAAAAAAAAATTGTTCAATCATTATTCGCCAAAATTGTCATATTTCGCCGCTACGGACGCTGCCATAGTTTCGTGTATCCCCACCATGGTCACGCACGGAGCGAATAGATGCAAGAATCTTGAAAATCGGGGTACAAACAATAAAGTTAGAAATTGTCAAACTTAATCAAAAATTTTTCGTGGCGGAATTTTGTGCAGGGGAGTGTATATAAATAAGAAAGCCTGAATTACAGGCAGGCTTCATCTTTTCACGTTTTTCCAAATTGTTTTACTAGTCTATCATTCTCTCTTCGCTCGCTCATAGAGTATTCAGTTTACAAAGCAACTGACAGAACAATCGACCAACCATTACGCTCATTAATAATTTGCGCACCCTTTCAGTTCTCTCGTATTACGCTAATTAGATTAGCTGTTATTCTAGTACAGTCCATATAGCTCGTGCTCGTGCTCGTGCTGAGCTTGATCAATTCGGTAGGAGGTATCAGTAATAGGAGGTTGAACCGTAGCCGCGCTAGTAGTCCATTCACTCACGACTACAGAAATTTGGAACCAGTAAAAATAAATAAAATCAATGGGAAAATCCCAGTAGCTGGCTGTATACCATACCATAGTTAAAAACTCATACAGAAGTAAGAAACTTCAAGTTGTATATTGGTATAAAATAGTTTATTAAAAAACTTCTTAAAATGTCATCCACATGGATTGCAAAACGTTTTCGTTCTAAATTAAAACATCTTCAGTGCCTAGAATGAAGTATTTCCACGTTAGATTAAAGCAAAAAGTTAAAATTGTGACTGTTAATAAGAAAAAACATGTGGAAAATACTTACTTTCTGCTGAGTAGTTGGAACTAGCACACTATTTAAAGTGGTAACCTCATAATATATTATTATGTTTTACATAGTGTTGTTTAACAAAATATACTGACTACAAGTCGATGTTAATGGATTAAATTATATACATGCTCAAAGGGCAACATGGTTCCCTGCTCGAAAAAATGCTAGGTTCTTGTCAGTTCACTGGGCACAGACCAACTGAAAAAGTAGGAAATAGACGTTCATTATGATAAGAGTGACATGACAAGACAGGATAAAGCCAATTTTTGGTTAAGAACTTCAAAAAGTGTAGTTTTGATTTTGGATTTTAGTTAAACTGTAATGGTTGTTAGTAAATGTCTGAAAATGCACTTTAAATTATTTAAATATTGGAGTCTATTATAAAGTCTACATTAACAACTCTAAGTCTTGAAGGCAGAGAGTCCTCATACAATTTCAACATTCGTTCATAAATTTCCTTCTCTTTGGCTTCTAAATGGCTTCTAAACAAAGAAAGAATTAACATATTGAACTGAAACTTCACGTACGTTCATATAAAATATAAAGAGGATACCAATATAACAAAAAAATTAGACTAGTAGCAACGCCCTCTCTTATCTAACCGCAAAACTTATTGAACGACCTAGTATTGCAAAACATCCAATTTTTTTTAAGTTAACTTCTCCAAGAAATTAATCAACTTAAAAATGGGTAATTTTTAATATCTCGAATTTCCTAAACCTGTTGTCCGATTTACGTGAGTTTTTTAATATCTTATTGCCTTATTCTTTAACAATATCGTTGTAATAATATTGTTGCTAGACAGGTAAATTGTCATTGTATACCGGCTGTTCCAATCAAACTGTGTTTTTTTCCCAAAGTTCGCATCACCCTGTGGAATATTCTAGCATTTATAAAATACTGAAATTAAAATTCAACTATAGCCTTATATTTTCTTAACATTCTGTTTTTTGATTCATTCGCTTATGTTGGATAATAAAAAAGTTAGGAACTTTAACAACTACCCTTCTTTTTCATCAATACAGAATGTTTTAAATAAGTATGACAAACTTTAAGGGGTAATTGTGCATGAAAAAATGACAGTTTGCTTTATAAACTTATGTCCGCAAATGCTTAGTTTCCGAGATAGGGGTGTTGAAATTTTTCTTACAAACTGACGATTTATTTATTGCTCTAAAACTGGTTGAGCCATGCAAATGAAATTTGGTAGGTTTTCAGAGGAAGTTATTGCGCATTTTTTGATATACATTTAGGAATTTAATATTCAGCATTGGCGTGCATACGGGTAATATGACCTTTATGTGCGCCAATGATGAACATAAAATACTGAATTGTATGTCAAAAATGCACAATAACTACCTCTTAAAACCCACCAAATTTCCTTTGCATATCTCAACCGATTTTGGAGCAATAAATAAATCGTCAGTTTATAAGAAAAAATTCGCCAGCCCATATCTTGGAAACGAAGCATTTGCGGACATACGTTTATAAAGCAAACTGTCATTATTTTTTCATCCAGAATTACCCCTTTAAGTTTGCCATACTTATTTAAAAACACCCTGTATTGATGAAAAACAAGGCTAGTTGTTAAAGTACCTAACTTTCTTATTATCCAACATAAGCGAATGAATCGAAAAACATAATGTAAAAGAAAATATGAGGCTATAGTTTGGTTTTAATTTCGGTATTTTGACGCGAACCTTGAGAAAAAATCAGAGTTTGATTGGTACACCCTGTATACAATGTCAATTTACCTGTCTAACAACTAGATTATTACAGCGATATTGTTAAAGAATTGAATATAATCAATATATGTATCTATAACATGTTAAAAAAATCACTTAAACCGGACAACACATTTAGGAAATTCGACACATCAGAAATGACCCATTTTTTCAAAATTAATTAACAGTTATTTATGACATAAGTGTTAAAAGTACACGTTTAAGGCACGCATGTGAAAGTTTGCAGAATGAGCGAAGCGAGTTCTGCAATTCACATGAGTGCCTTAAAAATGTACTTTTTAACGCGCATATCACACAATATTTTTTCTACAAACGTAATTACACGACAATATCACAAAAACTTTTACTTGAACTTGACTGATATTCCATTTTTATATTTTTTTGACATTACATCAAAATTGCCTGTACGGTCAATACGAACTGCAGTGCTTTAAAAATTTTAAAGCAGTAGTGCCTTAAAGTAGCATTTTTAACGCTCGTATGGAGTGCTAAAAATTGCATTTTTAACACGGTTGTAGAAAAAATAATTTTGCTTTAAAATCAATTTTTTTTTAAATAAGCACTTTGAACCGACGAACCGAAGCGGTAACGATTAATTTCATTTGGGATGCTAATTAGGGGGTGATTTCCCCCCCTTTTTTTTTCAAAAACAGAGACTAAATTTATTTTGTTTACTTTTGATGTTAGAAACATTTAAAAAAAAACAAAAATAAGGCTTTTTTTGAAATATTCGATTTGGAATATGACGAATATGAACGTATATTTCATTAGTTACAACTCTGCATTTACTAGGTCTAGAGACCTCATACGTACACCATTTTTGTTTCACTTTTTTATATGCTGTATTTTTTCTAAGAATATTTTTTTTTATCAAATACTTACTTTTTGAGTTATTTGCGGAAAACCGTGTAAGAACGTAGTTTTTAGACTTAGTGCTTAGAATTAGTCAGTTTATCCAATGCCGTACTTATTTTGAACGTATAATTTTTACCCCCAAGAAAGGGTGAAACACGCCCCTGGGTACAATATCTTTTAAGATCGGTAATAAAAACACAGATCGGTACAATATCTTTTTTTTTTTCTTTGACGTGTTAGCTATGTGTATGGAAAATTTCATGTCAATACAAGCAGTTCTTTAAAATGTTGTGTGTTCAATCACCAATTAATCTCTTAGTTTTAACATACGTAAGACGTACAGTATCACAACCAAATTTATGCGAGAAAGCCCCACCTAGATCAGTTTCACTTAATGAGCTTAGATTTGCATTAGATAGTTTTAGGTCTGGATCCCGCGTATGAAAAAAAAGTTGATGAATAGCAAGCTGAAAATTTGTTAATAGCTAAGGGTGTCTAGTAGGATAAACTTTGATATATGGGTACTCTGGAACAGGGGCAGTTTTAATTGTGGAACAGGTTAAAAATTTGGAACGGTCAGACCACGAAAACGGCACATTTATTTGGTCCGACAGAATAGACTTAAACTCTCCGAACAGAGATTAAACTCTCGTGCAAAAATCAGACTGCTATTTATCACCTGTCATAATTCCTGTCATTTGACATACTCTACATGTTCCACTAATTAAAACGCCCATTTGGTTATAAATAGCAGTCTGATTTTTGCATGAGAGTTTAATCTCTGTTCGGAGAATTTAAGTCTATTCTGTCGGACAAAATACATGTGCCGTTTTCGTGGTCTGACCGTTCCAAATTTTTAACCTGTTCCACAATTAAAACTTTCCCTGTTCCAGTGTTCCCGTATATCAAAGTTTGTCCGACTAGACACTCTTAAGCTATTAACAAATTTTCAGCTTGCTATTAATCAACTTTTTTTTCATACGCGGGATCCAGACCTATTTAGCTGAATCATAAATTCTAAATATTCAAGTTATAGGTAGCCCTGCTCAGGTGAGATAATAATTCAAAAACCGAGTGAATTAGTGTTATGATTATTGTTCGTGAATATGTTCAATCACAAATTAATCCTTTAATTTGTAATCTCACATTTGTCTTAACTTCCTAAATTTTATAGTTTTACCGGGTATAATTGTGAAACATATCGATTAATAGCTTAATAATTAGTCCATTCAACTTCCTGCAAACTGAATAAATTGCCAAATAGTGTAATTTTTAATTGATCTTCCTAGTGTTGCAATCGCTTTCTCGATTAAATTGTATTGTAAGCTTTCAAAGTTCAAAGTTTGTTACTGTGATAGATGCATTAACCTCTATGCTGAGGTATACATTATTGGTGAACTTATAAATTAGGGGATTCGTGCTCTTTTGAGCGAAGACTATTTAGAATAGTTACCTCATTAACAACTCTAGTGCATAAGTCATTGTTTGAAGTTAAGCCGAGTGTAATTATTATTATCAGTAGCTGTCATTAGACTGCACTCTATTATAAAACTTTACCTAACCAAAACCAACAACTGTAGTGTAATAATAAAACTGTAGCTGTTAATAAAACCATATTTTTTACTCCACGATTCAAACATTTATTTATCATCGTCGATCGAGAAGAAACGGACACAGGGCATAAGAAACAATTCGAACCTTATATTATTAGATCGAATTGTCCATGGAGCAAAATCCGTGAGCAAATGGACTAGAAGCTGGAGGTTGAACCGTATCCGCCGCTATTGCTTCTGCTGATGCTGATGCTGATGCTGATGCACTGGTTATTTCGAATGAGGTCGAGTTCGAAGGTAAATTATACAATGACGGACGGTTATTGGGATAAATTATAATGGCAAATTATGCCAAGATCGCAAATTAATAATCATGTCGCAGACAAATGAATTTCTGCACTTAATATTATAGTCAAATTTTACTTAAATTTTACAAATTAATATTTCTCTCTGTTGAAATTAATTTAATGCATAATTATCAAATTAAGCTACGCGATTCGCACACTTTCTAAGAATAAATTGTGTAGTTGCACATCTTCGAAATCCCAAAATCATTCATTGCCTCAATAATAATATCCATGTTATTCCTTAAGATACGAGGGTCATTTGTAAAATAAGATTACCTACGCGGTGCTGAGAAAGTGTGCGACGTGCTGAGATAAATCTGGCAACACTGCATTCTCTCTCTCTCTCTCTCTCTCTCTCTCTCTCTCTCTTCTCTTCTTCTCTCTTACCCCACCACTTTCGGCTCGCAGCATTGCTCAGTATTGGCCTAGCAGCCTATGAAGATGAAGGTCCCGGTCACTGTTACCGCCAATGTGAAATTCATGCTGTGGTAAGTTTTTTAAATGCAAAATGGATTTCAGATATTGACATTCGTCGTGAGCTGGGAGAGTTTCTCAAAAAAGATGGAACTGCCGGAATTTTTTTCAATCTTTTGCGCTAAAGATGTTGCGATTTATGAAGCTTTACTTCTGTTTACTTAATCCAATTTTAAAAGTGTTTTAATTTTTTCAGATTCGCTATCGGTATTACAAGCGATTAAAAAAATTGATATACCAAAAACACAAAGCAACGCTTTCATAACTTTAATCAGAAAAAACATTTTTAGTTTAAGAAGTGTTGGAAGATACATAAAATTCATTTGGGTGAAAGCACACATTGGGATTAAAGATAATGAGACTGTTGATTTTTTGGCAAAGGAGAACATTTTCGTAGGAACCGAAGCTAATTATGGCATATGCGCTCCAGAAGTTCTAAGGATGTCTAAAAATAAAGTCCTTAATAGATGGAACTATATGCACGGAAGGAATACTGTTTTACAAACCCCAATAGATATAACAGTAGTCAACCAGTTCTCCCCAAAGAATATTGGCATAAAGAACTTGATGTGCCAAGGAAATACCTCACGACGATAACCAGAATGAAATTTGGTCGTGCATGTTATCCTTTGTATGTCCCTGGAGTTGTATCCATATGGAAAACTTTTTTATTATTAATTTTACGAAAAAAAGTTATTCTTCATAAAAAGCTCTGCATGGTCGAAAACCTAAGATTCAACCATCAGGTATCAAATTTTATGAATATTATACGAGGTATGTCAAAAAGTTTGAATTTCACTCAAGAGTAAAGTAGCTTTATTTTTCACAATATTGAAAATTGCTATTATGAAAAGTTGTTTGGAATTTAAAACTATATTCTAATATGCAATTACATCCTTCTAATTGAAAAAAATTTTTTTGAAAAATTATGGATAACTAACATTATTTTCAGTAATTTTAATTCTAATAACTCTTTAATTATTAATTTACGAAAAAAGTGATTCGTAATAAAAAGTTCTGCATGGTCTAAAATACTCTAAAACCTAAAATACAACCATCTTATGTCAATTTTATACGAGGTGTGTCAAAAAAGATAAATTTAGATCAAAAGTAAAGTACCTTTACAGTTCAAAATATTTTAATTAGAAGGATGTAATTACATACTAAAACATGGTTTCTAATTCTTAATAACTTTTCTTAATAAAAATTTTCGATATTGTGAAAAATAAAGGTATTTTATTCTTGAGCCAAATTCATATTTTTTGACATACCTTGTATAAAATTGATAAAATTTGACATAAGATGGTTGTATTTTAGGTTTTAGACCATGCAGAACTTTTTATTAGGAATCACTTTTTTTCGAAAAATTAATAATAAAAGAGTTATCAGAATTGAAATAACTGAAAATAATGTTAGTTATCCATAATTTTTCAAAAAAAAATGTTGCAATTAGAAGGATGTAATTGCATATTAGAATATAGTTTTTAATTTCAAACAACTTTTCATAATAGCAATTTTCAATATTGTGAAAAATAAAGCTACTTTACTCTTGAGTGAAATTCAAACTTTTTGACATACCTCGTATAACATTCATAAAATTTTATATCTGATGGTTGAATCTTAGGTTTTGGACCATGCAGAGCTTTTTATGAAGAATACTTTTTTTCGTAAAATTAATAATAAAAAAGTTTTCCATATGGATACAACTTAGAGGGACATACTGTATAGGTTAAGTTGAAAGTAACTGAATCCGAAAATTGTGAACATTGTGGCGTGAAACGTGGCTTAGATTATTCATTTTTTGGATGCATTAAAAATATACAAGAATCTAATCAATTACGTAATAGTTTTTTAACGTTGGGATTGCAATCTCCTGTTAATATACAGTATTTAATAACTTTGGGATTGAAAGAAATATTTAGGTTACTGATTGACTTTCTCACAAATTGTAAAATTTTATTATAATAGTAGCTTAGGGTTTAGTTAGTGCTTGACACCTATGTCTAACCTTTTGTAAATTTACCTTACTTATCCGTGGCCTAGTCTTGTGTTGTTGTATGAAAATGTCCTGATGGGTCCCTGGACGAGAAGTGTGTCCCCCTGTTAATGTCCCTTTTGTCATAATTAATTATTGATTTTTATATCGGAAATTCGCTTAGGGTAGTTAGGATTATTTAGATTAGTTAGGGCTATAAAAAGTAATTTGTGACTGGCTGAATCACTAATGTGTATGCCAAAAAGTTGGAACACGACTTCTACGGAACACAAAAGGAAATATAGAGAATGATCAGAAGACAAAGAAAAGAGATGAGCGAACTAATAAAAACGTAACACATTCAGAAGGAAACTTGGGCAGACTATTTTCGATCTCTGTTTGCTAAAGATAACGATAACGAACCAATAACACCTGAAGTGACAAGAAACGAAGAAATAAATATTGAAGAAGCAGAGGTAACGGAAGCATTAAGGAAATAACGGAATAGAGGACAGAATTTCGAATGAACTTCTAAAGTACGGATGACAAGATCTAACCAAACAACTATTAAAACTAATCCAAAAAATAATAGAACAAAACAGAATACCACAAGAATGGAGATCAAGCATCCTAATACCTGTTTTCAAAAAGGGAAGAAAAATCGGACCCGGAGAATTACAGAGGAATTAATTTATTAAACACAACACTAAAATTAACGACCAAAGTGATAACAAACAAACTGAATAAAATTATAACATTAGCAGAAGAACAACAAGGTCAGGAAGATCACGCACCGATGCTATATTTATAATGAGGCAGGTTCAAGAAAAATCATTGGAATACAACAAACCGGCATACTTATGTTTCGTGGACCTTAAGAAGGCATTTGACAGGGTCAAATTAAAGAATGTTATCCATTTATTGTACGCAAGAGAGGTACCTCTAGTAATAATTAAAACGATCGAAAATATCTACCAGAGCAACACAATAAAAGTAAAAGTAGATGAAGAACTCACCGACCCAATTGAAGCTGGCAATGGGATAAGACAGGGAGATTCCCTGAGTTATCTATTGTTCAACCTGATCATGGACGAAATAATAAAAAAAGTAAGAAAAAAAAAAGGATTATCAAATGGGAGAAAAACAAGTTAAAATAATATGCTATTCAGACGACGCGACGCAATACTAATTTCTCAAAGTGAAGATGATTCACAACGTATGCTGCACGAATTTAATATAACCGCTAGAAAATTTAACATGTTAATTTCCCTAAAAAAGACTAAATGCGTGGTTATGTCAGCAGATCTAATAAGGTGTAAATTAGAGCTGGAGGGTCAAACAGAACAAGTCATGGAGTTTAAATATCTAGGCATCACAATATCTACAGTTGAGTCCGGGAATCATTACCCGTGCGTCATCATTTAAAGCATACGAAATAAGCCGATGATAAGTCGGAAATTGAAATTTACTAAACGCAACATGTGACAGTATTTTGAAAGCAAAAGTACTGGTGTAGGTATGTTGGCCTGGAGTGTACGGGTTTACTTTACTGCAAACATGCAGATACTTAATTTTGCATTCTTCCTTCTTAGTGAGTGGGATCCTTTAGAGAAATACAGATTAGTTCTAATAACAACCAATAGAAAATTTTATTTTGGTAATAAAAAGGAATAAATCGTCTATTATGACAATGTATATCTCTTTGCGTGTACCTACACACAATGGCAAATTTATCGGATTTAGGAATTTTTGCAAGTGTGTGTTAGATATAAAAAGAAACTACCTATTCCTGAGCGATAAATCATTCACCAAAAGCGCTTGGATCAAAGGGATGCTCTTTACACTAAGAAATAGCTCTTTCTGTCGTCTTCCTGGAATATGCTTCTGACAAAAAATATAATCGTCCTACCCTACTTTGAATAAGACATTCAAATATTGATTTTCTGAAATTGAAACGCAATATTTATCTTGCTTATTTTTGATAATTTTTTATTTAGTCCAAGTACTGAAGCTTAAAATAGGACAAAACCTCGCAATTTTTACAGCATGAATATGTAGATTTGCTTGACAATTTAAGAATAAGTAGTGGAAGTGCACGGATCAAAATCTATATTCTATATGATGCCGAAAGGCGCTTTTTCCATGGGGTGGTTGCCACATCATCTCGGGGTGGTTGCCACCTCATCTCGGGGTGGATATTTTTCCATTCTAAGCAAAAAACGTTCAATACATTTTTTTGATAAAATTAATAGTTTTCGATTTATTCTCTACCGAAAATGTTAGTTTTATATCGAAAAAATCAATGTTTTTAATCAGTTTTCTGCTAATAACTCAAGTTTTCGTTTTGTCAAAATAACTTTGCTTAACAAAAATATACCTTTTGAAAAAATAAACAAAACCGTTTTTTCTCATTTTCTTTAAGACCAATAGTAATCGAGCTATACTTTATTACATGATAGCTCTTCTTCGTCAAATGCCAAATATTGTAGTTTCAAAGTCAAATGAAGGGAAAACTATGCATTTTTCGAGGATAACTTGTACAAACTATAGAGTATTTAAAAATATCTATCTCCAGAAATAAAAAAAGTCGCTAGCTCAAAAATTAAGTGAGTTATAATGAAAGTCTAGTTTTTTCAGAATACACTCTAAACTGGAGCTGGATATTAGTGACACTCAATATGGATTCCGCAATGGTATGGGTACCAGAGAGGCATTATTCTCCTTCAACGTGCTGACACAGAGATGTTTGCATGTTAACTGTCCTCAGCTATGCGTGTGAATTTTTTGAAATTTTAAAATTGATTGTATCCCACCAAAAAAAAAAAAATAAAAACGAAAAATCAAGTTTTTGATGGTGTGGGCAGGGGGAAGGGGGTGGTGGGTTAAAATTACGCTGAATCCTATGTGTTAATCACATAGAACTTAAAAAAATAAAAAAAATAATTCTGTTAGTAAGGGAGGGTAACTTTTAATTTATTTATCCCGTCCATAAGTGGAAAGTTTGATGCGCCACGCGCCACTGTCGACGCATGTGCCACTGAAAAGTGACGGCACAGTGTTCAAACGTTTTCTTTTAGGTTCTACTATTTAAGTTATAGGGTCCCATCGTGCCTAAAATGATTAAGAAATTTCACCTATAACGGCTCTTAGTCTAATGGAAACGGATTGTCCTTTTCCATTCTTAGGATGGACATTCTAGGACATAGGAAGGCCTATGTCCAAAGATGGACCGAAGAAGGCTAATTATATAGATAGAAATACTAAAATAGAATAATTTAGAAATATAATGAAATTATTCTATTTTAGTATTTCTTAATTTGCTTTTCAATTGCTTCTGGGGAACATTCCACAAGTTCTTGGATATTTCCACGTTAGGCACGATTTTAGCAGTCTGAAATACAATGGTTTATGTCTGTCTATACAGGGTGAGGCAGATAACTGGCCTATTAGAAATATCTCGAGAACTAACAGCAACAGAATCATGAAAACTGGAATACAGGGGTTTTAAAGGATGATCTATTAAATGAAAATATTTTCATCTCTTTGCAATTTCCGGTTATACCGGAAGTTGCTTATAACTTCGTTTTTTTTTTAAATGGGACACCCTGTATATTTTTACATTTTTGGATTCTCTTCGATGTCCTCTTTCTTAAAATATGAGTATTTGTAATGTTATACAGGGTATTTTAAAAAATAATTACGTTTTTTTATTAATTTCGTAGCAATATTCACACCCTGTAGAATTGTAGTAGTTTGACAACTAAAACTCTACATACGTTCAAATGATTGTTAATATAGTCTTCTATTTTTAAGAATCATTACTATAGCTAAATTTTTAATTTTAGTATACAGGGTTGGTCGAAACTCGGAATGAGTATTTTCTGAGTTTTCTTAAATGGAACACCCTGTATTTTAGTATTGTAATGAAATGATAATTTACGGTACTTTTTTATTTCTTAAGCATTCCCTATACCTAACTGCTTTAATTTGTGGTTAATTGTTAGTCGCACCAACAATCTTAACTGCGTAGGTATTTTGATAGCTAAACCATTATTGGTAATTTTAAGGATCAGTCTGGATTAATATGTATTTATTTCTGAAAAATTATTTGTGATTGAATATTTTCACGGCCAACCTAATAAAATTTTACGTATTTTTTGTTGCAATTAATGTTTAGCTTGAATCACTAATAACTCACAAATTAAAGCAGTTAGGTATAGGGAATACTTATAAAATAAAAAAGTACTATGAAATATCATTTCTTTACAATATTAAAATACAGGGTGTTCTATTTAAGAAAATATTCATTCTGAGTTTCGACCAACCCTGTATACTAAAATTTCAAAATTAGCTATACTAATGATTTATAACAATAATAGACTATATTAAAAATCACTTGAACGTAATCAGAGTTTTTAATGTCAAACTATTACAATTCTACAGGGTGTGAATGTTGCTACGAAATTAATAAAAAAACGTAAATATCTTTTAAAATACCCTGTATAATATTACAAAATCTCATATTTTAAGAAAGAAGATATTGAGAAAAATCCAAAAATGTAAAAATATACAGGGTGTCTCATTAAAAAACCAAGTTATAAGCAAACGGTATAACCGGAAGTTGCAAAGGGATGAAATTTTTTTCATTGAATAGATCATTCCTCAAAACCCCTGTATTCCAATTTTCATGATTGTGTTGCCTTTAGTTCTCGAGATATTTCTAATAGGCCAGTTATCTGCCTCACCCTATATAGGTGATCCGCAATCGTACTGTGGACCTTCCGCACTGCATTTAAACAGCAAATCAGCACATTTACCAAGTCCTGTACGTATGCGATTAAGTCCCGCCCAGGTGGACCAGGGTAGATTTGATCTGAGGAAACCTTGAGTTGGGCTCAGGAGCGTCATTTGAAATTTTGATAGGGGGGGCAAGCATTATATATACAATACATTATATATGCAAACATAATACAAAATTGATCTATTTTTTGTAAATTTCAGTCATTTTCAGGGTCAGGGGGGGGCAAATGCCCCCCCGGACACTCAAATGACGCCCCTGGTTGGGCTGGATATCTGGATATACCTAGTCTGATTATATTCTCCATGTCTGAATACTTCTTACTAACGTTTTATAAATTTGCGTGTGAATATTAACTGACCTTTATTTGTTTGGAGAATAGACCTGTACTGATGATGAATATTTTGATACGATAGACAAATCGAATAATAAGCTATAAACCTTTTTTAATAATAATGTTTTTTTTTTTCAGGTAGGTAAGCATATTTGGTGGTGGTGCTTGATTTTTACGTGAGTAGTAAGTGAGATAGGTGTAGTAAATTCTGATATTTTCAACATGAATATAAAAGTAAAATTAAATAACGTTACTAAACCATGTCGCATAATGGTTTTTTTATTGACTTTTTAGCGTAATCGAGCAAATAAATTTAATAATATGGTGTTATGTTAATAATATGAAGATAATAAAGACATTATCGTTTTTACGTAGAGACTTATATTTACGTAGATCTCGATAAGTTTTTTAATATATAGCTGCCATAATTTTAAAAGCTTTCTCCTGTAAGGCCCGACTTTTCAATCGATGCTTAACTGAAATTAATTGTAGCTTCAGCTGAGCCTTGTTTACGTTACCATATAATTCAGAATATTTGTGGTAAAATACTGTTAGACATTAAAGCAACAGTTTCCAACTTCATTGAAATATTGTAACGATTCAAAAATATTTTCAATTTTTTTTTTTAATTTATATAGAGGTTCCGTCCTGTATATAAAGTTTTCTAGAAAGAAATCTACTATTGTATAATATTACAAGAATAAAAAACCGCTAAACGCCGTAAAAATGAGTGGCGCATAAAATATTCCAGCTACAAAAGATCTGATATGAATATTACGTGGCGCGAAAATGGATTTTCATTTGATGCAAAACAAAACTCTAGTTTTATTTTAAAAGATTTTTCCATAATATTTGCTAAATTTGAAGTAAACGCGCCACAAAAGAGTAACTTTGATACAGTTTGAATTTTGAAACTCTTTTGTGGCGCGTTTACTTCAAATTTAGCAAATATTATGGAAAAATCTTTTAAAATAAAACTAGAGTTTTGTTTTGCATCAAATGAAAATCCATTTTCGCGCCACGTAATATTCATATCAGATCTTTTGTAGCTGGAATATTTTATGCGCCACTCATTTTTACGGCGTTTAGCGGTTTTTTATTCTTGTATCAGGAGTTTTTCAAAGTTATTTATAAATTAAATGTATGAAGTTGAATACAATGTTCCTCTATTACACGTCAAGCTTTATAAATGGTCACCTTTGTTGCATTATCTCCCAAATGATCTAGTGTCCATCGAATGTACACTAGATTTTTTTTATTCGAAATAGATTGAAAAAAAAATATTGAGATGGCCGGTAAATGAAGTCGGATTGCCCGTTGCCAGATCAAATTTAGCGTCGTAACCACTACAACTACATAAACCATTTCGGGAATAATCGTTAATTGGATTATACTTTTGTAGCTTAATAACTTCTAAACGGCTTAACCGATTTTGATTAGTAAACATGAGATTGAAACGTATTGACCAGTAGTATCTGATGGATCTAAGGTCAAGTATGATAACTGAAGCTATTACAGGAAATATTAAGCTTGAGAAACCGTTTTTTCCCACAGGAAATAGATTTTATCATACTTATGAAGCCTATAACCTAAAAAATTCAAATTTTCCGGGATATGAGGTATACACCGTTAAATTCATCTTGAGTCCTTCTTCAAACGCTAAGTTATTGGCGCAATTCCTAGGTTGAAATGTTGAGTAATTGTCGAAAAACCAAAATTTTCAAAGTTTAGTTTTTCAGTTTTTCGGCTATACTGAGCCGTGTGTATGTCTGATCCTGACGGCTTAGACACCATTTGAAAGCTTAAGTCAACACTATTAATTTGATGTATTTGCGGTTCTCCTGGCTCTTCTTGTTCCGAATATATATACCCCCAAAACATATGCCGTTTTGTACCTACCAAGTCCTATAGCTGGCTTATGGGTGGTCAAAAGTCACAAACTACACCGGTTCTGAATCGGTCCTGACACCCTCTTCAAACACAGAGGAAAAATATCAAATCGGTTTAACTTTCAAACACACATACATATATATCCACAAACATTTTCCCTTTTTTTAAATAAAAATTAAGTCACATTTCTAAGCTCTATAACTTTTGAATGGTATAACCGATTTTCAAAATTAGACATGCGTTGGAAAGGTAATGATCAGTTTTATTAGAAGCCGCAAAGGTTGGACTTAAATTTTTAAAGTTTTTGGGAGTTGTGGGGACGAGAACGAAAAACAGACCCTAAATAGGAAGGGCCGTAAAATCTACACTCTTGGACCAAAATCGATGGTTGACATATAAATGGGTGAGTCTTTTTCTGAACTTGAAGATGGGAGTTGGCACAATTTTCAATTCAGTCAGATTTAGAAAATTGAAAATTTCGTGTATATAATAGTGTCGCGTGTAGGGGGGTGCATTTCTGCGCCACTGGCGAGAACTGCCGTTCTCTGGTAATTTTTTCGATATAAAACTAACAGCTTCGATAACCAATAAATCGAAAACTATTAATTTTATCAAAAAAATGTATAATGAACATTTTTTGCTTATAATTAATATTTTTACCAGCATTTGCGGTCAAAATATAATAAAAAATTTCCACCCTCGAGATGAGGTGGCAACCACCCCATGGTAAAAGCGTCTTTCGGCATCATATAGATTTTGATCCTTGGACTATCCACTACTTGTTGTCAAATTTTCAAGCAAATCTATCCATTCTGTAAAAATTGCGAAGTAAAAAATTTCAGTTCCTGGACTAATTATACTTTTGGAGCTCTATAACTTTTGAACGGTTTACCTGATGTTGATCACTAAACATGAATTTTAAACGTATTGACAAGTAGTATCTGACGCATCCAAGATCAAGTATGATAGCTGAACGTATTACAGGAATTATTGTGCTTGAAAAACCGTTTTTCCCATAAGAAATAGATTTGATTATACTTATGAAGCCTATAACTTAAAAATTCGAATTTTCCCAGATATGAGGTATACACCGTTAGACGCGTCCTGAGTCCTTCTACAAACGCTCAGTTATTGGCGCAATTCGTAGGTTGAAATTTTGAGTAATTGTCGAAAAGCCAAAATTTTCAAAGTTTAATTTTTCAGTTTTTTGGCTCTGGTGAGCAGTGTGTATGTCTCAGCTTGATCGCTTACACGCTATTTGAAAGCTTAACTCAACCCTATTGATTTGGTGTATTTGCGGTTTTCCTGTCTTTCCTTGAACCTAAGATACATACGCCCAAAAAATATGCTATTTTGTATCTACCTAGTCCTCTAGCTGGCTTACGGGTAGTCAGAAGTCAAAAATTAGACCGGTTCTGAATCGGCCCTCACACCTTCTTGAAACACAGAAAAAAAAGTTCAGATCGGTGTAACTTTTCCACACACATACATACATACATACATACATACATATCCACAAACATTTTCCATTTTTTAAATAAAAATTGAGTCATATTTCTGAGCTCGATAACTTTTGAATGGTATAACCGATTTTCAAAATTAAACATGCGTTGGAAAGGTAATGATCTGTGCTATCAGAAGCCGCAAAGGTCGGGCTTAAATTTTTGAAATTTTTGGGAGTTTTGGGGACGAGAACGAAAAACAGGCTTTAAATGGGAAGGGCCGTAAAATCCACACCCTTGGACCAAAATGGAGAGGTAACATATGGATGGACGAGTCTTTTCATAAACTTTAAGATGGGATTTGGCCCAATTTTCAATTCAGTCAGGTTTAGAAAATCGAAAATTTCGTGTATATATAGTGTCGCTTGTAGGGGTGTTGTGCGCCACTGGTGAGAACTGTCGTTCTCTGTGGATACATAAAGTAACGCATAAATTCATTACATATTTCGTAAATCGGCGACTTTAAGGAAAAATCCCGAAACAACTCGATTTTTATTATTAAATTACAATTTTGTGGCATAATATATCCTACTAGTGACGTCATCCATCTGGGCGTGATGACGTAATCGATGATTTTTTTAAATGATAATAGGGGTCATGTGATAGCTCATTTGAAAGGGTATTTAATTCTCTATTCATTAATATAAAAATTAATATAATTATTTATACGGGCTGTCTAAAAAAAAATTTTTTAATTAAATTAATTGACACAAAAAGATGAATGTATGTAATTTGTTTAATTATATAAATACATTTTATTGCTGTCAGAAAACATAAAAAATATTTTATTTAAAAAATAAACATTTATTTTCGTTTAAACGAAATGTTTAAATTGCCAAGAGGCAGGTGGATGGCAGCTTTAACACTGAATTTAATAGCTAAAAGCAATATTTATTTGTCAAATAAACATTTATGTTTTTTCTGTTTCTTACAACAGTAAAACGTATTTCGAATTAATTAAATTACATACATTCTTGGTACCTAGAGCACGAAACATTGGATATTTTAAACATCCATGTTTTAGTTCACATTTTATTTCTATGTTCCTATCACGGATTAATTGTAAATGGTTTTACCCAACATTTTTTTACTTTGGTGGTTCTTCTTCTTCTTCACGTGCCATCTCCGCGACGGAGGTTGGCAATCATCATGGCTATTCTGATCTTAGATGCTGCTGCTCTAAACAGTTCGGTTGATGTGCATCCGTACCATTCCCTCAAGTTACTTTAACACCCTGCATAAATAATTAATTACCGTAAAGTGAGGCTACTTTGTGACACTTGTTTAGGTTTTGTGAAGATATAGTACATACACTTTCGGTTTATTATAATTTTAAAAATATCACCTGAGAGCTCAATTTTTCCTCTATGTTCATTGAAAACTATAATGCGCTATATGTTATAGAAATCAAGAAAATGTCAAAAAAAAGTTGTCAGCGGAATCCGTTAATCTGTTCACGAAAAAATCTACTATAAAAATTCAGCAGAATTTTCTATATCCCTAACTTTTGACGAGTAGTTTATATTGTTTATGAACACCTAATTTTTTGGGTCGCATCTGTTGTTTACAATAACAAATGAAGTTAATTTGATGTACTGAGCGTTAATTATATTTAGTCCTGTCGCCAGGGGGGGTACAAGGGCCTCCTTAATTCAGATGGACTTACCCAAGTTTTTTTTATATATTTTAACCCGCAGAATACGAATTTTTTGGGTAACAGTTGATCCGGATGTCGATAAGATTGTTATAGACAAAGAACTTGAGGAATTACATAACAGTGATTTCTCGCAAAACAAAACATCTTTTTGTATTTTTTGTATCATTCTAGGCAAAAAATGCTCTGACAAGTTTTTTCGTAGGATGCATAGTTTTCGAGATAACCGCGGTTGAACTTTCAAAAAATCGAAAAATTGCAATTTTTGAACCCGAATAACTTTTGATTAAAAAATAAAGTAGCAATTCTGCTTACCGCATTTGAAAGTTTAAGTCAAATTATATCAGTTTTGATCATTTGCTTTGCTAAAAATTTATTATTTTATTGTTAAGCAAAGCTATAAACACCTAGTGCGTGAGTGATGTTTTCAATGATTTCTCATTTAAAATCGAACGAGTAGGTAGAGTAGCTACAAGTGCAAGCGAGGCAATTTCTACGTAGCATGCGTTAAAACGCATGTATTAGGCACGGGAAACACTATGTGTTTATAGCTTTGTTGACCAATAAAAAAATTAATTTTTAGCAATACAAATAATCAAAACCGATATAATTTGACTTAAACTTTCAAATGCGGTAGGCAGAATTGCTACTTTATTTTTTAATCAAAAGTTATTCGGGTTCAACAATTGCAATTTTTCGATTTTTTGAAAGTTCAACCGCGGTTATCTCGAAAACTATGCATTCTACGAAAAAACTTGTAGGAATATTTTTTGCTTAAAATGACCCAAAAAATACAAAAAGATGTTTTGTTTTGCGAGAAATCGCTGTTATGTAATTCCTCAAGTTCTTTGTCTATAACAATCTTATCGACATCCGGATCAACTGTTACCCAAAAAATTCGTATTCTACGGGTCAAAATATATAAAAAAAACTTGGGTAAGTCCATCTGAATTAAGGAGGCCGTTGTACCCCCCCTGGCGACAGGACTAATTGTTTAATTACGGAAATATGAATCATGAATATTTGAGTTTAAACAAAACTCAGAAACTCTGTAAATACTTTTTCTTCTTCTTTGTTGGCAAAATATACCGGATTAATACGTCCAACAACGAATTTATCTGCCTATTTTTCCCCCACGAGGGCTTTCCCTTTCTATAATTCTTATGTGCATGGTACACAAATCTTAAACAACATTTCTCTCTAGTTTTTTAAAGAGAAAAGCGTGTGTGTATGCGTAGAATTGATTTTTATTTATTTTCAAACCTGGGTTATGCCTAAATCTACAACAAAACAGTTGGCCTGTCTTTCCGATGTTCATTTTCCTGGGAATTCAGCCCTGTTTTATTTATATGCTTGGATATACACTTTCGCCGGAAGGGAATCTACAAAACATCCAAATGCTTTTTCGGTGTATTATACTTATAGTTTGAGAACAGCTACCGGATTGTTTCCGATCCAGAATTTTTTAAAGATCAAACAAAGCGATGGAAGCTCTTTAAGTTAGTTGTAACAATGTTTTATGTATCAAAAGTAAAACGGGAATATCGGTCTAAAAAATTTTCGAGTAACAGTTGACACTGCATTTAATGTACACAGGTGTGGGTATAAGTCAGTTACAATCAATTTGCATTTCAAACAAAAAGAAAAAAAAACAAAGAAGAAACTAATTGTTTGATTTGAATTATTATTTATAGTAGGGGCGGAAAGTATGGTAAATTTGCAGTTACTCGAGCGTTATGGGAACCTATTGGGTTGTGAATAGTAGGTCCTAAAACCAAAAAAAGTTTTTCATAAAGTGGGGGACTTTTTATTTTTTTAATTTAATTTTCCAATGCTAACAATCGTTTTTCCGATTATAGCGCCATCTATCCATAATTCGAAAAAATGTCTCGAATAAAAGATGCTTATTTTTACGTCAAGAATCCAAATCTGCAATAAAAATTGGGGTCTCCTATTTAAGATTTTAAAGTAACCCCTACCCCAACTCCGTGGGAGTCGTGTTTGGTGTCATTCGATAGATTTTTCAAAAATATTTAATACGTTTATTTTGTAGTTTTTCAATTTGATTTTCATTTCGTGAAATTGCGCGGGAGTCGTATCTAAAATTTTAAATCTGTCCCCCACCCCTCTCCGTGGGGGTCGAGTTTGGTATCATTCGATAGATTTTTGAAGAATATTGAACAAGTATACCGAACCTCGTTCCGTACTTCGTAGCGAACATTTTGAAGTTCCATCAATAATTGCCTTAAAACTATATCTGCAAGATGGACGCTGTTGCAGCAGTTTAATACTTGTGCATTATTGTTTTCACCCAATTTTGAAAAAATGTGAAAACTCTGAAATATCCACGTCCGTCTGTCCGTCTGTCTGTCTGTCTGTCTGTCTGTCTGTCTGTATGTCTGTGATCACAACTTCTCCGTCATTATACTAGGTAGAATGACAAATAAGTTGTCTAATGAAAGCTTATAAACCAAGGATGGTACTAAAGGTGATAAATTTGACCTAGGCTGTCTGTCCGTCCGTCCGCGAATATAACTCCTTCGTCATTATACCAGGTATAATGACAAATGAGGTGTCAAATGAATGCTTATAATCCAAGGAAGCTAATAAAGGTGATAAATTTGACCTAGGCTGTCTGTCCGTCCGACCGCGAATATAACTCCTCCGTCATTATACCAGGTATAATGACAAATGAGGTGTCAAATGAAAGCTTATAATCCAAGGATGCTAATAAAGGTGATAAATTTGACCTAGGCTGTCTGTCCGTCCGACCGCGAATATAACTCCTCCGTCATTATACCAGGTATAATGACAAATGAGGTGTCGAATGAAAGCTTATAATCCAAGGATGGAGCCAAAGGTGAAAAATTTGACCTAGGACTTCCGGTTTTAGAAATACGACCAGAAGTACTATTTTAAAGTCACCTAAATAGTACAAGTGATATATTATTCTACGCGTCTTCGCAAGACGAGAACAAATATATACTTACGGTTTCATGACTGTCGGTCCGTCCGCGAATACAACTCCTCCGTTATTAATACAGATACAATGACAAAACTGAGGTGTCGAATGAAAGCTTATAACCCAAGGATGGTATTACAGATGAGAAATTTGACATCGGACTTCCGGTTTTAGAGTTGCAACCGTAAGTACTGTTTTAAAGTCACCGAAATAGTATAAGCGATATATCATTCGACATGCCTTAGCAAGATGAGAACAAATGTAAAATTTTAATTTTTATGTCATTTCCGGTTAAAAATTTCTAACCAGAAGTGGCATTATAGTCTCAGAAATAGTACATGTAACACATAAATCGAAGCGTATTGAAAGTTTGAATCTTTAGTTCCGGTTTTGAAGTTATTTCTGTTTAAACAATGATCACCCAAAGTTTAGTAACAATGACTCAGAATTAGTAAAATCGTATATCAATCAACGCAAAGTTACACGAAGAGTTCAAATTTCGACTTCCAGTTCTACTTTCCATTACTTTGGGTGAAAACCTAGGACTTACGACGTCCAATTACTTGTTCAGTTAATAAAAGGAAAAATACTCGCGAAAAGAGATGGTGGCAAATTTGCCGAAAATTAATCTAAACCGTTTTTACCCCTAAAAACTCTCCCCCTCCCTTCTTGACCTCTGATATCATGTAATTTATGTTTCCTTTTATTTCAGTCATATTTTTTCCTTTTCCGATTGGTTTGATTCTATTGTAATTTGGTTCCCTTTTTTTGAATAGCATAATGTCTTCTTAAGGATCTTCTTTTTATTTTGTTAAAATATCTGGGATTTTGTTGGATCTCATAATAATTCGTGTTCTCGGTAATTTTCTATTAAGTAGTAGTAAACAATTCTCATCCGTCCATTCCATCTTATCGCACTAAATTTCAAAATAACAATGACTGGAACGCCGAAAGGTGCGCCAACTAGTCTGATAGAAATGAATTCGCTGCGAACCTCGTCCTGAACCTTTCCACAACTCTTTCCTTTGATGCGGACGGATTTTACCGACAACTAGTCCAGGGCCCATCTGTTTTGAGATGGACGTTGAGAGGTGACTCAATTTTTTTTGCAGAAATTGCTTGAAACTAACTCAAATAATAATATTTGAGTTATTCTCCCACTCAAAATGATCCGGAACATTGTTTAAATAATCAAAAAGTCAAAATATGAAGGAAAAATTCGATTTTTTATTGGTTTTTTTATTATAACTTTAAAACTATTCATTTCTGAGAAAAGTTGTACCGACATAAAAGTTGAGGAATTAAATTTCCTACAATATAGAGTTGGTTAAAAATAAAAAAATAGTCACTCTCGTTGCAAAATAGCAATAATTGCGAAAAATAACATACAAAAACAAGTATTCGCATTTTACGTTTTTCAACCATTTATGATACACTTAGGACCTTTATATTTTATACAGAAAAACTTGATGATATAGTTAAACAACACTGTAAATTTCATTAAGATCGGTTTAATAGATTTTGCAAAATAAATTTTGCAATGCAGCTTTCGCAAAAAAAATCATTTTTTAAAATATTGCAGAACTGAAAATAAAGCAGGTAGCAAGTTGAATTTTTTTTGCTTATAGAAGTGTACTGTACCTTTCATTTGCACAAAATTAAAATCGAGTAATTACCATGGCGTCAGAAAATTTTTTAAATAAACATTAATTTTTGGTGCTACGCGCAGGACAACAGTGTTTGATTCACACAAGTTGATTTCCACCAAAATTTCTTCGAATTTTTATCTAGTATATTATTTTTTTACTCTATATTTTGTTGTATTTTAATTTATTTTAATATTTTAATTCCACAAAATCAAACTAATTTTATTATTGTTTGTGAAATATTGTTTAAACAATTGCATATGTTTAAAAATAATAAACTTTTATTCTCTAAGTTAAAATATATGAACAAAGAAAGTTTTTGCTAAAAAAAAGTGTTATTTCAAAGGATGGAGTATGTGTTTTTATTTTGTAATAAACAAATTTATTTATTTATATCGAAATGTAATAAAAATTAAAATGTATCAATAACTATCAAAGGCCATTGGAACTCCCAATCATAGCAAACTATCCGCTGTCCTGCGCGTAGCACCAATAATTAATGTTTATTTAAAAAAATTCCTGACGCCGTGGTGGTTAATCGATTTTAGTTTTGCAAATTGCAAATGAAAGGTACAGTACACTTTATAAGTAAAAAAAAATCAACTTGCTATCTGCTTTATTTTCAGTCCTGTAACATTTTGAAAAAATGAATTTTGTTTGCGAAAGCTGGATTGCAAAATTTATTTTGTAAAATCTATTGAACTGACCTTAATGAAATTTACAGTGTTGTTTAACTATATCATAAGTTTTTCTGTATAAAATACAGGGTGTCCAGAAACTCTACCGACAAACGAAGACAGGAGATTCCTCAGATAATTTTAAGACAATTTAACCCAATTCACCTAGTCCGAAAATGCCTAAGGGAGCTAGAGCTCTTTGAAGATGGCGGCATGTAATTAGTTTTTCTTAAATACCTCCAGAACTCTTCTATTTAGAAAAACGAAAATTGGTATACGTATTTACTTTCCAGAAATGAATCGATTCCATCCATTGCGAATTTCTAGTACAGGTCATAGGCGTCCGTTTTGGGCAGGGCAACGGTTATTTTATCGCCTAACTTTTTTATCTTTCATTTTTAAACATTTTTTACTCTGAATTATTAAATTGTGAGTTATTATAGTACTAAAAGGTACTCTTAGTTTAAGTCGATAGGATACACCGTTTTCTAGAAAAATCGATTTGAAAATTTTTCGTTCCTTGAATTTAAAAAAAAAGATTAAAAAAAACTATTTAGAAAGATGAAAACTGGTACATTTATTTATATTCCAGAGATTAATCGATTTCATTAATGGCGAATTTCTAGTACCGGTCATAGGCGTCCGTTTTGGGTAGGTCAACAGTTATTTTATAGCATAAATTTATTTTCTTTAATTTTTAAGTATTTTTGACAGTAGATTATTCAATTATGATATATTCGAGTACTAAAAGTTACTCTTGCTTTCAGTTGGTAAAATACATCTTTTTTTTTATTTTTTTAACTTTTTTTTCAAATTCCCAAAACTAAAAACTTTCAAATCGATTTTTCTAGAAAACGGTGTATCCTACCGACTTAAAGTAAGAGTACCTTTTAGTACTAGAATATCTCACAATTTAATAATCCAGTATCAAAAATGCTTAAAAGTTGAAGACAAAAAAGTTATGCGATAAAATAACCGTTGCCCTACCCAAAACGGACGCCTATGACCGGTACTAGAAATTCGCAATGGACGGAATCGATTCATTTCAGGAAAGTAAATATGTATACAAATTTTCGTTTTTCTAAATAAAAGCGTTCTGGAGGTATTTAAGAAAAACTAATTACATGGCGCCATCTTCAAAGAGCTCTACCTCCCTTAGGAAGCATTTTCGGACTAGGTGAATTGGGTTAAATTGTCTTAAAATTATCTGAGGAATCTCCTGTCTTCGTTTGTCGGTAGAGTTTCTGGACACCCTGTATAAAGGTACTAAGTGTATCATAAATGGTTGAAAAACGTAAAATGCAAATAATTGTTTTTGTATATTTTTTTCGCAATTATTGCTATTTTGCAACAAGGGTGACTATTTTCTTAAATTCTTAACCAATTCTGTATTGTAGGAAATTTAATTACGCAACTTTTATGTTAGTACAACTTTTCTCGAAAATTAAAACCTTTATAGTTATAATCAAAAAACGAAGAAATAAATCGAATTTTTCCTTAATTTTTTGACATTTTGATTATTTAAACAATGTTCCGGACCTTTTTGAGAGGGAGGATAACTCAAATATTATTATTTGAGTTATTTTCAAGCAATTTCTGCTAAAAAATTTGAGTCACCTCTCAACGTCCAAATGTACTAATATTTTTACAGATGCGCCCTGGTCTAAATTAGTGGAACGCTTCGATGTTGCACCCTGTAGGGGGAGTGCAGTTAGAACGAAAACATGCATTGTTTCGGAAATATCCAAACAAGCTTATATTTTTCTAAAACTTTTTTTGTTAGTTTATATACATGTTAAAGTAAAAAGTTCTACTCGCAGATTTGGCCGCTAATTGTTTATTAATTGTTTAAACAATACCAATTGTTTTGTATTAATAATTTTAAAAATATCGTTAAATTCATCATTTTACTTTGATCAAATATGTTTCTATTTTGTTTTTGATTATACTGAATCCGAATATGGCATTGCAATTTGAAAATTCTTATACAGAAGCTCTTTTACAGTATGTCTGCGTAGCTAGGAACCACATGGAAAACTTTTTTATTATCAATTTTACGAAAAAAAGTTATTCTTCATAAAATGCTCTTGATAGTCAAAAATTTAAAACTCAACCATCAGATATCAAATTTTATCAATTTTATACGAGTTATGTCAAAAATATGAATTTCATTAAAGAGTAAATTACCTTTATATTTTAGAATATCAAAAAATGCTATTATGAAAAGTTGTTTGAAAATAAAAACTATGTTTAAATATACAATTACATTATTCTAATCGAAAATTTTTTTTCTCAAATTACGATCATCATCTTATTACAATTATGATAACTATTTTATTATCACTTTTACGACAAAAAGTTATTCTTCATAAAATGCTCCTCCTGGTCTAAAATCTTAGATACGACCATCAGATATTAAACTTTTTTAATTTTATACGAGGTATGTAAAAAATATGAATTTTTCTTAAGAAAGTGCCTTTATTATTCACAATATTTTAATTAGAAGGATGTAATTGAACACAAAAACAATTTTTTTAATTCCAAACAACTTTTCTTAAAAACAATTTTCGATATTGTGAAATTTAACGATACTTTACTCTTTAGTGAAATTCATATTTTTTGACATACCTCGTATAAAATTCATTACATTTGATATTTGATGATTGAATCTTAGATTATATACGATGCATAGTATTTTATAAAGAATAACTTTTTTTCGTAAAACTGATAATAAAAAAGTTATCAATAGGTTCCAAGTTACGCAGACATACTGTATAAGAGCTAAACAAAATTTTTTTGCTAAACATTTATTATTGTTGAAGTTTATTATTAAATGTATTTTAGGTAAGTTTTACGGAAAAACGTTTTGGTTACTTTATATAAACATTCTTTTAGCTGGTAATTTTCGGTTTTTGTATTATATTTTTGTTATCTTTCTTAATTTTCTCAAAAAGAAATAGTCTATTTCATTTCTAAAGTAAAATAATTTAGTGCATTTTAAAGACCACATCCTAAGCTTTAAAAAAGCACTTATAAAACTGTAATAGATCTGTTCAAACTTGAGTAATACCGTCTTGAAGTGGTGGTAATTCTATAAAACTACGAAGATTTCAAAAATTACATTTTTTAAGACGTCATATCATTTGAATTAAATTTTTGAGATTTTTTTAATAAAACATCATTTAGTACGATGCTTGAAAAGTAAGTTGTGCAAAATTGAGGGTTTTATAAGAAAAATTGTATTAGTTACACATTTTTAAATCATTTTTAAACAAAATTCATGTAAGGCTCATTTTCCGCCCCCTCCGTATTTATGCCCATACATTTTATTTCTTTTTATTATAACCATAAGATAGCTTAATTATTCTTCTTTTAGGTTCAATTTGTAAAATTTTATTTGATCCATTAGTTAAAGAATTACATTAAAATAACTCAACCGTGCACTTCGCCGTACGCTAGTTTACAGTGCGCCAATGTTTGTCAGAAGGGTGACTTTAGCGTTATAAATAAAAAATTATAGAAGAAACAGATTTAATTTTAGAAAATTCTTTATATAAGGTTTTTTTTGTAAAATTTTCTGAATTTTTCAATGGTCAAGTCAGTTTTGTTCTAAAATTTATGTCAAGTCAGTTTTGTTTAATAAAAAATGAAGCACTCACTTCTCAAGTAGAACTTTTTGATATGTTGTTTATTAAACATTTCTTAATTAAATTACAAAAAGTTCTATCTTGTTTGATTTTTTCCGAAGTGAAAATCTATATGCACTCCCCTACTGATCGCGACGAGGTTCGGTACGTTGTTGCAGGGGGCCGTCCACACTTGAGTTCGCGACGGGTTTCGATACGGCATTCGGAGCATATGTGGACGCACCTTTAGAAGTTTAAATTCAAATTGCGGGCACACGTTTAGCTCCCAGCCTTGGTTTCCCATATATTGGTCCACATCTGCTCCCTTTATCAATATGTAAATGGGAGTTTAATTATCAACAGTAATTAGCCATTAATTGTGTTTCATATGTTGTTTACCAATTGTCGCATATCAGTAGGTAACACTTTGTTGTTGTGTGGTTGCTTGTGCTTATTTATGTAGAAATGATACTGCAATTAAATGCGGCCAACCTAAACTAAATATGTTTGCTTCTAGAGCAAGCCCATGTTAAATTATGGCTTTGATCTCATTGTGGTATGACAATATTAATTAATTCCTAATACTCATAAGATATATTGTTCTAAAAAATGCATCTTTTTTCATTTAATGAAAAATTTGAAGAAAGAAAGAAAACAAGGTGATGCTAGCTCGGCGACGTCAGAAGCTATAGGCCCCTAAGTCTACTTTCTCATATTTATAAACTATTTACAAAAATAATGATTACGAAACGATTAGAAAATAAATTGTAATTGTATCACCCATGAACAGGCGGGTCTTAGAAAATACTACGGAACAAACGATCACCTGTTGGTAATAAAAAATCTTATAGAAAATCGAATATTTCGCGAAATGAACGTCAGATTGAAAAACTAAAAAATATGTGTTCAATATTTTTCAAAAACAAATATTTTAGAAAAATCTATCGAATGGCACCCCCATTATTAAATAGGAGCCCCCATTTTTTATTGCAGATTTGGATTCTTTACGTAAAAATAAGTAAAATAAAAATGTATACCATTTTTATTCAGTTGCAATGCGAAACCAAAACTGTCTTAATTTTTACTTAGGTTAGAGAGCGCGGCCAGCACTCTTATCGACGATTTCACCTCTTGTTAGAGGCTCTTCAGAGAATGCATAGGCTGCTATCTCTACTCCAGGTAAAAATTTTCGACATTTATTAGTCCCCCATTGCAACTGATGTGAAGGTAGTAGGTGCGTAGCGGCATTTGCTAAATGAAAGTCTAAGTTTTTCTACCTAATAAAAATATTTTTAAAATAAAATATTTTTAAAAATCTTTTAATTGAAAAACTTATTGGACCATTTTCCTGGTGACACCTCCAAGGCTTCTACAATATGCAAGCCAAACGGATGCTGCAGTGAAGACAAAAGGGAAGGAATTCTACACTATGCAATTCACAACCCCCGTCTGCAGCTTAGTTGCAGCATCCATTTGGCTTGCATATTGTAGAAGCCTTGGAGGTGTCACCAGGAAAATGGTCCAATAAGTTTTTCAATTAAAAATCTTTTAAAAATATTTTATTTTAAAAATTATCAAGTTGAAAAACTTAGACTTTCATTTAGCAGATGCCGCTACGCACCTACTACCTTCACGTCAGTTGCAGTGGGGGACTAATAAATGTCGAAAATTTTTACCTGGAGTAGAGATAGCAGCCTATGCATTCTCTGAAGAGCCTCTAACAAGAGGTGAAATCGTCGATAAGAGTGCTGGCAGCGCTCTCTAACCTAAGTAAAAATTAAGAAAGTTTTGGTTTCGCATTGCAACTGAATAAAAATGGTATTCATTTTTATTTTATATTAGTATTACTCCTATAGAGTAACTAGGTCCATTTTCCGTTGGAACTTTACCAAGCTGCAGACGGGGGTTGTGAATTGCATAGTGTAAAATTCCTTCCCATTTGTCTTCACTACAGCATCCATTTGGCTTGCATATTTTAGAAGCCTTGGAGGTCTCACCAGGAAAATGGTCCAATAAGTTTTTCAATTAAAAATCTTTTAAAAATATTTTATTTTAAAAATATTTTTATTAGGTTGAAAAACTTAGACTTTAAAAATAAGTAACTTTTAGACATTAGACTTTAAGACATTTTTTTAAATTATCGGAAAAATCTGACAAAACGATTGTTGGAAACGGGAAACTAAAGTAACATGAAAAGTTCCCCACTTTATGGAAAACTTAACTTTTTTGGTGCTAGGACCTAATCTTCACAACCCAATAATAGGTCCCCATAACGCTCGAGTAATTGCAAATTTAGCATACTTTCCTCCCTTACTATTAGTTTTCTCAGGATGCGAAAAAATGAATTATTTAAAAAGCATTGACCCGAAATTTCGCGCCTACGCTCTTAATTAAAACCCTCAAGATGATTAGTGGCAACGTATACCTAGAAAAATCAAACTAATCGAGAGCAACATCACCAAAACATCAGCTTCTACCTGTCGTCGAATTTTATCTTATTTCTATATCCTGATTTAATTAAAAGTTAATCGAATCCAAACATATTTTTCCAGACGAAATGTCCCGACTTATTCCGATATAGTTTCGACGTTCCTGATCAATACTCGGAATAAAGGCCTACGTGGGTTATACGATACTTTTAATAGGATTAACAAAATTACAGAGCATCCACAATGAAAACAGACATAACGTTTAATTAGAGGGAATAACGAAACAGCAAAACATTAAGTACAGAGAGATTTTCTAAAAAACAAGAAAGGAGAAAACGGTTATAGTATCAGATTATGTAGGTGTCAAATTGACTGTAGACCGTCAATTAGCTTACACTAATTTTAAAATGAGTTTAATTTTTTTCTGTATATTTTAAAATCAACAGATTCAAGAAATATATATACAATGTTCTTGAACTCCTAAGTGGAGCATAGAGCTTCAGTGAAAACGCGCCATCGGGTTCTATTTTGCGCTAGGGCCTTCACCTCATTCCAAGACTTTCCTTGACTTCTTATCCCGTCTATGATGGATCTTCTCCAAGTTTGTGCTGGGCGACCTCTTTTTCTTTTTCCTTGGGGATTCCACTCTAGGGCAGTTTTTGCAATACTGGAACTATCTTTTCGGAGTGTGTGACCTATCCACCCCCACTTTCTGGATTTTATTTCATTTTCTACCCTATTTTGTTGGGTCAGGTGTAGCAGATCTTCGTTTCTGATGGTGTTTGGCCAGAAAATACGCACAATTCTTCGTAGACATTTGTTAACAAAGACCTGCAATTTGTCTGTAAGGGATTTTGTCACTTTAAAGGTTTCACATCCATAGAGTAGAACAGATATAACATTTGACTGGAATATTCGGATCTTTGTCCTTGTAGTATATTCCCCAGACCTCCAAACAGGGTTAAGCATGCTGAACGCTTGTTGAGCTTTTCGTATCCTCATACGAATATCGTTTTCTGTACCTCCGCTTTCTGTTATGACACTTCCAAGGTACGTGAAGTTTTCCACATTTTCAATCTGCATGTTGTCAATATTAAATAGCGTGTTGTTCCTTGCGTTTATTCTCATGGATTTGTATTTACTAATATTGATTTTTAAACCTATTTTATTGGCCTCAGTGGATAGTGTTTCCAATTGGTCGGCCACATCCTGGAACCTTTGTCCTAACAGGCAGATATCGGCGGCGTATTCCAGATCACTTAGGCGTGTGGTTAACGTCCATCGTATCCCTTTTGTGTCGAAGTCTAGTTTGGAGAGAACATAGTCTAGAGCTATGTTAAACAGAAACGGAGAAAGCACACATCCCTGTCTGACTCCAGTAAGTACGTCAAATTCGTCACTGTTGATCCCATTGTGACTCACGCTGCACGTCGCCTCAGTGTACAGTGACTTTATAATCGAAATTATTTTATGTGGAATGTTTCTTAGCTCTAAAATTTTCCATATAGCAGCATGAGATAGGCTGTCAAAGGCACGTTCGAAATCAACAAAAACCATGTATAGAGGTGTGTTCCATTCAACCGATTGTTCCATTATTACCCTCACAGTATTAATGTGATCTATGCAGGAAGATTCTGGTCTAAAATCTGCTTGATTTGCTCGAAATTCAACCTTGTTTGTTAATCTTTTATGTACGATGGTCGTAAAAATTTTATTTATGACGGTAAGCAAGGTTATTCCTCTCCAATTTTTGCGCAGTGTGAGGTTGCCCTTTTTTGGAAGCTTAATAATGTTACCTTTTTTCCAGCCCGCTGGAATGTGGTTTGTTTCCCACACCTCTCGGACTATGGGGAGCAAAAGTTCAGCGGTTAGATGCGGGTCAGTTTTAAGTAATTCGGCAGCAATGTTATCGATTCTCGGGGACCTGTTATTTCTCAGAGATTTGATAGCTGTTATTATCTCCGTTTTGGAAGGGGACTCGCAAGATATATGCAAGTCTATATTCTGAGGGTGTTTAACAATTTCATCTGCGTTATCCCTGGGTCTGCCTAGCATCTCCTGAAAGTGCTCTTTCCATCTCTCTACTTGGTCATCCGTTGTAGTAAGTAATTCACCTGTCTTGGATCTTACAATGTTCGAACAGTTAAGCCCATTTTTTGTTAATCGTCTAGTAATTTGATACAGCTCTCTAGTCCTGTTGTGTTGTGCAACTGTTTCTGCTTGTTTTGCCAGTTCTTCAGCCCACCTTCTTTTGTCTCTTCTTGCATTTCTTTTAACTGCTTTATTTAGTGTTTTATATTCTTGTTGTCGGTTCGTTCTTTCTTCTACAGTTCTTGCTTGCAAGATATCTTTTTTTCGTTGTTTTCTTTCCTCGATAAGATTCCAAGTTTCATCTGATATCCATTCCTTTCTACCTTTCTCTTTTTTACCCAGTTTGTCTTCAGCTATTTCTGTCAGAATATTTGCCAAGTCTTCACAGCTATTTACTTCACGTTCTCTTGTTTTTACTTGAAGCTCCTCCCTAAACATGTGTTTTCCTGGGAGCGTTTTTAATTTGTTTAGATTATATGTGAGTCTGTTGGTATTTCCTGTGGTTTTGTTTTTTGCCATGTTGATTTTAATGGTACCAATTAACAGATGGTGGTCACTTGCGATGCCTGCTCCTCTTTTATTTCGTACATCAAGAAGGGATGATCTCCATCTTTTTGATATGGCGATGTGGTCTATTTGATTTTCTCTTGTATGACCAGGTGCAGTCCATGTTACCTTGTGAATATTTTTATGTGGGAAGATGGTTCCACCAATAACTAAACGATGATTGGAGCAAAAATTTGTAAAGCGCTCTCCATTTTCATTCATCACTCCCAGGCCATGTTTGCCCATTACGGTTTCTAAATTAATATTGTCTTCTCCAACTTTAGCGTTCATATCGCCCATCACTATTAAGATATCGCCTTTGTTTACTTGTTGGGTCGTTTGTTCTAGTTGTTCGTAGAAAATGTCTTTATCTTCGTGGAGAGATGTGTTCGTAGGAGCATAGCACTGAATAACTGTTATCTTACGGTATCTGGTATAAAATCTGGCAGTCATAATTTTATCATTAATGAGTTTCCATGAAATGAGGCTTTTTTTTTTGGCTTGTTTACTGAGTAGAAGACCCACTCCGCTCTCGTGACTTCCATTTTCTTTACCACTATATAATAGAAGTTCTCCTGTTTGGGCATCAGATTATGTAGGTGTCAAATTGACTGTAGACCGTAAATTAGCTTACACTAATTTTAAAATGAGTTTAATTTTTTTCTGTATATTTTAAAATCAACAGATTCAAGAAAACCATAGTCCAAAAAAATTCAAAATAATGAACAACAGTATTTAATAACACCAAGTCATTACAATGATAAATTAATTTTAAGAGGAAACAGTAGGGATCAACAGGTAGCGAAAACGCGTTCCAAGATTGCGGCTGTAATTTTGAATATTTTTCGAGATATTTGGCACACGTATTCGTAATATAATAAAGAATGGCGGTACAGAGCCCAATTTGAAAAATATATTAATATGTGGAAATTGCTCTGTAATGAAATACAATATTCAAAAAAACGAGCCTGTACCGCCATTAAGAAGAACAAAAAAATACACTTTCTTCAAATAAACTTTTTTATCCGATGCCTAGATTTTGTGTAATTTTGGAACTACTAATGAAATAAAAAATTTTAGTAGTTCCAAAATGACATAAAATCTAGGCATCGGATAAAAAAGTTTATTTGAAGAAAGTGTATTTTTTTGTTCTTCTTAATGGCGGTACAGGCTCGTTTTTTTAATATTGTATTTAATTACAGAGTAATTTCCACATATTAATATATTTTACAAATCGGGCTCTGTACCGCCATTCTTTATTATATTACGAATACGTGTGCCAAATATCTCGAAAAAATATTCAAAATTACAGCCGCAATCTTGGAACGCGTTTTTGCCACCTGTTGATCGCTACTGTTTCCTCTTAATACGTTGAAATTATTCCATCTCTACTGTTTCTAGCATTCTTTGTGTCATCTCTGTGCCATTATTGGTTTGATTACTGTTTTGTAAATTCTACCTTTCATTTCTTTCCGATATTTTTATTTCTCCATATTGTTTCATTCAGGCAACCTGCCGCACTGTTTGCTCTATTCACACGATTATTCCACTTCTGTTTCGAGCTTTCCGTAGCTAGATAGTGTGATGCCTAGATAGTCTCCATTCTCCTAGATAACTCCATTATTTGTTCTATTATCTAAACCTCCAGCTTTAATTTACATCTTCGTATTTGCTGTTATGTATAACCATGCATTTTGTCTTTTTTGAGAAAATTAAAGTGGTAAATTTTCTGGCGGTTATATTATGGTAGAGGAGCAAAGTATGCTAAATGTGCAGTCACTCGAGCGCTTTGGGGACCTATTGGGTTGTGAAGAGTAGGTCCTAAAACCCCAAAATAAGTTAAGTAAAGTTTTCCATTTTAGTGGAGAATTGTCCATTTTTAATTTAATTTTCCATTTCCAACAATCGTTTTTTAGATTATGGCGCCATCTATCAATAATTCGAAAAAATGTCTCGAATAAAAGTTGCTTATTTTTACGTAAGGAATCCAAATCTGCAATAAAAAATGGGTGCTCCCATTTAAGATGGTAAACTAACCCCCCACCCCACCTCCGTGGGGGGTCGTGTTTGGTGCCATTCGATAGATTTTTCAAAAATATTTAATAAGTGTATTTTTCAGTTTTTCGATCTGATGTTCATTTCGCGAAATATCGCGGGATTCGTATTTAAAATATTAAATTTACCCCCCACCCCTCTCCGTGGGAAGTCGTGTTTGGTATCATTCGATAGATTTTTGAAACATATTGAGTACTTATTTTTTAGTTTTTCGATCTGTCATTCATTTCGTGAAATATTCGCTTTTTCTTGTGAAACTTTGGGACTCACCCATTTTCTTACGCCCCGCTCAAATCGTTAGATTTTTGAAATATACACTGTTTTGCATGTACTTAACTTACCTTATCTTAATCTGACAATTTCGAGTTTCTCTAAGGATAGATTTTTTTTCGGCCCCTATTAATGAACTCCCCTGCATTAAGAGCCAATATATGGTAGAGGTACATTTTCAGGGTACAAGGTTTCTCCCATGTTATAATCTGACGCGCTCAAGTAACTGCAAAAATCCCCGCTTGGACTCCCCTACCATTAAATTGGTGCAGCACACGTTGTAAATCATCTGCCCTTTGAGAGATTAGTATTGTATCGTCTACATTCTACATAACCGATTATTTAAGTTGATTTTCTCCCACTTGGTCTCCTCTTTTGCGACCGGGACCTCCATCTTCGAAAGCTGCCGACACTGAGCAATGCAGCGAGGCGAATGTGGTGGGATAAGAGAGAGGGGGAGTTGAAGTGTAAAGCAGTATTGCCAGATTTCTTCCAATACGTCGCATTCGTTCTCAGCGGCATAGGGAACCTTATTTTACAAATGACCCCCGTATCTTGAATTTTTTCAGCTTTCCTCGATGTAAACGCGTGGAAACCTATTCAGATCGCAAAAAGAAACTAACCATCATTGTAATAAATATTTGATTTCTTTTTTTAAGGAAGATGAAAGAAATGCATTTTCACATATACAGTATTTCGCTATCTATTCCATGATCAGTATTAGATTAAAAAGGGACAAAAATGTGCGAATCTCTGCTTACAGCAGTATTTCACCTTTTTACAATTTACGACCTAATGCGAATTTATAGGACAAGTAATGTGCTTTCCGAAGAATATCTCGTAAATTCAGCAACGTGGCGGGTTAGTTCGTGGACTGATGTCAGTGTGGAACTAACCCACTGGATATTCGGTCATGTTTTACAGTTTCATATAATAATTCATCTGTTCCGGAGAACAAGAAAGGACACCGCGCATCTTATGGAAAATATAATGTCGCTCAAATGCAATAAAATTCACATGAATAGTTTCGTCTCGAAAATACAATCATTTCATATCATTGCGCCAATTCTGAATTTTGAATAATAATAGCGTAAATTGATATTAATAAATCTCAAATCAAATGAGTGTGTAAGTGAGTTTTTTTTCTTCTTATGGCCTTTGAGACTTGGACCTCGCCCGATGGATTAACGAACAACCAAATTGATCATGTGATCATCGATGCTAGACACTTCTCAAACTTGATGGATGTCCGTACCTATCGAGGCGCCAATATTGATTCAGATCACTTTCTAGTTGGCACAAGAATTTAAGCTAGAATCTCAAACGCGAAGAAGGAGAGAAGTACCAAAACAACGCGCCTTAATATTGAACTCCTCAAAAATCCGCAAACGGTAGAAAGGTTTCAAAGTTATATCGAAACTAACTGCACAATTAATGATAATCTAACAATCAGCGAACAATGGGAAATGTGTAAAAGTAATATTAAAGACGCAGCAAATAATATTCTAGGGCCAGAAAAACCACCATCACGCAATGACTGGTTCGATGCTGAGTGTAAGAACATAACAAGAAGAAAGAACGATGCATATAAACAGATGCAGCAAAGAAGAACCCGAGAAAAACAACAAAAATATAAAGACCTTAGAAGAGAAGAGAAGTGCATTCATAGAAGAAAAAAGAGAATTTATGAAAATAGAATACTGGAAGAACTTGAGGCATTAAAACAGGAAAATCAAACAAGAAAATTCTATAAAACTCTGAATAAGGCAAGAAAGGAATTCAAATCAAGGCTAAGACTATGTAAAGATAAGGAGGGGCATATACTCAATACAAAAGAAGAAATATTGAAAAGGTGGGTGGAACACTATAAAGAACTACTTACCATCGAAGTAGAAGATCCAAATCAACCACCCCCTGGAGCAACCAACAATACGCTATTAGAGCCTCCATCAATTCAAGAAGTACGGGATGCAATAAAACACCTAAAAAATAATAAATCTCCAGGAAGTGATGGTATATGCGCGGAAATTATTAAATATGGAGGTGCTACTCTGACTAATCAAATATATAAAATAATACTGAGAGCCTGGAATGAGGAACAAATGTGGTGTATTGGAATCGTTTGCCCGCTACACAAAAAGGGTGATCAATTGGAATGTAGAAACTATAGGGGAATAACTCTCCTTAATATAGCTTACAAAATGTTTTCGAGTATCGTATATGGTCGCCTAAGTCCACATTCAGAGGAGCCTCTTGGAGAATATCAAAGTGGTTTTAGGCCTGGTCGATCAACAACAGACCAGATCTTTGTGCTAAGGCAAATACTGGAAAAAACCAATGAATTCAATATGGACACATACCATCTTTTCGTAGATTTTAAATCGGTCTATGATAGTGTCCTAAGAAATAAATTGTATAAAGTCATGGATCAATTCCACATCCTTGGTAAACTGATAAGATTGGTTAAGGCTACAATGCGTAAAGTCGTTTGCAAAGTCGAAATACAGGGCGAACAATCACAGGCGTTTGAAACCAATGTTGGGCTGGGACAGGGAGATGCGCTGGCGTGTCTCCTCTTCAACATAGCTCTGGAAAAGGCGGTCAGAGATGCCCGAATAGACAACAGAGGAAATATTTTTAATAAATCATCCCAAATTTTTTCATATGCAGATGACGTGGACCTAATTGCCCGCACAATACGCAAACTCGAAGAAATGTATACCACCTTCTCAAATGCCTCAAAAAATATGAAAGTAAACGAGGAACAAACTAAGATGATGGCATCAACACCCAACAATAGAGTCAGAAACATCGGTCACCAATTTACTGTTGAAAGACCAACATGTATATCCCTTTTAAAAATTGCTTAGTGCCTCCATGGTGTTGAAGCAGCCGTAACCACTATACATCCGAAACAGTAATAAAATCATTCGTCCGCCTAAAATGACGGTCTTGCCATATGTTGCGTGATGTTGCTACAACGTATCGCGTATCTCAGCCAAACGACATGTGGTCAAAGTTTAAAGGTACGTTTGCCCTATGTCTCTTTGTCTGAATCTATGACTTACTTCGCGGTAACACGCGTCCTCTCGCGTGATGGCCCTCCATTTAGAACGAACGGGACATATGCACCTGGTACCGACCTTGCAGATTTATAAAACGGTATCACTATTCATTTATTTCAATTCCAGGGTTATCTTAAAATCTTGTTTATCGGTGACGGTAATTACTACAGGAAAGGTTTAATATATTCCCACACTATTTCAATTGCCTTTAGTTTAAAAATGAATAAACATTTTTCATTTCATTGCAAAACGAACCCAAAACCGTCTTATTCAGTTCGCTTAGAGAGCGCTATAAATACTCTGGCCGGTTTCAAACCTCATTACTTTATCATCAGAGAATGCATTCCTATATATCTAGCTCTAAACAAACTAAAATAATTCAGAACACTAGCCTCGAATCGCAACTAACGAAATGGAATGGGTGTCTTAGTGACATCTGCTAGAAACAAGTCAAAGTTTTCAATATAATAAATATAAAATAATATTAAATTAAAAATCTTATTGGGACCATTTTTCGGGTTACACCTCCGTGGCTTCTAAAAATGCAAGCCAAACGGATGCTGAAGCAAAAGAAGATTAGGGAATTCTAAAATTTGCAATTCACTTCTCACCTGTCCATCCCAGAAAAATTCCAACGAAATATAGAAAGATCAGATAGGAGTAAAAATAGAAAGAAAAATGAATAAACATTTTCATTTCGTTGCAAAACGAAACAAAGCCGTATTATATTTCAGTTCGTTTAGAGAGCACTGTAAGCACTCTGACCGATTTCAAAACTCGTTAGTTTATCTTAGGAGAATGCATATATCTCTAAACAAACTAAAAATTGCAAACTTTAGAATTCCCTCATCTTCTTTTGGTCCAGCATTCCTTTGGCTTGCATTTTTAGAAGCCACGGAGGTGTAACCACAAAAGTGGTCCCAATAAGGTTTTTAATTTAATATCTATTAATTTATATTTTATTTGATTGAAAACTTTGGCTTGTCTTTAATTTACTTTTTTATTTACATATTTATTGTTGTTGTTTTTTTATTAAACGCTTTTCTTTACTTCAATAGTTTGCATCAAATCTTTAGACGTTAATTTGACTGACTTTTCTTCAATGCAAATGAATGAAAATTTACAGACATATGCATCCGCGGGAACAATACACCAATAGTCAATAATTTTTTTTTATGTTAATTAATTGTTTAAATAAAAAAAAAACGATTTTAATGGAAAATGCTTAAATTCTCTTGTTTTTTACAATGTAGAAACTTGAAACTTTTAAGGATTGTAGCTAATGATATGAACAATACATAATTTCACTTTCTACGTTAATTTACGTTATGCTTCATAAATAAACAATAAAATTTCAAATTTTGAACGCTCACATATTTGTTTATATATAAATCGTTTATTCGTGTCAAATTTCAATACGATACGAAACAAAACTTCAACCAAAACTCGAATTCAAAAAATTCATGTTTTTATCGTAGTCTTAGAAAAACCACCGGTAGAGACGTTTTGTGCTACAATCAACATTAGAATTCGTTTTGTCGCATTAATTAATTAAATGCTTTTCTTTAGTTCAATCGTTTGGGTCAAATCGTTGGACGTTAATTTGACTGCCTTTTCTTCAATGCAAATGACTAAAAATTTGCAGACATATGCATTCGCGGGAACAATACACGAATAGTCAATAAAAATTTTGTTTGTTTATTAATTGTTTAAATAAAAAACACTAGTATCACAATAAACGGTACCCAACTTGAAAAAGTAAACGAATACAAATACTTGGGAACCCTTATCAATGAAATAGGTGACCAAAATCACGAGATAAAAAGACGTATTGAAATTGCCAGGTCTACTTTTATAAAAATGAAAAAATTATTTTGTAATCGTGATATTAGTATTCATCTACGAACTAGAATGTTAAAATACTATGTATTCAGTACTTTACTCTACGGTGTTGAGTCATGGACTCTTAAACAGAGGAATATTAAAAATCTTGAAAGCTTTGAGATGTGGTGCTACCGCCGTATACTAAGAATAAGTTGAGTGGATAAAATTACAAATGAAGAAGTAATGCGCAGAATAAATAACAAGCCAGAAGTTCTACTGAATATAAAAAAGAGAAAACTTGAATACTTAGGGTACCTGATGAGGGGACAAAAGTACACATTCCTACAAAATATAATGCAAGGAAAAATCCAAGGACGAAGAAATCCAGGCCGTAGAAGAATGTCCTGGATGAGAAATTTGAGAGAGTGGTTTGGCTGTACCACTAACGAATTGTTCAAAACAGCAGTAAATAAAATTAGAATCGCCCTAATGATATCCAATCTCCGATAGGAGAGGCACTCAAAGAAGAAGAAATAAAAAACGATTTTAACGGAAAATGCTTAAATTCTCTTGTTTTTACAATGAATAAACTTGAAACTTTTACAGATTGTAGCTAATTATAGGAACCATATATAATTTCACTTTTTACGTTAATTGTTTACGTGATGCTTCATAAATAAACAATAAAGTTTCAAATTTTTGGCCGATTCCGACTACTTTTCATGTTAGTACATCATATTATGTTTTATACATATTTTAATAAACATGACGATATATTGTATTGTTTGAAAAGTATAAGACTAAAAAGTAAAAAATAAAAAAAAAATATGAAAAAATATTTTTAAGAAACGCTTTTCTTTGTTTACGAGGGACTAAAATTAAACATATTATAAAAAAATCAACTAAAAAGCAAAAAATAAAAAAAAATTTAAAAATCTAATACATTTGTTAAAGAAAAGCGTGGCGCGAAAACAATTTATTCGATGAAGACGCGCCACGCTTTTCTTTGACGAATGTGTTAGATTTTTTCAATTTAATTTATTTTTTGCTTTTTGGTTGATTTTTTTTATAATATGTTTAATTTTAGTCACTCGTAACTAAAGAAAAGCGTTTCTTAAAAATATTTTTTCATTTTTTTTTTATTATACAAATATTATAATTTAATCTATCTATAAGCGAGGTTCCTACTGCCTCTGCCGCTTCTCGAATTTCGACCGCCATCTTTTTCTGTTCATCCATTCGTCTTCTTTGATGGCTCTATCTCATGATGTGCCGTACATTTTCTTCCCAGGCAACTGAAGCCCTTCCCCTTCTTCATCTTTGTTGTGGTATGTAATTTAAAGCTTTCTTTGGCCATCTATCTTCATTCATTCGTTTCACGTGACCATACCACACTAGTTGTCTCGTTTCAATTCTATCTACACTGGAATATACAGTATTTGTCCTCCTTCATTCATGATGTGATCTTTTTTGGATATACCACACGCTCTCCTTAGATAATCCATTTCTACTACTTCTATCCTTTTTCTATCTTTTTTCGTGACCTGCCAAACTTTGGCTCCATAAAACATAATACGCTCTATCAAGGTACGATAGATTGTCAATTTCGTTTTTTGTCTTATATCTTTAGACCATAGTAGAGAGCTGGGAATGTTTACCGCTTTTTTGCCCTGTTGCGTTCTGTTTTCGATGTCTCTTTTGGTAGTGGCTTCTTTAGATATTATATAATTTAGCTTTAACTAAGAAATCAAACGAAGAACTTAAACGAAAAAAAAAACAATAGGGGGAATATGGTTGGAGTCTACATTTATCCCATTCCCAAAAAAATCTAATACATCGTCGTGTACAGACTTTTATCTTTGGTCTCATGAGGAAACCAATGGACTGACTGACAGGCTTATCAGTAAACGAATTGTTACATCGCATGGCGACGAGCAAAATCTTCAAGCAAAAATTTATTAATAACAAAATATTAACAAAGTTTTGTCCGTTTTTGAAGTTATACTTCTTTACCGGCGATATGAGGGTGAATTTTTATATGTTAAAACCTATGATCCCGGCGCATGCGCATTATAACTTTGTTCTGATTGGATGTTCAAATGACATGTCAAAAATTATTCAATATGGATGTGGCACAGCTGTAGTTAGATTATTTATGGTTGTTGCGTTTTAAAATTTGTGTGAAAAGAAACAACAAACAAAAGTTAGTTAATAGTTATACTGCCTTTTTAAATAGTTTTCATATACCTATATTTTTGGACTTTTGGACTATTTTGGACAAGGAAAACTCATTCTAATTTGGTAAGTAGTTTTTATTATAATCATATTGTAATTATACATTTGGATTAGGTTGAAATACAGTAGAGCGTCGATTATCCGAACTAATTGGGGGACATAGGTGTTCGGAAAACCGATTTGTTCGGATAATCGAACTACAATATATTGATACATATTTATAGTCATACATATTTATCCACAAGTGAATAAAAGCCATATTTATATACCTACATATTTATTTATATCTTGATAATGACAACTAGCAACTAAACAAAAAAGTGCAGTCTTTGCAACAACATAATTATTTTTGGATACAATATTGAAGAAAATTGAAGATATTTTAAGCGTCAATTACTAACGCTTGCTCGGTATTCGAGTGCGGGACGCGGGAGTCGATAGTTCGAATAAGCGGTCGTTCGGTTGATCGACGTTCGGATAATCGACGCTCTACTGTACATTTATTTTCTCAAGAATGGGGATTTTAGAGAGAAATCCCAAATTAGGTCCGATTTTTATTTTTAAATTATGATTTTTTGGCGTAGATTTATTTATCTAGTAGGTATGTAATGCTTTGATTTACATACTTAATTTGATTACCAACAAAAGTTCTACCAATCTTCATCTAATATATTGTTTTCTTACTGTTTTGTTATATTTTAATATTTTCTTCCACAAAATTTAAACTACATAATTTAATTATATTCAAAACAACTGTCAAACAGTAAAACGTTCAGTTACCCTATTTTTCCACATGACAAATAATGTGGAATTGGAGGAGTGAGTCTAGGTTTCGATTACGAATCAAAGCGCCTCGAAATTCACGGGTTCGATTCCCGATGCAAGTTTTTATTTTTTTATGCATTTTATGATTGTAAGTATATTTGTTATATAATTTTTTTTTCAGAAAATGCGTATTTAAAATTTTTGCCAACAATTATTATCGTTCAGAAATCATTTTTTTTGTGGCATTTTTCAATGTGTTTGTGTGCGTTTTATTCTTTTATTTTTTTAAATTTTTGGTATTGTCTTAAAAATCACATAATATGTGTAGTAGAAGTATAACTTCTTACGTGCGAACAAATACACACACTGTTTGCTCTGAACCCTTTTTCTTCGTTGGAGGACTGTAAAAAGCCAACGAGGGTATTCAGCACTTTTCGTGATGTCCTATCTTTTTTTTGCACAATGGTTTCTGCTGTAGGAAATTCACAAGGTTTAAAGATGGTTTGATAGGTTCTTTATTTCAGCGCATTCCACAGCACTAAGCGAACGTAGATTCCACAAAAATATATTTTTTCTCGTTGAAATTATTTGATAGATATGATATTTAATTTTCTGACTGTTGCTCTGGGTTACCGATTCCAAAAACTACTCGTCCCCCGTGAAATAGTATACGTATTTGTTTTACTTTAATTTATATTGACAATTTAAAATATTTTATACAAATTAGGATCGAACATACCGCCGCCCTTGAAGTTATATAGGGATACACTTCAATAAAGAAAGGTAGTGACTAATTACTTAAAAATCGGCTCGCTTAGGCTGTGGCTTGCAGAATTACAATGACTTATTATACAATACTTATACATACATACCTAAATACTACATAAATGAAAGAAAATTTAAAAGTAGTTGTTTCGGTTAAAGTAAAAAAAAAATAAAAACCGAATGTTTATTGTTCATGGGGTAACGGGCACAGTTTAGTAATGCTACGTTTGATAGTTCCATTTGGGGTAGCGACGCTCACGACGCGCACAAGTCCGTCTTTGCCAGGATGAAGAGCACTTATACGTCCACGGGACCATTGATACGGAGGAAGACCATCATCCTTCAGGAGCACCATCTGTCCTTGTAATTTGGCCGTGTCTTTGCTATATCTCCACTTTTCTCGTTGCTGCAGAGTATGCAAGTATTCATTTTTCCACCTCGACCAAAAGTGCTGCATCATACGCTGCAAGAGCTCAAATCGGGTGAGCCGGTTGATCGGAAAATCCTCATAGTCTATAGCAGGAACCATGTTAAGCGGATGACCAATGAGAAAATGGCCTGGAGTCAGCACTTCCATATCATTGGGATCGTTGCTCATAGGAAACAGGGGTCGAGAATTTAATACACCTTCAATCTGAACTAAAAGAGTATATAATTCCTCATAGGATAAAGGATTGGAATTGTTTATAATACGGTACAAGTGAGTTTTTATTGATTTTATGGCACTCTCCCATAGCCCCCCAAAGTGTGGAGATCTGGCAGGAATGAAATGCCATGTTATTTTATTTTCTTGAGAAAAATCTCGGATGGCATTTGTTTTTAATACATTATATATACCTTGCAGCTCGTTGTTAGCTCCAGTGAAATTTGTACCATTATCTGAATACAAATCGGTGCATAGACCTCGTCTCGCAACAAAACGTCTTAAGATGCTCAAGAAGCATTCCGAAGTTAATTCACTAGCTAATTCAATGTGAATCGCTTTAGTAGTTAAACAAACGAATACGCAAATATATGCCTTAGTAAACCGACGATTTCGAAATTTCGATTCCTTAAGTTTGAATGGTCCAGCGTAGTCGACGCCAGAGCAAGCAAAGGGATGAGAGATATTGACTCGAGAGGGTGGTAAATCCCCCATTAAATTGTCCATGGGTTGAGCATTGCTTCTAAAACATGGAATACATTTACGAAGAACATTTCTGACCACATTTCTACCGTTTAATGGCCAAAAGGATTGTCTGACGAAGGATAGCGTCGCCTGGGCTCCAGGATGAAGGTTTCGCTTATGCTCATAAAATATAATTAATTCTGTCAGAGGATGCTTATGTGGAAGTAAAACCGGATGTTTAGCTGAGAATTGGATAGAAGCGTGTCTTAAGCGACCTCCCACCCTGATTATGTTTAGGTCGTCAAGGAATACGTTCAGAGAGCTTAATTTGCTGGAAGGTTTGACTTTACCATGAGACTTTAATTGGTGAATATCCTCAGGAAAGCTTTCTCTCTGAACGTGTCTAACAAGATGATGTGTGCTTTGGACCATCTCCGTTAAGGTGAGATCTCCAATTATCCGGAATTCCCTTGAAGTCTTGGCGTTGTAGATAAATCGAAAACAATAGGCCAGAACGTTCCGAAGTTTAGTATAACTAGAATATCTATTAACTAGTGAAGATATTAAGATTGAATGAGATACTTGAGATGATAGAACAATAGATTTTGGATTAAGTTCCATTAAATCGAGATCAGGAGTATGAGCTGTGAAGTTCGATATATGATTGTTTGAGGGCCAAGTATCCTGAGATTGCAACAAAAATGAAGGTCCATGCCACCATAAATCATATTCATGCAATTCGGACGGACTAGCTCCTCTAGATATTATGTCGGCAGGATTTACATTGGAGGGTATATGATGCCACTCATCTATTTTTGTCAATTGCTGGATTTCGGATACACGATTGCATACGAATGTTTTTAAAGTGCGAGGTTCAAGACCCAACCAGCATAGAACAATTGTGGAGTCGGTATAGAAATAAATTTTTGAGAAAGTAAGTTCTAAAGATTCGATTACGTTTTTAGTTAGGCGAGCAAGAGTAAGTGCTCCACACAATTCCAGTCTAGGTAGTGAAATAGCCTTTAACGGAGCAACACGTGATTTAGCGCACAGTAAATTGCTAAGTATACGACCATGTATATCAATAGATCGTACATATATGCAAGCTCCATATGCATTTATTGAACTATCGGAAAAGCCATGTAGCTCAATGTAAATAGTATCTTTCGTGGTGACTTGACGAGGTATATTAAAAGAATTAACGAGAGTAAAGTTGTCTATAAACGATTTCCAGATCTTATAGAGTTCGACAGGAATAGGATCATCCCAGTTAAGTCGCTGAATCCATAATTTTTGCATTAGAACTTTTGCTTGAACGATCATGGGCCCAAGGCAACCTAGAGGATCAAAAATAGAAGCTATGGTTGATAGGATTGTCCTTTTTGTAATAATGGATGGATTTGCTGTTATCCTTGTATTGTAGATAAATGAGTCAGTTAAAGAATTCCACGATATGCCAAGAGTTTTACTGTTTGGTGAATCTGTTATTATATATTCTTCTTTGTGATCGTCTACATTTATATCTGATAGCAGGGCCGTACTGTTTGATGAAAATTGTCTTAGATTGAAGCCATAGGAACTTAATATTGAAGTTAAGTTTCGACGAAGAGAAATCAAGCCTTGTTCAGTTGAAGCACCTGTGACCACATCATCGACATACGTATCTAGGTTGAGCTTACGACTTTCTTCAGGAAATGTAGCCAAAGAATGTATAGAAATTTCCTTTAAGCATCTAGTAGCTAAATATGATGAGCTTGCCAAGCCGTATGTCACGGTGTTTAACTGATAGATGGTAATTTCTTGGGAAGGATCATTTCGCCATATCACGCGTTGAAGGTTACGCTGTGCTGGTTCGACCAGTACTTGTCGATACATTTTGGCAATGTCACCGGTAAATACGAAGTTGTGCTGTCTAAATCGTAGCAATATGGAAAAAAGATCGCTTTGAACAACAGGGCCCACCTTGAGTGTATGATTTAGTGATATGCCGGTAGAAGTGGGACACGAGGCATCAAAAACGATACGAGTTTTAGTGGTAAGACTATCATTCTTTTCGACAGCATGATGAGGCAAATAATACAAAGGAGAAGAATCAGGTTCAAGATCCGAAATTTTAGACATGTGTCCAAGCTCGATGTACTGTGACATAAATTCGCAATAGGCTTGTTTTAGAATGGGATTTTTCTGAAGCTTCCTTTCGATTGATAGAAATCGTTTAAAAGCTATGTCATAAGATTTGCCTAGTTGTGCAATTTGAGGTTTAAGAGGAAGACTCACTTGAAAACGTCCAGTGTCGTCGCGAATTGTGGTACATTGAAAATGGACTTCACATTCTTCTTCTTCCTTAGTGTATTTAGAAGGAATCGTAATATAATTCTCTTCAATTTTCCAGAATTTTTCGATACAGGCCTGAAGAGGATCGGCCGATAAAAGAAAGCAAGAACTGGGACCAGAATGGTAGCAATAAGCTTGTGAAGGAACTGGGCCACTAACTACCCACCCCAATTTCGTTTGTTGTAAAAATGGTTGACCTTTATTACCCTTTATCTGTCCAGAACCCATGAGATTAAAAAATAAACCTGCACCAATGAGTAGGTGTACTTCAGAAGGATCGTAGAACTGAGGGTCAGCTAATGTGATATTATTGGGTATATTAATATAAGAAGGGTTGATTGAATGCTGTGGTGTTAGATCGGTTATTTGATTAATTACGAGAGCAGGCATTTTGAAAGTGAAATCTCCGTTTAAAGATTTTACTTCTAATTTTACACGTTTAGTAAGTGAAGTTGTAACGTGATTTATACCTGTTATAGGTAGGTTAACATGTTCATATGGAAGATTTAGTTTCTCAAATAGTTCTTGAGTAATAAAATTGGATTGGCTTCCACTATCTAAGATGGCTCTGGCCAGTGTGGGTTGCCGATTTTTGTCAAATGTTTTTACTACAGCAGTAGCTAACAGTATGAATGAATTGGGATTTTGATTAAATGAATATAAGTTACAGGATGTCTCTGGTTGTCTAGAAGTGCTAGGATTATTTTGATGAGATTGGGGAAGATTAGATGTGGAAGATATATGGTTTTTATTATGATTTTGCGACTCGGATTGAGTTCTATGTAAAAGGCTATGGTGTTTATTTTGACAAGTCTTACAAAAGTAGCTAGATTTACAATCCAAAGTTTTATGTCCGGACCTTAAGCAATTGGTGCACAGATGAAGCTCCTTTGCTTTTGCAAAACGGTCCGGTATCGGCATGGCATGAAACTTAGAACAAGAGTAGATAAAATGGTTATCTGAGCATAAACTGCACCTTGGTGGCACTTGAGCTAATGCGGTAAGGGTTGAAGATTTGTCAGATGACTTGACATTATGCCAATCTCTTTTATGAGATATCTTTTGGTCGCATTTTTGTTCAACAGATTCTAAAATTTTACACCTTTCTGATAAAAATTTTAAGAAGTGTTTCACATCGGGAGATTGCTTTCCTGCTGAGACTCTTTCCCATTCTTTTCGAGAATTGATGTCAATTTTGGATGTTAAAAGATATATTAGAATGGTACTCCACTCGAAAACGCGTTCCCCTAAGTTTTCCAAGGATTTGAAATGGTTGACGAAAGTGTCTAAAAGTTTTCTCAAGGAACGAGACGACTCATCTTTAGTAGGACTTAGCTCGAAGATGGATTTGACGTGAGCATGAATAATTGCCCTTTTGTTTTCATAACGGTCGCACAATAGATGCCAAGCCGTTTCATAATTTGCTTCGGTTGCGGAGAGTGCTCCAATAATTTGAGCGGCTTCTCCCTTTAGACTGGATTTAAGATAATAAAATTTTTCGATTTTATGAATAGTAGGATTGTTCTCAATAAGTGCCTCAAAGGTTTCTTTGAAATTTGTCCAATTTTCATATGTGCCAGAATATATGGGCAAAGGGATTGGTGGTAAATATGAATTAAGACGATGAGAGTTGAGCATTGGCGAAGATGACATGGATGAAGATGACCCATGAATGGGTGGTTGCTCCGTTGATGTGGGATTGAGAAGTAATGTTGCTTTAGCTACTAAGGCATAATATTTGCTTTCGAACTCTCCTCGTTCATCATCTTGATTGCCGAGGTTAGAGGTTGTATCAAATAAACAAATACGTTCAATGTCACACTGTACCTTTTCAAACTCAACAACTGACTCCTTTAAGGCATCCAGACGCGCTTGTAATTCAAGACGGATTGTGTCAGATAAAGGAGTTACACATTTTTCAAGGAAAGTGTTAAAACGAGTCACTGTGGATTTAACAGTGCCACGACGAGCTACAAGATGTTTAAGGTCTTCAGCACTAGCCATTTTTATCAATTAATTAACGCTAATAGGTTTGAGAGAAGGTTATAAATTTACTGTGTTTTGTGGAATATACTAATTAATAAGAATATTGATAGCTATTAGTTGCAGTACCAAGTTAAAATAAGTAGATAAGCTAAGTAAGCAATAAAAAATAAATTGTTGAAGATGTGGATTAGGTATAAGGATGATACGGCTATGTTGGGCCAAATATTAATAATGCTAAGGGATGTCTTTATTATAAGTAAATTGATTTGAAATGCGTTGATTATATTATAATTAAACGATATTCCCTTCGATGGGTGCTGCTATGGTAGGCTGGTTGTTGTATATTATGTATTAATTAATATGATTAATATTGTAGATTATTATACAAATAATATCTGATAACGTTTATTTCAATATTTAGATATATTAATTAGCTGAAAGAAGTAAGTTTTTTTTTAAGATATAAATCCAAAAATTATAATTTGTTTTTAAAGAAATGTGCCAAATATTTAATATTTTGTATGATAAAGTAGAAAGAATATGAACTAAAACAAAACCATATGCCAATAAATTATATACTCTCAAAGCAAGATTAAAATAAGTGAATCAAATATTCTAACCCTACTTCTCGATGCTGCAAGCTGTAGGTACCAAATTCAGACGAAGGGATCGATGTTTTCTTCGGGTGTCAAAAAATCCGGCTCGAAGTAGACCGATGTTTGCTCTGAACCCTTTTTCTTCGTTGGAGGACTGTAAAAAGCCAACGAGGGTATTCAGCACTTTTCGTGATGTCCTATCTTTTTTTTGCACAATGGTTTCTGCTGTAGGAAATTCACAAGGTTTAAAGATGGTTTGATAGGTTCTTTATTTCAGCGCATTCCACAGCACTAAGCGAACGTAGATTCCACAAAAATATATTTTTTCTCGTTGAAATTATTTGATAGATATGATATTTAATTTTCTGACTGTTGCTCTGGGTTACCGATTCCAAAAACTACTCGTCCCCCGTGAAATAGTATACGTATTTGTTTTACTTTAATTTATATTGACAATTTAAAATATTTTATACAAATTAGGATCGAACACACACATTCTTTTTTTATACTTTTATAAGTCGTAAAACTTGGATGCATTAAAATATCTTGTTATATTTAAAATGCCGGCACGTTAGCCATTTCTATCCGAAATACAAAATAAAAATCTTCCTTGCATGAAAATTTTTACGCTTCTCTTTTAGTAAATTTTGCATTTCTTTTGTTAGTCTTTGAAAAATTGTGATACTGAGAAAGAATGTGAAAACTCTTTTGAAGTACGTTTCTACCGGTGTAGATTGAATTCCACGAGAATAAGGTAAGTTTCGTTGCATTGACGGTGAATTTGAAATATTATCGTTTGTTCTATAGTTGGGATGCCATAATGCCATATTCAATTTAAAAAAATCTATTTTTTTACTATATATTTTTAACAGACATACATTTTTTATTAAACATCAATTAGCCTAAACATTTGTCCACTGCTGAAGGTATGCCTCTCGTAAAATTGTCCACCTATTTCTATGCATCTTAAACTTCTTGCATCTAATTTGTGGTGATTTGTGGCCTCTTATCTTGGTCGCCATTCCAGAATTTTTCTGGTCCATATATCATCCTGCAATCTGGTAACATCTTCGACCCAAGACCATTTAGCCATGGCTATTCTTTCAATTGCATCCGTGGCTCCTGTTCTTCTTATTTCTAGTCAATATTCAGGACGGTTCCATGACATCTCGTAACGCGACAGTTCGTAACTATACAAATTCGTAACGTCCAAATTGAATTATTCTGTTTATTTTTGTTAACGTCGAAACTAACTGTTATTACAGTTATAATAGTTATTTATGATATAAGTGTTAAAAGTACACGTTTAAGGCACGCATGTGAAAGTTTGCAGAATGAGCGATAGCGAAGTCTGCAATTGACACGAGTGCCTTAAAAATGTACTTTTTAACACGCATATCATACAATATTTTTTCTACAAACGTAATTACAGGACAATATCTACAAAAACTTTTACTTGAACTTGACTGACATTCCATTTTTATATTTTTTTGACATTACATCAACATTGCCTACACGGTCAATACGAACTGCAGTGCCTTAAAAAAATTTTAAAGCACTAGTGCAGGGGTTCCCAACCGATGGTACGCGTACCACTAGTGGTACGCGGGAAGATTTCAGGTGGTACGCGTCGCGTGAGCAAAATAAGCGATTACGATGGGCCTCTATCTGCGGAATACTCGTATTTGTACGATTTGATTTTCATGAAGAAGTTATAGAAGAGTTTTTGTTCTGCAAACCACTTATCACTACATAGTAATCAAACACTACAGCTGAACTCATTTTTAATACAAGAAATGAGTATGTGCTCAAATTAGACGTTCCTTGGTCAAAGTGTATTGGTTATGTACAGATGGAGCAAAAGCTATGTCAGGAAAATTGAGAGGGCCAGCAGCAAAAATAAAGAAAGTTGCTTCTGAATCCAGAAGTACACATTGGGTCTACATCAAGAAGAATAAGCTGCTAAAAGTGTGCCAGAAAATATGATATCTGTTTTATCACATAATTTATACTCGTAAATTCAAGCTCTTAATTCAAGATTATTCTCTTTGATGTGTGAAGATATGGGTGGCAAGTTCAAAACTCTTTTGTTGCAAATAGAAGTAAGATGGTTATCTCGACGGAAAATGTTCACCCGCCTCTTTGAACTGAAGTCAGAAGTTTTAATGCTTTTAAATGAAAAACAAAAAAAAATGACGTGAACAAATTGTCCTATTATGAGAAGAATGTTTGTCACAGTTGACATATCTAGCTGACATTTTTGACAGGCTCAACACGCTGAACATGGGTCTTCAGGGAGTAAACACAAATACCCTTCACAGTCAATGAGAAAAGAAACTCCTTGAAAATAAATTTTGTTCTTTATGTTCTCAACTACAGGAGAAAAATGTCTGCATTTCCTACGCTGTCATCATTTTTTTGAAGAAAACGAAATATCTCCAATACTAGATGTGATTGCTGTTATAATTCTTCACAGGGAATCTATTCAAGAAAGTTTTAATAAATATGTATCTGAAGATTATTCCACACTTGTCTGGATCAGAAATCCTTTTGCAGGAATCTCACCAAATGTGTTGGAATTACAGAGATCATTCATCTACCTAACAGAAGACAGTTCTATGAAAGGCAGTGTTAAAGAGAAATCATTAATTGCCTTCTAGATCCGGTGTAAACCCGGAGTATCCAATGCTCTTTCGGCAAGCTATGATATTTTTGATGCCATTTGTTACTAGTTACTTGTGTGAGACTGGTTCTCTTCATTTCATGTTCCCCGCCCCCACCCAATGTTTGGTGGTACGTCAAAATCTTAAAATATTTCAGGTGGTACGCAGTTGCTACAAGGTTGGGAACCCCTGCACTAGTGCCTTAAAGTATCATTTTTAACGCACGCATGGAGTGCTAAAAATTGCATTTTTAACACGGTTGTAGAAAAATGAAATTATGTTTTTGAATTTAACGAATCAGTGTCAGGATAAACATTTTTAAGACATTTCATATTTTTAAGAGATTTAATAAGGTAATTATAGTCTTTCCTTTACAAAATCTTTAGAAAGTTGGGAATGTCTAAAGACAGTTGTCTAAAGATTTCACTAATTACTTTATTATTCCTTTGTCTAGTTTTTTATGTATCTAAATATTTGTTTATCTCTAAAGACATTTAATATACATATTCTGAAACACGAAATATAAAATGTGTTAAACTCCCCAGTATCTACTGATTCGTTAAATTGATAAACATAATTTCAATTATAACTGCAATAACAGTTAGTTTCCACGTTAAGGGGATGGGTACGTATTTTCGGCTGCAACGCTATTCAAATGGGTATTTATTTTTTTCGAATCCTGAGAAAACTAATAAGTATTTTTGAAAAATTTAAACGCAGAATGAAAGATTGCGTTATTAGTGAGGGCCGAAAGTCCCTGAGAACTTCTATAATGTTTATTTTAATAAGTTACAGAAGTGAAAAACTAAGAGAAAATTTAGTGTGATTTTAATTTCAAATATCTCATTCAAAATAAACTTTTTATTTATTCTAAGGCCTAAAGTACTTTCGGCCCTCGGTAATAATTTAGTCTTTCATTCTGCGTTTAAATGTTTTAAAAGTATTTATTAGTTTTTTCAGGAATCGAAAAAATGGACACCATGTCCGTGGTAATATTTTCCAAATCTATCTTTGTCTTACAACGCACTCAGTCGAATAGAATATTGTCAGCATATTGTCAGTCATACAGTGACAATCAGTAACAATTTTAAATATTTGACATGGCATCGGGAATATTTTGAGTTGTTGAGTAAGTAATATTGATATATTATAATGCATTTGATAAATAATTGATTTAAGACGTGAACTTAATAAAAAGTTATTTATTGTGTATTATTTGTGGAAGATCCAAGCAGAGAATACATTAGGATAATATATTCTGTGATCCAAGTATTTTGTTGTTAAAGATGTTCAAAATTGTAAGCGTTCCATAGTGACAGTATATTATTAAAAATCACTTTAACCCTTTTTCCTCTTTTCTCGATTGAGTATTAGTTTTTGTTGTACATATAAATTATTACAATCACTAAATACATAGTTAGTGAAAAAATTATCACATTTATTAACTGAATTAATAATTTGCAATTATACAAATAACAGTTATACAAGAACATTCAAAAGCCATCTCTTTAAGTTATTGATGACATTTTCAAGTAGAATGACATTCTAGTAATGTTTACATATGCATACCAGTGTGAATTTTACTACACGTAATTTGCCGTGTAAAGACAGAAAACGTAGGGATAGCCGTAAAATATTTGCGAATTATGTACCCATGGCCTTAACAAAAATAAACAGAATAATTCAATTTTGACGTTACGAATTGTCCGTTACGAATTTGTATAGTTACGAACTGTCGCCGTTACGAAGTGTCGCTGTTACGAACTGTCGCCGTTACGAGTTGTCCGTTACCACTTGTCCGGTTACGAATTGTCGCGTCACGAGATGTCTGGTCACGATTCAGGACACATCATTTATAAGATATTCAGAATACATAATTTATATTTTAAAATAACATACAGATAAAATCAGAGTTTGGCTCAGTTTGGTGATAATTTTGAGAGTAAACTAAATACTTACTATGTAGGGATAGTATTATGAAGTTTTTTTCTTCTGTTTTTTCCTCTGGATTTACTGTGAGATCATTAACACGAGAATTTTACTGTCAACATTGCATATGGTTGTCTTGTTAAAGACAAATCACATGCTGTGATTTTTCTGACGGATATTCTTAAGTTAACGTTGATTTCATGTAATCGAATGAACTATGTTTTGTATTTTAATAAGGATTTCCGAAATGGAAATCAAATAAACTTCAGTTCAAACTAAAATTGTGACTTATTCCCAACTAAAATAATAGTAAACAAATAAATAAAAAGACAATTTATACATACCAAAATATTTTCAAACATTTGAACGTATTATCAAGAAATTAACTCTATACTTGCAACAAAAATTGTACATTTAAATAAAGAATATTAGTGTTGTTCAATAATTTTCCAATACTAATAAAGACTAAAAACCCCCTTGCGAAATTTTAAAAGAAATCGAAATTTTCTGGATACTTAAAGAAAGTGATTTCTGTAGAAGTCTTAAAAGAACCGTTCAAAAATGGCCGAAACCCCATTTCCCTTTATCGGATTTTCACCATTCTCAATAGGCATGATGACATTAGGGCAAAAAAGAAAAGAGCCAAATTTTAAGTATCTGCCTTGGGTTTCTCAACATACACTTACGTTTTATCTCAGTAATAAAAATAGAAAGATACTTTTTTAGAAAATTTGTTGGAATTTTAGAGAACAAAATACACTGCGCGCCAAAATTAACGCATACTTTTAAAATTATAATTTCAGTGTAATGAAAAAATTTTTGTTTGTTCTTTTGTTCTTAAAGGTTGCTTTAAGAACATTTAAAATAAAACATTTTTAACGAAAAATGTATTGCAATAAAACTACGTAACATCATAAATAAATGACGGAATTGAAAATTTTTTATGTTCAAGAAAATTAAACTAGTAGCGAGTATCGCTACTCTGGCATTTATTACTATGTTGACAACGATCTCTCATACTGAGAATTACCGTTCTTATTTTGCTACACAATTCTTGCAATGTGTGGTCTGGCATTATCTTGCATAATCATAAATAGACCAGAAAGGATCTGTTTTTAGGTGGATGTGACAGGTGGCATTCAGATTTTTGCGGATAAAGTTAGGTGATAACTTCGTTAATAATAATTGACTTATGCTCCTTCCTAAATATGCCCGGAACATTAATAAAAAAAATAAAATATTTCAAAATTTCAAAAAATTTCGTCTTTTTTTCTACTTTCTTTGCTTATAACTTTAAAACGACTCATTTTGGAACAAAGTCGTATAGGAATAAAACAAAGATAATTAAATTTTCTATCAGATACGATTGGTTAAAAATGTATGAATTTATCACCCTTGCTGCAAAATAGCAATAAATATAAACTAAGGGGGCAAAACAAGCCTGTCCTTATTCAGTGTTTTTCCATCACTTAGGCTACACTTGGAACCTTCCTAATTCGCTTAGAAAATTGTTGTAATGTGCTAAAACCGTCTACCAAATTTCATTAAAATTGACTTACTAGATTTTGCATAATAATTTTTCAATCTAAACTTTTTTTAAAAAATTAAAATTTTTTAAAATATTGCACAGCAAAAACTAGAACATACAAAGATTTGTCAATTTTTTTACATATAAAGAAGCACTCCACCTATCTAATGCACTTTACAAAATTGAAATCGGATTATTTAAGCAGCGTCAGCAATGTTTTAAAGTTATAAACAATTTTTTGGCTTATAAACAACTTAGTGCTGTGACCAGGAGGGGGTGCTACGGGCTCCTTTATTTAGATGGACTTACCCAAGTTTTTTTATGTATTTTGACCCGTAGAACACGAATTTTTTGGGTAACAGTTGATCCGGATGTCGATAAGATTGTTATAAACAAAGCACTTGAGGAATTACATAACATCGATTTTTCGGAAAATAAAACATTTTTTGTATTTCTTGGGTAATTCTAAGCAAAAAATGTTCTTACAAGTTTTTTCGTATTATGCATAGTTTTCGAGATAAACGAGGTGGAACTTTGTAATTTTTGAACGCGAATAACTTTTGATAAAATAAATTAGCAATTCTGCTGATAGCATTTGAAAGTTTAAGTCAAATTATACCGGTTTTAATTGTTTGCATTGCTAAAATTTAATTTTTTTATTATTAAATAGCTATTTGTTTATAAGCCAAAAAATTGTTTATAATTTTAAAACATTTCTGAGACCCCTTAAATAATCCGATTTTAATTCTGCAAAGTGTATTAGATAGGTAAAGCAGCTCTTTATATGTAAAAAAATTAGCTAACTTCTAAATGGTCTACTTTTTGAAATTTGGTAGACCGTTTAAGTAAGTTATAAGAATTTTCAAGCGAATTACTAAGGTTCTAAGTGCCACCAAACGGGTTAAGAAAGATTGAATAATAATATAGTAGTATAGTAATTGAGTCAATACTCGCAATCTTAAGTTTGTATTTTATTAGTTGTTATGTAATCATGGGCCAACCGGTTTCGAGTCTTACAATATATGACTCATCATCAGGCCCAGTACAAAAAGTCTTCTCAATACAAACTACAAGCTAAAATCACAAAACGAGAGACATGTACATATACATATATAAAACATAAAAACAACTTTGTCTTGGTTTTAATCACATACAATAAAGCCAAACAACTGTATAGTATTGAACTCAATAGTCTATAGCATGTAAAAATGAGACATTTTGTCATTTGGAGCGACCAATCTGATGAGAATTGCTTGGTATGTATATAATTTAATATATACTACCATCAATTTTTAACTAGTTAAGGGTTGATGGAGTCCTGACAAGATGATATGCGATCAAACGACATAATATAATTTATGTCGACATTATATTATGTCGTTTGATCGCATACCATCTTGTCAGGACTCCATCAACCCTTAACTAGTTAAGGATTGATGGTAGTATATATTAAATTATATACATACCAAGCAATTCTTATCAGATTGGTCGCTCCCAATGACAAAATGTCTCATTTTTACATGCTATAGACTATTGAGTTCAATACTATACAGTTGTTTGGCTTTATTGTATGTGATTAAAACCAAGACAAAGTTGTTTTTTATGTTTTATATATGTATATGTACATGTCTCTCGTTTTGTGATTTTAGCTTGTAGTTTGTATTGAATTGGGCCTGATGATGAGTCATATATTGTAAGACTCGAAACCGGTTGCCCCATGATTACATAACAACTAATAAAATACAAACTTAATATTGCGAGTATTGACTCAATTATTATATCCAATTGTATGGACTCGCATTGGCAACCCTTTCATTATTTAAGTTATAATAATTTTCTAAGCTTATTACTAAGGTTCTAAGTGCCACGAAACGAGTTAAGAAACATTGAATAACAACAGGCGTATTTTGTCCCCTTATTTTGTATTTATTGCTATATTGCAGAAAAGGTAATACCTTAAAACATTTTTGACCAGTCGTATATCATACAAAATTCAATTATCTTTATTTTATTTCTCTACGACTTTGTTCCAAAACGAATCGTTTTAAAGTTATAAGCAAAGAACGCAGAAAAAAATCGATGTTTTTCGAAATTTTTAAATATTTTAATTTTTTTATTAATGTTCTGGGCATATTTGAGAAGGAGCATAAGTCAATTATTATTACTGAAGGTGCCGCCTAACTTTATCTGCAAAAATCCGACATCCACCTCTCACATCCAAAAATAGACGTTTTTTTTACAGATTAGTCCTGGTCTAAAAAGTATGTATCCCCAATAGATGGTGGGTTCCAATAGATGGAGCACATTCTCTTCTAAAATATCTGTAATGTGCCTGAGTGATGTAAGCCGCCCGTGATCAATTCTAACCAGTTCACCAGGTCTTCTGTACACTATGTTCCGCATGTCATCAGAAAAAGACAGTATATGGATTCATCGGTGAACAATATTCTTCCTCACTCGTCATTATTCCAAACAACGAGTAAAATGCAATATTTCCCTTCTATGATCTCTGGTCAATAATGGGTCAGTTGGTGCCCTTTCAGGGCACAGGTCGTTTGCAGCAAGTCTTCTCCTTATCATATTTTTACTGATTCTAAAGTTATAACAATCCAAAAATTCATTTTGTAGAGTAGTACTGGTAACAAACCTTTGTCTCAGTGGACGAAGTGTACTGATCTTCATTATGTGTTGTAACCTTTCTAACACCTTGGACTGGTCTTCTCGAGTTACTTACGTGTTAAGACTCTTCAAAATGGCTAACTGAGTGACATTAAACCGTTAAGCGAGTTCAACTTGACGGTATCCTTCTTCGCGAAGAATAACGATTCTAATACAGTCACTTTCTGACAAATTTCGATTTTCTTTACTACTGGTGGCTCATTTTAAAGGAAAAAACACGTAATTAATTGAAAAACGCCTTTGAATTGCTGAAATTGCTCAATATACCGTCGAGCGTTCAAACTGTCCCCTTCAATTGTAACAAGTTCTGTATGAGCCTCTAGCTCTAGAGTAGAATGACCAAACGTCTCGTAAAAATGGGATTGTCTCGTTTTTTAACGATTTGTCCCGGGGGCATATTTACAGATGCTTGCGTGTGTAGACACCAGGGTGTTGAAATCAGTTAGGGTTTGGAGAAACGGTACATTTACAGATGCTAGCGCGTGATGACACCACGGTGTTGAAACCAGTTAGGGTTTGGAAAAACAGTACGTTTACAGACGCTAGCGTGGGTTGACACTAGGGTGTTGAAATCAGTTAGGGTTTGTAAAAACAGTACATTTACAAATACTAACAGATTTGGACACCAGAGTGTTGAAACCAGCTAGCTTTTTTAGTGGTTATATATGCATAGATGCTAACGGCTATTGACTTTGATTTTATATACCTACTGTTGTGGAAAAATATTTAAGTGATTTAGGTATTAATAAATAATTAAACGTTGTTGGGATATAAACAATAATATATTAACACAAAAAACAACATAAAAAATAACGTTGTTCTGAAGCTATGTGCTTGTGGCATTTTTATAATTAACTATTTAGATGGGAAATAAGCCACAATTAAATTAAAAAAAAAATAATTTTATTAACGTTTCGACGCCCAAATCGGGTGTTGTTGTCAAAATACAAAATACCTACTGCTAAATTAAACAAAAATGTTGTTGTTTAGTAAAAAATACTTTAAAATGTATAATATATGTATGAATTGCCAATATAAATGAGTCAGATTAAAAAAAATATTAGTAGAATTTTTTACTAAGCAACAACATTTTTGTTTAATATACAGGGTGTTTGGTAAAGAATGGGCCATAGCTTAACCTCAGGTTCCTGAGGTTAAAATGGGCCGATTTAAGCTAACTTACCTTAGTACAAAGTTTATAATAACCGAGATACAGGGTGTCAAAGTTAAACTTTTTTTTTATTTATTATTGAATATTTCCTGACAGATATGAGATAACAACATGAAATTTGGTACATGGGGTTTTTTTGGGTCGAGAAAACTAAATTCTCTACCAAAAATTATGTATTGCCCAGAGGGCGCCATATACGCCTTTCAGCACTTATTTATTACGTTAAATTTTTTTATCCCTCACTCTGTATAATTTTGACATTAAAATGTTTATACTCCTATTAGTTTGACTTAAAAAAGCTATACTTCTTTCATCTCTCTAAACTCAACCGTTTTCGAGATAAACGCATTTTAAATCTGCGATACACCATCACTTTTAGCATAATATTGTAGTTACACCCGAAAAATAACTTAAAACCATAATAATTGTGCCTGTTCTCAAATTTATGGCATTGCATCGCAAATTCCATTTGAAGAAATTTGCGATACATTTTTGGATAATTTTATGGTTTTAAGTTATTTTTCTGGTGTAACTACAATGATATTATGCTAAAAATTATGTTGCACCGCAGATTTAAAATGCGTTTATCTCGTAAACGGTTGAGTTTAGGGAGATGAAAGAGGTACACCTTTTTTAAGTAAAGCTAATAGGGGAATACAAATTTTAATGTAAAAAGTATACGGAGTGACGGATAAAAAAAATTGAACGCATTAAATGAGTGCTGAAAGGCGTATGTGGCGCCCTCTAGGCAACACATAACTTTTGGTAGAGAATTTAGTTTTCTCGTCCCGAAAAGCACCCACATACCAAATTTCGTGTTGATATCTCATGCCTGTCAGGAAATATTCAATAATAAATAAAAAAAAAGTTTAACTTTGACACCCTGTATCTCGGTTATTATAAACTTTGTACTAAGGTAAGTTAGCTTAAATCAGCCTATTTTAACCTCAGGAACCTGAGGTTAAGCTATGGCCCATTCTTTACCAAACACCCTGTAGTAGTATTTTTTATTTTGACGACACCCGATTTGGGCATCGAAACGTTAATAAAATTATTTTTTTCAATTTAATTGTGGCTTATTTCCCATCTAAATAGTTAATTATAAAAATTCCACAAGCAAGTAGCTTCAGAGCAACATTATTTTTTATGTTGTTCTTTTGTGTTAATATATTATTGTTTATATCCCAACAACGTTTAATTATTTACTAATACCTAAATCACTTAAATATTTTTCCGCAGCAGTAGGTATATAAAATCAAAGTCAATAGCCGTTAGCATTTATGCATGTATATTAATTACTAAAAAAGCTATCTGGATTCAACACTCTGGTGTCCAAATCTGCTAGTATTTGTAACTGTACTGTTTTTCCAAACCCTAACTGATTTTAACACCCTAGTGTCAACACATGCTAGCGTCTGTAAACGTACTGTTTTTCCAAGCCCTAACTGATTTCAACACCGTGGTGTCAACACGCGCTAGCATGTGTAAATGTACTGTTTTTCCAAACCCTAACTGATTTCAACACCCTGGTGTCTACACACGCAAGCATCTGTAAATATGCGTCCCGGGGAAAGTCTCTCGGGACGCCTAAATGTCCCGTATTTGCGTTGGGTTCATTTTATTTATCTGACTAGATTTTCTCTCTTTAATTTTTCTTCAATTTCGGCATTTGTTTTTATTCTTATTTCTCCCTCTCTTGTTACATTTTGGCCCAGGATTGTTCATATTATTTTATTTCAAATTTCAGAAGGCTCTCTTTCTCTTTCTTGTTAATAGTCATGTAACATCAAGGCTTATCTAGTTTCATATTATACTTAGAGTCTTGCTTCTCAGCAGATTTCTATTCATTCCATATCTTTTTCTGCCTCTCAGAATTGTTTCCTCTGTTCTCCCTTCTCCGGTTTTCCCTATTATATTGTTACTCCCAAGTAGCTCAAGGTGGATACAGTGTCAAATTTATATTCTGTGTTATTAGATATTTCTGAGTTGTTGTGTCATCCTTCCCTATCATGTATTTTGTTTTGTGCTGATTTATCTCTAGTTCTATTCTCTTTGTTTGCTTATCATCTTAGTAACATATCAACATATGTTAAGTGTCATCTTCGTCTTCGCTATGATGACTAGATCATCTGCATATGCTATTTTTTCTGTCTTTTTCAATATCCTCCAGCGAAACCAGTCATTTTTCTTCTATTTATTTATTGAGTTGGGTTTGTTTCTCGCTATTATGTATTCCCCGTTTTGTTCTGATGGTTTGTTGATGCATGTCATTCTTGCGGAGTTTTTTAGTGTTCTGTCTGTTTCGCAGTCTGGAGCAGACGTAAATTACATATTCAAAGGTAAATTGAAAAGGATCTCTAGGTCCCAAATTAGCTAAATGACCATGTTTCAATCGCCCCTACCTGTTTGGGCATCGCCCAAACCGTCCTTGGCAGTGGCGCACACAGGGGGGTGGGGCTTTTTCTTAGAGCATATTAAAAATATATAAAGACTTTTAAAATTCTTGGTGCGCTACTGCTCCTTGAATGTGTCCCGTTTTTTCAAATTTATGATTTGGTCGCCCTACTCTAGAGAAATGCCTGCCCATTCTGCAAATCCTAGGCCGCCCATCTGATGAGTATCTGTTAAATCTTGATTCATCCGTGAAAAACACAGCACTCCAATCATCAACACCCCAATTAAGATGTTCGCGAGCGAAGTGTGAACGAACTTTTCTAAATGGAAAATAAGCCACAATTTAACTAAAAAAATGATTTTATTAACGTTTCGACGTCAACATCGGACGTCGTTATCAAAATACAAAATATTAATGAATAAAATATTATGGAGTGTAAACGTAGCCTTCTATGATCTGATGTGAATAGAGGACGCGTGACAGGTATTCTAGACCTTAATCCATCTTCATTTAAGCGTCTTCGAACGATATATAAACGGAAACTGTATTTCTACGGGCATAATTTAGTCGCCCTAAATGTTCAAATTGTTGTCCATCATTTTCGATGCAAGCATTTACTCTTTCAAGAGTAGATTTAATAGCAACAGATTTAACTGTTTCAGACTTTTATTTATGGGGACGGATTAAAGACCTTGTTTTTGCCGCTAGACCTACTAGTAGAGAAAACATGATCTAGAATCTAGAGAATACGAAACGCCATTCAAAGCATTGCAAAAGCAGAAATTGAGACTGCTGTTCAATCTACTCTTGAAAGAGTAAATGCTTGAATCGAAAATGATGAGCAACAATTTAAACATTTAGGTCGTCACTAAGTAGTTGCTTTTATTTCTTTGTTATATTTTATAGTTTTGTTTGTCTTATTGTTGTTTTAATTCATTATGTACGTTTACATCTGGAAAATGTTTATTTGTTTTTTCCATAGCACACTACTTCTTCGTAACTTCGTTTACCAGTGACATTAACAGTTGTTTAGAATTTACACGTTTCTTAAGATGCGGTTTTCGGTATTATGTTGCTAATTTGGTCTAATTTTGTAATAAAGGATTAAAAATGCATACTTGTATTTAATATTCTCCAAAGAAAACTAGATTTCCGAAAATAAATAAATAACGCCTACTAGCTGGCATATTACTCATTAGGCTATTTCGAAAATAAGACTCTTACAACAAGACCAAGTATGCAAAATTCGATTTAGCAGAACCGGACTTACAGCCATTTTTTCATAAGAAGGTTCCCACTCACCCCCACCTCTTATTCGCAAAGGTAGACTTAAACTTGTGAAATTAAATATGCGCAGAATTTTATGAAGAATACGACGATTGGATTTCCAGTGCCCTTTCATTAGGCGAATTTTGGAAAATTTTGATTTTTTAATTTCGATATTCAATTACACCCTCTGGCGGTGGACCTATAATTATGAAAATAATTTCCAGGCTTTTCCCGAGGCAACTTTTGTTATAAATAATTTTTCTCAAAGCTGTACATAAACAGTTCCTGAGATATGGCCGAGAGCCATTCTTATTGGGATACCCGGTACAATACCACAATAAACTAAAATTAATGCTGTTTCATTTAAGCCAGCGGTTTTCAATATTTTTGTGTCATGTACCACCAAATCCTTTTTGTTATTTTTGGTACCACCTAACTGAAATACATATCTAACTAGGTGATTAATTAACTATAATAGTGGTGCGGATTTTGGCTATTTTTGCGTTTTGTGTACCACCTCAAAAAATGAAATGTACCACCAGTGGTACATGTACCACAGATTGAGAACCGCTGATTTAAGCCATTATTTCACATTAATAACAAATCGTTTGTGTAGAAGTGTTGTTGTTCGCACAAAACATCTAAACGCTATCGCTAATAAGGCATACATTACAATTGAAACATTAAACAAGTTTTGTAATTAACTATTTAGATGGGAAATAAGCCACAATTAAATTGAAATAGTTATTTTCCTAACAAGTGCAGAAAGTAATTCTTTTCCGCACGCGACTGCAGTTTGCCGAACGACGCGAAGCGGGAGTTCGGCAAGCAGTCGAGTGCGGAAAAGAGACTTTCTGCAAGAGTTAGGAACAACATTTTTTCTAAGAGTCTTTAAAAAATTACCAAATCTTAATCAATTAATTTAATTAATATGAAAATACATACACAAATTAATTCTTTGACAAGGTTGTCAAAACCAAACTTTCAATATAATTAGTTAGCAAAATAAATTTATTTCATCGAATTGTAGTGTTAATTTCATTAAAACAGGAACACAATAAGATATATTTGAAATAAATTAGTAAATAATATCTAAATATTAGTTTATTGCATGTATTATAATCACTTTAAGGCCATATTAACATATCTAAATTAACACGCGTGCGGAAAAGTAAAAACCGCGTGCGGAAAAGTAAAAACCGCGTGCGGAAAAGTAACACGCGTGCGGAAAAGTAACACGCGTGCGGAAAAGTGAAACTTTCTAAAATGCGTGTGCGAAAGTAGACATTTTTGAACGCTAGTAGAAAAAAAAATTTTATTAACGTTTCGACGCCCAAATCGGGTGTCGTTGTCAAAATACAAAATACTACTAGATTAAACAAAAACGTTGTTGCTTAGGTTGCTTAGTAAAAAATTAATAATTTATTTAATCTGACTCATTTATATCAGCAATTCAGACATACATTATACATTTTAAAGTAGAAGACTTTAAAATGAGATTGCCAATATTTATGAGTTGCGTTCCTGGGAGGACTTTACTGAAAGATAGTTCATTCGATTACATGAAATCAACCTCAACCCAAGAATATCCTTCACAAAAATTTCATAGCATGTGATCTGTCTTTAAAAAGACAACCAAATGCAACGGCGACAGTAAAATTCTCGCGTTAGAGATTCCATAGTAAATCACGAGGTTTGATTTCATGTAATCGAATGAACTATCTTTCAATAAAGTCGTTCCAGGAAAGCAACTCATAAATATTGCCAATATCATTTTAAAGTCTTCTACTTTAAAATGTATAATATATGTCTGAATTGCTGATATAAATGAGTCAGATTAAATAAATTATTAGAAGAATTTTTTACTAAGCAACAACATTTTTGTTTAATCTAGTAGTATTTTGTATTTTGACAACGACACCCGATTTGGGCGTCGAAATGTTAATAAAATTATTTTTTCAATTTAATTGTGGCTTATTTCCCATCTAAATAGTTAATTATAAAAATGCCACAAGGAAATAGCTTCAGAACAACAAACAAGTTTTGGTCTAAGCACAAAAAAAACAAAAAAATCTGAGTGTCTGGTTAATTTTGGACTCCAGTGTAATGTAAAAATTGTAACACTAAAATTTTATTACCAAATTACTTAATTACTTTTGTTACTAACAATGTGACCATTTCCCTATCGAAAAACTTATTTTTCACAAAAATGGTCTTCCTCGTATTAGACACCATCGCAGAAACATTTTGCTGATAAATTTAAGTAGATAGCGAACAAATGTCAGTAATAATTTTGGCGCAAACGTTCTTTTGTGGTGTAGTCATGAGTAATCAGAACAAAAGTCTCCCGATTTATCAGGAAAAGTCCACTCGTATATCTTCTTTTTCCAGTTTCATTACTGGCGAAACTTTTTGAATCTCTAACTTTAAATTTAATGTTACGTTTAACAAGCATTTGGGCTCTGCCGTTTTCTATTCGAAAGACCATTTTGTTGTAAAGGAAAAGTGTAACTTTATTTTTCTATATTATAACTTCACTTGACACCAGGATATAAGTCCTAATAGAAGTTATTATACGGTATGGTGTAAATGAAAGGAATAAATTCGTTATTTCGTAAGCCGGCTACTTGAAAGAAAAATCCCGAAACATGTCGATTTTTATATTTAAATTATGATTTTTTGGCATATGTACCATACTAGTGACGTCATCCATCTGAGCGTGTATATATGCTGAGCAATAGGGGTCATGTGCTAGATCGTTAGAAAGGCTATTCAATTCTCTATTCAGTAATAATAACATAATTATTTATACAGGGTGTCAAAAAATCATCGATTTTTCGAAGGGTCTTCATCTCAGCTGTTTCGAGCAATCTTTTTGTCCTCTCTGTGTCAGATCGTGTTTCTGCTGCGTATGTCATTATTGGTCTGATGATTGTTTTGTAAATTGTGCTTTTTATCTCTTTTCCGATATTTTTATTTCTCCATATTGTGTCGTTCAGGCAACCTGCTGCTCTGTTTGCTCTATTCACTTGATCTTCCACTTTTTCTATTATCTGACCCTCCAGCTCCTATTTACATTTTATTAAATTTGCTCTGATAACCATGCATTTTGTCTTTTTTTTTTTGGGAAATTAACATGTTAAATTTTCTGGCGATTATATTAAATTGGTGCAGCATACGTTATACATCATCTTCACTTATTGCGGAGATTAGTATTGCATCGTCTGCACAGCAGATTATGTTAAGTTGTTTTTCTTCCATTTGGTATCCTTTTTTAGTTCTTACTTTTTTATTATTTCATCCGTGATCAGGTTGAACAATAAAGGACTCAGTGAATCTCCCTTGCTTTATCTCATTGCCAGCTTCAATTAGGTCAGTTAGCTCATCTTCTACTTTTACTTTTATTGTGTTGTTTTGGTAGATAGTTTTCGATCGTTTTAATTATTCCTAAAGGTACCTCTATTGAGTATAATAAATGGATAATGTCTTTTAATTTGACACTGTTAAATGCTTTCTGAAAATCCACGAGACATAAATATGCCGGTTTGATTTATGCTAATGATTTTTCTTGAACTTGCCTCATTATAAATATAACGTAGGTGAACGATCTTCCCAACCTAAAACCTTGTTGTGATTCTGCTAATGTTATAATTTCATTCAGTTTGTTTGTTATCACTTTGGTTGTTACTTTTAATGTTAAGTTTAATAAGTTAATTCCTCTGCAATTCTCTAAGTCCGATTTGTCTCCATAATATGGAGACATATTTACATAATTACATACCTCCATAATTACAGAGGAATTAACTTATTAAACTTAACATTAAAAGTAACAGATTAACTTAATTAGAGAATTACAGAGGAATTAACTTATTAAACTTAACATTAAAAGTAACAACCAAAGTGATAACAAACAAACTGAATGAAATTATAACATTAGCAGAATCACAACAAGGTTTTAGGTTGGGAAGATCGTTCACCTACGTTATATTTATAATGAGGCAAGTTCAAGAAAAATCAATCAAAATATTATTTGAAGAGATGTATTGAGATGCTTAATCTCCATTCTTGTGGTATTCTGTTTTGTTCCATTATTTTTTGTATTAGTTTTAATACTTGTTTAGTTAGATCTTGTCTTCCATACTCTAGGAGTTCGTTCGATATTCTGTCCTCTCCTGGAGATTTTCTATTTTTTAATTTTCGTAATGGTGCCTTTACCTCTCCCTCCTCGATGTTTATTTCTTCGCTTGTCGTAACGTCAGGTGTTAGTGGTTCATTATCGTCGCCTTTAGCAAGTAGAGATCGGAAGTGGTTTGCTCATGTTTCCTTCTTAATAATTTCATATAAGACAAAAGTTTTTTAATCAAATCATTGTATCGGTATAAAAAATTCTCTAAAATTAATGTTCTTTATAGGAACCTCTGATGGTGGCATGTCCTATACCCCGAAAGTACTGAGTTGATTTTAATAAATAATTTTACATATATGCTTTTTCTCATGAGGATCTTTCAGTGCGTCACAGTTTTTCGATTTCTTTCTAACGCATTAAATTGCATGTGACAGAAAAAAACGCACGTCGGTGATTACATTTCGTCGGTGAAATTTATAACATTTATTCTAGTTGTCAATAGATGACGCTATAATCGAAAACATTTTTTTGCGAATTATATAATATATCTACGAATATAATCTGTACAATTTATAAGACTATACAAATCAAAGAAAATACCATTTTATAAATGCAATAAACACAATTGATTTGTTTTTGTGCTAAATTGCAAATAAAATGTGACAACTGTCAAATTTAACTAAAATATCATGTCACTAAAATGTATATTATCACGGACTTACCTTTTTTCTATCATTTGTGACGCACTGAAAAATGCTCATGATAAGAAGCATAAAGTTTTTTTTTCAGCTAACAAGACCGCTTTGCCATTAAATGCTGATAAGTTTGTTACTAGCGGAGCAGATAATCGGCGATATATTTTACACTACCTTTGTGAATAACATTTTACTGGTCTGTTGTTTCAATCAGCACTCCTCAACAAGTTATCGTTTATTGGTTTTAATATTTTTTTGCATTAGTACGAGTACGGAATATTTATTTAAACAGTGAATTTATTACATGTTACTTTTTTTAACTATCGGGGTATAACTGTTACGAGTACGCTTAGCAGATTATATGGAAGAATTATAAAAGAACGCATATGCGAAGAATACCGCCCTTTTGAGTCAGAAGAACAAAACGGATTCAGAGCAGGACGATCCACAATAGATAGTATTTTCTGCTTATCCCAAATACTTGAGAAAAGAACACTGAGATCTCGAGAAGTGCATTTACTCTTAGTCGATTTAACAAAAGCATATGACACCGTGCCTGTTGCGAAGTTGTGGAAAGTATTGGAGAAAACCAGTATCAGCGTTACACTAATCGATGCTATTAAAGAGCTTTATAAGAACACAATAGCAAAAGTTAAAATAGGAAAAGAGGTGTCTAATGGTTTTCAGGTAACAAAAGGACTTAAGCAAGGTTGTTGTTTATCTCCCATACTGTTCAACATATATATCGATGAAGCACTCAGGCACTGGAAGAAGAAGTGTAAAGGGATGGGGCTATCTATTGGGGATGAAACGTTATATACGTTGCACTATGCAGATGACCAGGTAGTTATTGCCCAAGACAAAGAAGACCTGGAGTATATGGCTAGAAAACTAATGGAAGAGTACAAAAAATGGGGCCTCGAAGTAAATGTCCAAAAAACACAATATCTTTGCGTAGGAGGAGAAAATAATCCAGATGACCTCGACTTAGAAGATGAAACTATTAAGAAATGTGACCAATGTACATATTTGGGGGTAAAACTGACAAAGACAGGACGAAGTGATGAAGCCATAAAAGACAGAATAACCAAAGGAAAACAAGTTATAGGTGCGTTGAATTCAGTATTATGGCAAAAAAATATAAGACCGGAAACGAAAAAACGAATATATAATACCATATTAAAACCAGTAATCGTCTATGGCTCAGAAGTGTGGCAGTTATCACAAAAACTTAAAGGTAACCTATTGGCAGTTGAAATGGATTTTTGGAGGAGAGCAGCGGGAAAGTCTAGATTAGAACATGTGAAAAATGAGGACATCAGGAGACAAATGAAAGTACAAAGATCAATTATAGAAGACATCGAAAAACAACAACTAATATGGTACGGACATGTTAGACGTATGGGGGAAGAAAGATTACCCAAAAAGATATTAGAATGGGTACCACCAGAGAAAAGAAAACGAGGACGACCACCAACAACATGGATCCAAGGAATCTCAAAAGCAATGTCAGCAAGAAATCTATCTGAAGAAGACTGGCAGAATAGACAGGCTTGGCGAACGGGAACCCAAAGGCGTATTACGCTGTGAACGGGATATATATATATATATATATATATATATATATATATATATATATATATATATATATATATATATATATATATATATATATATATATATATATATATATATATATATATATATAGTGTTTGAATATGATTCTTGAACCTTAATATATTTTTTAATTTGGGTTTCTTGGGCTTAGGTTCACAAAGAAAAAGAGATGGCTATGATGTTATGTCATATCATTTAATCGACGTTTCGACAGGAATATCCTTGCCTTTTTCAAGATCATTACGTGACTAAAAAACATTTCGTCAAAGATACAATACCAAAATTTAAGAAAACATTTTGACTTACCCTGCATGTAAAGTTGGCAGTGAACAATAACAATAATAGACGTCACAAAATAAAACAATGGTAAAAACATAAGGACAGACCCACTAGTAGATACATTTAAAATTTAGGTACTGTGTCGAATTATTGTGATGTTATATCGATGTTTCAAATATCAATAAATTAAATACCTAGTTGCTTCCGCATCATAGGCGTGCTGAAATTTCTTTTGTATTATATTTTAAATTAGATTATAATATAATTTGTTCAGATGTTTGATGTCCCTTTTGTCATTAATAGCATGGTTGTTCTTTTTTATTTCTATAGACTCTAGGAGCTCCCTCTTTTTCTTGTTGTGTTCAGTTTTTAAGATTTTGGTGTTGTCAAAATCGAATTTATGTTTTTTCTCGTTTTCATGTTTTGTGAGGGCCGTTGAGTTTTTTTTATCATATTTGTGAGAACGTTCTCACAAATATGATAAAAAAAACTCAACGGCCCTCACAAAACATGAAAACGAGAAAAAACATAAATTCGATTTTGACAACACCAAAATCTTAAAAACTGAACACAACAAGAAAAAGAGGGAGCTCCTAGAGTCTATAGAAATAAAAAAGAACAACCATGCTATTAATGACAAAAGGGACATCAAACATCTGAACAAATTATATTATAATCTAATTTAAAATATAATACAAAAGAAATTTCAGCACGCCTATGATGCGGAAGCAACTAGGTATTTAATTTATTGATATTTGAAACATCGATATAACATCACAATAATTCGACACAGTACCTAAATTTTAAATGTATCTACTAGTGGGTCTGTCCTTATGTTTTTACCATTGTTTTATTTTGTGACGTCTATTATTGTTATTGTTCACTGCCAACTTTACATGCAGGGTAAGTCAAAATGTTTTCTTAAATTTTGGTATTGTATCTTTGACGAAATGTTTTTTAGTCACGTAATGATCTTGAAAAAGGCAAGGATATTCCTGTCGAAACGTCGATTAAATGATATGACATAACATCATAGCCATCTCTTTTTCTTTGTGAACCTAAGCCCAAGAAACCCAAATTAAAAAATATATATATATATATATATATATATACCTTGGATCTTTTGATCACTGAGTGTGTTTCAAGGATCTACATCTCATGTTTTTAAATATATATATATATATATATATATATATATACAAGAAATACTGGATATGGATATGGATATGGATAATATATATATATATATATATATACTTTTTTTTAATTTCTTCTGAGGTAGTAGGTTTACCCATTAATCAAAGTTATGCCTTTACAAGAACATATTATTTGAAAAATAAGGAGTATATACCATGTCATAATAAATGCAATCTTCTTTATTCACACTTTAAAAATTTGTTTAGTGTGTATGTATTTCTTAAAGACACACAATCATTGAAAAATGATTCATGCTATTTAAAAATATCTTTCTGTTAACGACACTGTTATCGACAAAGTAGATCAAATTCAAACTTGTCATCAAATTACACTTCTGTGTATCGTTAAAAATTAATGGATGGTCGTGGGTTGTATTGGTGTTGTTTAATACATAATAAGCAAAAATCTTATTTAAAACATGCCAATGGTTTTTGCAATCACAATCAATGCAGTGTTTATGCCTGTTATTATAGCATTGGCTGTTAAATAATTTTTATTCGATTGTTTCGTCTGTTGTACAACCCTCGTCCTTTTTAGGGTGTAGTAGTTGTATATAAGTACATACCTATTTTTTTATAGTAGTGTAGTGAAGCGGTACTTCAAAGTAAAATGAATAATTTGGAGAAACGTAGAGTGTTGTCTCCAGAAGAACGGCGTTTAGTTCTGAAAGTCGAAAGTTATTTCAATTTGGAAAAGAATAATATGGGTCCATTGACATCTGTTATGGCAGTTCAGAAACGCACATGCGATGCTTGCGGTATCTCAGAGAGGACATTCCGAAGAATTAATAACATGAGTGAGGATGAAATAAATAAAGTAAGCAAGAGAAATCGTCGACATCCAAAAACTTTAGATTTGCACCAGTCAGTTAAACTTGAAATTAAAAATATTGTATACAATATGTATAAAGCCAAAGAACATGTAACAATTAGTGCTGTGTTACAAAAAATTAAAGACAAGGAACTGTGCGATATTAGTTTAACAAGTTTGTGGAGAGTGCTGAAACATTTAGGTTTTCGATATAAAAAGACAAATAATAGACAAGTATTGTGTGAACTGTCCAATGTTGTTTCAAAACAGTGGCATTTTTTAAGAAAATTCATGAACAATAAAACGTCTGATAGTCCGAGGCAAGTTGTATTTTTAGATGAAACTTGGATTTTCGCTAAAGGAAATATGTCAGAATCATCCTGGCAAGATGGCACCACGAAATGTTATTCTTCTAATCGTTCCAGTAATGGTAAACGCTACAGTATACTTCATGCTGGAAATGATGAGGGTTTTATTCCGGACGCTAGTTTAATTTTTTCGTCCACAAAGAATACAGGTGATTACCATGGAAATATGGATGCAAATATTTTTGAAGAATGGTTTGAAGAACATTTGTTGAAAAAATTGGAGCGACCATCCATAATAGTGTTGGATAATGCATCCTACCACTCCAGAGTAGAAGAGAGATTTCCTTCAAGCAGCTGGACAAAAGAAGAAATACAGTTGTGGTTGACAGAAAAGAAAATTTATCACAGTGACATATTTTTAAAAGTTGATTTACTTCAAAGGTGTGGAGAGCACAAAGTTCAAAAGAAATTTGTTACTGACCAAATGGCTGTTAAATATGGCCATGAAGTTCTTCGACTTCCGCCCTACCATTGCCACTATAATGCAATTGAGTTAGTTTGGGGTATAGCCAAAAATTTTTATGATAAACATGCGTCCAAAATAACAGATGACGCTAGCGTTCTTAGTTTATGGAAAGAATCGCTAGAACAAATAAAAGCAGTACAATGGCAAAATTGTACTAGACATACGGAAGACATAATCGTTAAGTCTTTTCAAACCGAGCGAGTTATAGACGAGGTCCGGCCTCTAATTATTCGGATAGACAATTCAGATAGTGGCGACTCTGATAGTGAAATATCAGACAGTGAATAGGACAAATCGTTTGCTAAAAAGAAGTGTTTCGGGAATTCAATTCGGACTTGCAAAGCGGTGTGTTTTAGTTAAACGATAAAGTACCTTCGGTGTAATTACTGGACTGCATACTCTTAATAGCTTCGGTATTAATTACTGGACTACACGTGTTTAAACCTTTTGTTTTGTTGAAAACTCGGAAGTGATTTAGTGCCAATTTGTTTCAAGGTTATATTTAATACAGTGTCTGCAGAAACTAAAGTCTTGGATGTATTTTATTCAAATTTGGACATACCAGCAACTTGGCAAATATTTTCCAACTTTACGCATGCAAAGCAATTCGTATAATTTTCACTCTACGCAAAATAGAGATTTATAGAGATCTTCATGAACATTTGATGTCGACAAATAATTTCGAGTAATCGAAATATTCCGTCCCACTTTTTTTAGCACGCCCTGTATATACATATTATAATCATTTTATTTGCCTTGATACAGTAAAATCCAATATTATTACTGAACATAAAATACAGGAAATTAAATATTTTTACTTTTCAAGCGATAGGAATTAAATATTAACGCCCCACTGTTTGAGGCCCACTGATCATATCTTAATTACATACCGGCCGTCATAGGGTAAAAGGACTTTACTATCAGTTTTTTGAGAACATGCACCTATTGCCAGTTTGATCTTTATATTATAAGTGTACAAGTCATACAATTTTGTTCCAATTTATATTTTAAAAACCCTTATACTATCCCTCAGATTGATCCGCCCATGCCTTTAATAGATTTTCTTGTCGCAGCCATATTATTCGATCAGATTGAAATAAAATTTGCCGTAGAAATAAACAAAATTGAATATTGCGTGTAATTTTATTTCGTGGCGAATTTATTCTCCATCAGTGAAATAATTCGAGTTAGGGATATACTGTCGGCAAGCTGACAGACATCAGCCCAGAGGGAAATATCCTGAATGTCCTGCAGTGGTCCTGAAATAAAGTGCCATTCGTTATTGCATTGGTGGGTTTTATAATGGGCACCCAACATGATATTTATAATCGATTATTGTGTAGGTTTGTTTTTTTTTTAGTAATTGGATTTGCTAAATCGAGAAGCAATAAAACATTCCGTCCCAATTTGAATTTACACTAATCACAAAAGTTATCGCATAATTTTTGGAACAGAAAAAAAGTTTAAAAATAATTTTTAATTTTTAGCAGAATGTTATTATAATACTCGTCTACCGCCTCCTTTAGGTGTCTACAAACCCATAACATTTCAACTTACTGTTTTTGCAGAAAAAAAAAACGCTAAACAAAATGTTGTTAAAAGAGAATATTTATTTTAGACATATATGTTGTAGAATTTGATCTGTGCACCATGTCTGCTTGATTTTTCAATGAGAAGGTGCGTTCTTACAAAAAATGAGTAATATAACATCGGAACAAGCAGTCCACATTGTAGGTTTAATTGGAGATGAACAATCGTAGCAATATCTTGCTGATATTATGGGAATCAACCAATCCAGCGTTTTAAGAGCTTTAAGCAGGTATAGAGAAAGTGGAGGATACACAAGAAGACCAGTTCCAGGACGTCCCAAGTACACGAACCCCGCAGATGAACGTTAATTACATCTGCAGATTTTGCGTACACATCATATTACAACTAAACAACTGCGAAATGATTTTTTCACAACCCGTAATGTTCGAATAAGTGCCGATTCGGTTAGAAACAGATTAAGGAAAAATTGAAGAAAAAGATCTTCTGTGTAAAAAGTATATTAGTTTGAAAACTCCAATAAAGGGCTACATTAAAATACCGAACGTTTTCGCTCTAAAGAGAGCGTCATCAGTGTTCTAAGCCTAAAATAAGTATAACCATAATTAGTGAAGACAAGAGTAAACAATTTTTTTAAAGGATGACCAAGATAAAAAATTAGAAAAAGATATAAAAGATAAAAAGATAAAAAATTAGGTTATACTTACAAGCTCTACATGCTAAGCCACCAAAAATACATGGGTTAAAACCCTTAAAATGCCGACCAAAGGTCTTACATTGGCATATTATTTATTAAACCCTGGCGATGGATGAAATTTAAAGGGTATATCTCAAGGCACCATATGACTATACCACAAGCATGTGGGTGGTTGAGTTGATTTCTCTGTCTTCACAAAGAAAAAGGTGAAAGCCAACTGATTACAGGTGACAGGTGTGAAAGCGTTTCTGACTAATGACAGTAGAGACAGACAGTGTAACATGAAGTTGTGTGAACTGATATGTAGTTTGGTACACTAGCCAAAAATTTATAAAATTTATTTGTGGTAAAATTCAACAATAACAACCAACATCGTGTGCTAGGACTAAAAGTATTCCACATTAAGCTAACAAAAACAATATGCGGAGTCAAAATAATGTTATTTAAAAACGAATTGTCAACAGGGTTCAAATGAGTGTATTACTAAAGATAGGCAACCAACCATACATGCGATAAATTTAAAATATTATTTTGTTTTATTAGTTGAAAAAGAATAATTTGCCCATATGCTCAAATGCATTTAGGGCAGAGAAAATAAGTAGATTTTTTAAACTATTAAACATGATGCGGGCAATGTCTAGGTTGAAGTTTTTATTTTTATAAGCATGTAGTCACTTGACATCCAGCACAAAGATGATTGATGTACCTGACTGAATGAAATGAAAAGTCGACAAAAGTATGACTAGTGGTAGAACTATGAGGCAAGGACTCCGTATGTCTGATATTTTAATATTAATGTGGAGGATGAATTAATGTAACTGAAATTCGTACTATAGTAAAGTATATGGGGTGTGTAAGGGTTACTCAACACTGATTAGGAATCATAGTTGTTATAAAAGGTTTAGAATAGTTATTCTGTCCTTATATGTGTATATCTAGGCAGAGGCGGCTCTAGTCCATGTAGCGCCCGTGTGCAGCCGATGCCCTGTCGCCCTTTGGTGGACGCGCAGTGAAAATGGAATAGTTGAATAGGTACCTACTTAGTACTAGTACATGGATTATTAGAGTGTATTAGGTACGCTTATAATGTAAACAAAAATCCAGATGCAAATATTGCAATATTAAATGATGCCGGGAGCCAATAGTTATTCACGGCGTCAGAACAACCTACCCAAATCTGTTAAAAAGATTTAATTTAAAATTAACTTTTTTATCTATGAGGTAAGGTTAAAAATTGGTTGAGGAAATTTGACAGGTTTGATTATTTAAAAAAATAATAATTTATTAACGAATTATTACAGGACGCACATATTACAACATATAACTATAAAAAAGTTACTTTTCGTGCTTTTGCATTAGCAAAATCTTGAATAATATCACTTACTTCAGTTTTCAACAAAATTTCAATTCAATTAACAACAAAAGTAATAACAAAAAAATTGAATGAAATTATAACATTAGCAGAAGAACAACAAGGTTTTAGATCGGGAAGATCATGCACTGACGCTATATTTATAATGGGGCAAGTTCAAGAGAAATCGTTGGAATACAACAAACCGGCATATTTATGTTTCGTGGACCTTAAGAAAGCATTGGACAGGGTCACATTAAAGGACGTTATCCACTTGTTATACTCGAGAGAGGTACCTCTGGGAATAATTAAAACGATAGAAAACATCTACCAGAACAACACAATAAAAGTAAAAGTGAAAGATGAACTAACTGACCCAATTGAAGCCGGCAATGGGATAAGACAGGGGGATTCATTGAGTCCTTTATTGTTCAACCTGATCATGGACGAAATAATACAAAAACAAGAACTAAAAAAGGATACCAAATGGAAGAAAAACAACTTAAAATAATCTGCTATGCGGACGATGCAATACTAATCTCTCAAAGGAAGATGATTTACAACGTATGCTGCACCAATTCAACACAATCGCCAGAAAATTTAACATGTTAATTTCCTCAAAAAAGACAAAATGCATGGTTATAACAGCAGATCCAATAAGATGTAAATTGGAGCTGGAAGGTCAGATAATAGAACAAGCGATGGAGTTTAAATACCTAGGCATCACACTATCTAGCTACGGAAGGCTCGAAACAGAAGTGGAAGATCAAGTGAAGAGAGCAAACAGAGCCGCAGGTTGCCTGAATGACACAATATGGAGAAATAAAAATATCGGAAAAGAAATGAAAGGCAGAATTTACAAAACAGTCTCAGACCAATAATGACATATGCGACAGAATCACGACCCGACACAGAGAGGACAAAAAGATTGCTCGAAACAGCAGAGATGAAAACCCTTCGAAAAATCGATGGTAAGACTCTATGGGACAGAGCTAGAAGTACAGATATACGACGGAGATGCAAGGTGGATAACATTATTAACTGGCTAAGAAACAGAAGAATAGAATGGAATGACCACATAAGCCGAATGACAACAAATAGGGTAGTCAGGACAACGAGAGACGTTTCCCCAATAGGAAGACGATCAGTGGGAAGACCACGAAAACCATGGAACGACAACTTACTAGAAGCACATTGAAAAAACAGACAGAGTTATGTCTATACAAAAAGAAAAAGAAGAAGAAGACTTCAATTTTTATTTTATGTCCAACACTTACTATGAGTGATAAATTTGTCAATCGACTTTGCGACAGTGTTGACCTTAGATAATTTATTTTTAATTATTTTTAATTTAGAAAATGATCTTTCACTGTGCGCTACTGGCAGTGTGGGGTAAATTCTAAGAGCAGTGAACAAATTTGGGAACACTGAAAGTAATTTGTTTGTATACAAGTAATTTAAAACATCCAAAGGTGTAGTAGCATCCAATGTAATTTTTCATTAATCGTTTTAAAGCATATTTTATGTTGAAAAACAAAGTAAAGGACCCGCTCTTTGGCGCTCGGCGCCCCCAACATCCCGGCGCCCGTGTGCACCGCACACCCTGCACAATAGGTAAAGCCGCCCCTGTATCTAGGACAATGAAAAATTAGGTATGATTTTCTAAGTTATTACCTTTATGGAGAAAATAAAGAAAGAGGGTGTTGAGTAATAGTTGTTGTTTCAAAAAAATTTTTTCTAAAATATCAAAAAGTTAAAGATTAGATTGATGAAAAGTAATTAAGTTAATGCAATTAAGTTGTGGAATAAGTCAATCAGACAGCAGAGCGATTGAGATTGATGATTGAAATGAGAAACTGAGAGCCACAGGAGTCCGACCACCACAATCTACCAAAAAGATGAGGATGATAGACGGGAAGATAGGATAGATAGGTGTAAATGTATGATTGAATCAGCAGAGTATTGTTGATGTTAATGAAATGAATGTTGTGTAGTGTTGGTTGGAAACTAGATGGAGACCCGTATAAATAGATGAAATTAGAGAATAGTGAGAGGATATAATTGAATAGTTGTGTATGAATTGCGACAGATAGGATGTTTAAAAATAAATGAGATTAAGCGTTAATTGAGGAATTTTAACGAAAGGTTGGTATAAATCGAGTAGTGAATAGATGTACGTTGAATGAAGTGACTGATGGTTTTAAATATTGTAGCTAAAAAAGTATAGAGGAGAAAAACAAAGAGTAATTTATGAAAATAGTTGACGGTGTAAGGGCTGAAAGTCACGATTGAAAGACACATGACGATTAACACAATTAGGGCTTCTTTGTTTTTCTTTAACTATTTCCAAGTCCTCATAAAGGTCCAACCGTAGAAAATTTTTTGGGGAATGTTATGAATTAAAGATACGTTATCCGGGATATTAAGAGTGTGGTTGTTTTGTTTTAGATGTTGAGAAAAAGTTGATGTATTCTCTCTTTTTGTGTGTTCAAGTGAATGGGAGGTAAGTGACCTACAAGTTCTTCCTATATACGTGGCGTCACAATCAGAACATAGTAGTTTATAGACTCCACTGCGATTCATGTAGTTGATAGGGTCTTTAGAGTTGGAGAGACATTGGCCTAGATTGTTTTGATTTTTAAAGGAAATTTTAAAGTTGTCAACAGATCTTTTAATAATATCTCTAATATCTCCGGACAGACGTTCTTGGTGATACGGCAAAGAAGTATAAATAGGTCTGGTGGTCGAATCTCTGGGGAACGCAGCCTCTCTCAAGACTCTGAAATATCTCTCATGGATAAGTTTAGTTATGATGTTGGGGTCATAACCGTTGTTGAAGGCTATTTGTTTCAGGATGTTTAATTTTTTATTGTAATTTTCTTGTGATAGGGGGGTGGTTTCTAGATGGTGTATATAACTGTGGAACGCTGATTATTTGTGTGAAATGGGGTGGTTGGATGAGAAGGGTATGACATGATCAGTCTACTATAGATACTGAAATCGAAATGGTCGTTTAATCTGGTGATGGTGAGGTCAAGAAAATTAAAAGAAGATCAGCTGAATTGGAGTTACCGGATATCAAAACTAAACAGTCATCAACATAACGAAACCAGTGTAAGATTTCCGGATTTTTCATGATCTGCGTGGATTCTAGATGATCCATAAATATATCAGCTAAAAGAGGGGATAGACAACTACCCATGGCTAAACCATCAGGTTGTCTGTAAAATGTATTATTAAATACAAAGAAGTCTTGAGCTAGACAAAATTGTAATAATTGGATGATAGAATCTGTAGTAGACATAGTAATTGAACTGGCTCTGAGAAGAGAATGTACCAGATTAATAGTTTCTTGTTTGGGGACAGAGGTGAAGAGGTTGCTAACATCAAATGAAAGCATAGTAATGTTAGGACGAAGATTTATTTGTTGGAGTTTATTGACTAGATACTAGATGACTAGTGTTTTTGACTGAGAAGCGAGGGGTGAAATTCGTCATAGTGTTGATGAGGTTCAAAATGAATTTAGAAAGTATAGAAACTGGAGTATTTATGAAGCTAACTACTGGACGAATAGGAATGCCCTCTTTATGTATTTTCGGTAAACCATATAGTCTGAGTGTCAACGGATTACTTGGTATTTTGTAATATGGTGCAAACTGTTCTGAGTGCAAAATGTCTATCGGATCCACAAAGTGCAAATCTTGACTCATCAGTAAGAAGAATATTAGACCAGTCATAAATATCCCAATCCCTATGTTCTGATGCAAAATTTAAACGTGTTATATGCTGTGCCCTCCTTAACAGTAGAGAAGTAGCAGGCATTCTGGCTCTGATTCCAAATTCCGTTAATATGTTTCTAACCGAATTGGTACTGATTCGAACATTACGGACTGTAGAAACATCATTTCGCAGTTGTTTAGCTGTAACATGATGTGTAAGCAAGTCTGCAGATGTAAATAAACTGGTCTTCTTGTGTATCCTCCACTTTCTCTATACCTTCTTAAAGCACTTGAAACACTGTATTGGTGGATTCCCATAACATCAGAAACATATTGCTGCGATCGTCCATCTCTAATTAAACCTATACTTTGGGCTGCTCGTTCTGACGTTATATTACTCATTTTTTGTAAGAACGCACCTCCTCATTGAAAAATCAAGCAGACATAGTGCACAGATCAAATTCTCTAGCACAAATGTACAAAATAAATATTCTCTTTTAACAACGTTTTGTTTAGTGACTTTTTTCTGCAAAAACACACTTTTTAATCTATTTTCGACCTCATTTAGACGTTGTTTGTATTTGCTAATCCCTCTTTTATTTTTATTTTTGATTTTTTTTAATTCTAGTGTCTTTCTTTAGATCTCATGTTCTCATTTCTCTTAGCACTTTGTGCACTTCTCTTAGTAAGTATGCATCACCTACGTCGTCGCTCTCAGATATTTCTTTTTTTCTTTCGACTTGCAGGGGATCTTGTTGTTTCTTACCCTTCTAAAAGGAGATATGATTTCTTTCCTTTTTTCATAATCTGACGTATCCCTCGCTGCCCGTTTCCATCTTTTTGAAAGCAATGGATTTTGATAAAATATCAAAGAGAAAATTCTTAAAAAGAATTCCGACGGAACTTGTTGACACGCGCTTTGCGAAATAGAAAAATATATCAGAAAAAGATAAAAACTGAACACGGGAATCAATGCAACGTGATATGACGAAATTTTTACCAAAGCGTGTTATCTATTATCCTTAACTAGTACCGAACCCTAATGTATGTCCCCTTTGAAACGGCCCGTTTTTTCCGTGAATTATCGGTAAGGTGACACGGTTCAAATGAATTTGACATACAGGTATTGTAACGGTCCCAATGAATATGTTTTTATCGTCGTATAAATATATCAGGTCCGATCCTGTAGTGACGAATAAATTAAACGCATGTGTAATACAGCGAAATCCTTTTTTTATATCCCACGGTCTGTATATATGATTTATCTTTTAAGTTCGTTATCGCGGCAAATTACAAAAGGATTTTGGTCATAATTTTTTCAATGAGGAGTCTTAGAGTCTGAATTCTGTTTACTTTAGAGCTAGAATATTTATACAATACATTCCATAGTAGCGATAAGATTTTCAAGTGTTTTTGAGTCGAGGTTAGTCGGCAGAGCTGTGTTAACAATTTGGTGTGAACCGAAAAAAACTGCTTACGAATATTGAGTATTTTTTTATCGGCCAAAAGAAGATCTATGCTTTTAGTGGGGTGTGACTTAGTAACATACCCTGGCTATTTTATTGGTAAAAGAAATATTTGGTTTCTTTTAATTGGATAACTATCTGGTGATTGCCAGAATGGGAGTGTAATTTCTGTGTTTGAAAGGAATCTTGTCTTGAATTGGGACGAGAGAAGTCAGACAAGATCTAGCTACGACAGAGTAGAGGCGCAGACCGATTGGTCTAATCCGCGAAACAGTTTTGGTTTTTGTCTTTTGGTAAGATAAGTTTAGTTATCAGATGGAGTGAACTCCTATTTAGTCTGATTTCTTAGTGAGAAAACAAATGTTGGTTACAGTGAATACCACGATAGTATGTTTTGTGTCTAGTGCCGTGTATTACAAGGAACAGTCTGTTATGTTGTTCTTAAGAAGAAATTAATACAAGTTCGCGGAGCGAGTTTGCCAATTTTTTTTATAAAATAAAAAACTCATTTTTTAAAACAAAATTTTGCTATGTTCAAGTGAACAGTGTTTACATCATTCCAATGTTGGAATGTTCCATTAACAATCAATAATTAGCAGTTCCCTTTTGTAAAAATAAAACAAAAACTTTGGAGTTTTATTCTCATATCATAAAATTTTGTGAAATAGTACTCTAGATCAAACAAATGTAAAGTGTTAAGTGAAAAGTGTTGGGTGACAATAGTTCCACCTGAGCTATACCAGATTCACGTAAGCTCTAGTCATCAATGCAGTCCCAGGTCACCTGGTACTCGTAATAAACTGTTTGTTCTTTCTTTTAAACAATCATAATCGTGAAGGACTTATATTTTTCTTTTTACTCATTCATTTCAATTCATTTTTAATTTCTTGATTTTTTTTTATAAATAAACGACTATTATGTTATAACGTTTATCAGTATTTTTCTTTTGCACACTACATTTCGTATCCTTATTGTTGGAGAGGAGTACAGACAATTTACGACCGCAATGGACCAACCTATATCAGATGGAATGACACTGCAAGTAACTGTCTTTAATTTTGGATAGGCACTTTGCAGTATTTTTATTTTGATTTATTATTGGCGCCCAATTATCTTTTAATAGTAAATATTATTTTTAAAAACCCATCTCTTTCAATCTCTGAAGACCGTAGCTTACCGGGTCATCCCGAAAAGTAGCACCAAGAACATCATGCCTATGACCTACATAAAGGACATCGCACACATCTTATGGAAAATATAATGTCACTTAAATTCAATAAAATTTATACGAATAGATTCGTTTTAAATTAACGGTCAAATCTTATCATTGCGCCAACTCCATATTTTCAATAATAAGAGCAGAAATTGATATAAATAAATCTGAAATCAAATGGATACGTACATAAGTTAGAGAGAGAAAAAATATTTTGTAATACCCAAATTGTCGGTACTCCATAAATCAGCGGATTAGTTTTACTAATCCGCTTAGGCCCAGCAGGGTTTAAGCTCTTTTGAATAGCACCCAGAGCAATAGTGATTGTAACTGACACTTTTACTGACTAAAAAATTTGATTTCTATAAACTTTAATTGCAATTTGCGCCGTAATTAATCATAATTAAGAGTTGGCGCAATGATAAGGTTTGACCGTTAATTTAAAACGAATCTATTCGTATAAATTTTATTGAATTTGAGTGACATTATATTTTCCATAAGATGTGTGCGATGTCCTTTTGCACCTGTTTAGGATTGCTACATAACTACACTGTTTCAATATATTTTTTTGTTTATTTAATTTAACGTGTCTAGGCTGGCTACAGTCTACCCACCCTTTTGACGGAGCTGCGATCAGTGCCGTGGTCATTTTACTATGTAGTAGTCTAACCAATTTGTGCTAAGATTTTTATGATCGTATGAATTAACCAACTTATTAAAATGCCTACCGCCCACACTGGTGTACCGTCTTTACTTTGGGTCCGACCGATTTTATCAAAAAATATTTATTAACTGCTCAGTAACATGGGGTGCTAACCGTGTTCTCTTTCCTTTGCACTATTATATATATTTTCTATCTCTCCTTGTCGACGTTTAAATTGGTAAATTGACGAAGCGCGCCTTAACACGCGTCGTTGGTCCGAACCTTTATATCACATTGAATATACTTTGAAAGCATATTTTAGTATAAAAAGTTAAAACTATTCTCTTTCTGGCAATCGCATGCCAGTAAGACTTTAAAGTTATGTATTATGAACCCGTATAATGCAGTAACACAAAGTTAAAAATACTTGAATGCATTATGCAACGTTGTCGATTTTAATTGCCGCAATAAAGACGGCAATGTTGTTCGGAATTTGCATATCGCATGAAGTTTTCAAATACCGAAATATTTCTATTTTTCGTAAAAATAAAAACGTTGTTAACCTCATTATCCAGACGTCTTTTCTCGAACAAAAAAAGTACCAGTCGTGTTTTAGTATAAATACGGATATATACTGGGGTCATTCGGAAAATAAGGTTCCTTATGCCGCTGAGAAAGAGCGCGAGGTATTTTAAGAAATCTGGCAACACTTTGTTACACATCAACTCTTACTCTCTCTTACCCCACCAGTTTCGCCTCGCTGCATTGCTCAGTGTCGGCCTAGCAACCTTCGAAGATGGAGGTCACGGTCGCTGTTACAGCCATTGTGAAATTCATGCTTTGATGATTTTTAAAGGCAAAATGTATTTCAGCTATTGACATTTATCGTCAGTTTATCGAAGTTTATAGGTAAAAATGCGTATGTGTTCAACATGTTCGCAAATGGTGTAGAGAATTCAGTGAAGGCCGGCCGGAAATTCAATGAATCTGAAGGTCTTCCGCTCTGATCTTCACTGAATTCTCAACACCAGAGGTTCCCAACCAGTGTACCGCGGCACACTGGTGTACCCTGAAGTCCCTGTAGGTGTGCCGCAAAATTCACATAACAATACATTATGGTTATACTCATTATAGAGATTATTTACCCAAGTGTGCCGTGGCTGAACGAGTTTTTGTTAGTGTGACTCAAAGTAAAAGTTGCTAGACCGACACTGAGCAATGCAGCGAGGAGAGACTGGTGGGGTAAGAAAGAGGGAGAGTTGATGTGTAAGGAAGCGTTACCAGATTTCTCCCATTACGTCTTAGTCTTTCTCAGCGATATGGGGAACCTTTTTTCCTGCCTTTTTTTCCAGATACCTGCCTCTTATCAAATAATATTATAGTCTATGAGCCAGGGTTGTTTCTTAGCCGATCAAATTTTGTTTAATGATTTTAGTCATTTTTAAAGTAAAAAAAAATAAATAGCCGTGAAGATAGTCACGGTTTTAATGACGTCCCTCCAAAATCGTATATACAGGAAGTTAGTAAATGCGACAAACTTCAGAGGGAAATTCGGCATGAGATAATAAGGACAGTTTGTTATATAAACGTATGTTCGCAAATGCTTCGTTTCCGAGATATGAGGTGTTGAAATTTTTCTTACAAACTGACTTAACGTTCAAATAAGTGTCCATCCAAATAAACGGATTAAGGGTAAGCGCTGGATTGATAAGATCTGCTAGCGCTGGATAAGATGCATTATTATCAAAAAGAAATTTAACATACTGCCGTTAACAAATTTTTGTTTTAGAGACTTGACGGCAGTCAAGATAAGGCCGGGGAAGGGAAGAGTGTCAAGAGCGATTACTCGCATCGGCGTACCTTCCATATGATGCACCTGGTTCTCCTCCAACTAAGGAAGTGGAGCAGCTGGTAAGAGACTGCAGGGGATCCAGAACCCAGCTGATCATCGGCTGTGATGCTAATGCACATCATACAACGTGGGGAAGTACGAACACGAATGTAAGAGGTGAATCTATACTCGAATTTGTCATGGAAAACGAGCTGAACATAATAAATTCAGGTAATAAACCGACTTTTGTGACTAGGGCTCGAAAGGAGGTCATAGACATAACGATAGCCACCAACTACGTTAGCAATAAAATTACAAATTGGCGTGTGTCTGATGATGCGAGTTGCTCGGATCACAGACACATACAATTTGAAGTAGGGGAAAAAACATGTACCCTAGAAACCTATCGTAACCCTAGGAAAACTAACTGGGAGGCTTATAAAGCAGACCTGGAATATAGTTTAAAACAGACTAAGGATACGATAAGAAATACAACAGACCTCGAAATGGTTGTGGAGCAGCTGCAAGACACAATCATCTCGGCGTATAATGACAACTGTCCTTCAATCAATAAGGAATCCAACAGGAAAGTGCCCTGGTGGAATGAGGAACTTAAAGAATTAAGAAGGAAAGTTCGTAAAAAATTCAACAACGCAATGAACAAGAATATCAGTTGGGATGAATACAGAAAGGCCCTAACTGAGTACAATAAAACTGAGGAAGCAGAAAAGAGAATCATGGAGAAGGTACTGTGAGGATATAGAAAGAACTCCAGAATACGCCAGACTCCATAAGATTCTCTCAAAAGGACCTCAGAGCCCGATATATACTCTCCAAACAGAAAACGGAGAGTACACAGAAACAGGGGAAGGAACTATTAGAGAACTGCTGAAAGTCCACTTCCCCGGTTCCCAAGTTACAGACTTAACTTTGGAGAACTGCCAGAAATCAGAACTAGATACCCCTCTGTGGGCATCCAAGGAGAAATGGCAGGCAGCAAAGAAAGTAGTAACTGGGGAAAAAGTAAAATGGGCATTACACTCATTCGAACCTTATAAATCGCCAGGATTAGATGGGATTTATCCAGTACTGTTGCAGAAGGGATCCGACCTTCTGGCAAATAGAATATGTACAGTGCTTCGGTGCAGTTTGGCTCTAGGATATATTCCAAAGGCATGGAGAATGATCAGAGTAACTTTTATACCAAAACCTGGAAAAACTGGACAGGATGGGGCAAAGTCTCTGAGACCAATAAGTCTTATGTCTTTTCTGCTTAAGACGCTAGAAAAACTGCTAGATATGCATATACGGGATGGCGTATTGGAAAACAGACCGATACATAAGAACCAGTATGCATATAGAGCAGGAATGTCAACAGAGACAGCATTACATCAGCTTGTAGAAAAAGCTGAATATGCTCTCAAGCACAAAGAGGTACTATTAGCGACCTTTTTGGACATAGCGCAGAAGGAGCGTTCAATAACATATCCTTAGAAACAATCTCAAGAGCATCGAGGAGAAAAGGGATCGATGAAATTTGTTGCAAGTGGATAGACTACATGCTACAACAGAGACTCGTATATACGTCCATTCTAGGGAAGAGCATTATCGCCCAGGTCCGACGAGGGTGTCCGCAGGGAGGTGTTCTGTCCCCGCTAATATGGAACCTTGTCATGATGGACGATTTGCTTGAGTCCCTGGAATTGAACGGCCGTAAAACCCTGGGCTATGCAGACGACTTGGTAGTCCTTGTTCAGGGAAAATTCCAAAACATAGTAAGGGAACGCATGCAACAGGCCCTTAATATTGTCACCAAATGGACTGAGGAAGAAGGGCTGAGAGTCAATCCTTCCAAAACAGTCACAATTGCGTTCACCAGAAGAAGGAAGCTGGAGGACTTAGGGCCTCTGATCCTTAATGGTGAACAATTGGAGCTGTCTAAAGAGGTAAAATATCTAGGGGTTATACTGGACCCAGAACTTACCTGGAACCGACAGCTTGAAAGAGTAATTAAAAGAGCGGAGGCGACATTAATGCTGACCAGACGCACACATGGAAAAACATGGGGACTCTGTCCGAAAATGGCGTACTGGACATATACAACGATAGTGAGACCCATGATAACATATGCATCCTTGGTATGGTGGACAAAGATGCAGCAAAGAACCGCTATAAACAAGATAAGCAGGATACAAAGACTTGCATGCTTGGGAATAACGGGAGCAATAAAAACAACACCGACGGCGGCACTGGAAACCCTGTTAGACCTACCCCCTCTTGATATATTTATCAAAGGGGAAGCGAGGATGGGAGCATACAGGCTGCAAGGAAAACCAAGGGATAAATACGAGAACCTTGGGCATAATCAGATTTGGAACTATGGTGGGGTAAGTATATCTGATACATACACTGACCACATGGTACCAAAATACACATTTAATAGGAACTTCGGAATAGAAATCAATGACCGAAGGGAATGGAACAGCATCAGTAGCAAAATGAGAGGAACGATCTGGTATACAGACGGATCAAAAACCGATGAAGGCACTGTGTAACAAAAATGAACTTCTGTTGGAGTGATATACTCCAACAGAAGTAATGAAAAAAGAAAAGAAAAGACTAAGGTAACTAAATAGTTGGGATGAAAAAAAAAAGGGGGGCAGTGGCTTCTACGTTGAGAAGCCGCAGTAGGAAATAAAAAAAAATACTACTAAAGTGCAGTAGTACTGAAGAAAGGGGAATTAGAAGGGATAGAAGTAGAAGTGGGAAGAGACAGAGGCAAACTGAATAGAGTTGGCTAGCAAGAGATGCAAGAAAACCACTTGACACTCAAGGATGGATACGGCTCGTTTGCATGCCTGTCGAAGAACAGTAGCTCTATATAGATAGTAATGATGACTAAAAGGTGAACTAATAAAATAAGAATAATGTACTGAAGAGGAATGAAGATGAATAATTTCTAAAAACGAACAATATAAATAAATCTAACAAATCATGGGCGCCATGAAAATGATCTTCGATCATTTTCCCAGGTATCTTATACTGATGTCAAGTATTAAATATATTAACTCTGTAATAATGAACATAAAGGAATAATAAAATTCATGATATACAAAATAAATAAACATTTATTAAAATTAACTACCAGATTTTTAACAATCTCTGAGTTAAGCAAGTTCATATTATGCTGTGACTCTAACATGACAAAAGTTATACAGAGGTTATATCTAAGATAACAACAATAATGTTATCTGTTACAAAATTACAGGTATTAGTACCTCTTACTTACATATAGGGTACAAAATTACATAAGTCTTCTACCAAATGGTTATAGTACGCTTGCTACGTACAACTGAATTGAAAACCGATGAATACTAAAAGTAATATAAATAAATAGGCACAAGCCTGGCGAAGAGAAAATACCATGAAGAATTAAGCAAATGCATTAATAATAGTGGTAAAAATGAAGCTAAGATAAATACCGAAACGATGACCTAAATTACCTGAGCAAATGTAATAAAATAAAGTAGCGACGAATTAACTGAACAAATGAAATAAAGCGAATAAATAACATATTTGGGAAACAAGCAAATAATACAACCTAAATTTACATAATGATATGAAATCGACCTAAATAAACAATAAAATATTCGAAGTAATACCTTTTGGGCAAATACGCAGAGCTCAACGTACAGTACCGCAAAATGATACATGAGTTTGGGAACTTAATACCATAATATACAAATATGTTATATAAATAGGTAAACTAAATCTGAAACAAAATTAATAAACAGTGCATTAAAATAAAACATAGGAGATAAACACACAATAGTTACTGATGTCACCCACTGGTAGTTCCCAAACAAACCCGAACGACTCCTAAATAGGTTGCTGGCGCATCCCCGGAAATGAGCACTAGGATAGTGCAAAAATCATGCCTCCTGTAGGTCCAAGTGCTAATACGAAAAGGAGCTGGAATGCCCCCAAAAGGCTTGTTCCCCAAGTAACTACTCCCAGTGACTTATGGTTGGAGATTGGCCTCTTGGTGTTTCGAGGTGTTATTTAAGATTTCACATGGATGGCTAAAAACACAAAATTCCCGTTTACTTCAATTTCTTATGTGTACGACCAATCAAAGAAAGAAAGAAGAAAAGTAGGAAAGTGTTTTTTTGATAGATAGTACTAAGAAAAAACACACAAAAAGAGACCTCTTAATTACTGAAGTACTTGACCTTGACAAGTTTATGTGAGTTCTCATTACAGACATGTGGATTTGGAATAAATATGATTTCTTTAAAGTAATTATTATAGGGTACTTATAAATGATATTAGAAGTTACTTTAGTATAACCAAAAAAAATTAAAACTATCAGAATTTTCTCTGGATGAATATTATCTATAGATATGGGACTAATTAAAAGATATTACTTATAGATAATAGAATAATTAAAAGAACAATTCACTGATTAAATTTACACATCGCACACATCAGAAAGAATATATATTTTGTCACCTGGAACAAGAGTGACAACAGGTGGTTATAAAAACTATTTATAAAAAACAGATATTGCTATTTACCGTGTGATACGATGATGTTGTGCAGAAATCCCATTGGATTAATTACTTATTCCTTCCACAAATAAGTTTTTGGTGATCCAAACTCCAAAATTCACATATTGGAGGTCTAACCTCTAAATTTGACCTACTATTTGCACACGCCACCCATCCATGCTCGTTGAATCTCCAACCACAAGTGCCACGTGCCATGGAACTTCTCCCTCACCTTCCAAGAGGAGCATCTCAAACGACCACAGAACATGAATTAAATGTCACGGAACGATTCTACAATTGTTCCGCAGACGTCGACGTGTGACGTCACATAAGTGGTCCTTTACGAGAAAGTTACAGAAATTAATTGGGAGGTCAAGAGAAAATAATTATAAAAAATAATTAAAGAGCTAAAATTATATTATAACGGGTGGACCGTTACAACTGGAGCCGGTATTTGTAGTGAAACAGAGAATGTAGGACTCAGTTTCTCACTAGGAACATACACAACTGTGTTTCAAGCGGAAATGTACGCAATTCTGCAGTGTGTCGCAATGAACAACTTGAGGGCCTATGAAAATAGACGGATCAATAGACTCACAGACAGCCAAGCATCACTGAAGGCACTAATGAGCCCGAAAGTGACGTCAAGGCTGGTATGGGAATGCCGGCAAGAACTGGAAGAACTGGCCGAAAGAAATAGTGTAACTCTATTCTGGGTGCCAGGACACACCGGGATAGACGGTAATGAGAAAGCAGATGAGCTGGCAAGGAACGGTTCATCAACTTTATATTTTGGCCCAGAACCTGCTCTAGGAGTACCTAAAACAGTAATTAGGGGACAAGTCAGGGAATGGGTCAAAAACAAACACAAAGAATACTGGGGGAACGTACCTGGTCAGCGACACGGGAGGCCCTTAATAAGGGAACCCTCAAAACGGAGAGCTGAGGAACTAATAAAATTACATAGGAGTCAGCTCCGCATAATTACAGGTCTTCTCACGGGTCACTGTGCCCTAAAAGGACACCTGAATAGAATTGGGCTGTACGAAGGGAACCTTAACTGCAGACTGTGCAATAGGGGAACTGAAACAGCACATCATGTACTGTACGAGTGTGAGGCTTTGGATCACAAAAGGCAGGCTATTTATGGACATCCAAAATTAAGTCCAGCAGAATATGCCACCCAACCCATGCTAGGGATGTACAATTTGGTACGTGGAACCAAGCTTGTGGATTGGGTGACATAAAAGGTAGGATGGTTGGCACAATAAGCCCATGAGGCTGCAGTGCCATCGGAGACATATGTCGCCAGACGACCTCCAAAAAAAAAAAAAAAAAAGCGCTGGATTAAAGGCTTGTAAACCAGCTAAGGTCTAAAATTGCATAGACTGTGCCAGATGATAATATTGGCGTTGGCTCGCCAACACCTTAAGCGTGCTTGGAGACGAATGAGTGAAGTATTTTTTGAATTTATTTTAAGTTTTATTCATGTAAAGGCGCTAAAGTTAAGGTTGTAATAAGTAAAGGTCGAAATATCGATGAAAGACGTACGAAGCTATTTTGTTGAATATAGCATCATAGCACGACAATACATTATTGATATTTTAGCCGAAACTGTTTTCCCAAAGCACACTTTATAGGTAATTACACACTTTGTTTTAATGCTACATAATTCGAGACCTCGTTTTCAAATTCTAATAAACAAATTTTTGATTACCTACATAGATATCGAAGATATTGTGAAAGACCACCTACGTATCATAATGAATTTCTTGTTGCACTTTTGTAATACATTGTGCAATTTGTAGTGATTTGAATTAATATAAGATAATTTTGCTTCTTTTAAAAAAATTAATACAATAGGATCATAAAAATATTATTCTTAGAAATATTTTTGAGGCCGTAAATAAAAATGGGCTATGGCGTCGAAGATACATCTTTTAACTGTAAGGGCTTTTTCACATTATAAGAATTTTGAACGTGCGAGGGTTTTCTCTTGCGGTAGTTTTGACGCACTTGTCTTTTTCACACAATAAGAATTGAGTCGCACGAAGATATTTTGCTGTGTTGTTTGGTATATTAGTTTTATTTACACTTTGTGGCTGAGGTAGGTACATTGTACGATGTCTAATATGTATCATTACGATGTATCATTACAAATGGGTATTTTTGGTCCATACTTTTGTCCTAATGTACTGTAATGCGTATTTAATTCATTTACAATTTCTATTTTGTGAGTTATTATTTCTTATGTTTTTAATTAAAAGTCTTAACTTGTTTTTATAATCGTTGTTCTACTAAGTTATTTGTGGGATCTTGGATTAGCTCATCTAATTAGCTCATACAATCTATGTAATAAACTATTCTAAATGGGAAATAAGCCACAATTTAACTAAAAAAATGATTTTATTAACGTTTCGACATCCGATTTGGGCGTCGAAACGTTCATAAAATAATTTTTTTAGTTAAATTGTGGCTTATTTCCCATTTATAATAGTTTATTACAAAAATGCCACAAGGAAATAGCTTCAGAACAACATTACAATCTATGTTTTCATGTACAGAATTTAAAAGACCCTCCGTCATCCACTTGTTTTTAAATGTTGTTCGCCTCGTTTTAAATGTTGTTTTTAGATAATTTCACACAAGACGTGACGGCCGCCCTACTCCAGCCTTCACCGAGTCGTTTACCCTATAAAACTAAATATAATTTTGTAGAATAAAAGGTATAGTTTAATAATATATGGAGCAAAATCAAATTATAGCGTTGTGAAAAGAGAAACTAAATTCATTGGGTCCATCCTATGAACGCAAAAAGATACGATATATATATATTTTTATATTCACACATATTGATGGAACACCCTCCATACTCAACGTTAATTGCAACTATGTAAAATAAAGTTTATTATAATATGCTTAAAAGTTTTAATTACTGTTGTTATCAGTAACATATAATTAATTTTGCTGTACTTACCAAATGTGTTTTTTTCTTTCACCTAATTCGTCAAATTCACTGTTAAGTGCACGACATACACCGTTCCAAGCATTTCTCTTCAAGTTTCTATCTTTATATAAATTATATTATTTTGTCCCAAAGAACAGGTCTCGCTTCAATCTGAGACATCATAATATAAAATATATGCACCTACTTCAAACAACCACAAAGTGTAAATAAAAATAATGTACCAAACAACCAAGGAAACACCTTCGTGCGACTGAACGACAGTATCATATGAAAGGATGCATTAAGTCCCCTATGCTACTGGGTGCGTAAAGGCTGCCGTCTGTCGTTGTAAGCGAGGGACGGCATAAACACGGCGACTTCACCGAACGTTCAAACCACCGTCTAGTGAGAAGGGTATGATTACATGAGCCACCATTGGTATGTCGTCGTGCGACATACCAATTCTTAAATACATTTAAATTCTTAAAATGTGAAACAGCGCTATCAGTGATACACCTATAAGAAGACCTAACGATTCTAAGAGTCAGAAGATGGAGGGAAGTTGCCAGGAATCGACAGGAGTGGCGACTTCTTTGCGAACAACCCAAGATCCATAATGGATTGTCGAGCCACTTATGATGATGATATACATTTTATATTATTTTTACACCTCACATTGTCAAATTTTATTTGATTCATTTTTACCTAGAAATATAGTACTAAAAATGTTTATTTCGAATAATCGATCGAACGTAACAGTTGTTCATTTATTTAAGTTGATAAACTCGATATTCCCAATGCGTACTACCCGGATATTGGCAATTTTGAACAATTAATGTTAGATCTGCACCCGGCAAAATTTAGAGGCAGTAAATTCATTATTTGCTAGTGTTGCGTAACAGCATAAAGCCTATTTTAAGCCAGAACTTTTAACTGTCAACCAATGTTTATAATGCCATATTGCCACAATCGCACAAATCAATTTCAATTTCGAATGCAGCACATGCGAATGCGATGATGAGTTGTTACCTATTTCGACGATGATCACTGGGGATATACATTTATATCGGTATTAAACTATACTATAGTCGGTCCCACCTTGACTTTACAGTATAGGGAACATAGGCAATACAGTTCTTATGAGAGTTTTTATTGCGGTCATGCCGATTTTATCAAAAAGAATTTGTAATCGAACATTAGAGAGATTAAGACAATCTACAATTTTAGGATTTGTATGCGTTTAAGTTTATTTGATATACTATAGTTGAATATAAATCTTAAAATTGTAGATTGCTTTTATAAAACAGTTTTAATTTAATCTCTCTAATGTCCGAATACTCTTTTTGAAAAAATCCATCACCGCGCTAAAACTCTCATTTATTATGTTTCCTATACTGTAAAGTCTAGGTGGGACGGACATAGAAAAAGCTAAATGAATGGTAGGCGAGATAACAACTTTATACTACATGAAATCTAAAATTTGGAGGAATCTTTACTACTTTTAAACTAATACCTTATCTTATAAAAGCGTAGGACGATTCGTCAAGCGAAAACGCTGTTTGTCCGGGACAAAAACTCCTAGCGCCACCTCGGAAAGTAATATGAACTACCAACTGACATTTATTTGTTATGGAAGTTGTACAAAATACTAAAATATAATTTCAACCTACTGAGTCTTAATCAACCATATTTTGTGTGATGCAACGGATTCATAAACTAATAAAAAATATATGTATGGAAAATATGCCAGTGGAGTGAAGAAAAGGTCATATAATAACTGTATACAAAAAAAGGGACCCAAGGGATACCAGTAACTATAGAGGAATCATGCTATTGAACAACACATTAATTCTTCTACTTCTTGTAGTGCCTATCTGTTTCGGATGTTGGCGTTGACGACCATCATGTCAATCTGTACTTTGCACACTGCTGCTCTAAAAAGATTTGTGGTTGTTGGTTGTTGGCGCCCCACGTTGGGCGCCAAGTGTAACCTAGTGTAACCCTTACAAAGGTTATTGGCTATCTCAGCCTGGCGTAGGTTCTGCGCTGTGCAACAATTAATCACTCTTCCAAGGATCTTAGGGAGGTTAACCAATAAAATTCGAAAGGTTCACATATTCATTTATTGACCTTATTAAATCAATTAAATACACATTATCGCCATTCAAAATACTGAATAAAGGAAAATTGAAATTTATTAACAAAAAAAAAATACTTATTGTCAAGGAAATAGTTCGTTCAGTAGCACTTTGCGAACACCTGACTGCAAGAGGCTACTTATCTTATGCGACCGTCGAGGCGTCGAGGGATCTCCGTTGCTGTCTTCAGGTCTTGGAGGGACTTCGGCTCCACGTAGCCTATGTTGACTTAAGGTGGAGGTGTTCGGATGCAGGCCCTTACTGTAGTTTCATGGTCACCGGTGCAAAACGGCGGCTAGATGGTATTCGATTTATATAGCCTGGTACATGGGCTCTCCCCAGCGACTAATAAAAAAAACAGTGCGTATTACTAGGTGTCAATAGCACATATGAGATCCACGTTTGGCAAGGAGACCTAGTTCGCGTATAAGTAGACCGTCCCACTAAAGTCAAACGGTCGCAACTAATACCACTGAACATAATCTCCTTGCCAACGAGGGTACACAAAGAAAAAAAATTGTAATTGAAAACTGAATAAAGTTAATAATGGCAATAAGTGTAAAAAAAAGATAATAATAAATAAAAAAAACTCAAGCATTGCTAAGGATCGCTCACCAAAACATTAGCCGAAAAGCACAAGGTAAATTATAATCAAAAAAAAAATACTCACCCCAAATAAGTTGGGAAACACCTCTTGTTACAGAGAATATTACATTGGTTTTACTTATTTCAAGTTTTATTCAAAAGAGAGCAAATTATCCGAAGACACTCATTTTTAAGTGGTTAACATATTGGAGAAAAACTAGTACTGACGAATATTTAGTGCTCGCTAATTACAATAAATAGTTCAGGTTTCAGAAAATTATTATTTGAAGTACGTTAAGGGAATAGGACAGGAGCTAGAACAATTGAAGTGCGGAACTTAATTTTTGCATAGCGAATGGGAACTTAATTTGAATGGAAAGACTGCAGAATGCAATGTTAACTAAAACGAAAAGGCTTAGAACGAAAATTAACTCAAATGTCAAAGAAACAAAATAAAGAGAAAATCTATATATGAGAAGTAAAACACAAAGGAAGACAAAAGGATGAATTATAGAAAGGAGATGGAACATTGTAACGTTACATGTTGAACCACGTACGTAGATTTTTCCAGTTTTCAAGTTAGTTCCAGCAATTTGGTCCTCTCCTGCCGCTTTGCCAATTTTAATATTAATCTTCCTTTTTTATATTCTCTGGTTCCTCTTCCTTTTCCACTTCTGGTCTATTTCCTCCTGTTTCATTTCTTTCTACTTCGTCTTGTTTGAATTTATCTTCGTACTATTGTTTCTATACATCTACTATTTCGGAAGTGTCTATTTTCGATTGGTTATTTTTATCTATGATTCCATACTTGAAATTCCATATTGAATCCAATAACAATAAAACGTAATTTTTTTGGGTTCTGTTTGTTAATCCTATTATTTTTTGAAACGTAAAAACTCTCAGCGTTAAACCCTTTTTATATGACATAATAGACTGCATAACGGCATAACCATCAAAATATATTATTTGTATAGAGTGCTTCACTCTAATAATGGCGTGACCAGAAAAGTGTAAAAAAGTGTAAAAGTGGCTCGTGTCACTGAAGGCAATAGTTAATAGGCCGGACACACGCAACTTTCATTTACTCGTACGAAGTAATTGCCGGTTATTAGAGAGTGGGACAAAGAACAACAACTTTTTCTTGTTGTGTACTGATAACATTACCTTTTGTACATACCTACTAAGCCCTCTCGCAGTTAATGAAAATCTAAAAGCTTTCGTGAAAACGCTTATTAAAAGATTGATCGGCATTTAGTGTGGGCCTTTATTAGGATTATGACTTTTGACAGAACTTATTTACTAAGTGCTTACGCAACATTATAATACAAATGTAATCTCTTCATTGAATGGACCATATTCATGTTCCGTTTAATTTAAAGATGAAGGATAAAATTATAAATTGTGTACTTAGACCAGGGTAATAAGCTGGAAATAGACCATGTTCGGGACACTCAAAGATCCAGGTAGCTGACTACTTTTTTAGCTATTGTAGACCTATAGGAAGAAAACCTACCTGTTTCCTGCCTAGAGTTCGCGTCCGTTTTTTAATGATTAATAATTTAGTGCAAAAATCGCGATTTTTTCGATTTTTTGCACCCTATTCAAAAGCTAAACAGTTGACATAAAACTACAAAATTTAATTTTTTAGAACATTGAAAAACCTTCAAAATGCCGATTTTTGAAAGTTAAAAAGTTAATTTGTTGCTACGCAAACTGTAAAATAAGTGAAAATCGTTATCTGTTAATAACTTTTACTAAAACTACTTTAGAACTTTAGGGTTTCACCCAGAGTTGTGTACTTAACATAACACTATGTACCAAAGTATTGGGGTACTTAACAAACCCTTAAAATTTGAGACCGATCCATTAATTAGTTTAAAAGTTATTTTATTTGTTTATCCCAGAGACCTTTATTTTGCAATAACATAAGACGGAAAATAATGAAGATAAGGCAATTCTGCGTATGTCAAATGAAAGTAGAAAAGTGATACTATCAAAATGTACTAAAAAAGATAAAAAAATTATCTAATATAGTCAAAAATAGTAATGCCAAATTTTTGAAATTTTGTAGTTTATAAATATTTAGAACAATTTTAAAAATATTGTTCGTAGAAAAAATCATTTTACATATTCGAAAAGTTGGTATTCTATTTTTAAAAATTCTTAAAAATGTTGTTCAGTTGGTGACTAGTCATGGTAAGTAAAGGGGGAGCTGGGAGCCGACAAATGCACGAGTTCAAAAACTAAAAAAGGCAACTTAAAACTACTATCATTTTCTATATCTCGGGATCTACTGAATATATTTTGATCTTTCTTTTTTTAATTTGTATGTAATTTTTCTGTACATTACAAATATGTAATTTGTCTATTTGCAATTTGACATTTATTAATTAATAAACAATTTCTGAATAAATAATCTTTCCCCAAAATCCATGTTTTTAATCAGACTATCATTATTAATCATAGAAAAAGTGAAGTTGTACTTTAAAATAAATAAATTATCTTCAATAAATAATTATCTAATAAAAATAATTTATTTATTAAAGTGAACTTTAACGTTTTGTATGATCATTAATGATACTATGATTAAAAAAAAATAGATTTTTGTAAAAAAATATTTTTTTAAGAATTGTTTAAACAAATTAGACTGATTATTAATCAATAAATTTATAAACAAATTGCATATTTGTAATGTACGTAGAAATTGCATACAAATTAAAAAAAGAAAGATGAAAATCCATTGAGTTGATCCGGAGATACAGAAAATTATATTAGTTGGAAATTGCTTTTTCGGTATTTTAACTCGGTGGATTCGTAGGTTCCCCCTAGTAACCGTTTGAACTACAATTTTGAAAAATCGTAGAGGGTGCTGTGAAGATATAATGTTTATGCAAATTTTTTAACAAAAAATACAAATCCCATTATTTAAAATGACATCAATGAAATTCCTTAATTATTATAAACAAATTAGCTGTGAATTAAAAAAAACAAATGGCTCACTTTGTCCCTAATGAACCCAGGCTAAATTTTTTTATATGAAAATTCGTGTTAAAATACTAGCTTTCCGAATATATAAAAAGATTGTTCCTACGAACAATATTTGTCAAGTTATTCTAAATGTTTATAAACCACAAAATTTCCAAAATTTGGCATTAGGATTTTTGATTATATTGATTAATTTTTTCATCTTTTTTTAATACACTTTGATACTATCAGTCTTCTACTTTCGTTTGGCATACTCAGAATTGCCCAATGTTTATTATTTTCTGTCTTATGTTATGGCAAAATAAATGTCTCTGGGATAAACAAATAGAATAACTTTTAAACTAATTAATGAATCAGTCTCAAATTTTGAGGGTTTGTTAAGTACCAAAATAACCAACTTTGGGTGAAACCCTAAAATTCTAAGTTAAATTTAGTAAAAGTTATTAACCAATATCAATTTTCATTTATTTTGCAATTTGTGAAGCAACAAATTAACTTTTTAACTTTCAAAAATCATTATTTTGAAGGTTTTTTAATGTTCTAAAAAATTAAATTTTGTGGTTTTATGTCAATTGTTTAACTTTTGAATAGGGTGCAAAAAATCGAAAAAATTGAGATTTTTGCAATAAATTGTTAATAATTAAAAAAACGGACGCGAACTCTGGGCAGGAAACACGTAGGTTTTATTCCTATAGGTCTACAATAACTAAAAAAGTAGTCAGCTACCTGGATTTTTGAGTGTCCTGAGAAAATCCTTATTACCCTGGACTAACTACTATATATCTTACAATGAAACAATGGAAACTTTAGTGTTCAATACTTCCACAAAATGTCTTATAAATTAATGTAATGTCACTACAGCTGTTTCGGCAGAGTGCCTTTCTCAAGTGACGTGTTTTATTATTTTTATTATGCGTCTAAACTTTTAAGTCTCTAACTGAAGATGTTGAGTTGTTTGTCTTAAGTTGGTCATTCAGAATTATATCTATATTTTTTAATTCATTAATTTCCATAGATTCTAATAAAAGTAGCTTAAGGCTAGGTAAAGTTTTTAATCCTAATAGCGACAATAATAATATTGAAAAATATTAAAAATATTACTAAAAGATTTTTAAATTGAAAACTTATTTGTCCATTTTCCTGGTGACACCTCCAAGGCTTCTACAATATGCAAGTCAGATGGATGCTGCAGTGAAGACAAAAGGGAAGGAATTCTACAATATGCAATTCACAACCCCCGTCTGCAGCTTGGTAAAGTTCCAACGGAAAATGGACCTAGTTACTCTATAGGAGTAATACTAATATTAAAATAAAAATGTATACCATTTTTATTCAGTTGCAATGCGAAGGCAAAACAATCTTATTTTTCACTTAGAATACGGAGCGCAGTCCAGCACTTTGAATCGACGATTTTCGACTCTTATTGGAGTCTCATCGGAGAGACGTAGGCCTGCCGCTCCATACTCCAAGTGACCAACAACAAGAGAGAAAGAGTGAAACTTTACCTTTCAATTGCCAGATGACCCTAGTCACCTAATCCATTTACGTCAGTTGCGGTGTGGGAATGAACTTTCGTTGTTGGTCACTTGGAGTATGGAGCAGCAGGCCTACGTCTCTCCGATGAGACTCCAATAAGAGTCGAAAATCGTCGATTTAGAGTGCTGGACTTCGCTCCGTATTCTAAGTGAAAAATAAGATTGTTTTGCCTTCGCATTGCAACTGAATAAAAATGGTATACATTTTTATTTTTATAGCTTAAGGCCTTTATTTTAAATGTGAAGAATTTGATATTGTTCATCAAAAGAATTTTTTTTATGAATCTAGAAGGTGAAGTGCGTCCGTAGAATCTGTTTTCCTATTATTGAAATCCCTTTTGTGTTTGTGTATGCGTTTGCCAAAGGTTCTGTTAGTTTGACCGATGTAAGTTTTTGGACAGTCGCCACATGTCAGTTTGTGTACATCACTCTAATTGCTTTTTCTTTTGGCTCTTATTGTTCGTAATGTTTTTGCCTAAGTTTCCAGGCAACTGCAACACAGTTTAAACGCAAAAACATTGTCGCCCTGTATTTTATTTTTAAATAAAAAATATTCTTCAGCAATAAAGTGAGACGTATAATTTTTAGGTGACAGATAACATAAATTGTGTATAATAAAGTGGTTGTACGCGATGCTGAGTGCACCCCATGCATGGTTTTTATTAAAATTTGGGTCCACTTCTGCGACATCGAGGAAGTGCTGATATGACAACTGTCGATCGTAAAAGCCAAACGCTGACGATGCTATACTTGGATAGAAAAATATTAAATTTTGATTTTTTAATATACATTGATCAAAACGAAAAAAGAGCCACTAAATTAATTTAATGTAAATTATTTATTGCACTAGATATGAACTTAAATATGTACTGGGTTCTACCCAGTAGACGCATATAGTTTTTATAAATGAAAGAAAAAACAATTTTCATATCTTCCTTTTTTTTGTATTCAATCAAGAAGCTAAATTTGATAAAATTTTGGAATCACATTTGTTCCGTTATAATCCGTGAATTTCTGTCGATATTTATGTTTAGACCAGTAAGGATCTGTTTTTAGGTGGATGTGAGAGGTGGCATTCAGATTTTTGGAGATAAAGTTAGGTGATAACTTCGTTAATAATAATTGACTTATGTTCCTTCTCAAATATGCTCGGAACATAAAAAAAATAAATATTCAAAAATTTCAAAATTTTTTTTTTCTACTTTCTTTGCATATAACTTTAAAACGATTTATTGTGGAACAAAGTCGTATAGGAATAAAACAAAGATAATTAAATTTTCTATCAGATATGATTGGTTAAAAATGTCTTAAATTATCACCCTTGCTACAAAATAGCCATAAATATAAAATAAGGGGGCAAAACAAGCCTCTCCTTATTCAATGTTTTTCCATCACTTAGGTTACACTTGGAACCTTCCTAATTCGCTTAGAAAATTTTTGTAATGTGCTAAAACCGGGTCTAGGACGCTTCATCGCCGCCGTTTCGATGCCGCCAGTTCGATGCCGATGCCGGCCGATTCATCGCCAGTCAATTAATCGCTATCTGATATATTTCCGAATTTTCGACAGTTACAATTATTAGTTATTTTTAGTATTAATTAGGAATTCTAGGAAATGCGAGATATGACGGCGATGAAATGGACTGGCGATGAACCGGCGGCATCGAAACGTCCCATTCCGGCTAAAACCGTCCACCAAATTTCATTAAAATTGACTTACTAGATTTTGCACAATAATTTTGCAATCTAAACTTATTTTAAAAAATTAAAATTTTTTAAAATCTTGCACAACAAAAACTAGAACATACAAAGATTTGTCAATTTTTTTACATATAAAGAGGCACTCCACATATCTAATGTACTTTACAGAATTGAAATCGGATTATTTAAGGGGCCTCAGCAATGTTTTAAAGTTATAAATAATTTTTTGGCTTATAAACAAATTAGTGCTTTGTCCAGGAGGGGGTGCTACGGGCTCAGTGTTGCCAATCGGCGGATAATTATCCGATTTGCGTACCTTTTTGAGAATTGTCGTATCTTCTTCGTACCTTTAAATAAATCGGATATTTGCGTATATTTTTCAGTGTATCTACCATCTACTGAATCTTTCTCATCCATATATTGCCAACACCAACAACACATTAATTTTCTTTGGTTCCACCCAAATTTTTATACTGGATGAATATTAGTGACATCCGACATCCGATACTTTTCATCTTTTGACAAAAGGGACATGTGCCAATTCTTTTGTTTAGAATTTAAATGCATAAGTGCCTCCATTTATGGCATACTAATCCAATTCAAATTTCAGAAACCGTCTGCCCTCCGATATTATTTATGAGTTTTTAGTTTTTAGTCTTTAAACTTATGAAAGCTAATTCACGCACGATTTAGTTTTATTTTCATTTTATGTAGTGCAGTACTTCAGTAAACGTCTGTTTGAAATAATCTTTAAACGTATTCATTTTTTTCGAATCCTGAGAAAACTAATAAATATTTTTGAAAAATTTGAACGCAGAATGAAAGATTACATTATTACCGAGGGCCGAAAGTCCCTTAGAATAAAAAAAATGTTTCTTTTGAATGAGATATTTGAAATTAAAATCACACTCAATATTCTCTTTTTCTTTCACCCCTGTAATTTATTATAATAAAAATTATCTTCAGGGATTTTCGGCCCTCGGTAATAATGTAATATTTCATTCTGCGTTTAAAAAAATAATGCATTTTAACAGCATTGACCAGAAATTTTGCGCCTATGCTATTAATGTAGCTGTAGTTTTTTTGTATTGATTTATTTATTATTTATTTTTGTAGTACCTAGTTTTAGGTAGTTACCTATTACGTTTTAATAAAATAATATTTAAAAGTGTTTTTTTTTATTAAAATAATTATAATAAATATAACGATCCAAATAATGAAATATTTAGATTTATTTATTTATTTAGAATTTAACACTTACGATAATACAAAATACGAATAATATAATAATAGTAAGTAAATAGTATTTACATACATCAATTAGGTAATCAGCTAGGATACGAGATTTTCATCTATAAACGAAATTTTTTAAACTGTGAAACAGAGAATCCAGCAGATTAAAGGGCCGGTTGTTCGAACGCTAATCAGAAATGGAATCAACTGATCATTATCAAATATTTAATTACTGTCAATGTCAACTTTGATTGGGTTGCTGAAAACATAATTGATTACAATTATGAGATTAATTGATTAATGAATCAATTATGTTAATAATCGTTACGTTAACTAATCATTAATAATTAATTAATCAATTAATTATGTTAATTATCATAATGATAATTGATTACAATCAACTGATTGGCGTACGAACAACGGATTTTGTTATTTGATGGTTGTTAAGGGGACTAAAAGAATAACATTGGCAACATTGATTTTAATAACAGAATAATTTTGGACCTAGCGTACCTACCTTTTCGTGATAAATCGGATATTTTTCGGGCGATCATCGGATAATCTAAAGAAATGCGATTGGCAACACTGTACGGTCTCCTTTATTTAGATGGACTTACCCAAGTTTTTTTATGTATTTTGACCCGTAGAACACGATTTTTTTGAGTAACAGTTGATCCGGATGTCGATAAGATTGTTATAAACAAAGAACTTGAGGAATTACATAACATCGATTTTTCGCAAAATAAAACATTTTTTTGTATTTCTTGGGTAATTCTAAGCCAAAAATGTTCTTACAAGTTTTTTCGTAGGATGCATATTTTTCGAGATCAACGCGGTGGAACTTTCAAAATATCGAAAAATTGCAATTTTTGAACGCGAATAACTTTTAATTAAAAAATAAAATAGCAATTCTGCTGATAGCATTTGAAAGTTTAAGTCAAATTATACCGGTTTTAATTATTTGCATTGCTAGAAATTAATTTTTTTATTATTAAACAAAGCTATTTGTTTATAAGCCAAAAAATTGTTTATAATTTTAAGACATTGCTGAGGCCCCTTAAATAATCCGATTTTAATTCTGTAAAGTGTATTAGATAGGTAAAACACCTCTTTATATGTAAAAAAATTAGCCAACTTCTAAATGGTCTATTTTTTGTTCAGAAAGCAGAGTAACTTTTTTTAAAAACATTTAGATTACAAATTTATTATGCAAAATCTATTAGTAGCCCAGTAAATGAACGGGAAATTCGGCGATACCGTGTAATTTTCAGGGGCAACTTCGAATTGCATGAAAATTTGGATTTAGGTTCTACTTACCCTCCACTTCAAAGTTGAAATTGTGCCGTTGGTTGCTTTTACTTGGGGGGTGACAGTCACCCCTTCTCGGAGGTGAAAAAACATACGTTCAAGGTAAGACCGGAATGGATAAATTGACTGATTTTAAGCAACTTTTGGTCTATAGAGTTTTTTACGTAAGTCAATACTTTTCGAGTTATTTGTCATTGAAAATGTTGATTTTTCGACAAAAAAAACTACGTTTTCAGACGGTTTTTTGCAAATAACTCAAAAAGTAAATATTTTATCGAAAAAAATATTCTTAGCAAAAATGTAGCTTATAAAAAACCCAAAAAAAAATGGTGTATCAGTAAAGTCTATCAATTAAATAAAAACAAAGTTGTAGCTCATGAAAAATACGTTCTTATTCATCTAATTCCAAATCGAATATTTCAAGGTGAAATCACCGAAAAATTAAGCACTTTTCGGGAAAAAACCCATTTAAAAGTGTTTATAAAAAGCTTTGTTTTAATTGTTAACAAAAGTTTTAGCATTAAAAATAAGCGAGTTACGCTCAAAATAAAGTTAGCCCTTTTTTTTTGTAAAAAATCATGAAAATCTCGCCGTGTTTAGCTCCCCAAATGAAATTAATCGCTACCGTTTACAAAAAATTTACTTACCTATCTATTTTTTATATGCTCTGTCAGTCTCACCGGTTTAAAGTGTTTATTTTTGAAAGGGTTATAATTGAGAAAGCTTGAATGGGTCACTAATCACGAGTGTATGCAAATTTTGAACAGCCATATCTTAATCAATTTTTGTCTTACGGAGAAACAAAATGAAACTAGTATATTTATAATAGCAAAACCTACATTTTTTTACTCTCTAAGATTTTTCTTATCACTAATACTTTTTAAGTTATTTTGAAAAATGAAATTTTTCAAAAATTTTTAGAAAAATTTTTTTTAATATAAAACCAAATGTTTTCCCGAAAAACGCTTCTTTCTTCGGTGATTTCGCGTTGAATTATTCGATTTGGAATTAGACGAATAAGAACGTATTTTTCATGAGCTACAACTTTGCTTCTACTCAATTTGTAGACCTTACTGGTACACCATTTTTTTCGTTTTTTGTAAGCTATACTTTTGCTAAAAATATTTTTTTCGATAAAATATTTACTTTTTGAGTTAATTGGGAAAAACGGTCTGAAAACTTAGTTTTTTTGTCGAAAAATCAACATTTTAAATTGTGAATAACTCGAAAAGTATTGACTTACGTAAAAAACTTTATAGAACAAAAGGTGCTTAAAATAAGTCAATTTATCCATTTCCGGCCTTATTTTAAACACGCGTTTTTCACCCCCCGAGAAGGGGTAAATGTCACCCTCCAAGTAAAAGCAACCAACGGCATAAATTCAACTTTGAAGTGGAGGGTAAGTAGAACCTAAATCCAAATTTTCATACAATTCGGAGTTGCCCCTGGAAATTACACTCCAAAACGGTCATTTATTGGGCTATAGGTCGATTTTAATGAAATTTGGTAGACTGTTCAAGTAAGTTATAAGAATTTTCTAAGCGACTTACTAAGGTTCTAAGTGCCACCAAAGTGGTTAAGAAACACTGAATAACAACAGGCGTATTTTGTCCCCTTATTTTGTATTTATTGCTATATTGCAGAAAAGTAATACCTTAAGACATTTTTGACCAGTCGTATATCATACAAAATTCAATTATCTTTATTTTATTTCTGTACGACTTTGTTCCAAAACGAATCGTTATAAAGTTATAAGCAAAGAAAGCAGAAAATAATCGATGTTTTTCGAAATTTTTAAATATTTTAATTTTTTTATGAATGTTCCGGGCATATTTGAGAAAGATTAGTCCTGGTCTAGTTATAGTTGTTAAGAATTAATGATGGATTTTGATGTGCTTGGAAGGCACCGAAGGCACAGAGATTCACAGAGATTCAAATTGCTAGGGCAATGACTTTAGTTCAAGAAACTTAAGACGCCGTACAACAGAATAGCAGAAATGTTAAATGTTAGTGGTGCTGCGATAAATAGAGTCTGGACCAGACATGAAATGTATCGAGTTATTAAAAGACAACCTTATACGCATCGTGCAAGAGCGACTACACCTAGAGATCATCGAAGAACTGTTCGAACGCTACAAAATGAGTTGGTAGAAGTACGGGTACAAAAGTAATACTCAAACTATACGTAATCAGCTTTACGAACCTCAAGCTAGAGACTCCTTTGGTCCCTGCACATCGTAGAGCCAGACGCTCGTTTGCAGAAGAACACATGAATTGTACCATGGCACAATGGAGTAACGTTATGTTTACTAACGAGTCCAGATTTCTTTTAGATCAGGTTGATGGACGTGTCACAGTCTGGAGAAGACCAAGCGAGCACGTTTTGGATTCCACAATGCATGAAACCTAGGCTTTTGGCGGAAGTTCAATTATGGTTTGGGGTGGAATAACTTTAAATGGCCGCTCTGACCTAGTAGTTATTTGGCGACGGACGATAATGGCAGATCGGTACATTAACGAAATTCTTGAACCACACGTGGTTAGTATAGTGGACAAATATTTGACAAATATTCAGGTTATGGAGTGGCCAGCGAGGAGTCCAGATTTAAGTTCCATTGAACACATTTAGGATACACTCGGGAAACGCTTGAAGGATCATCAGCTACTTACAAAAAGTTCTCGTGGAGGAATGGGAACAACTAGATCAAGATACTATTCGAAATATGATTAAAAGTATGCCTGGATATTGTAAAGAATGGCGAGATTGGCCCTCTATCGGTTTATGTGGCTATTTTTAATAAAATAATTTTCACCCCCGAGAAGGGGTGGCATTCATCCCCAGGGTAAAAGCGCAATTTGGCGCCATGTCACTTTTAGTTTTCGAGGTATCCTCTATATACTCACCAATTTTCATGAAAATCATTGGAGGTTCAACGAAATCAGAGGTACTAAACTGAAGACGTGTTATTATTCCCCGTTTAGGTCTGAGCCTCTTCAGGGCACTGGAAACTCCCTTTCAGAATAAGACATTAAGTGTAATGCAGATGGAGGAGCTAGCAGGCTTTAGAAGGTGGTAGTGGTAGTCTGTTTTTAGCACAGAAGCTGTAGAGATGTAAGGAGAAGAATCATTGAGAGCCCTTTTACCAGCGAACGCACCAAGTCGCCACTATCATTCGTAAACGGTTCTTGGATCAGCGTTTAGTGATGCACCTTATGCTATATGCGATATATTATGGGGATTTTTAAATATAACTTTATTTTTGGGTGTCCTGGTGAGTATGTGTCCATATCTATTGCAAGTGATTTTAAGGCATTTTTAGCTCTTTTGTTGGAGCCATTAATCGTACGGAGTAAATATTTGCTACTGAGTGAACGAATTCTCTCCTGTATGGAGGGGATTTTTGCGATCTCCAGTGCTTCCTGTGCACTTTCTGAGTATTCTACGTTCGCAACCAAGGACGGTTTGGTTGTGTTTGGGGTTGAGTGAAGCATAGAGACAAGCCCTGTAATCGGTAATTGGCCTTATGTACGTTTTGTAGGTGTGTGGGAGAGTCCTATTTGATGTGCCTTCAAACCTTCCAGACAACGCTCCAAGAAGTTTAGCTCTATTCCCTACCTGGTTTAATGTGTTTTGGATATCAGTGTTCCAGTGAGACTCCTGCTAAAATGAACTCCCAAATATACCACCGATTCTGCGAAATTCGAGTGTTTCTCCTTGAAGGGTTATCCTAGCCCGTTAATTTCGGGTGCTAGTAGGATGTCTCAAGGCAATAATTTGTGTTTTTGTAGAATTTAGGATAACTCTCCACACTGGCGGCTCCAGAAATTTTTTTGGGGGTGGGGTCATGGATCTTGATGGTGATTACTTTTCTCTGATGCAAGGTCACTTTTAGTCTTACCACCAATAGGATACGTGGGTTTTCAAATATTTTGGGGGGGGGGAGGGTCATGACTACGTGACCCCCTCTGGATCCGCCAGTGACTCTCCATTTGTTACACCACGTAAATATTTTGTTTAGTTGGGTTTGGGCCCTATCAAAGACAGAAGGATGTCACCCTAGTACCGTATGCAGTACCCGCAGTAAGCAGGGCAGTATCATCGGCGTATAATAGGATGGACTCGGTGTGATTAATGGGGTGGGGGATGTCACTGTGTATGATTGTATACTGTGTATAGTGTTGGAGCTAATACTGAACGGAAAGCTGTTTGACGACTTTAACGCGCCTAGTCCAATTTGAGAGATAGGAGTGAATGATTTTGATAAGAATCGGAGGTGAAAACCTTCAGTGACTATAGAAAAGCACTATACGTACCAATATAAAAATATCCGTAACATACACTCAAAAAAATTTAGTTCGTAATATTGATTAACATTTAGTTCGTAACAGTGATTATTGAATAGTATTTCGTTGTAAAAACAATTTAATTCTTTGTTTCAACAAACTTTTAAGACATTGATGAATGTATTTGGATATTGTCACAATGATTGCATAATAATTGTGAAAATAACTAAGAGTACATTAATTAATAACACTCAATTTATTCAGCCAATAAGTTAGTTTCGTATATTTAATAAATACTGATCATTCTGGCAACAAAACACTTTCTTGATTTCGTAGATGTTAAGCAATTACCTTGGTGTATCGTTACAACGTACATATTTCATTAAAACAATGTACAAATGTTGTTAATATAGAGTAATATTTTATTATTCCATAGATGTAAACTGATTGTTGTGACAACGAATGCATTAATCAATCTACTACTGCGTTTAATAACCACAATAAATGCGTTCATGGTAACAATAAACGCAGTTGTTGAAACAATAAATGTTTTGCTTGCCATTTGAAATGTAACGGCTTTTCCTTATCGTGATTCCCCGAGCTTTTCTGTGTTACCATTGTTTAAAAAATAATTCTTTGTTAAACAATGCTGTTACCTCTGCCGAAATGCCGAATAATTTCATTTCATTTCCAAGTGTAGTCCGTACTGGAAGGAAGTTTTCGTGTATCTATTATCGTATTCATTTTTTTTGAATCCTGAGAAAACTAATTAGCATTTTTGAAAAATTTAAACGCAGAATAAAATATTACAATATTATGAGGGTCTGAAGTCCATGAGAAATTCTATAATGATTATTTTAATAATAGTGGAGTCAATGAAGGTTTTCACCGCCGATTTCGTTGAACCTTCATCGAATTTTATGAAAATTGGTGAGTAGTTAGAGTAGAGGATACCTCAAGGAACAAAGGTGACATGATGCCAACTTGCGCTTTTACCCTGGGGGTGGATGTCACCCCTTCTCGGGGGTGAAAATTATTTCAATAAAAATAATACCATAAATTGATAAAGGGGCAAATTCTAGGCAAAATTTGTTATATAAAGTTATTAATATAAATCAATACTTTTTGAGTTATTAAAGATCAAAAATTTTATTTTTTCGTAAAAAAATGCATGTTTTAAAGCTGTTTTTCACGTGTAACTCAAAAACTCTAAGCTTTTACCAAAAAGGTTATTATCACCAAAATTAAAGATAATAAAAAGTTGAATACACTTCTCATTTAAAGAAGTACACTAATGTTAATTCAAAGTAAGTTATGGCTAATTGAAGGTATATTTTTTTCGACGAGTACGCAAATCTAAGTATTCAACCTTAAATAACGGGAAAACGATGCATTTTATAAAATATACCTACTAAACACTTGTTAAAGTACTTTGGAATACCTATCAAATGAGCTCCATAAGACGTTAATAGCATCAATATTAAGCAAGTTATGATGAAAATAAGAGAACCCTTTGGATTTTTTTTGGAAAAAGTTAAAAATAAAACATCGTCATTTCCACAAAAATTAAAATTTATAGAAATCCTTACAAGAGTTTCTTTATAATAGCATAAGTAAGGATTTCAACAATTTTAACCGGTTTAGAATGCATATTTTTGAAAAAAAAGATGTAATTTAAAAAAATCAGAATTTTTCAGATTATCGTAATTTTCATTTTCTTTTAATAATAACTCCAAAAATACTCAATATACGAAAAAAATGATATATAATTAAATTTTAGTTTTTTCTGTACCAAATATTTTATCTGTCTTACTATTTCTGAAGGGTACAAAATAAGCGAGATAGAAACGTTTTAAGCTTAAATTTTGCCTGCGAGAACCATGTAACCGGGCAATTTAACCTTTTATTTTTAAAAAAGTAAGGGGTTTAGAAAATTAAATTTAACGTGGTTTAAAAGCCCTTAGTTTCAGCTTTCAAATGGTTTTTAGGCGAATCTTATGTCTTAAAATTAACGGAGTTATTAAAAAAAAACAATAACATTTTTTGGAAAAATTTTTAAAAGATAAATTTTGAAAAATTTTGGAGCATAAATTTTAATGCTATCAACTTGTTCGTGGGCTCATCTGATAGATATTTTTAAATAATTTGACAAATGTTTAATAAGTTTGTGTTATAAAATGCATAATTTTCACGTTATTTAACCTTTAATACTTAGATTTGGGTAGTCGCCGAAAGAAATATACATTCAATTACCTATAACTCATTTTTAGTTAACACTAAAAGGTTTTTCTAGTAAGGAATTTATTTCATTTTTTATTATCTTCAATTTTGGTAATAATAACTTTTTTGTAAAAACTTATAGGTTTTGAATTATTTATAAAAAATTGGTTAAAACGTGCATTTTTCTCAGGAAAAATTAAAATCTCTAATCTTTAATAACTCAAAAAGTTATGATTAATTTCAATAACTTTATATAACAAATTTTGCTTAGAGTTAGTCCCTCTATCGAATTATGGGGTTATTTTTAATAAAATAATTTTCACCCCCGAGAAAGGGTGGCATTCACCCCCAGCGTAAAAGCGCAAGTTGGCACCATGTCACCTTTGTTCCTTGAGATATCCTCTAACCACTCGTCAATTTTCATCCAAATCGATGGAGGTTCAACGAAATCGGAGGTAATAGCTCATATCTACCTTCAGTGACTCCACTATAAGTCACAAGGGTGAAAAAGAGAAAATTTAGTATGATTTTTAATTCAAATATACCATTCAAAAGAAACTTTTTGTTTATTCTAAGGGACTTTCGGCCCTCGGTAATAATGTAATCTTTTATTTTGCGTTTAAATTTTTCAAAAATGCTTATTAGTTTTCTCAGGATTCCAAAAAAATGAATGCGTTTAAAAAGAATTCGATCGAAATTTTGCACCTGACCTCTCAAAAAGAATTAAAGTGTTACACATTTTTGGAATCACTATTTCAAACCATTTTAAATGAGCTGTCACATGATGTACTTTCCCTTTAAAAAAAAAATCAAAGTTGTGCCTGTCACCTGAAGAGGGATCGAGTGAAGTTCGAAACATTGATGTTATAATATACTTTCATTATTTTTAAAATCGACTTGTCTGAGCGTTTTGCTTATGTGCTAAAAATGAATAAGTTAATAAGGGGGGGTCACTTATTTCAGCGCACTGTATAAGCACGGATAAGTGAAATCATATGAGAAATCACACAGTGTAAAGTCCATTAGGTTTAGGACAAAAAGGGGGATTTGCAAAATTATTATTAATCAATTAATATTTTATACATTGCATCGTTTTCCCGTTATTTAATAGGTCTGGATACGGCGAATGAAAAAAAAGTAGATTAATAGCAAGCTGAAAATTTGTTAATAGCTTAAGGGTGTCTAGTCGGATAAACTTTGATATAAGGGAACACTGTAACAGGGACAGTTTTACTTGTGGAACAGGTTAAAAATTTGGAACGGTCAGACCACAAAAACGGCACATTTATTTTGTCCGACAGAACAGACTTAAACTCTCCAAACAGAGATTAAACTCTCATGCAAAAATCAGACTGCTATTTATCACCTGTCAAAATTCCTGTCATTTGACATATTCTACATGTTCCACTCATTAAAACGCCCATTTGGTGATAAATATCAGTCTGATTTTTGCATAAGAGTTTAATCTCTGTTCGGAGAGTTTAAGTCTGTTCTGTCGGACAAAATACATGTGCCGTTTTCGTGGTCTGACCGTTCCAAATTTTTAACCTGTTCCACAATTAAAACTTCCCCTGTTCCAGTGTTTCCATATATCAAAGTTTGTCCGACTAGACACCCTTAAGCTATTAACAAATTTTCAGCTTGCTATTAATCAACTTTTTTTTCATACGCGGGATCCAGACCTATACATTGAGCTAATGCATTCAGTAATTATTAATATATAATACGTTCATAGTAAGAATGAACGAAACCGATTGTAAGAATGAATAGAATTGCTTGTAAGAATAACCGTATTTATTGTGGGAATGAACGGAATCAATTTTAAGAATAAACGGAAATAATTGTAGAAATAAAAGAAATTTATTGGATACATGAAGCAGTATACGTTAGGAGAAATAACACTGTTATTGGCACAACGAATAGTCTTCGTCTGTCAATTAAGGACGTTGTTGTTTTAATGAATAATGTTCGTTGACTCAGTGAACAGTGTTCGTAATCTCATTAAAGTGATATTATGGTATACATAATTTCAATAAACGTAATACATTGGATCAACTAACGAAAATAATGACTTGATGAACATCGCTTTGTTGTTCCAATAAAACCAAGAATTGGACAAATTTTAAGTACTGAATTTGTTGTCTGAATTAACATTTTTATTAATATTACGTACCTTTTTCGTTGAGTGTGAGGCGATAAACTACCCTAGATAATTGAAATAATATTCGAGGATAATATTTCAATCAACCATGATAGCTATAGTCTACCCTAGACTAGCTCAATCTCCCAAGTTGTGAGTCCACCTTGTCCTAATCAAAAACATGAACAATGAAAATGCAGAATGGAGCAAATAAAATAATAATATTTAACTAATCATGTTTATTTTCATAAAAGACATAATTAATGTATTAAAAAAAATAATTTAAAAGACCTTGCCGAAACTTTATAGATCAGAGATTATACTTATCGATGGCACTTGGTATCTGTCTGCGGGTTCTTGGTGTCTTGCTGTTGTTCTGCAACGGGCTCTGGGGGCTTGTAGATGTTCTGTCCACCAGGCCTGAAGGTGTTAGTTGGTGGTGTGGTGTCTATGCTACGTTACTGCAGCATCGCCGGCGATATTGGGGGCTCCAGGTTCAGGGAGTCCTCCCACGAGGTGACGGGTTGTTCAATTGGTTTTTGTAATATAATATGTCCAGAAAACTAGAATACATACAGGTCTATTAGACACCAAGAATAAATGAAAGATATCCTTGCCATTCCAAGAAATAATCCAGAAATGTTGCAGAAAGGCAAGGTTAAACAAAATGAATCCATCCATCCAATGGCACTACAGCCCAAATCGAGCCTTGGCCTCCTTCAATAAGCTTCTTCTAAAATAAAAAAATATTCTTCATTTTGACAAAGAGGAAGGGTTCACTTGACATTGACAGAGTTGGTGAGTGGGGGCTTAAAATTTGAAACGAGAAACGACAGTGCGAAGTCACTGTCATGAACCACAGAACGATTGAATAAGAATGTGAATTCTGAGATAGAACAAGAATGTTGAGATATGCCTATAAATACCGAAAGAGGGCGCCAACCAATTTTTAACGGGAAAAAAGGTAAAACAAATAGAAGAGGATTATTATTAAAGAATTATTAAAGAAAATAAAATAAAATAATTATTTGAAAATAACATAGCAAAGATGTGACGTTTGTAACGTTACAAGTGTAAATGTTAAAGGTTTACGCACACCTAAAAACAGTAGCTTTGTACGTTGTAACATCTTGTTGAGTAAGACACCGCCGAATTCATTACTTATACAATTAAGTTGCAGTCTGGAGGTATTCGCCTAATTTATTTAGACGCGCTACTCCTAATAAAGCGTCTAATCCAATTTCGAACGGTTGAATTCCAAATTACAATTATCATGCATTTAAGCAATTAACAATTTGTACTCTTGAATGCTACGGTCTGTCTAGAAGTGACTGAATTCGATCGAATTAACATTCTCTTGTGGAGAAAAGTTTGAACCTTCGTACCGTTAACATCGTATCGAAGACGAGCTAGGTAGTTATCAAAAAGCAATTAACAGAAAATTTATCGTTTCAACAAGTAAATATAAATAAAAGTTTATTTACATACAAGTTAAGTTTTTGTGAAAGTGGTACATAACAAAAAAGCAGTAAGTGATATATGGCATATTATCGACTTTTCACGTAAATTTCTGAAATAATAAATATTTCATTGTATTATAATATACAATAATTGTATATATCAGTAACATTTTAAACACATTTTCAATTTTATTGCGATTTATACTGACAAAACTGGAGTCGGTTTTCCCAATAGGGGGACAGGGCCGCACTCACTCTTGCGGGTGATACCTGTTCTTCTAAAATGGTATCCACCGAAGCAAGCATGGATCAACAATCTCAACAAAACCAAATTTCACCGAAAAGCTACTCAGCAGTGACAAATCAATTTAAATTTCCGTCTAGACAGCTAGCACTAGTCTTTAGTTCAATCGAAAATGCTCCACTTCATGACTACCTAATCACTCTTGGTAACATTATTCAACCTAAAAATATCATTTTCGCCTCCCGCCTTTCCAACAACCGAGTTTGCATTTATCTTGCGAACAAAAATATCCTAGATGAGTTTTTAGATAACCATGGCCAAATCACTATCCGAGGAGAACTTTTAAAGGCTAGACGACTTATAACACCTGCCGAAAGAATTGTGATGTCACAAGTATGCCCGTCCATTCCACACTATGTCCTTGAAAAAGAACTGCAAAAAATCGGTCTGCATCTTGTATCTCCCATAACATTTCTAAAAATCGGTGCAAATCTTCCCGAGTATAGCCATATCCTAAGCTTTCGACGGCAAGTATATGTTAACCCTCACAATTTAACCATCCCAAGCGCCGTAACAATAGCATTCGAAAACACAAACTACACAATATTCATTTCTCAAGATGGAAACGTCTGCTTCAAATGCAAAAAACCAGGACACGTGGCAGCAGCCTGCACCGAACCTAAAAATATATCTGCGACACAACAAACTCCACAAAGTTCTATAACTTCAAAGACTACAACTGTAGCCGATTCGGCTGCAGAAACAGTAACAGCATCAATTCCTACGCAAACCCTTACCAGTACGAATAACCAACCTGAAACGTCTGAATCTAATCAAGCTCCAACCACATCATCACACCAAAGTACCTTTTCACAACATACTGAGTCAAAATTTCCAAATGTAAATACAGAAGTGACCGAAAACAAAGAAACTCATTTAAAACGCTCTATAAGTGAAGTCGCCTCTCCAGAAACCGATATTGCACTCCAAAAAAACCCATTTGTAGTACCAAAACCTACAGCAACTCGAAAGAAACCAAAGACATCTAAACTTGAAGAAACAACGCATTCGAATGTATCCATTTTTAGCATGTTACATCCAGCCAAAACCTTTATCAATAATCACGAACCACCATTTCCGCTGAACTGTGATCAATTATTCATCCTCCTAGAGAGCATAGCTGGCTTATCGAACCCCATAATCAAAATCAATGACTTCACCTCTGATTTGAGAGGTCTCAGTGACATGTTAAAGAAAATCCGTCCCTACTTAAAAGAAAGATCAATAAAAACAAGGCTGACCAACTTGAATAAAAAAATACTTGCTCATCTTGGAGAGGTGAGCTCCGGATTAGAAAGTGATGCATCACAGTCATCATAGATTAGCAGCTAGTTTCTATCTATTGTTATATTCTCCTTTTTACTTACAACGAACTATTTGCTCAGTATCGTGCCCTAAAACAAGCAAACCTCTTAAATATTTCTGTTTCTCACCGACTCGCTTAACTCTCTCCTTGCAATACAGCATCTGTATCATAAAAGTCCTTTAGAGAAACTAATAAAAACTGGACTACAAATTGCACAAGAAACCAACACGACTCCGAAATTTATATGGATCCCATCACATATAAGAATTATCGGCAATGAAGAGGCAGACAGAAGTACTCGTAAAGCAGCAATCAAGTGCGGAATCTGAATTAGTGCGCAAGTGTGTATGTAATGATCTCAAAACGTTTTTTTTTTTTACAAAAAGTGATTGGTCATTTGAGGGTCCAAAATATCAAAGTGAACGTTCAATAAACAATCTACCAAACACCCTACCAAACACCCTACCAGCTTTATCCGGAGAAAACTGTCCAGTGAAAGACTTACTATCTAATCTAAATCAATATTTTTGTACCAAATCTAGCTATTTGTTATTTGTTAAAAATCATTGTTAACCTTTGTTTATCTAGTAATGCCGCTAATAACCTGTTGGTGGATGCGGTAACTTTTCTTTAATAAAAAAAAACATTCTCTTGTGTTCTCCAAACTTTTGTTACGGTGTGCCGATATTAGAAGATAACCACAAGGAGAATTATGCGAAAAACTTAACTATAAACTGTACAAACAACTTTTTGGAACGATATTAGAAGATAACCACAAGGAGAATTATGCGAAAAACTTAACTATAAACTGTACAAACAACTTTTTGGAACATGTAAAACTATTTAGAAGATTTTTAATAGGTATAAATATCTCTCAAGTCAACTTGAATTACATGACACAGAAGCTAATACAGGAATATAACAAATGGGGTCTCGAAGTCAACATTAAGAAAACTGAAGCCATATGTATCGGAGGGACAAAGCAGTCCATTACATTAGACGATGGAGTAGACATTAGACACTGTGAGGAATACAGGTACCTGGGCCTGAAGATAAATCAAGATGGAACACTCGATGCTGCTATAAAGGACAGAAACATACAGGGTGGAAAAGCCGTATCCATGATGAACGGCATTCTGTGGCTCTAAATAATATCTAAACCGAACAAACAACTCATATACAATTATTCTTAAAAGTATAATCACATATGGCAGTGAAGTTTGGCCACTGAAACAAAGAACAGAGAAAATGTTACTAGTAACAGAAATCGACTTCTGGAAAAAAACAGCAGGCATATCAGAAAGAGATCGGATACCAAATGAGAGAATACGAGAAATGATGTAAGTCACACATACAATAATTGATGACATAAACACAAAACAACTCTGAGAGAACTGGTACGACCATGTACAGAGAATTCCAGATGACAGGATCCCTAAACAGATTTTGACGTGAATACCACAAGTAGTGTTGCCCAAAATCGGTCTTGGTCTTGGTCTTGTTCTTGCGTTTTCGCAAGACCAAGACCAAGACCGCCTAATTTTAGCAAGACCAAGACTAAGACTTACCGTGCAAGACTTAAGCAAGAACAATACTAAGCCTGCGAGACTCTTGCGTCTTGCAGTGAGAACTGAGGGTCGTTTTAGGGAGTATATAAGTTCGGCTATATTCTTAGATACTCTATGAGAAACAAAAAAAAATTGTAAAAAAAAATGTGAAAATTAGATTTATGCGCATTACGAACAATACCATAAACATACATAGCGAATCAAAATATCCATTAAAAAAACACTTGACACATTTGACATGTACTCAGAGGTTATTATTATAATGTAAAAATAAAATATTTTGTACAGACTTTCCCAGCAGCCGACTTCTTCGCTCTGAAATTAATTGTCCAGGTTTTAATCTTCTAATCATAACATAGCATTCCTGCGTTGCGACGCCTACAGTAATATCGAATATCGTATACAAACTTTTTAAAAATGTGTCACCTCAGCTAATAGAAAATATACTTATAAAGTATATAAGTAATTAATTTTTTTCATTATTAGTTTTCTAGAAATCCAAACACCAGAAATCTTATCGGTATACATATTATAGTAAGACTATTATGTATTGTTTATGCTGACTGTGCTATGAGGTCCCTCGGCTAAACAAAATTTGTCGAAAAGCGCGGCTATTATTTAAAAGTGTCATAAGATAATGATACGAGACAAAATTACAGATAATGCCGGATGTCGTGTAAACAAAATACCGAAATATTATTTTAACGATATACACTTCTTTAAGAAATTAACGCACCACCTTAAAAATGGTTCATTTTTAATGTCTTAAATTTAATGTCCCAAGGCTGTTGTCCGATTTAAGTGATTTTTTAATATGTTGTCTTATTATTTATAAATATGTATTGCTGTAATAATATTGTTGCTAGACAGGTCAATTATTGTCATTGTATATCTGGTGTACCAATCAAACTGTACTTTTTCTCACTCTGTGGAATATTCTAGCATTATGCTAACTTATTATTCAAGCATGCAATAGCATACTGAAATTAAAACCCAACTATAGCCTCATTTATGTTCTTAGCATTATGTTTTTTTTTCTACGACCGTTTAATAATATGCTTATTATTCGCTATTTTTGAATAGATAATAACACCCATTACTTTACCCGTGAGTAAGTTCAATACTCACGGGTCATTACTCACGGGCTGAAGTTAGGTTCAACTGGCGAATGTACCTTCTAATATTAGTCTCATATAAACTGCAAATAAAATTACTTACTTAAATTTGTTTATTCAACACAATAATTATTGTAATGTATATCAATAATTATCTTCGAAAAATTTTTAAAGGATTTTTAACTGTAACATTTTTACTTTTATACCTTGTTTACTATTGTAAATTTTGACGTTTACCATTTTCAATGACAGTGTTATTAGCGTATTCGGTGTGTTTATTGGAATTTTATATTGTGTCTATTTTATAAAGTTATCTTGTGTAATGTATCCTAAATATATTATAACATATTATAAATAGTTATATTATTATAATATATATATACAGTATACAGGGTGTCCCAGACTAATTTAGCCACGCTATATCTCTTAAACGAATAGAGATTTTCGAATGGGACAAAAAGTGATATATTCTACTTGTAATACAGTTTAATATGGCGTACAAAAAAATCATCCCCTAAATATTCATCCTTTAGTTACAACCCCTAACTTTAATTTTTTTAATAGCACCCTGTATATTTTTTTATAGTTTTGGATGTGGTCTTTTATCGTCTATTCAACACATTTTTTGAAAATAAAATCGGTTCCTAAATAACCAAGAAACTATCAGTTAATTTTTGTTAATTGTGTGTCCCGGACTAATTTATCTAAGCTATATTTCTTAAACGAATAGAGATTTTCGAATGGGACAAAAACTGATCTATTCCATTTGTAATACACTTTCATATGGCGTAGAAAAATTCATCCCCTAAATATTCATCCCTAACTTACAGGGTGCTATTTAAAAAAAATAAAGTTAGGGTTTATAACTAAGGAATGAATATTTAGGGGATAATTTTTTTTCTACGCCATATTAAAGTGTATTACAAATGTAATAGATCAGTTTTTGTCCCATTCGAAAATCTGTATTCGTTTTAGAAATATAGCCTGGATAAATTAGTCTGGGACAGATAATTAACAAAACTATACTGATATTTTCTTGGCTACTTACGAACCGATTTTATTTTCAAAAAATGTGTTGAATAGACAATAGAAAACCACATCCAAAACTATAAAAAAATATACAGGGTGCTATTAAAAAAAAGAATGTGTGTGTACTTTCTACGCACGTAAGAAGATATTCTTCTATTATATAGGTAATTTAAACGAAGTAAATATACTTAACAGGTTATTTGTATTTTATTTAAAAATTAAACTAACTTTCTTATCTACCACTTTCAAAAATTTTTTATTAAAATAACGAAAAATAAAAAAAATATGAATCGTCCAGGATTTGAACCCGCGACCTTCCGTGTGCTTCCGTTCTCTGTCCCACCGCTCTGCCAACTACGCCATCGAGCCACTTGAATTGACACGTAAGTTTCGGATATAATTACACAACACGGCGACAAACTGTAAAAATGTTATGCCTACATATTTTATTATTTTACTACAGGGAAACACAAATCCAAAAACACAAGAATTATAATAAATAATACATTTCCTAAAACCACTAATATATTCTTTTAATGCCTTATTTGCACGGTTACAGATACATACATACCTATCTTGAAAGATTAGCAATGAACTACATACTGTCAGAACTACATACTGTCAGTGTGCGCAGGCGCGTGGTTCATGTACAATTTTACCCTCAATCGATTCGCCGCTAAAGAAGAATATCTTCAAGAATTAAAGTTAGGGGTTGTAACTAAGGGATGAGTATTTGGGGGATGATTTTTTTTCTGCGCCATATTAAAGTGTATTAAAAGTAGAATAGACCACTTTTTGTCCCATTCGAAAATCTCCATTCGTTTAAGAGATATAGCGTGGCTAAATTAGTCTGGGACACCCTGTATAGTTAAATATAAATGTGCATTATAACTTTTTAAAAATACGTCGACGCACCGGTAATAGCCATTTCCTATTTATTACAATAACAGTAAATACCAAATAGGTACTTATAATTTTTCGGAAATGAAAATAATTTGAACTGACTATGTCTTGTGTTGTGTCTTTTACAATACATAATTAACGACGTTCTACACCTTCGTTGCGGGGCATGCCTCTCAGAGGAAAGGGGGGAAACTTATATACAAGCGAAAGTTGGTAACAATGCATTTATAGCAGAATACTCAAATCATATGTTTCAGTATTGAATACTTTATAAAAATAAATTATAATAAATTACGGAATTTACGGAATAAATTACGGAATTAATTATAATAAATAAATTAAAAATAAATGGTACGGTAAACAATCCTCATTTTTTAATATGTTATTCCTTACAAAAATACCTTTAATTGAAGCATAAACAATTTAAAATCGTAAATTTGGGTCAAAAGTTATTAACTTTTTAAGAATTCCCATAAGAGCCCATGCCCCAACTTAACTTTGACCCTTAATAGTAATTCAACGGTACGGTAAAACAATTTTTAAAAAATCAAGTCTTAGTTTTTTGAAGTAAACTATAACATACTAAAATTTCATGCAAATCCTTAATTCTTTGCCGAAGGTGTAGAACGTCGTTAAGACAGCATTGCTAATAAATAGTAAGCAACCAATTATTCAGCCGTGTATTATTGGTAAACAAAATTTATTTTTGTAAATTATAATTTTAATCTCGAGTAGTTGATAATTATGTTGTTTTACTAATTAAAATAAAAAAAGGTCGTAGAAAAATTATAGTGTTCTACTTGCATGTAATGACTATTACTCACTCTGATGAATTACGACACTCGCCTACGGCTTTTGTCGCAAACTTCATCATCGTGAGTAATAGCCATCATTACATGCTGGTTGAATAATATGCTATTATTCATTCACTTATACTGGATAATAAAAAAGTTAGGTACTTTTTTAACTAGTCATGTTTTTCATCAATACAGGATGTTTTTAAATAAGTATGCAAACTTTAATGAATACCTAATTCTGCATAAAAAAGTAATGACAGTTTACTTCATAAACGTTTACTTTATAAATGCTTCGTTTCCCAAATAGGGGGTGTTGAAATTTTTCTTACAAACTGACGATTTATTTATTGCTCTAAAACCGGTTGAGATTTGCAAATGAGATTTTGTGGGTTTTAAGAGGTAGTTTTAACTTTAGTTAGTTAGAACCTAGGCAGGTATCACTTAGATCGTGGGTTCAAACCCCACCCGGTGTCAGTTGTTTAGATATTTATTAATTTGGCTAGTCTTTATTATGGCTGTGATATTCAAGCTTAAAAATTACCTCTCTGTTACGTTGTTCTAAGATATGCAATAGGCTAATATGCAACTGCGAGACTTGCAAGACTCTTGCTGCAAGACCAAGACCAGGTGTACTGGCTCAAGACCAAGACTGTCTAAGTCTCGTCTTGGTCTTGCATTTGGGCAACACTAACCACAAGGGAGAAGGAAAATAGGAACGCCGAGAACGCTAGTAAACAGATAGTAGTACTATAAATATGAATCAATATTTTACTGCAACATTGCCAACGCTGTAAATATATGAAAGACAACCAGTGCTTAGTGATATAATGTGTGCCTAAAAAGACATGTGTTTTTGAAAAGACTTTCGAATACAGCCACCTGCTACGCTCAGTGTTTTTCGGTACGAGGACGATGCGATACCCTGTCGCTCCCTCAAAAAATTCCGTCAAGGAATTTTACGCCAAAAAAAGTGTAAGTTTTTTAACATTTTCGCATATTATGTACACGCCTTAATTGTCCATAAGTCATCGACCATATATAGCATTTAGTTGGCTACATTTCTGTCCGTCTGCCGGTATTGATAGAAGCAAAAACAAGTAGGAACCATGGCAATAAATTGTACGTTCTTTACAGTAAAACTTATTTTTCTGTATGCGCGATAGAGCCGTGACACTGGCACCTAGCCAGAATAATTTTGTGAGTTTATGTTGTCAGTGTTGCCAATTTTACGCGGAGTTGGTATAAATGTTCATTGAAAATTTATTAGAGGAAAACTTTATTAGCGATTTGGTTCAAAAAACAGTAATTGTGTGTTATGGGGTAAAATACTGTAAAGTGGTGCGAAATAAATACTTCATTGGACATTATCCTCACTATTTATTTATTGCTTTTGACAATGTCAGACATGACCAACGAATTAAAATTCTCCAAAAAAAGCAATTGATGATAAGGACATACGAATTGTGACAAGTTTCTACTGGAATCAGAAAGCCAGGGGAAAAATTGACAATTCGTCCACAGAGAGCATTGAGATCAGAAAAGGTATGCGACAGAGCTGTGTTCCCCTCTTCTTTTTAATATTTACTTCGAACAGATTAAAAAAAAGCACTGGATGAAGCAAACGGAGGCATAAAAATCAATGGAGAATTGACAAACAATATCCCATATGCGGACGATACAGTCATACTTACCAGCAATGTTGATGAACTTCAGCATCTTATGGACAGGGTACAAAGTGCGAGTGAAGAAATAGGACTTAACCTCAACTTAAATAAAACAAAAACCGACCAGACAATTGAAAATCAAAAACCAGTTAATTCAACACGTAGACTCATATGTACACCTTGGAGCAGTCGTCAACTCGAAATGGGATCAAACAACCGAAATACGATCTAGAGTTGAAAAGGTTAACATTTAATAGCATGAGAAATATATTCACCCATTGCGACATATCTCTCCCACTAAAAATACGGCTGCTAAAATGCTATAAATTTCCAATCTTGCTGTATGACGCAGAGGCCTGGACGATAACTGAAATACTAATGAAAAAGCTAAAGGCATTCGAAATGTGGGTGTACCGACGTATCCTCAAAATATCCTGGACGACCCACATCACCACCGTAGAGCTATTGCGCCGAATGGGAAAACATAAAGAAATCTCTTTCACAATTTAGAAACGGAAACTTGAATACCTCGGTCATGTTATGAGACATGATAAATATCGTATACTGCAACTGATAATACAGGGTAACATAGAGGAGAGCAAACGCGAACCCGTAAGAAAAAGATACTCATAGCTTCAAACCTTACAGTCCACAGTACATCGTTCTTTTTGGAAGATGATTACAAAAGTCTTAAAAATGGTCTTAACTGCTTCGTTTGAGCGAGTCCACCTTCTTCTTCTAAAAGTGCCTATCTTCTGGAGATGTTGGCGACCACATTGACCCATCTTATTCTATTTACGGAAGCTCGAAATAAATCAGTTGACGTTAGACCAGTCCACTTTCTAAGATTGGCGTGCCAGGATATACGTCTACGTCCAGGGCCTCTCCTGCCCTCAATCTTGCCTTGTAGAATCAACTGTAGCAGTCGGTATTTTTCATTACGCATAATGTGACCGAAGTAAGCCAATTTTCTGTTCTTTACGGTGTTAATTATTTCTTTGTCTTTTCTTAGCCTCTGGAGAATAGTTATATTAGTTGTGTGGTGTATATATGAGACCCTCAACATACGTCGATCGCACCACATTTCAAACGCCTCTAACCGTTTTATGGCATCTTCTGTCAGGCTGCAGCTTTCAACTCCATATAGGAGGCCACTAAAGACGTAACATCTAAGAGAATTCTTATGCGTATATTGATACTTAAGACAAGTTACACAAAATCTTCCTAAGACTGTTAAAAGAGCTTCTGGCTTTTTCAATACGAGTTTTTATTTCGTAGCTATGATCCCAAGTATCCTTAATGTTGCAGCCCAGATAGCATATTTTCTGTACTCTCTCTAGGGATGTATTGTTTACTGTAATTTGGGCGTTTATTTTGGTGTTTTTACTAATGATCATTATTTTTGTCTTCTTACAGTTTAATTTTAGGCCGTATTTGTTACATGCTTCTACAACATTATCCATGATCCTTTGGAGCCCCTGCGCACTATCTGCCAGCAATACTGTATCGTTTGCATATCTGATATTATTTATAAGTTGTCCATTTATTGCAATACCATCTTCTGATTCGTCCAAGGCCTCTCTAAAGATGTTTTCAGAGTATATGTTAAATAATGCTGGTGACAGTATGCAACCCTGTCTGACTTCTTTTTCGACTGTGAAGATCTCGGACAGTTCATTTTCGAATCGAACTGTTGCTTCTTGTTGGAGATATAAGTTTGAGATGAGTCTTATATCCTTACCATCGAGTCCTGATGTTTTTAGGATATCGATTAGTTTTCGATGTGGAACTTTATCAAATGCCTTCTCGAAATCTATGAAACATGCATACACATCGCAGTTGACGTCCCTGGCTCTCTGTATTAGAACTTGCAAGCTGAAAAGTGCTTCCCTCGTTCCGAGTCCTGCTCTGAATCCAAATTGAACTTCACTCAGCTGTTCTTCTAATTTGGTGTATATGCGCGAGTGAATGATAGTAAGGAGTACTTTAAGTACATGGCTCATCAAACTAATTAATCTATGTTCTTCACATTTTCTAGCGTTGGCTTTTTTGGGAAGTGGAATGAATATTTCAAAACTTCGTAAGAGCTGTAATTTGGTGTGCCTCTAATAGCTTTAAAATTTCACCATGCACCTCATCAAGTCCTGGTGATTTCCCATCTTTAATCCGCTTAATGGCCATAGTTACTTCTTCGTTTGTTATTTCTGGGCCGTAGGGATTGTCTATTTCATACGGACTTCGTGCAGCATCTTGCATATATTCTTTCCATCTTCTTAATTTATCTTCGTCTATCTACGTCTATGACTATGCCTGTATTGCGTTGTCTTCTGATGTTCTGTACTTCTTTAATCGTTTTGTGCATATGGAAATCATCATGTTTGCGTTGTAGTGTTTCAATTTCTGTACATTTCTCCATCAGCCATGCTTCTTTTGCCCCTTTTATTTCCCTTAGTATACTACATCTGAGTCCACCACTTTCCGAAAAATTGTAGAGTGCACGTTGGACGCGTTTCCGCGTCCCGCGTCATTAACATATTTTCGTTGTTGGACTAACGAAACGCTGTAAATTTATCGGACAAGAGATCGACAATCTTTATTAATTAAATATAAGTACTTTAAATCGAAAATTAAGAGTTTTGTAATAACAAGATCGTAGAGTCCGACAACCACAAGATGTCACTCTATCGCGGTAGTTTTGTTATTACAAAACTCTTAATTTTCAATTTAAAGTACTTATATTTAATTAATAAAGATTGTCGATCTCTTGCCCGACAAATTTACAGCTGCGTTTCGTTAGTTCGACAACGTAAATATAATGACGCGGAAACGCGTCGAACCTGCACTCTAAAATTTTTCAGAAAGTAGTAGACTCGCTCAAACGAAGCAGTTAAGACCATTTTTAAGACTTTTGTAATCATCTTCCAAAAAGGACGATGTACTATGGACTATTACGCCAATGGTTTGGACTAACATCGATCGAGTTATTTAGAAACGAAATTAACAAAATTAAAATTGCTATGATGATAGCCAACGTCCGCAACGGGCAGGGCACATGAAAAATAAGAAGATTTATTTATTGTCACATTGACACAAAATAAAAACTGGAACAGAAAAAAACAAGCTGAAAATGCGAGCATTATCATAACGAAAACTGTTTATTTACGTATTTTAATTCATAATATGGAAAATTGCTATTATGAAAAGTAGTTTGTAATTAATAATTATGTTTTAATGTGCAATTATATCATTCTAATTTAAATGTTATGAACTATAAAGGTACCTAGTTTACTCTTGATTGAAATTAATATTTTTTATATACCTCGTATAAAATTAATAAAATTTTATATATCATATTATGATTGCATTATAAATCTTAGAACATGAAGAGCTTTTTATGAAGAATAACTTTTCTTCGTCAAATTAAAAATAAAAGAGTTATAAATGAAAATGTTGTTGGTATCCATAATTTGAGAAAAATCTTCAGATATTTTTTTCCATTAGAAGGATGTAATTGCACATATCAGACCATAATTTTTTATACCAAACAATATTATTTCATATACTGTCGGTTCGCTAAACTCAGACACAACTGGCTAGTGATTTTAGTCAATAATTTTGCCAATTGGGCAAAAAAAAGATTACTAATTAGTTAATAATTACTAAATAATTAGTAATTTTGCCAATTTTGGCAAAATTCGCAAAAAACAAAAAAATTACCTACTAAAATCACTAGCCAGTTGTGTCGAGTTTAGCGAACCGACTATATTTTAATTTCATAGCAAATGGAACAGTCCATTTATCATAAAGTGGAGGCCGTATACTCGTATAATAAACCTTTTTAAAACTGTTAATAAATTATTGCTTTTAAAATATACTCAAATTGTATTTTTGAACATCTTATTTATTTTATATAATAATTAAATTCACTATCAAATGTCATTGATGTTTTATTAATACTTCATTTAAAATTTAGTTTGACATTCACGAAGTGTCAAACTCAAATTTAAATATCCTATGCTTTGCTTAACAAATCGAGATTAAAAAACTAGCCTACTTAATAGCAACGATTTCAGCTGGACGTGTAGTGTGTCGGCAGAAAATAAAACGATTGTGACGTCACATTTTAGATTTTGAGGTCGATTATATCGAAGACGGTTAGAAATATCGAAATACCGTTTTCAGATTTGTATTCAGAAGAAAAAACTACATAGCAATCCATCGATAAATCTGATCTGAGTATTGCAGGAGCGGCAACGCAATAACACACACACTTTTGCGAATTTATAAACGAAATGTTTTCGTTGAAAATTAAAAAGTTTCTGGAAGAGAAAAAACAAGAATCGACTAAACTGTGGAAAACGAAAACATGGGAGTGATACGATCTTCACAGGTGTCGCCTCCGCAGCACATATTTCCTTGTTTCAATGATATGTGTGGATTCAAGAAATTAATTCACAGGAGTTTAAAGTTGAATGGACAAAACAGTTCAAAAATAAAGGGAAATGGTATCAACAATGCCAAAGTGATTTTACTACAAACCCTTGGTTCCACAAATTCACATTTGTGGATCGAAGGCATTTGACATCAATCATTAGAATGCGAACGGGTCATTGCCTCACACCAGACCATTTGTTTAAAATCAATTGTAGTGATACTCCTTTTTGTTAATGTGGACAAATAGGAAGTATAACTCATACGTTACTTGAATGCCAAATTAACAAAACAAATCAACCAAATTAACAAAACAAATCAATTTGACCTGTATCGGGAACTTGTTAATATAGAAACCCATCATACCATATACATAGGTATGGAACACCATATAGGTGTTCAACCCCCATTTCAATACAAAATCTCCTACATAATAATAATGACCAAACCTTAAGAAAGATCAATCAATTTGTAACGATATAAAATATAAAATATTTACTTATTTGATAATTATAATTCAATGAATTTAACGAAGGGAATATGGAAAAATCCAGACCCTTTGAAAAGAGGATTCACTTCCAACTACAGTCTAAATACGAGAAATGGCCAAGTACCTAACGCTTTGTCCATATGAGGGCAGTTTGCCAGCGGATACGTCGCGTCTTACCTGTTTTTCCTGATCACACCCTAATGCCGTCTTTCAAGTTACCAAGGAAAATCGGTAAACCGCCACGTCGGCAAACCGCCCTCATGTGGACGAGGTGTAAGAGGTGGAGGCCAAGAATCTTACCGCTTGTTCATATGCAGGCGGTTTGCCAACGTCGACGCCGCGATTTACCTGTTTTCCCCCTGTTTTACTTGATCTCACCCTAATGCCACCTTAAAGTCACCAAGATAAACAGGGGGAAAACAGGTACAGGTACAGGAAAAACAATAGGGTTTACGTTGGCAAACCGCCCTATCTGAACAAGCTCTAAAAGAAGAAGAAGAAATTAATGCAGGTAAAAGCTTTAACCGTAGGAAATCAGGTAGGTATCTATATTCCCATAATAATATGGCAAGACAACAACGCACGCAGGCACGTACGGAGATATCATGATGGAATTAATAAAATAACTTAATTCTAAAAAAAATAATGAAATAACGACGCCGCTGAAATTGTGGCATTTTCCGAACAGTTGACAGTTTTAAAAGCAGCCTTAACAATGAATCACCCTCTTCAATAATTGCCAGACTATAGTTTAATGTGCTGGCATAAAATTTCAGTATGTTTCTCAGATAGTGTCGAAATGCCAAAACTAACTAAATCGATTGAAGGTCCATTGCAGACAGTTCCGGTGCAATAATATGTTAATATCGTAATTTAGAACTCTTAGCATCCAAGAGTAATAATTTATTATATAACTGACAATAGCTTAGTTATAGTCTCCCGTGGGATCCTTGTATTAATCAATAGTGAACCGCAGCGGGTATAGAGGGGAAGTGGACCATTGTAGCGATAACCACAATCTTCGAGGTTTATCCTACCTATGGAGTAGCGAGGGGAGAGAAATGAAACAGAATGGAGATGAGGTCAACGCTTTTGAGAATAAGCTTGAACAATTTCTAAAAATATTCATATCAGCAGAGAGGCAATTATATCAAAGTTATATATTGAGATTATCGATTTATACTCAGGAAAGCAATATCTACGTTGTCAGGAGAGTGGCAGAAAAAGTTTTGTAGCAAAATTATACAGATATATCTACATACCTTAAATTTGTTTATAATAAATACAGCTGTGTTTAGACTACTGAAATCTGGTCATCGGTTAACCAATTATCAGTTCTTCTTTAACTTAAATTACTAAATGATACATAATCTAAGATCTTAACCCTATGGTGTCCTCTTATTTTTTTAACAAGCATGCATTTTAAACCTAAAACTAACAACACTATGCCCTGCTTTTACACTTTACATTAACTCAAATGGTTTTCTTCGTTTGAGTCTTCTTTCTAACCCAGTATTATCGAGGAGCTGGATGGCCTCGATGTTTACATGACTATGGAGCCGTTGTTCGTGACTACCTGTCATCTTCTTGATAACTTTGTCTACATAGTCTCATATCTTAAAGTAATTTTACAAATATAGAGGGAGTTCTACAAACTGGAAACTGCAAAATATCTTTTATAGACTAAGAAGACTATGTCAATTGTTGGGTCAATAGAAGGGAACTTAGTTGAATGGTAAAAATTAATAGACTAATTATTTAAATATAAATCATTTTTATAATTCATTACCAATTAAAGACATATTTTAAAATTAAATAAGCACACAATACTCGTAAGGAGCTACTAGTAAAAGATTTGAAATTAAATTTAGATACTTGGTTTAAAAATAGTACATTGTTTACCGGGTAGGAAAAGCTTAACATTCCTGGACGACTGTGAAGATTGCTAAGTCGAGGCGCAAGCCGAGACTTAGCAACACAGAGTCCAGGAATGTGGCTTTTCCTACGAGGTAAACATACTATTTTTCCGCAAATCGTTTAAAATTCGACAGATATTGATTGATTTAAAAAAAACGCGATAATTTTATTCCCAAATAAATGGTGCTTTGAAATTCCTAATAAAATTACTTGGGTTACTATGGAAACGTATTGAGGTTGAATTGTCAAACTTTTCTATCATTTATGTAGAACACTAACAACTGTACGGAAATATCATTTCCTTACAGTAAGGAAATGACATTTCCTTACAGTAAGGAAGTCCTGACTTTTTCTTCAAGAAATTTTGACAGGAATGTCAAAATTTCCTGGCGATTTGCGGAAAATAATATTTTTTGCCTGTGTTTTTGAGCCTTGAAAATCATATTTTTCGTTTTTTTTTCAAATTTAAATTGTTCTGTGGTACTAAGGTAAAACCTGATATGTCAAAAATTATCGATTTTTCGTTTTTAATGCCAATAGCATTGAGCGATAAAGAATGAAGAAACCCTACATGGCTGAACGCATCTATGTAATCAGTAGATAATAAAATTAGTTTCCGATAATATAGTGGACATATTATGTCCACTATTACAACACCACGAACTTTTAAACTCATCTGCTGCAAAATCACGTTTTTTGACATATCGGGTTTTGCCTTAGCACCACAGTGTTTATCATTTGAAAATAATCTAAGTAGGAAAAAATTGCAGAAAACCTTTTTTGCTCAGAAGGACCAAAAACATATAGCAAAAATTCAACCAAATAATGAATTAAATATAAACAAAAACTGCCTTTATCAACCAAATAAGTTGATTTTTACAATTTGTTTAAAAAAATAATTGTTTGAATAAAATTGAGACCACTTTTCATGGACATCTTAAACCTTATCCTGGGATGTTTCACGAATGTGATTATGCAAAAATATGTCATGGGAATGAATATTTGTTTGAACGAACCCGAGCTTTTTTACCTCATTTATTTATTTATTTTTTTATTTAGCATATGACATTTCGACACATTTATTAGATAACAAGAAACAATAAACAAGTTAAATTAAAATTGACCCTATTTAATAGTTATTTATGATGTAAGTTTTAAAAGTACACGTTTAAGGCACGCATGTGAAAGTTTGCAGAATGAGCGAAAGCGAGTTCTGCAATTCACATGAGTGCCTTAAAAATGTAGGAAGCAGATTTGTTGATCTTTACCTCGGTGAATTGATATGTTGTGGAGTGCAACTATGTAGACTCCCCATGTCTATACATTCATCACCCTTTATTCCTTGTAATTTTTAGAAGGATGGGAATAGGTATAAGAGAGAATCTGTTTCCGAATTAAGAAATCCAAAGATTTTATTGTTTTTAAACATTTATTTGTTTGAAAATGGAGTCTTTTGGGTTTCGACATTTTGTTAATAGAGGTCGCTATAGCGTCTTAATGTTAATTATATTTTGTAATTGGCATGAATGGCAAAGGTGTTTATTTTTCGATTCAGAGTATCATTACAGTTGCTTTCCTGATGAGAACAGAAGAGTTCGAAATCGTCCATAGAAAGATGATAATGATCTCTGAATCGAAATTAAATATAATGCCTTTTATCTAAAAAAAGTGTAACGAAAAAGCGATGGACTACCCCAGCTAATTGAAACAATATTCGAAAATATTACCTCAACTAACCAAGATAGCCATCGTTACACCCTTAGCTTAGCTCAGTCACTCAGATGTGTGTTCGTCTTGTCCTAACCTTAGAATGAACTCTGAAAATTGGAATGGAAGCAAACAAAACAATAATTTTAACTAATCATGTTTATTGTTCATAAAGATATAATAAATAAAATGACTTAGTAAATTGCATTAACAAATGTATTTAAATTCTTGCCAAAAACTAACAATTCTGGATTATACTTATGGCTTTTGGTAGCTGATGGTATCTTCTTGATGTCGTATGGTACTGCTGTTGTAGACTTCTCGTAGGCCTGGGCGGATCTTCGGCGCAAGGCCCCTGCAGCTAGAGGTGGTGGTTGTGCAGTCTGGATGTCATTGTCTTTGCCTTCAAGTGTGCATCACCGGTGATGTGAGGCTTAGGTTCCCGAAGAGGGAAAAGTTGATCTCTTTCCAAAAAACTATAAAATAGAGACACATATCAATCATCAAGAAGAAAAACCAACGTGTGCCATCTGCCGTTCTAATCGTCAGAAAGAGTAGCAGATGACAAGAATAAATCAAATGAAATTTAGATGAGAATAGTTAAAATTCTGATTACTAAACGTGCATACATGTAAATTAAAAGATAATTATATTTGAAACTAAAATATCAGAACACATGGTCTGACATTGGAAGTTAGGTTAGATAAAAAATAATATAAAAAATGTTATAAGAAACTAGGTATGGATGGAATATAATGACTGTAAGAAATTACTAAAAAAAACTATATGTAGCTCACCCCAAGAGGAAGATGATTTGTTGAAATAAAATGATTTATTTTTCAAGCTGCTCTGCCTTTTAAAACATTTCCACCTCCATTTTGAGAATGAGATATGGGAGTTGTCACTGTCATTAAAATGACATGACAACGAACCTTGGACCGAAATTTGAAATAACGAACATGAAACACGAGAGAAGATACAATGTAAATAGGGTTGCCTATTATAGAACGAGCGCCAACCGATTTTTATTAAAGGGGAAAATGGGTAAACCAAATAGAAGAAGATAATGATTAATGAAATATTAAAGAAAAAAGGCAAAATAATTATTTAAAAATAAAATATCAAAGATGTGACGTTTGCAACGTTACAAAAGAACGGTCAAAATATATTCAGTAGATCACGAGATATAGAAAATGATAGTAGTTTTAAGTTGCCTTTTTTATAGTCTAAGAGCTGGGAGCGGATTTTATGCGTGATAAGTAATATGGAAAAACTATACGGGGATATGTTGAATTAGTTGTGTACATGACTTTCACTAACGGCCGGAAACTAGAGTTGGGGCCGAGGGTAGTTATAAGGGGTCAAAGTCGCGGATTTTATTATTTTTTTTATGACGCTCATGGTCGAGATAGTGCACCAAAATTTGGGAATAAGTAGGTCATGACGTACTTAAGTAAAATCTCTAGGGGCTCAACGCTGCGTGGCCGACAAAGGGGTGGGGGTAGGAGTGAATATAAAAAATATAAAGGGTTTTTTGTGACGTTCGTGATTGAGATAGTGGACCAAAATTTGGGAATAAGTAGACCATGACATAAATAATTAAAATCCCCAGAGCCGGAAACCAAAGTAGGGAAGGAAGGTAGTTATAAGGGGTCAAAGTTCCGTTTTTTATTATTTTTTTTTGTGACGCTCATGATCGAGATAGCGCGTCAAAATTTGGGAATAAGTAGGTCATGACGTAACTAAGTAAAATCTCCAGAAGTGGAACGCTGCGTGGCCGACAAAGGGGTGGGGCAGGGGTGAATATAAAAAAATGTAAGGGGTTTTTTGCGACGTTCGTGATTGAGATAATGCACCAAACTTTGGGAATAAGTAGACCATGACATAAGTAAGTAATATTCCCAGAGGCGGAAACCAGAGTGGCGGACGAGGGTAGTTATAAGGGGTAAAATTCGCGGTTTTTATTATTTTTTTTTGTGGCGCTCATGATGGAGATAGTGCACCAACATTTGGGAGTAAGTAGATCATGACGTTACTAAGTAAAATTTTCAGAAACGGAACGCTGCGTTGGGGACAAATGTTGTGCCGGGTCACAAAAGAAATAATACACACTGCGACTTTGACCCCTTAAAACTACCCTCATCCCCAACTCTGGTTTCCGGCTCTAGGGATTTTACTTAGCTAAGTCATGGTCTACTTATTCCCAAATTTTGTGCACTATCGCAATCTAGCACGTCGCAAAAAACCCCTTATATTTTTTATATTCACACCTACCCCCACCCCTTTATCGGCCACGCAGCGCTCCACCCCTGGAGCTTGTATTTAGTTACCTCATGATCTACTTATTCCCAAATTTTGGTGGACTATCTCGATCATGAGCGTCACAAAAAAAATAATAAAAACTGCGATTTTGACCCCTTATAACTACCCTCATGCCCAACTCTGGTTTCCGGCTCTAAGGATTTTACTTAGTTATGTCATGGTATACTTATTCCCAAATTTTGGTACACTCTCTCAATCACGAACGTCACAAAAAAACCCCTTATATTTTTTGTATTCACCCCTGCCCCACCCCTTTGTCGGCCACGCAGCGTGCCACGCCTGGAGATTTTACTTAGTTACGTCATGATCTACTTATTCCAAAATTTTGGTGCACTCTCTCGATCAGGAGCGTCACAAAAAAAATAATAAAAACGGCGATTTTGACCCCTTATAACTACCCTCACCCCCAACTCTGGTTTCCGGCTCTGGGGATTTTACTTAGAAATGTCATGATCTACTTATTCCCAAATTTTGGTCCACTATCTCAATCACGAACGTCGCAAAAAACCCTTTATATTTTTTATATTCACCCCTACCCCCGCCCCTTTGTCGGCCACGCAGCGTTCCGCCCCTAGAGATTTTACTTAGTTACGTCATGACCTACTTATTTCCAAATTTTGGTGCACTATCTCGATCATGAGCGTCATAAAAGAAATTATAAAATCCGCGACTTTGACCCCTTATAACTGCCCTCGGCCCCAACTCTGGTTTCCGGTAGTTGGTGAAAGTCATGTACACAACTAATTCACCATATCCCCATATAGTTTTTCCATATTACTTATCACGCACAAAATCCGCTTCTATCTCTCCGACTATTAGTTTTTGAACTCGTGCATTTGTCGGCTCCCAGCTCTCCCTTTACTTACCACGAGTAGTCGTCAATTGAACTACATTTTTAGAAATTCGTGTAAAATACCAGCTGTTCTAATATGTAAAAGGATTTTTTCTACGGACATTATTTTTAAAGTCATTCTAAATGTTTATAAACTACAAAATTTCAAAAATTTGTCATTTAGATTTTTAACTATACTAGATAATTTGTTTGTCTTTTTTTAGTACATTTTGATAGCATAAGTTTTCTACATCCATTTGACATACGCAGAATTGCCCTATCTTCATTATTTTCTGTCTTATGTTATTGCAAAATAAAGGTCTCTGGGATAAACAAATAGAATAACTCTTAAACTAATTAATGGATTGGTCTCAAATTTTGAGGGTTTGCTAAGTAGATACCCCAATGCCCAACATTGGGTAAAACACTTAAGTTCTAAGTTAGTTTTAGTAAAAGTTAGTAACAAATAACGATTTTCACTTATTTTGCAGTTTGCGTAGCAACAAATTAACTTTTTAACTTTCAAAAATCGGAATTCTGAAGGTTTTTTAACGTTCTAAAAAATGGAATTTTGTAATTTTATGTCAACTATTTAACTTTTTAATGGGGTGCAAACAATCGAAAAAATCGCGATTTTTGCACTAAATTGTTAATAATTAAAAAACGGACGCAAACTCTAGGCAGGAAATAGGTAGGTTTTCTTCCTATAGGTCTACAATGACTGAAAAAATAGTCAGCTACCTGGATCTTTAGTCCTGTCGCCAGGGGGGGTACAACGGCCTCCTTAATTCAGATGGACTACCCAAGTTTTTTTTATATATTTTGACACGTAGAATACGAATTTTTTGGGTAACAGTTGATCCGGATGTCGGTAAGGTTGTTATAGACAAAGAACTTGAGGAATTACATAACAGCGATTTCTCGCAAAACAAAACATCTTTTTGTATTTTTTGGGTCATTTTAAGCAAAAAATATTCCTACAAGTTTTTTCGTAGAATGCATAGTTTTCGAGATAACCGCTGTTGAACTTTCAAAAAATCGAAAAATTGCAATTTTTGAACCCGAATAACTTTTGATTCAAAAATAAATTAGCAATTCTGCTTACCGCATATGAAAGTTTAAGTCAAATTATATCGGTTTTGATTATTTGCATTGCTAAAAATTAATTTTTTTATTGTTAAACTAATCTATAAACACATAGTGTTTCCCGTGCCTAATACATGCGTTTTAACGCATGCTACGTAGAAATTGCCTCGCTTGCACTTGTAGCTACTCTACCTACTCGTTCGATTTTAAATGAGAAATCATAGCAAACATCACTCACATACTAGGTGTTTTTAGCTTTGTTTAACAATAAAATAATACATTTTTAGCAATGCAAATAATCAAAACCGATATAATTTGACTTAAACTTTCAAATGCGGTAAGCAGAATTGCTACTTTATTTTTTAATCAAAAGTTATTCGGGTTCAAAAATTACAATTTTTCGATTTTTTGAAAGTTCAACCGCGGTTATCTCGAAAATTATGCATTCTACGAAAAAACTTATAGGAATATTTTTTGCTTAAAATGACCCAAAAAATACAAAAAGATGTTTTGTTTTGCGAGAAATCGCTGTTATGTAATTCCTCAAGTTCTTTGTCTATAAGAATCTTATCGACATCCGGATCAACTGTTACCCAAAAAATTCGTATTCTGCGGGTCAAAATATATAAAAAAAACTTGGGTAAGGCCATCTGAATTAAGGTGGCCGTTGTACCCCCCCCTGGCGACAGGACTACTTTGGGTGTCCCAAACATGGTCTATTTCTAGCTTATTACCCTGGTCTATTATATGGCTAGTAAACACTATGTAATATATGAATTTATTTATAATTAGATTTTCCTCAGTTCTCGTATCTATAATGACGTAAACATACAACCAATGTAAAAAATTTAATTTACACATGCTCTTCGATTAGTTACGAATAAAGCCAACAATCATTTAGGTAAACGTTTTGTGTCGATAACAAAATATTTCATCAACAACAGTTAAAAATAAATGAAAATGCAGAAAAAACGCTTTATGGAAAGTACGTCTGGTTTCACAGAATATTGTAAACTTTTTACTGTTTGCTGGAAAATATTATTTTCATTTTCACGCGTGACTGTTCATTTGACGGTAGCGTCGAAAATACTCAAATACTCAAATTAGAGCATGTTTTGTAAAATTTGCCATAAACTGTTTTTAGAAGGCTAACACATTAGCCAAATAATTTTTTACTCAAAATTTATTGTTTTGCTTTTAATGAGCTTTTCATAGTAAGTGAATTGGATAAATGCTAAAAGGATCTTATTTTCTTTTATTTGAATGCCTAACATTTTATAGTTCGGTAAGAAGCAATTACGGTATAACACATCTAGAGAAAGCACTTTTTGAAGTTATACTTCTTTAGGCGAGATTGAGAGTAAAATGTCATAATACTGCGCGCATGCGCACACAGACAGTATGGCGTTTAGTTGCTAAATATTTCTAGTTATGTATAAATACATCATTGCAAGAAAAGGTGTGAAAAGAATATACATAATATTAGTGTTTTTAGTAAATATATTTATTATAATTTTTGTGTCTTTGGTTTTGCCTTCCTCAGGAGTAAGATGAGTATTATTAAAACATTTTATTGTATATTTATTATACTTCATACCTTGTCTGTTTGTTACCGTGAATTGTCATTAGGTACGTCCGAACCGATACAGACACAGTCGTCGTAGCGTGTTTGGTATAGCATTCGCCCAGAGATCGAGAGGTCTTGAGTTCGAATCCAGTGCAATCCTATACTTTTTTTTTTATTTTTTGAAGATATTCTTCTTTAGCGGCGAATCGATTGAGGGTAAAATTGTACATGATCCGCGTGCCTGCGCACACTGACAGTATGTAGTTCTGACAGTATGTAGTTCATTGCTAATCTTTCAAGATAGGTATGTATGTATCTGTAACCGTGCAAATAAGTCATTAAAAGAATATATTAGTGGTTTTAGGAAATGTATTATTTATTATAATTCTGAAGAAGAACAAAGGTGACTGACGTCATCGAGAGGATAGCCAGGTTGAAGTGGAGATGGGCAGGACACGTAGCCAGAATGACAGATGGGCGATGGACGAAGAGGTTATTGGAATGGAGGCCAAGAGAAGACAAGAGAAGCGTCGGTCGACCGCCTACAAGATGGACTGACGACTTAAGAAAGGTAAATAAAAACTGGATGAGGGCGGCGCAGGATAGATGGGGTTGGAAACGAGGGGAGGAGGCCTATGTTCAGCAGTGGACTTTTGAGGCTGGATGATGATGATTATAATTCTTGTGTTTTTGGATTTGTGTTTCCCTGTAGTAAAATAATAAAATATTATGTAAGCATAACATTTTTACACTATATGTCGCCGTGTTGTGTAATTATATCCGAAACTTACAAGTCTATTTCTACGGCCTCTCTGGAGTAGTGGGAAATGCGTTAGCACTGAGATTGGAAGGTTGCGGGTTCAATTCCTGGGCGATTCATATTTTTTTTTATTTTTGGTTGTTTTAATAAAAAAATTTTTGAAAGTGGTAGATAAGAAAGTTAGTTTGATTTTTAAATAAAATACAAATAACCTTTTAAGTGTATTTATTTCGTTTACATTACCTATTATATAATAGAAGAATATCTTCTTACGTGCGTACAAAGTACACACACATTCTTTTTTATAGCGTTCTTCGCCTTCCCGTTCCCAGTTTCCAGCTTCGTCAGTCGTTCCATTCGCGAGGGTGAAGATTCCTTTCCGACATTGCCATCTGAATGTCGCCTAGTCGGGATTGTTTCGGCCTTCCTCTCTTCCTTCTTTCCCTTGGCGTCCATTTTAAAATTAGTTTTGGCAGCCTGTCGTCGTCCTTCCTTTCTACATGACCATACCAGATCAGTTGTCTCCTTTGGATTTCGTCTATGATGGTTGGCTTGACTCTCTGACCATTATACAGCGTGTCTACTTGAGTTTTAGACATATGGGAAACTTTTTTATTATTAATTTTACTAAAAAAAGTTATTCTTCATAAAAAGTTCTGCATGCTCTAAAACCTAAGATTCAATCATCATATATCAAATTTTGTCAATATTATATGAGGTCTCTCAAAAAATATGAAGTTCGTTCAATGGTAAAGTACCTTTATTTCTCTGAATATCGAAAATTATTATTATGAAAAGTTGTTTGGAATTTAAAACAAAGATCAAACATCCAATTACATGCGTCCAATTGAAAAAAAAATTTCCAAATTTTTCTCAAATTTATGGATACACATCTTCGTTTTTATTTATTACCCATATTATAACTCTTTTATTATTATTTTACGAAAAAAAGTTATTCTTCATAAAAAGTTCTGCATGGTCTAAAACCTAAGAAACAACCATCAGATATCACATTTTGTCAATTTTATACGAGGTATGTCAAAAGATATGAATTTCACTCAGGAGTAAAGTACCTTTATTTTTCACAATATTGAAAATTGTTGTTAAAAAAGTTGTTTAGAATTAAAAACTATGTTTCAATATGTAATTACATCCTTCTAATTGAAATATTGTGAAATATAAAGGTACTATACTCATGAGCGAAATTCATATTTTTTGACACACCTCGTATAAAATTAATAAAAGGTGATATATCATAGTTGCATTTTAGATTTTAGACCATGCAGAGCTTTTTATGAAGAATAACTTTTTTCGTAAAATGAATAATAAAACAGCTATCATATTAATTTGTAATAAATAAAAATGACGTTGGGTATTCATAAAGAGAAAAATTTGTAAAATATTTTTTTTTCAATTTGAAGCATGTAATTACATATTTGATCTTGGTTGTTAATTCCAAACAACTTTTCATAATAAGAATTTTCGATATTTAGAGAAATAAAGGTAATACTTTACCCTTGAACGAAGTTCATATTTTTTGACATACCTCGTACAATATTGATAAAATTTGATATAGAATGATTGAATCTTAGGTTTTAGAGCATGCAGAACTTTTTATTAAGAATAACTTTTTTTCGTAAAATGAATAATTAAAAAGTTTCCCATATGTTTCCAACTTTAGTAGACACGCTGTATATCTGATTTGTTCATTTTGTATTCTTTCAAGTCTTGATTTTCTAACTGATCTTCTCCAGAAATTCATTTTCAATGCAAATAGGCGTCGTTAAAAGGATTTAGTAAATTGCCATGTTTCGCATCCATAGAGCACTATACTTTTAAAGAAGGAGTTAAAGACCAGAGGTTGTCTTTGATTTGATAGCTCTTTTGACCATAGCTTCGGGTTTAGGCATCTAATCACCCTTTTTCCTTTCACGATCCTTTGTTTTATCTCTTCTTAGGTGCGCCCACTCTTGTTGATTGTTGTTCCCAAATATGTAAAATATATTCCTCACAGTTCTTGATTGTTTCATGTTCGTTGACCATTAGATCTTATACTTACTTCATTCCCGATGCATAAGTATCGTGTTTTGTTTCTATTTACAGAAAGGCCCCACTCTTCATATTTTTGAAATAACCGTCTTGTCATAGAACTTATAGACTATTAGGGTAGTCAATGAGGGTATGTGGCTCCGAATTCCATCCTACTATATCGATTTACGTGATATTTTCACAGTAAGTAAGGAATAGCCCAATAAACAAAGTCTACCCTATGCCGATGTGTGCTTTTGTTTTGGGGGCGGTTCCCACCCCTTCTCGGGGGTGGAAAATTTTTTGCTTAAATAATTACGGAAGTTGCTAGAGAACCTAATACTAAGCAAAAACTGTTCTATAATTTTTTTTTCGAAAACTCAATACTTTTTGAGTTATTCCTGGTTGAAAATTGGCCATTTTCATTGAAACATAACACCTTTTCAAACGGTTTTTTGCGAATACCTTAAAAACTTTGCATCTAACTAAAAAAACCATATAAAACATTTTTGTAGCTTATAAAATAACAAAGAGATTCTTTCCTTTATGAATCTTCTAGTTATAAAACAAAAAGAGATATGGTAAGTGAAAAAACTTGTTTTCTTGGTGCATGCTCAAATCAGTGTATTTAACTTGAAATAACAGAGAAACGGTCGATTTTAGGTGTATAATGGTACCAATAACTTTGGTTGTGCTTGAAAATACCTTTAAAATAAGCAATATTAAATGTCGATTACATTCAGACTATGCGAGATAAACTGTAAAAAAATTTATGACTAGTGTTCTTTTTATGTTCAAAAAGTTGGACGGGTTTAAAATGAATGGTTTTTGAAAAAAATAAGATCAACTTATTGAGCGCATTTTTAAATTTTCTTAAAAATCTTCCTATTTCTCCATGTATCTCGAAAATGATAAGAGATGCCAAAAAAAAGATGCCATACAAAAATGTAGGTTTCTTCTAGATAAACATTTTGATTTTATTTTTTATAACAGTATCTCTTATCATTTTCAAGTTACATGGAGAAAAAGGAAGATTTTTAAGAAAATTTAAATATGCGCTCTATAATTTGATCTTATTTTTTTCAAAAAGCATTCATTTTAAACCCGCTCAACTTTTTGAACATAAAAATAACACTGTAGTAAAATGTATTGTAGAAGGAAAACGATGCATTTAAATTCTTGTGGATGAGGAGTAAATATACTTTTCAATTTTTTTAAGGACTTTTCAAGCACAATAATAGATATCGGTAGCATTATACACCTAAAATCAACGTTTCTCTGTTATTTCAAGTTGAATACACTGATTTGAGCATGTACCAAAAAAACAAACTCTTTACCTACCATATCTCTTTTTGTGTTATAACTAGAAGATTGAAGAAGGAACGAATTTCTTTGTTTTTTTATGAGCTACAAAAATGTTTTATATAGTTTTTTTAGTTGAATGCATTGTTTTTAAGGTATTCGCATTGTTTTTAAGGTAAAAACCGTTTGAAAAGGTGTAATATTTCAATATAAAATGGCCAATTTTCAACCACGAATAACCCAAAAAGTATTAAGTTTTCGAAAAAAAAATTGTAGAACAGTTTTTGCTTAGAATTAGGTTCTCTAGCAACTTCCGTAGTTGTTTAACCAAAAAAATTTCCACCCCCTAGAAGGGGTGGGAACCGCCCCCAAGACAAAAGCACACATCGGCATAGGGTAGACTTTGAATAAAGAGATATTTTCAGGCTATTCCTAAAATTTCATTAAAATCCATGCAGTAGGATATAATTCGGAGGTAATAACCTGTTCTTGCTCTCATTGACTGCCCTACATATATTAATTTTGTTTATATCTAATATTTAATATCGTAAAGATTTCAACCTTCTCGCTAATAACCTTCGGGTTGACGCGAATTTGTAAATAAAAAAAAATATTTTGTTTTATTTTATTAGCAATAGAATTTAAAAAGCTGCTGAATTTCATTTTCACTATCTATGCAAATTTTAGTATTCCTAAACGGCCTCCACATTTTCTTTAATTAACTAAAGAGTCATTAAGTAATTGAGCTATGCAGCTGGGCCAAGATTGGATTAGGAGACGTTGGCTCCGTTGGCAAAAAGACCGTTTACTAATTGGATGCCAGGATCGTTTTGTTTTTCTCCTGCGGAGAATGGAGGAAAAAGCATACGGCCAATGTTCCTGCTACAACTTTTTGTAGCAGGAATTGTAGTCGAGAAAGTAGAGCGTAGAGCGAAATTTTTTGTGAATTAAATACACATACATTAGAGGATCTTTTTGTCAAGAACAGAACATTTTGAAATAAATTACTTGTGTGGTGTTTCTAGTACAATGCACTCAAACTTATAATCAACATTTACAATAACTTTATCGTGGTAATATACTTAATATTAAAATTTACTCAGCAGCCATCTTCGAGGCAGAAAGAATAAAAAGACACAAAGTTTTATTATATCTATATATATTGCTTGTCATTTCCTGACCGTGAATTTTTAGTTTCTTGGTTTGTCGGTCTGTTATAAATAAAACACTTTATGTTGCTAAACGTTTCGGCTATTTGTCATTTTCAATTCATTCATCAAATTCATTTTATCTAACAATAAAACACTGAAAACTTTTGTTTTCAATACTTCCATAAAATTTATTATAAGTTAATGTCATTACAGCTGTTTCGGCAGAGTGCCTTTCTCAAGTGATTTGTTTTACTATGTGTCTGCATTTTAAAGTCTCTAAGGCTACGGCTCCACGGGCGGGAAATTGACGCTAGCAGTAGCAGTAAAATGAACTTAAGGTTCCGCGGAACGGAATGGGAATAGCCGAACTGAACCGACTACGCACAAGTCCTGTAGTCGGTACAGTTCGTCTATCCCTATTCCGTTCCGTGGAACCTTAAGTTCATTTTACTGCTACTGCTAGCGTCAATTTCCCGCCCGTGGAGCCGTAGCCTAACTGAATAGGTTGAGCAGTGGGGATTTGTATGTATCAAGTTGGTCATTCAGAATTATATCTGTATTTTTTAATTTATTAATTTCCATAGATTCTAATAAAGATAGCTTAAGGCCTTTATTTTGAATATGAAGAATTTGAAACTGTTATTCAAACAATGATTATGATATAGAAGGTGAAGTGAGTACTAGCCCAGTAAATGAACGGGAAATTCGGCGATACTGTGTAATTTTCAGGGGCAACTCCGAATTGCATGAAAATTCGGATTTAGGTTCTACTTACCCTCCACTTCAAAGTTGAAATTGTACCGTTGGTTGCTTTTACTTGGGGGGTGACAGTCACCCCTTCTCGGGGGTGAAAAAACATACGTTCAAAGTAAGACCGGAAATGGATAAATTTACTGATTTTAAGCAACTTTTGGTCTATAAAGTTTTTTACGTAAGTCAATACTTTTTGAGTTATTTATCGAAAATGTTGATATTTCGACAAAAAAACTACGTTTTCAGACGGTTTTTCGCAAATAACTCAAAAAGTAAATATTTTATCGAAAAAAATATCCTTAGCAAAATTATAGCTTATAAAAAACCCAAAAAATGGTGTATCAGTAAAGTCTATCAATCAAATAAAAACAAAGTTGTAGCTCATGAAAAATACGTTCTTATTCGTCTAATTCCAAATCGAATATTTCAAGGTGAAATCACCGAAAAATTAAGCACTTTTCGGGAAAAATCCATTTAAACTTTTTTAAAGTGTTTATAAAAAGCTTTGATTTAGTTGTTAACAAAAGTTTTAGCAATAAAAATAAGCGAGTTACGCTCAAAATAAAGTTGGCCCTCTTTTTTTTTGTAAAAAATCATGAAAATCTCGCCGTGTTTAGCTCCCTAAATGAAATTAATCGCTACCGCTTCACAAACAATTTACTTAGCTATCTATTTTTTATATAATCTGTCAGTCTCACCGGTTTAAAGTGTTTATTTTTGAAAGGGTTATAATTGAGAAAGCTTGAATGGGTCACTAATCACGAGTGTATGCAAATTTTGAACAGCCAATTTTTGTCTTACGGAGAAACAAAATAAACTAGCATATTTATAATAGCAAAACCTACATTTTTTTTACTCTTTAAGATTTTTCTTATCACTAATACATTTTAAGTTATTTTGAAAAAATTAAATTTTTAAAAAGTTTTTAGAAATTTTTTTTTTATTATAAAACCAAATGTTTTCAAAAATAAGCACTTCAAACCAATCAAACTTACAGATCATATAAACAATACACATATAGTTAAAATAGATGGTAAAGATAAACGATTAATTTCATTTAGGGTGCTAAATAGAGAGAGATTTTCACGATTTTTTTGACCAAAAAAGGGGCCAACTTTTATTTTCAGTGTAACTCGTTTATTTTTGATGCTGTAAACTTTTGTAAAAAACAAATAATAAGCTTTTTTTCGATACTTTAAAAATGTTAATAAGGTTTTTCCGAAAAACGCTTCTTTCTTCGGTGATTTCGTGTTGAATTATTCGATTTGGAATTAGACGAATAAGAACGTATTTTTCATGAGCTACAACTTTGCTTCTACTCAATTTGTAGACTTTACTGTTGAGTTATTTGGGAAAAACGGTCTGAAAACGTAGTTTTTTTGTCGAAAAATCAACATTTTAAATCGCGAATAACTCGAAAAGTATTGACTTACGTAAAAAACTTTATAGAACAAAAGGTGCTTAAAATAAGTTAATTTATCCATTTCCGGCCTTATTTTAAACACGCGTTTTTCACCCTGCGAGAAGGGGTAAATGTCACCGCCCAAGTAAAAGCAACCAACGGCACAAATTCAACTTTGAAGTGGAGGGTAAGTAGAACCTAAATCCAAATTTTCATGCAATTCGGAGTTGCCCCTGGAAATTACACTCCAAAACGGTCATTTATTGGGCTATACGTACAATCTGTTTTTCTATTGTTGAAAGCCCTTTTATGTTCTGCTATCCGTTTGTCAAAGGTCTGCTAGTTTGGCCGATGTAAGTTTTTGGACAGTCGCCACATGTTAGTATGTAAACATCACTTTAATTGCTTTTCCTTTTGGCTCTTATTGTTCTTAATATATTTGCTTAAGTTGCTGTTTGTTCTGAAAGCTGGTGTTACTCCTTTATTTTTATGTATTTGGTTATTTTTGTTGATGTCTTGCCTGTGTATCTGATAGATCAGAATGTACTGGGCTTGTTCTGTGGTGTTAGGAAGACTAATTTCAGAGCTTTCTTAGGGAGTTTTTGGTTTAAAATTTTATTAATTGTTTGTTCCTTGTGTCCATAGCTTACTGTATTACATAAATAATACTGTAGTACATTTATATCACAACAGGCCGTTAAGAACTAGGGCATTTGTATAAAATAATCATAAGATTAACTAACTACAATTATTTTAAGCAAAACTTAAACTTAAGTACTTATATACAAAATTCTTAACTACTCTGATGGACCTGTTGAAGAATATTTCTCCATTCACTTTTATTTTCTGCTTTTCTCTTTCAGTCCCTCAACTGCACGTGTTTTATTCCACCATTTATTAGGCATTCTGTTCATTGCCATTCTTCCTACATGTCCCAACCATCTGATTATTTGTAAATTGACGAACCTGGTGATATTAAGTTCTTTGTACAGACATTAATTCGTTGTAGGTTCTCTCCCACCCGACTTCTGTCTTCCGTCCTTCGTATACGCGTCTCAATATTCTCCTTTCCCATCTTTTCAGAGTCATTTCTTTCTTATTTAATGTCCATACCTCGCAGGCATATGTTACTGTCGGTCTGATTACTGTTTTGTATATTCGGAGTCTTCCTTGTCTGGGAACGTTTTTTGACTTCATTAAGGACTCTTAAATTACGTAATTGTTATTCCCTTTTGCTATTCTGGCATTGAGCTCCCATTTCACTTTTCCATTTTCATCGAATACTACACCCATGTATTCAAAAATGTCCACCATTGCAACTACAGCTTTTACCACTTACAGGCCTCACACCAAAGTCTTTTTCTTCTGTTCCTCCCATGATCATATATTTGGGTTTGTCTTCATTTAGCTCCAATCAGAATTTCTGTGCTTCTTCAATAATTTTCTTCACAACTATTTTTAATTATTTCGCGGTTCTTGCTAGGATCGTTAGATCATCAGCAAATGCCAAGTACTGGTGCTCATTTTTCATGATTGTTTCTTTCACCTTCATACTGCATTTTCTGATTACAGCTTCTAACACTAAGTTGGATAAAGGATCTTCCTCACTCAAGTCTCTTGCAACCGTAAATTAATCTGAAATGTAATTCTGCCAAGCAATTTCACAAGTTGACGTCTGCCAACTGACGTCTGCCAAGTGAACTTGGCAAGATGGTTGTCTGAGATTTCGGGTAGACTCTCGTATTTTTCCGGGAAAATATCCTCTATCATCGGGTTTAAGACTTTACAACTTTACGATTTAAGAATGTAAATTGAATTCTACATATAACCACTGTTTGGTTTTGGGGCTATTTTGCAAGTACATGAGTTCACTGATGATGGACTGATAAATTTTTAATTAAATTATACCTACTACTAAGGAGTTTTTTTTCTTCGATGTTATACTTTTTTAACTACATGGTATACAGCCAAGTCCCGGGAACTTTCCTGTTTTAGTTTAATCTTTTATTAGTAAATTATAAAATATTTAATAAAAGTATCTCGTTTCACTAATAGACAACTCCCAAAAATATGATTTAGGAGTTTATCTAAGATTGATTATCTCAATCCAAGTTGTTTCCCCGAAAACAAGATCTTATCACTCAGATCTAGGAAACTTCCCCAAAGTTATCTTAAATCCCCCGAAGAAGGGCAAGTTATATTATAAATTAAATACTTCTAAAAGTTTGTAGCGCGGTTCCTCCACGAAAATTATCTGTTAAAGAAGTTATATTTCTTGCACACTCTAGACATGTTGTAATGTTGGTGACACTTAACAAATTAATTATGGTAATTAATTTGTAGTGAGTGGTGACGTTAAATTAAATTTTGAAACCGAACAACCGTTTTAATTTAAACTTAATTACGTCATTACATAAAAAAAAGGCGTTTATTTTCTGCAGATTATCAGTCACTATTAGCTATGTAATACTGAATTACAGCATACAATGTCTACAATTATTTTGAGATAGTAATATTATAAAACATAAATAAACATTTTCAATTTCGTTACAATACGAAACTACAGCCGTATTATATTTTAGTTCAATCAGAGTGTGCGGCAAGCCTCTCTACCGGTTTCGAGACTTATTACTCTCTCGTCAGGAGGTGCATATGTAGCTCTCTCTGACTGAAGCAGAATAATCCTTGGCGCGGCGTCCAGTCTCGGATTGCAACGAACGAAATGGCAGGAATGCCCTAGTGTAGTCTATTTAAGTAACTATCGTCTACTTAAATAATTAAACACGTATTTACGAATATAAACATTTATTAAATACACAAAGATGATTATTACACGTTACACGATCAAATCACGCACCGTCAAGAATATATAGTTTTATATTCAACCACCTAAAACATACTAAACTAATAGTCCAGAAAGCCACTGCGCATCCGCTAGGAAAAATATTCTAATTCGGATTTTTTGCACAATCTTACTCAAAAAGGACCCCTTTTAACAAATTTGCATGTTGCCAGGACCAAAAGTTGGTCAAAAATTTTTTAAACGTTTTTTTTTGTTTTTTTCCTAAAATTATTTTTTTTTGCATGGAACAAAATTTTATTAGGTTTTTTGGATCATTCCAAACAGAAAAGGTATTTAGGGACTTTTCTCTAAAGTTGATAGTTTTTGACATATAAGCGATTAAAAATTGAAAAATTGCGAGATCGGCCATTTTTAACCCTCAAAAACTATGTGAAAAACTGAAAATTTGAATGTTGCCAAGGTAGGTAGATATTCTTTAAACATCGATTGATGAAATCCCGAAGAGTATTTTGCAATACAATATTCAAAACTCCTTTGTTTTTTAATTGCTAATCAAGCGTGCGCGACACTATTTTCCACCGTTGCATGTGTATGCAGTATGGTGCAAATGAAAGGAATAAATTCGTTATTTCGTAAACCGGCGACTTTTAAGGAAAAATCCCGAAACAGGTCGATTTTTATTTTTAAGTTATGATATTATGACATATGTGGTATACTAGTGACGTCATCCATTTGGGCGGGATGACGTAATCGATGATTTTTTTAAATGAGAATAGGGGTCGTGTGCTAGCTCATTTGAAAGGTTCTTCAATTCTCTATTCAGTAATATAAACATTTACATAATTATTTATACAGGGTGTCCAATAATTTAATTTTTTTGTCAATTTGCCAAATGATTTAATTTAATAAAAAAAATTTGGACACCCTGTATAAATAATTATGTACATGTTTATATTACTGAAGAGAGAATTGAAGAACCTTTCAAATGAGCCAGCACACGAACCGTATTCTCATTTAAAAAAATCATCGATTACGTCATCACGCCCAGATGGATGACGTCACTAGTATACTATATATGCCACAATATCATAACTTAAAAATAAAAACCGACTTGTTTTGGGATTTTTCCTTAAAGTCACCGGTTTACGAAATAACGAATTTATTCCTTTCATTTGCACCATACTGTATACACATGCAACGGTGGAAAATAGTGTCGCGCACGCTTGATTGGCAATTAAAAAACAAAGGAGTTTTTGATATTGTATTGCAAAAAACTCTTCGGGATTTCATCAATCGATGTTTAAAGAATATCTATCTACCTTGGCAACATTCAAATTTCCAGTTTTTCACATAGTTTTTGAGGGTTAAAAATGGCCTATTATATGTCAAAAACTATCAACTTTAGAGAAAAGTCACTAAAGACCTTTTCTGTTTGGAATGATCCAAAAAACTTAAAAAAAATTTGTTCCATGCAAAAAAATAATTTTAGGAAAAAAACAAAATAAAACGTTTAAAAAATTTTTGACCAACTTTTGGTCCTGGCAACATGCAAATTTGTTAAAAGGGGTCCTTTTTGAGTAAGATTGTGCAAAAAATCCGAATTAGAATATTTTTCCTAGCGGATGCGCAGTGGCTTTCTGGACTATAAATACATTACTGATCTATCACTGTGACCGTGTGTCATCACCGAACTACCCGTATCCCTCTATCGACTCTGTCACAGGCTGATGACCATATAAGGAAATTAGTGACTAAGCCGATCACCATATTAGGAATTGAGTGTGACTGCACAGTGTCACAACAGAACTACCAGTATTTCGTCTTAAGCTGATTAGGACATTAGGAAGTTGGTGACTTAAGCTGATCAGCGTATTAGGATGATAGTGTGACTGCACTAGTGACATCTGCTTGAAAAAAGTCGTAAGTTTTAATCTACTCTATGGCTGGTATTTTTAGAAGCCTCGAATCTGTAACCAAAAAATGGTCCCAATAGTTTTAATATGGTGGTATGTGAAATAATATTTTAAATTTTATTTTATGTGCTACTAGATTAAAACTGACTTTTTTAGAAATATTATACTTACTTCAGTCCTCTTATACCTTACGGTGTTTTTAATAGACGAGTAAGACGAAATGTGATTGCATATTGTAGAATCCTTTTCGCTTTCTTTATGCGTCGTCTCTTGGCTTATAAATTGTAAAAGTCAGAGATAAGGGATGTTACCAGAAAGTAGTTCCAAGAAAGGTTTCAGATTTAAATCATTATTTGTTATTGTAATTTTATTTTAATAACGAATTTTGTATCTGGGACCTTTCTTCTTTTCTCTAAGAGATGTCGCTACAGCGCACAGTAGTCCAAAAACCCGAAAATCTGGCCAAAAGTAAAAAAAATCAACGTTTCGAGAATATTATTACAAAATATAAAGGAAAAGATTCCTCTCATTGGCTGTATACCATAATAAAAACTTACTAATGAAGTAAAAACCTCACATGTAGGTAGGTGGTATATAATTTATTAAAAAAAATTTTCTATAAATGATCCAAGATGGATAAAATCACAAACGTTTTCGGACCAATCAGTCCATCATCAGGTGATAGAAACCTAAAATAAGCAAACCACTGTATTCAAAAAGCCAAGATGAAATTTGACTGTCTGAAAGTTAGGAAAATTACAACATGTGGTTACTTACTTCAGATCCAAAGTAGTTGGAACTAGCTACATATTTAGGTCAAAAGACCTTAATGTAATAATAATTATGCCATTTAGGCTACAAAAATGTCGACAATAAGTCGATGTCACAAGAAATTAAATTGCAACGGAATTACAAAGTGGTCTTCATCTTGGCCTCAAACTGACAGACTAAAATATGACATTGAACGGATATTGACAAGACCTTCTAGGGAATTTTATGTGTATGTAGTTATATTGTATTTTAGAAATGCAAAAAATATAAAAAATATTTTTACTTAACTGAATGAATTTAATTAGATATTAAATAAATGAGTAAGAATAAACAATTTAAATTAATAGTCACATGAAATTATTTATGAAAATTTCATGGCGGTGAAAGCGAAAATTTTGCCAACAGGTAATGACGTCACTTGGTAAAAAGAAGAACAAAAAGAAAAATAAACTGAAGAAAAATAAAAATAAAATAAAAAGAAAATTATTAGATAATAATTATAAGGTAAAAGAATTAGTGAATAAATCTGGAATTTGGCTATAATGAAATGTAATATAGTTGATAGTCATAATGTAACAGTATAACTGGTTGTCTAATTTCAAGTAGATGTAATAGGGTGAATAAAACACAACTAAGTAAAATACTATGGTTTAACGGAATTGAGATTAAAGTACTAAATGGATGTATTATTTAAGAGAAAGTACTGTGAACTGTAAATAAGAAAACGATAAGTGAAAGTTAATATGGTGTGAAGTAAATAATGATATGATGCCAAATTATTGTTTGAAAATTATGTGAAAATAAAATTAAAATTAAAAATAAAAATATAGAGGGAATAAAACGAGGGTGAAAATAAGGTAGAAGTGATGCATTATAAAATAAAACAAAAATTGTAGGCCTTGAATTAATGGTTGTCTAACTTGAAGAGAGATTGAAAATAAAATTAGGTAAAGAATTATTTTCAATCTCTCTTCAAGTTAGACAACCATTAATTCAAGGCCTACAATTTTTGTTTTATTTTATAATGCATCATTTCTACCTTATTCACCCTCGTTTTATTCCCTCTATATTTTTATTTTTAATTTTAATTTTATTTTCACATAATTTTCAAACAATAATTTGGCATCATATCATTATTTACTTCACACCATATTAACTTTCACTTATCGTTTTCTTATTTACAGTTCACAGTACTTTCTCTTAAATAATACATCCATTTAGTACTTTAATCTCAATTCCGTTAAACCATAGTATTTTACTTAGTTGTGTTTTATTCACCCTATTACATCTACTTGAAATTAGACAACCAGTTATACTGTTACATTATGACTATCAACTATATTACATTTCATTATAGCCAAATTCCAGATTTATTCACTAATTCTTTTACCTTATAATTATTATCTAATAATTTTCTTTTTATTTTATTTTTATTTTTCTTCAGTTTATTTTTCTTTTTGTTCTTCTTTTTACCAAGTGACGTCATTACCTGTTGGCAAAATTTTCGCTTTCACCGCCATGAAATTTTCATAAATAATTTCATGTGACTATTAATTTAAATTGTTTATTCTTACTCATTTATTTAATATCTAATTAAATTCATTCAGTTAAGTAAAAATATTTTTTATATTTTTTGCATTTCTAAAATACAATATAACTACATACACATAAAATTCCCTAGAAGGTCTTGTCAATATCCGTTCAATGTCATATTTTAGTCTGTCAGTTTGAGGCCAAGATGAAGACCACTTTGTAATACCGTTGCAATTTAATTTCTTGTGACATCGACTTATTGTCGACATTTTTGTAGCCTAAATGGCATAATTATTATTACATTAAGGTCTTTTGACCTAAATATGTAGCTAGTTCCAACTACTTTGGATCTGAAGTAAGTAACCACATGTTGTAATTTTCCTAACTTTCAGACAGTCAAATTTCATCTTGGCTTTTTTAATACAGTGGTTTGCTTATTTTAGGTTTCTACCACCTGATGATGGACTGATTGGTCCGAAAACGTTTGTGATTTTATCCATCTTGGATCATTTTTAGAAAAAATTTTTTAATAAATTATATACCACCTACCTACATGTGAGGTTTTTACTTCATTAGTAAATATTATTACATTTTCTAAAAGAGAATTAAATTCCCTATTCAGTGTTGGCAACCCTAGAGCTATATCTCATATATCTGAATTTCCAGTTCAGTTCAAAGTTGACCTTCGTACGGAACAGAAGCGCAGTTACGAATAACGAATATTTTATACCCACAGTCTTATGCGTGTATGTCGAAAACGAAGTGCGCAAATTCAATTCTGTAAAATGGAGGATTTTCGTGGAGCCATCTTTAATAAAAGCCAATATTATCAAAATATTTGTACATATATGTGTTATATTTAGTAGATTTTAATTTGAAGTTAAGTAATAGGAAAGTATATATATATATATAGACAAAAGTTCAAAGTGTTTCACTTCTAATCAGCCCAAAACACATTGACTGCATTCCCCAAAATTATTCTTTTTGTATTATTAACAGTCACTACATATTAATAATTATATATATATATATATATATATATATATATATATATATATATATATATATATATATATATATATATATATATATATATATATATATATATATATTTTGAAAAAATTAAATTTTCAGATAGCCAAATAGTTATGGATTACATCGAATTCCAAAAGGTTACTATGTACAATCATCTTTTAGCTTATATTTCTCTCTTTAAGATTAAAAAAAAAATTAGCTGCCACTATCTGCCTCTTTGGTTTTGCGAGAATTTTTTGTACAAGCGCTCTGCGCTATGAGTTTCAATATGAATCATTAACAACGCAGAATGGCTAAATGGGCATAGCTCCCAAGGGCCAAAAAAAAACAACGCAGAATAAACAGATCATGCTGCAGCATTCAGGTAGTTGTTATGACTGTAGATCTTTAGTTATTTAAGTATCGTAGGATAAAATCGTAGATAAAAGGGTCAGGTACAGTATTTTTGAAAAATAAAGTAAACATTAGTTTCCATTTTTTTTGAAATTTCGATTTCGAATTCGTAATCAGCAACCTCAAAACCCCCGGATTTCAAATTTCGACAGACATATTATATTTAAAATACATAAACCCGCATTATTACATCCGCCATTTTGTTTTTTGCAATTTAGACTTCGGATTCGTAATTAGCGACCTCAACACCCCTTCATGCCTAATTTTATGCAAATCGAAAAGCGTTTTCATATCTTGGCCATCTTTTCGGATTTTAATAATTATTTTTGAAATTCCATTTAAATACGCAGTTTATTTTCGTGTTGGTTCAGAGGTTCACGTAGCCCTACTGAAGACGTCTAAAGACAGAAACAGCTATCCAGGGATGATGAACTACCTCTGAATCGAAAGGAAATATAAACTGTCGTTCACTTTTATCTTTTATATGATTACGTCAGTCAATGGGAGCAAGAATAGGATATTACCTCCGAATTATATCCTACTGCATGGATTTTTATGAAATTTTGGGCCTAGCCTCTACTTATCTCGTAATTCAAAGTCTACCCTATGCCGATGTGTGCTTTTATCTTGGGGGTGGTTCCCACCACTTCTTAGGGGTGGAATTTTTTTTTAATTACTACGCAATTCCCTAGATAACCTAATTGTAAGCAAAAACTGTTCTATACTTTTTTTTGAAAACTATATTTTTTGAGTTATTCGTGGTTGAAAATTGGCCATTTTCATTGAAACCTTTCCGAACGGTTTTTTGCGAATACCTTAAAAACTATGCATATGCATATAACAAAAAAAAACTATATCGAAAATTTTTGTAGGTTATAAAAAAACAAAGAGACACTTTCCTTCATAAATCTTCTAGTTAAAATACAAAAAGAGATATGGTAGGTGAAAATAGTTTGTTTTTTGGTACATTCTCAAATTGAAATAACAGAGAAAAGGTCAATATTAAGTGTACAATGCTACTAATATATTTTATAGTGCTTCAAAAGACCTTTAAAATGAGCTACATTAAAGGTCCATTACATTAAAACTAAGCAAGATATGCTGCAAACAAAATTGATAACTAATGTATTTTAAGAAAAAATGAGAAGTAATTTTAACCCCCATCCACCAAAATGTAAATGCATCGTTTTCCTTCTACAATACATTTTATTATAGTATTATTTCTATGTTCAAAAAGATGGATGGGTTTAAAATGAATGGTTTTTGAAAAAAAAAGGTCAAATTATAGAGCGCATTTTTAAATTTTCTTAAAAATCTTCCTATTTCTCCATGTAACTTGAAAATGATAAGAGATACAGTAATGAAAAATAAAAAGGAAATTCTTATCTGAAAAACCCTACATTTTTGTGTGGTATCTTTTTTTCGTATCTCTTATCATTTTCCTGTTTCATGGAGAAAAAGGAAGATTTTTAAGAAAATTTAAAAATGCGCTCTATAATTTCATCTTATTTTTTTCAAAAACCATTCATTTAAAACCAGTCCAACTTTTTGAACATAGAAATAACGCTATAATGAAAAGTATTGTAGAAGGAAAACGATTTATTTATATTCTGATGGATGAGAGGTTAAATATACTTCTCATTTCTTCTTAAAATACATTAATCATCAACTTTTTTGCAGAATATCTCGCTTAGTTTAAATGTAATCGACATTTAGTATTGCTCATTTTAAAGGCCTTTTCAAGCACTACAAAAGTTATTAGTATCATTATACACCTAAAATTGACCGTTTCTCTGTTATTTCAAGTTGAATGCACCGATTTGAGCATGCAGCAAAAAAAACAAACTCTTCTTACCTACCACATCCCTCTTTGTATTTTAACTAGAAGATTTATGAAGGAACGAATCTGTTTTTTTTATAACTACAGAAATATTTTATATAGTTTTTTTGTTAGATGCATAGTTTCTAAGGTATTTGCAAAAATCCATCCGAAAAGGTGTCATTTTTCAATGAAAATTCAACCACGAATTTTCAACCACGTATAACTCAAAAAGTATCGAGTTTTCAAAAAATAATTATAGAGCAGTTTTTGATTAAAATTAGGTTCTCTAGCCTCTTCCGTGGCTATTTTAACCAAAACATTTTTCACACCCGAGAAGGGGTGGGAACCACCCCCAAGATAAAAGCGCACATCGGCATAGGGTAGACTTTGTTTCATGAGCTATTCCCTACTTACTGTGAAAATATCAAGTAAATGGATGTAGTAGGATGGAATTCGGAGCCAAATACCCTCGTTGACTGCCCTAGATTTGTATTATTAATAATATTTTATGTAAACGATATGCCACGGATATGGAAAGTAAACGGAACGTATAGTGAGAATCGACCTTTACCCGCACCAGTCTGTTACTTTTTAATTCATTCGAACCGAGTTCTTTCCTTTAATAACTTTGATATATTTAATAAAGTCCTTTCAGTGCAAAATCGCGTAATTCATCTTTTCCCGTTGTAAGCCCGTTAATCAGATTGTAATTTTCTGAAAATTTCTACATAAATATTTCTCCAGTGCTTTACTAATAGTCTTCTTCTCTTTTGTTACAGGTAAGATTAATTTGGTATTCGCCGAACGCCGCGCCGACATGGCCTCCTCGCAAAGAGAATAAATTTGACAGGTAACTAATGGAAATATCAATCATAATTAATATTGAAATTCGAAATTAATTGGACCGATATGAAAAGTTAATGCCTTGCTTCAACCAAATTGAATCGATGGAGTCGACATTCGTTTTAGTAGAAAATGTCCAAAAACATTTTTTTCTTATAAAACAGTTCCATGACATCTCGTAACGACGACACTTCGTAACGGCGACAGTTCGTAACTAGCCCAATTCGTAACGCCGAAAATTCGTAACGCCGTTAATTCGTAACGGCGACACTCCATAACTATACATATTCGTAACGCCAACATTTAATTTTTTATTTTAGCGTAGGTATGACTCAAATAATTCAAGAAAACAAAAGTTTTAAAGTTTGAGCTGAAATACGAATAACATTGGCAACAAAAATATGTACAGAATAAGAAACAAAGATAATATAATAACATTGCTACGGATAGAGCCGAAATCCTCAAGGTTGTCGAATCGTTTTATCGCGAAATGTATGAGAGCACCAACACAAGGCAAGATCAGCCCCTGCCCAAAATCACAAACCGGGGATCAGATTTAATGCCAGAAGTAACACCATACGAAGTTAAAAAGACACTTTCAGAAATGAAAAATAATAAATCCCCTGGCGATGACGGAGTAGTGATCGAGGCAATCAAACAAGGTGGAAATAAAATTATCCAGGTTTTGGCCAAACTTTTCACCGAATGCATGTACCAAGAAAAAACCCCTTCTCAATGGAACAATGCAGTCATTGTTTTATTGCACAAGAAAGGTGACATAACAGATCTAAAAAACTACCGTCCTGTCAGTCTGCTATCACACATATGATATCACAATGATCAAAAAAAGACTGGAGGCTACGTTAGACTTCTATCAGCCTAGAGAACAAGCTGCTTTAGATCCGGATATAGCACTAACGACCACTTACTGGTAATAAAAAACTTGATAGAGAAGTCGGCGGAATACAACAAACCATTGGCACTGATATTCGTGGACTACGAGAAAGCGTTCGATACCATAAACCAGCAGAAAATGTTAAAAGCATTGGCAGAATGCCGAGTAGACCATCGCTACTCTAACATGATAAAATATATCTACCACAATGCAACGGCTAGCGTAAGACTCTCTGATCAACAAACTAATAAATTCTCTATGCAGCGAGGAGTATCACATCATTTAATTGGATTGTATCAAACGCTTTCTCTAGGTCTATGAAACAGAAAAAGGCTGGTTTGTTATATTCTAATGATTTCTCCGCTATTTGACTTATCACAAAAACTGCATCGTTACATGATCTTCCACTTCTAAATCCTTGTTGATCATCCGATCTATTTATGCTCGCCATTATTTTCTCCATAAGTATTTTTGTTGTGAGTTTCAGTACAGTGCTCTGTAAATTTATCCCTCTACAGTTATTGGGGTCTGCCCTATCACCTTTCTTAAATAACGCTATCATTTGAGTGGTTCTCCTTTCTTCTGGAATTCTTCCTGTATTTATTATTTTACTTATAAGGATATTCAGTTCTTTGTGAAGTCTATCTCCTCCGTATTTTAAAAGTTCATTAGCTATTCCATCTTTCCCAGGAGCTTTTAGATTTTTCATATTTTTTAAGGCGTTCTTTATATCTTCCTCTTTAATTTCTGTTTTCTCATCCGATTCTAATCCTGGTGTTTCCAGTTCTTTGTGGATTAGCTGTTTGATAGAGGTTTTTTAGATAAGTTGTCCATGTATTTGTATCAATATGTTTTACTTCTATCAATTCCTTCATCTCTCCTCTTTGACCTCTTATCATTTTCCACATTTCCTTTTGGATCCCATAAAAGTCGTGCTCCATCTCTTTTGAAAATGCTTCCCAATGTTCTGTTTTCTTCCTTCTTACTATTGTGTTTAATTCATTTCGTTTTTTTTTATATTCTTCATATTATGTTTGTCTCGTTCTTTTGGACTTGTATTCTAGGTAGATTTTCTTTTTTAATTGGCATTTTATTTTTATTTCTTCACAGAACCATGGTGTTCTCATTTTCTTTCGTATATGTTTACTTATCTTACGTTCTCCAAGTGCTTCCGTTGCTGCCATTTTGATATTATCTCTGATCTTGATTTAACATTGATTTAAAGCTATTAATATAGGTGTCCCCTAGATTATTTTGATGTGTGTATGAAGATGAAATTTAGATCACGTTTGTCTTAACGTCGTTCTACACCTTCGTTGCGGGGTATGCCACTCAGAGGAAAGGGGGAAACTTATATGCTAGCGAAAGTTGGTAAAAATACATTTGTAGCAGAATACTCAAATCATATGTTTCAGTATTGAATACTTTATAAAAATAAATCATAATAAATTACGGAATTAATTATAATAAATAAATTAAAAATAAACGGTACGGTAAACAATCCTCATTTTTTAATATGTTATTCCTTACAAAAAAACCTTTAATTTAAGAACAAATAATTAAAAATCGTACATTTGGGTCAAAAGTTATTAATTTTTTAAGAATTCCCATAAGAGCCCATGTTAAAACTTAACTTTGACCCTTAATAGTAATTAAACGGCACGGTAAAACAATTTTTAAAAAATCAAGTCTTAGTTTTTTGAAGTAAACTATAACATACTAAAATTTCATGAAAATCCTTAATTCTTTGCCGAAGGTATAGAAGGTCGTTAATTTTATTAGTATTACACACAATTACTCTAAAGTGGCATTAGATTTGTTTACTATAGTGTATAAAAAAGATACACGTGCATTGAAAAGTTCATTGTTTAACGTTCATAAACAAAGAAAATTACGCTTTTAAATCAGCGAGCGCTTTCCCTTAAAATCCCCGTTTGAAGCCAATTATTTAGCTGATAAGAGAGTAGAAAAATATTCACTTTGGCCCTCGTTAAAACCGCCAGCGCTTCTTCTTTTCTACACTTTTACTGTCAATTTCATGCAACTTGTAAAATCTCAAAGTGAAAAGCGAAAAACAGTCATTATCTCCTTGGGCTGGCTCCTTTCTGTGAGAGTTTTATAACGAGAACCAGTCAGATTCTGTTGTTGTTCTTCTCTTTACAACTCATCATTAGAGGTATTGAATTGTAATATCTCACCAGAACCGTGTCGGTGCTTAATTAGAAAATTTGACGAATTTTATAAAATGCTTCATTAGAGTGATTATATTTTAATACATTGAATTAAGTTACCCAAATTATATTAATAGTCCAGGGCGATCTGTTTTGAGATGGACGTTGAGAGGTGACGCTAATTTTTTTGCAGAAATTGCTTGAAAATAACTTAAATAATAATAGAAGACTAAGTTTTTCAACCTAATAAAAATATTTGTAAATTAAATATTTTTAAAAGATTTTTAATTGAAAAACTTTATTGGCCCATTTCCTGGTGACAACCTCCAAGGCTTCTACAATATGCAAGCCAAATGGATGCTGCAGTGAAGACTAAAGGGAAGGAATTCTACACTATGCAATTCACAACCCCCGTCTGCAGCGTGGTAAAGCTCCAACGGAAAATGGACCTAGTTACTCTATAGGAGTAATACTAATATAAAAATAAAAATGTATACCATTTTTATTCATTCAGTTGCGGTGCGAAACCAAAACTGTCTTAATTTTTACTCAGATCAGAGAGTGCAGCCAGCACTCTTATCGACGATTTCACCTCTTGTTAGAGGTTCATCAGAGACTGCATAGGCTGCTTTTCTCTGGCCCAGGTAAAAATTTTCGACATATCCATCTCCCACCGCAACTGACGAGATGGTAGTAGGTGCCTAGCGGCATCTGCTAAATAAAAGACTAAGTTTTTCAACCTAATAAAAATATTTGTAAATTAAATATTTTTAAAAGATTTTTAATTGAAAAACTTTATTGGCCCATTTCCTGGTGACAACCTCCAAGGCTTCTACAATATGCAAGCCAAATGGATGCTGCAGTGAAGACTAAAGGGAAGGAATTCTACACTATGCAATTCACAACCCCCGTCTGCAGCGTGGTAAAGCTCCAACGGAAAATGGACCTAGTTACTCTATAGGAGTAATACTAATATAAAAATAAAAATGTATACCATTTTTATTCATTCAGTTGCGGTGCGAAACCAAAGTTGAGATGGATATGTCGAAAATTTTTACCTGGGCCAGAGAAAAGCAGCCTATGCAGTCTCTGATGAACCTCTAACAAGAGGTGAAATCGTCGATAAGAGTGCTGGCTGCACTCTCTGATCTGAGTAAAAATTAAGACAGTTTTGGTTTCGCACCGCAACTGAATGAATAAAAATGGTATACATTTTTATTTTTTAAATAATAATATTTGAGTTATCCTCCCACTCAAAATGGTCCGGAACATTGTTTAAATAATCGAAATGTCAAAAAATGAAGGAAAAATTGGATTCTTTTCTTAGTTTTTTGATTATAACTTTCAAAGTATTCACTTCCGAGAAAAGTTGCACTCAAATAAAAGTTGCGTAATTAAATTTCCTACAATATAAGATTGGTTAAAAAATTTTCAAAATTGTTACCCTTGTTGCAAAATAGCAATAATTGCGAAAAAACCATAAAAAAACAAGTACATATTCGCATTTTACGTTTTTCCACCATTTCTGCTAAATCTAGACTATGGCTAAGCCATTTCATATTTTACCCATAAAAACTTTATGATATGATAAAACAATACTGTAAATTTAGTTAAGATCGGTTCAATAGATTTTGCAAAATAAATTTTGCAATCCAGCTTTCCCAAAAAGAATTATTTTTTTCAAAATGTTGCAGGACTGAAAATAAAGCAGATAGAAGTTAATTTTTTTTACAAATAGAAGAATGCTGTATCTTTCATTTGCAATTTGCAAAATTAAAATCGGTTAACTACCACGGCGTCAGGAATTTTTTTTAAATAAACATTAATTTTTGGTGCTACGCGCAGGACAGCGGTGTTCGATTCACACAAGTTGATTTCCACCAAAATTTCCTCCAATCTTTATCTAATATAATATTATTTTCTTACTCTATATTTTGTTGTATGTTCATATTTTAATTCCACAAAAATCAAACTAATTTGATTATTGTTTGTGAAAAATTGTTTAAACAATTGCATATGTTTAAAAAGAATACACTTTTATTTTCTAAGTTAAAATATATGAAAAAAGAAAGTTTTTGCTAAAAAAAGTGTTATTTCAAAGGACAGAGTATGTGTTTTTATTTTGCAATAAACAAATTTATTTATTTATTTCGAAATGTACTAAAAATTAAAATTTATCAATCATTATCAAAGGTCATTGGAATGCCCAATTAGTCTAAGAGCTAGTGAACCCTCCGACTAACGGTCGTCCTGTAAGGCTAGACATTTATCTAGTGATAATTCATAGCACACCAACGCTAAAAACCATGACCTGGCTGGCATCAGCGGTGCACGTGTATCTACCAGGTGAATCGAAAAGTGCAAATTTAGGGGGTAAAATAAACTTTCTCCTGTAAGCTTTAAATTTAAGTAAGAGTTTGAGTAAGTCGTTTAGAAGAAATGTGTACAATGACAGGCGATTCTGAAGAGCATAAGACCTTGCCAGGCGAGGGGAAAAATTAGGGGTTTTTCCTAAAATTATTATTTTTGCATCGAACAATTTTTTTTAGGTTTATTGAATCATTCCAAACAGAAAAGGTCTTTAGTGATTTTTCTTTTAAATTAATAGTTTTTGTTATGTAAGCGATTGAAAATTTTGAAAATTGCGAAATCGGCCATTTTTAACCCTAAATCGGACATTTATCTAAAAATTTCAAAGTTGCCAAGGTAGGTAGATATTCTTTAAACATTGGTTGATGAAATCTCAAAGCGTTTTTTGCAATACAATATCGGAAACCCCTTTGTTTTTTAATTGCTAATCAAGCGGGCGCGACACTGTAGTATAAGTGAGGACGTTTGAGTTGGCATAAATTCATTATCTCGAGAATGGGCAAATTTCAAGAGAAATCCTCAGACAGGTCGATTTTTATTTTTAAATTAGGACTTTTTGGCATATATATAATACTAGTGACGTCATCCATCTGAGCGTGATGACGTAATCGATGATTTTTTTTAAATGAGGGTTGTGTGATAGCTCATTTGAAAGGTTATTTAATTCTCTATTCAATAATATAAACATTAACATAATTATTTATACAGGGTGTACAAAAAATTTTTTTTATTAAATTAACTTTGATTAAATTTGACAAATAGAAGAAACATTTTTTTGTACACCCTGTATAAATAATTATGTTAATGTTTATATTACTGAATAGAGAATTAAACAACCTTTCAAATGAGCTATCACACAACCCCTACTCTTATTTAAAAAAATCATCGATTACGTGATCACGCCCAGATGGATGACGTCACTAGTATTATATAGATGTCAAAAAGTCCTAATTCAAAAATAAAAATCGACCTGTCTGAGTATTTCTCTTGAAATTTGCCCATTCTCGAGATAATGAATTTTTGCAAACTCAAACGTCCTCACTTATACTATAGTGCCGCGCCCGCTTGATTAACAATTAAAAAAACAAAGGGGTTTTCGATATTTTATTGCAAAAAACTCTTCGGGATTTCATCAATCAATGTTTAAAGAATATCTACGTACCTTGGCAACTTTGAAATTTTTAGATGAATGTCCGATTTAGGGTTAAAAATGGTCGATTTCGCAATTTTCAAAATTTTTAATGGCTTATATAACAAAAACTATTAACTTAAGAGAAAAATCACTAAAGACCTTTTCTGTTTGGAATGATTCAAAAAACCTAAAAAAAATTTGTTCGATGCAAAAAGAATAATTTTAGGAAAAACCCCTAATCTTTCCCCTGGCCTGGCAAGGTCTTATGCTCTTCAGAATCGCCTGTCATTGTACACATTTCTTCTAAATGACTTACTCAAACACATACTTAAATTTAAACCTTACAGGAGAAAGTTTATTTTACCCCCTAAATTTGCACTTTTCGATTCACCTGGTAGATACACGTGCACCGCTGATGCCTGCCAGGTAATGGTTTTTAGCCTTAATGTGCTATGAATTATCACTAGACAAATTTCTAGCCTTACAGGACGACCGTTAGTCGGAGGGTTCACTAGCTCTTAGACTAAATCAGAGCGAACGTATCCGCTGTCCTGCGCGTAGCACCAAAAATTAATGTTTATTAAAAAAAATTCCTGACGTCGTGGTAGTTAACCGATTTTAATTTTGCAGATTGCAAATGAAAGGTACATTATTCTTTTATATGTAAAAAAATTCAACTTGCTGTCTGCTTTATTTTCAGTGGTGCAACATTTTGAAAAAATGAATTTTTTTTGCGAAAGCTGGATTGCAAAATTTATTTTGCAAAATCTGTTGAACCGATCTTAATGAAATTTACAGTATTGTTTTATCATATCATAAAGTTTTTCTGGGTGAAATATGAAGCTTCTAAATTTAGCATAAATGGTTGAAAAACGTAAAATGCGAATACTTGTTTTTTTATGGTTTTTTCGAAACTATTGCTATTTTGCAACAAGGGTGACAATTTTTGAAATTTTCAGTTAATCCTATATTGTAGGAAATTTAATTACGCAACTTCTATGTCAGTGCAACTTTTCCCGAAAATTAACACTTTTAAAGTTATAATCAAAAAACCAAGAAAAAAATCTAAACGTGGACAGATAGACGGACAGACAGACATGCATGAAACCGGAAGAATATAATTCTTTTCGTCTTACTAAGGCGCGATACTAGTTCGGAGACTTTAACACAGTACAGTACAACCTGCCACATCCGGACCTGTCATATCCGGACCTCCCCATATCCGGACGGTCCTGCCGTCCGCATCTACAGAAATCTACTGAGAAAGGTAGTCTTGCTGTTGGACAACGCACCCTCTCATCCCGACCCAAAAGTGTCTTTTTTGCCCCCAAATGTGACATCCCTCTACCAGCTTATGGATCAAGGTATTATAGAATCTATGAAAATAGAATGTATGAAGGAGAAAACGTTTCAGAGACTATAAAACAAGTGGTCTTGCTATCCGGATATCCGGATCGGTCTATCGCCACATTGATCCGGATATGGCAGGTTTTACTGTACTTCCAGTTTCAACTCTAAAACCGAAAGTGTATATATAAAGGGTTGTCTACAGCTAATGCCATTTCCCTTCCGTCAGCCAGGACTTACATTTTTTTCGATCTTCCAGGTCTCTGTCTTCCAATTCTGTCTTAGACATGGCTTCGTCGACTTCGTTTTTCCAAGATCTTCTTCGGAACCGAAAGGGCTAGGTCAAATTTCTTACCTTAATACCATCCTTGGGCTTTCATTCGGCACCTCAGTTGTCCTTTTGTCTATAGTCTAATGACGGAGAAGTTGTCTTTGCAAAGTCTCTGGGACAGACAGATATGCATAATTATCAACAAATTAGAAACAATAATATATACTGTTATGATCTGCTTTCTATTACTTTTATATTAATTATTATTTATTTGATCAATTATTTAATTAACGCAAATCATACATAAAAATATTAAGAAAAAAATCTCAGGGTGCCTTTTGCCAAAAAAAAATTTAATTAAATTCTCTTAGGTTATACTTATCCTTTCTCGTGGCTTCAGTATCTCTTAGTTGATCCTTATCGGGATAAAATAGGAAAAGGAAATAAATAGAAAAATCATAAATAAACACATACAAATACCTTTATTATCAAAAGCAATGCTCTATAAATTTATCAATTAAATCCTGTGGACATAACTGTCCAAAAGAAACTTTTACCATATAAATTAATCTAATTCAAACAAATATTTATCGCTTTGTTCTTGATACCCTTAATAAAAAACAAGCTAAACAAACAAATTTGGTATTCGCAAATTACTTATACTTCCTATTAAATTTTTGAAATGTTGGAATCTTAAATGCATATGCTTTTACGTAAAAATTTTAACTTCTGATTATAAAGAAAATCTATCACATAGGTTATTGACTGACCTTTTTGATTCACACACAATGATGTCTCCTCTTGACCCAAACAGCTCCTCCTTGTTGATTATGTTAGGCTACCAATCAAAGCCCTCTCCGTTCTCAACAAACAATCCAGCAGGATACCAGCAACTATTTCTCCAAAACACAAGCCAGGCCTCTTTTTGCCAGTACTCGTTCAATAAACTCCAAAACTCTCTCCTCTCTTTCTCTCAACTATAATCTCCTGAGACCCAAGTATCTTTTTTACTTGGTGTCACAAATAATTTTAATAACGATAATTCTTGTAACTTACTCTCTTGGACTTTACAGAATCAAAGAGGTATTTCTTCTCGATTTGATTTGTCTCTCGTTCCACCTTTCAGCTACTCTCCCTATCAACACAATCACTAGTACTTGCTTCTGAACTACTCACGAAAACTTTTGACTGCTCCTTTCGGATGCCGGTAACACAATGATCTTTTCTTTTCCAAACTGTCTCAACATTCAAACAAAACTTTCCCCATTCCAAATTTCCAAGCCAATCAGAAACATTTCTCTCTCCCCATTCTTTTTTTCATTCGAAAACCCACCCATACTTTCAAAATTATTCCTACCATCATACTAATTACTTTCGGGAAACTCTACAAAATTTACTCGGGGTTAAACAAAAAGCTTAAAATTCCAAACTTTCTTTACCTTAATTTTCTAAGAACTAATTACCTATGGCTTCTATCTTTCCCGTAATAAACAATCGGTTTAAAATACTAATCCTAAATAACTTTCACTTCACTTTTATTTACAAAAATGTTTTTAATATTCTTCATGGAAAAATTCATTAAGGAGAAACCACTTTGCGTTGAAAGCTAACTTCTAATAAATATTTACAAATCAATATACAGGGTGTATCAAATTTATGTGCCCGCGTTATATTAAGAAAAATTAAAATTTTTATTCTATCTTTGATTGATAAATTGAAACACAATAATACTTAATTTTTGTAAATGAATATTATTATATAGACAAATTATTATAAGTTTTTTCTTTTATTTTTATTTGTTTATTATATTCGTTTACAATTAATTAAATCTATTATTTTTTCTACTTTGTTAATTTCTTTTGTAAATTTTCTACTTTGGCAACGCTGCTCTGACAAGACATACCTACGAAACGCGTTGGTTTGGTGGCCCTGTCTCATCCCGCCTTCCTATTTCTTCTACGCCGTGTTAACTGCGTAATAAAATACATCTCCCTTTGTTGCTCTCATTAAAGGCGCATACCAATGTTAGATTTTTTCCCAACCTGTATACATATATGTAAAAATACCAAATACCAAACTTTTTGCAGAAGATAAAACTTTTGCTCAAACGATAAAAGAATAATTTATCCCCGCATATCCCTCCCTAATCTAGTTACGTGTAGATTATGCCGCATTTCAATATCAAGACGTGTCATACGTCATGTAATATAAAGGCCATTTACAGAAAAAAATCTTTTCTGATAAAAAATAATGTCTTCTCTAGGGCAGCCTATGGAAAACTCAAAAGACATCTTTAAAAGCGATATACCAATTTCTTTAAAACGCAAAACATTTGACCAATGTGTGTTACCTGTGATGACCTATGGTGCCGAAACTTTGACATTGACAGTTACAACTTCTAAAACGCTGCAAATAGTTCAGAGGAAAATGGAAAGGTCAATGCTGAGTATATCGCTTCGTGACCGAGTTAGAAATGAAGACTTAAGACGAAGAACAGGAATTACCGATGTAATTTTTCGAATTGCCACGGCTGAAATGGAACTGGGCCGGACACGTCGCCCGAATCAGTGATGAAAGGTGGATGAAGAGATTACTTGAGTGGAGGCCGAGATTAGACAAAATAAGTAGAGGAAGCCCCCTACTCGTTGAACTGACAATTTCAAGAAAATGTCAAGAAATTAGATGCAAAGTGCTCAAAATAGAGCTCAATGGACAAAAATGAGAGACAATGAGAGACAAAAATGTCCAGCAGTGGACTCAGATGGCCGGTGATGATGTAAAAACAGTAGTTTAGTAAAAGGGGGTTCAATTTATTAATTTGATGCAAAGAAACACCAAACTTTTTGCAGAAGATTCTGCTCCTCAAAACGATCAAAGAATAATTTATTGCCGCATATCCCTCCCTAATCCAGTTATGTGTAGATTATGCCGCATTTCAATATCGAGACGTGTCATACGTCATGTAATATAAAGGCCATTTAGAGAAAAAAAATGTTTTCTGATAAAAAATAATGTCTTCCAGACTTCGAGACTATCCCGTTGTTGTTATCATATCTCCTCATGTGGCATGATGGGATTGGCGGCAATCTTACAAATTCAATTGGGGTTGAAAACCCTATTCCACCAAAAATATTTCAAATACCGAAGTTTTGCTAGTTCGTTTGAATGAATAAATCAATAATACTGTGCCGGCGTGTATAGATAGGCCAGTCATTGAATGTGAAATACGGCGATACCGTGTGATTTTCAGTGTCACCACTGTGACGGGTATTTTATTTTATTTATTTAGCGTATGGCTAAGTACATCACAGAATATATTTAGATTTATGCATTATACAATGCATCACAAACATATGTCCAGTTTTTTTATATATTCGATTGACCCTTCGGTTGCCATTACAAAGTCTATAGGGTCGCCTGTGTATGCTCTGCGTGGGCAGTCCTGAACAATGTGACTGATCGTCTGTCTTTCAGCGCCGCAGTCACAAGAAGGCGAGGGAAGTTTACCCCATCTGTATAGGGAGTCGGCGCATCTTCCACAGTTTGTTCGAATTCAATTAAGGGCTGCCCAAATCTTACGGGGACGTTCAAATTCGCTAGGTTTTCATGTGATGTCCGGTAGACTATGGTAATGCGGATCTGTCTTACTTTTCCAATCTTCTCTCCACCGGGTATTTAAGTCAAAGTTGGATTGCTGCAGCGCTTGAGCAGATTGTAGAGGGGTAACCTGGATCGGAGACGGTTTCCAAGAATATCGGGGATGTCGTTGTGGACTAGAAGCTGGCGACTGTCCATTATTTTGTTATATTCTTTGACCAATGCATGTTCGCGGCGTAGGTTGGGTGGTGCTATATTACTAAGGGTAGGTAGCCACATTGTAGGGGTGGGCTTAATTGTGCCTGTTATCATACGCATAGCACGGTTTAGTTAGGTGTCGACCAGGTGGGTGTGCCTGCTATTTAGCCACACTGGTGCACAGTATTCTGTCACCGTATATATCAGGCCAAGAGCAGACCATCTTAAAGTTGATGCTGTGGACCCCCATGTAGTGCCTCCGAGTTTCTGTATTATATTGTCGCGTGTTTTCAATTTTGCTGCTGTTTTCGTCAGGCGTTCTCTGAATGTGAGCGTTCTGTCTAGAGTAGCCCCAAGATATTTCGGGTATTTATTGTGTTTCAACAGCTTGTTATTAAAATACACTCGCAATTCTCTGTTTGCCAGCTTGTTGTTGAGATGAAAAGCTGATACTTCAGTTTTTGTAGTACTTGGTTGTAGTCTCCATTTCTTAAGGTATTCGCTGAGGATGAATAAGTCATTCGTGAGAGTGATTTCTATAGTTTCTAAAGATTGGTGACTTGTTGCAAGGGTCCAGTCGTCAGCATATTCAAACTTTCGAGATTCGGTTTCAGGCATGTCAGCAAAATAGAGGCTGAAAAGTAAAGGGGCAAGGACAGAACCCTGTGAAAGGCCATTGTTAAGTTTCATCTGTCTACTCGTCTCCTTTCCCATTATAACCTGGAAGGCTCTGTTTGTCAGCATGTTGTCAATGAGGTTAATTATCTTTCTGCAGGGGATAATACGGTCCAGTTTATATATTAATCCCTGTCTCCAAACAGTATCATATGCTGCTGTTAGATCTATAAATACATACTGTTGCTGTCTTTTGTTTCTTTTGAAAACTAGCTTCTATAAAAGTTGTTAATGACAACACTTGGTCCGTACAGCTTCGATGAGGGCAGAAGCCAGATGGTTCAATAGGGACATTTTCTAGTATCCTGTGACTAATTCTGTTGAGAAGCTTTTCTAATAGTTTATATACCATGCTGAGTAGAGCTATGGGGCGGTAGTTTTCTGGCTTATCGTTTGATTTGCCCGGTTTCGGAATTGCAATTATCTTTGTTCGCTTAAGTAAGAAAGGAATGTTACCTGACTGAAGTATATCATTAAAGAACATTGCAAGCCACTGTTTCGTGTATGCACCACTGTGTATCAAGAACTCAGGATGGATACCATCAAACCCAGGTGCTTTACCTGATTTCATTTCTTTCAGCGCATGTGTGATTTCAGAAATAAGTATTCTTGCTGAATATTCGGAGTTCGTTCTGTTCATTTGTTTTAATGCCCTTAAGTCTCTTTTCTCGTTGGTAGTATGTGTTCGATCTCGTGGAGCTCTGGATAGAGATACTATATGGGAGGCAACCTTGTTAGGAGACATTTTAGACTCTCTGGATTCCAGCTGGTTAGCTCCTCCAATTTTCCGCAACAGGGACCATGCCTGCCGGCTTGATTTTTTGAAGTCAAGGTTTTCGACAGTGTTTATCCATTTTTGGCGTCTAGCTGTATCGATGTTGTGTAAAAGCTCGTCGGCTATTTCTCGGTCACCACTTTCGAGAAACTTCGCGTATAAGTCTTCACCTGTTTTAGTCCATCCGAGCACATATTCTTTGCGATACCCCAGCGCTTATTACTGCACTCACAAACCTCTCGTAATGTTTGCTGGTTGGAGGGACCCAGCTCAAGGTCCGGTCTAGTTGTTCAGAGAACTTCTCCCAGTTTGCTTTTCCAAGATTCCACCTGGGTCGAGGATATGATCTAATTATTGGAATTCATATTCCGATGGTGATAAGCACAGGACGATGTTGAGTATGTGGGAAGTCTGCAAGGACACTTCTCGCAATTGTTAGTGGTCTGGCATTGGTATCTTTTGAGACAAAACATAGGTCTGGGTTATACTCTTTTCTCCATGCAAAAACTAGATAGTGTTTTGCTCTTCGGACCATTCTACTAGTGCCTCCCCATTTTCATCATTCGTGGTGTACTTCCACATTTAGTGGTGGCTGTTGAAGTCGCCAATGTATATAGCAGGATGTGGATGAGTCTTTAGCACTTCTGGGTTCCATGTAGTGGCTGGAGGTTTGTATATGTTAACCACGGTAATCTCTCCAATTTTGGTGACCACTTCATGTATATTATTTTCATTGGAATCAGAAAGCAGGAAACCATTTTCTATATTGCAGCGAATGTAGGTTGCGACGCCGTAATGTTTATCATAAGTGGCTGCCAGTAAATCGTAGCCAGGTATCTTTCCCCTTAAATCAAGCTGGACTTTGTCTTCAGTATGGGTCTCTTGTATGGCAACCAGGTCAATGTCGTTATCGTGTAGGATTTTTTTGCAACACTTGGCATTTTGCCTTGCTTATGCCCTCGATGTCACAGACTCGGATACACGGTCCGAGATCTCTAGTCGGTCAAAATTAAAAATAACAAAATAATAAATAATTTTATCTTCGCCCAGTTCCGGAGAAAGCTCCCTAGGCGGACGTCTGCAAAAGAAAAATATAATTGTGTTTATTACTATTATCAAAATAATAACAATATTATAATAATACAATACACAACACAGTATAAACAATAGCAACCACGATACACATAATCAATCTATCTACTTAATTACATACTCAGACTCGTCATCCATCACACTTCAATCCATTCTTCTTAAAGTTCCCTCTCCTATCGGAGGTTGGATATCATAATGGCTATGGTCACTTTGTTGGCTGCTGCTCTGAATAGTTGTAATGAACTACAGTTAAACCATTCTCTAAGGTTTCTCAGCCAGGAGATGCGTCTTCTTCCTATGCTTCTTCTTCCTTGGATCCTTCCTTGCATAATAATTCTCAGCAACTCATATTTTTCTCCTCTGGTAATTTGACCCAAATATTCCAGTTTTCTAGTTTTTATACTTTTCATAATTTCTAATTCCTTATTTAAACGTCGTAGCACTTCAACATTGGTAATCCTTTGAACTTCAATCCAGGGTGATCACAATTAAACATCGACGCACTCTTCACTACAGAGCGCTTCCACCTCGGCAGAGTTCTAATTCATTCCATTGCATATCTGCCGTTTGAGCTTTTCCCCGTTCAGTACACCGAGCGAAACTGATTTCATGATTTTCCTTTCTCTTCGTAAGTACCCTCTCGGCTGCCCTACTTGGATGCCTCGGAGTAGAAATGGAAATGAGTGGGGTTGCGCCGGTATTGAAACGCGTACGGTTGTCTTCAGACGGGCTACGAGCTCTTGAATGTCGAGCAGAAGGATATCGTTACACCCCCTTCTTGGAAAACAAAAAATATGCAGCATACATTTTTTTTGTGCCGTGTATGCTACACGGCTCGGACTCATCAACGGTGTGGTCTTTGTCGGTTACTTCGTAAACTGGTCCTGGATGGCTGTCAAGAAGATGCTTCTCTCTGTAGATCTTGGTCGTGGTTCCCTCAAATCCATTGGGACAGTATGCTAAGGCAGATATTCACATTATTCCTACTGGCTGCATCTGTGACGGTTTACTCTTAAGGCATATTCTTTAAACTGGGATGACTGTCAAGAAGATGCTTCCCTCTGTAGCTCTTGGGCGTGGTCCCCTCAAATCCATTGGGACAGTGTACCAAGGCTTTTCTACAGCAGATGGTCACATTCTTTCTGCTGGCTTCATCTTCAACGGCTGAAGGTATTTTCTTACACAAACATCGTTGTCTTACACGATCATATCCAACTTGGTGTCTATGCATTTTGGATTTATCGTAGTTACGCGTGATATTGACAGCCCTGACAGAAATGGTGGTGACATCTGATGACTGTCTCAATTAGAATCAAACAAATTTATTAATTGCGTTGACCAACTATTATTTTTTAAACAATGGAATCGCCGTATTTCACGTTCATATACTGGCCTAATACTGCTGGCGTGTATATATGTACATAGAGCCATAGCCAACGACGATAAGGATTTGTTATTTTGCAAATCGACTCTTTTAGCTAGAAATTTAATGAAAATCCATTTTATTTGAGTTGATTCAAGGAAATTCTAAATATTACAATATATGAAATTGTATATTGTAGCTTTTCGGATTTTATTTTTAATTTTCTCCATCAAAACATACATCCAATGTGGCGTTTCATAAAAACGGTTGTATTTGCGACTCGAGGATAAAATGCTGGAAAGAGTACAAGAAAATTGCACAACAAAGTGGTTTAACGTGTACCGGATGTTGACTATTGTTCCATAGTGGACATTTATCTTAATTTAAAATACTATTACGATAGTTCCGTAAGCTTTATTCCATATAGAAAAGCTCTTGATAAAAAATAAAAAGTTTTAAAAATCTAGAATGTTGTAGATGTCATTTAGGGCCCGAATAGCTCAGGCGGTAGGATGTCTGACTTCCATGCAGGTGAGCCGGGGATTGAATCCCAGGCGCCGACGAGAACATTTAGATATTTTAAAAAATGTATATAGGCCCCAGGTAAACTCAACCTGAATAAAATGAGTACTTTGGGTAAAACCAAGGGTAATAATAGGCGGTTGAAGCGTAGCGCTGGCTCTGTTACCTTGCTTGTATACCGTAGGCCCTAGAGATAGCAGACTACACTGCTATAATCCCACAGCCGCGTTAGCGGTATAAAACGAGAGACTATTATTATTAAAAATTACACTAAATTTTCTCTTTTTGAAGTTATACTTCTTTAGGCGCGACTGAGAGTAAAATTGCATAATACTGCGCGCATGCGTACACAGACAGTATGGTATAAACGTTATACGGGATCTGATTGGGTGTTAAAATCATCTGTCAATAATTGTTCAATATGGAGATTTTGGATAAACAAATTAATGTTGTGTGTATTAGCTAGTTGGTCAGCCCAATAGGTAAATATGTTTGATTCAAATTGAGACAGTCACCAGATGTCCCCACAATTTCTGTCAGGGTTGCAACGTCAAAATGCATAGACACCAAGTTGGTTACGATCCTATTCATAACACCCCAACTCGCATACATATTAAGAAAAATAAATATATATTAGAAGAGTATATTTAGAAATTGAATTCATGTCATGCTACTATAATATATTATATATGTAATAGCATGACATCATTAATTCAATTTCTTAATATATTCTTCCATATATATTTTTCTTAATATGTATGCGAGTTGAAGTGTTATGAATAGGATCGTATCCAACTTGGTGTCTATGCATTTTGACGTTGCGACCCTGACAGAAATTGTAGGGACATCTGGTGACTGTCTCAATTTTAATCAAACAAATTTTCCTATTGGGCTGACCAACTATCCCTATATAAACAATGATATTAGTTTTTATTATTGCGAGGCAGAGAAAAAAAGCATGTTTATAATAGGTTTGTTCTAGCAAACAGTCAAACTAGTCAGAAACCGTCAGCAAACAGTTGGTCAGTGAGAGAACATAATACAGTCACTAGTGCTATCCCCCCTACTCGCGCTGGTCCACTATTCGCTGATAGTTTCAAACCGTTTGAAACTGATGCTAGAACAAACCTAATATTGTAGTGACTTTTTAAATAGTTTTTAAAAGCGACAGGTACGTAATAATTGTCAATGTTTCAGTATCCTAATAAAAAATTTCATAGGTACCTACCTATTTGGAAAATTTAAAAAGAACCTACCAAAATAGTATGTAATGTTTTGATTTACATAATTTGATTACCATCAAAATTTCTATCAATATTCACCTAATATATTGTTTCTTACTCTATGTTTTGATGTATTTTAATATTTTTTTCAATTCTAAATAATTTCAATTCAAAATCAAAATAATTTGGTTAAATTCAGAACCGTCAAAAGTTTAATCCGTTTAGTTAGTTGATCTTCGCACATAATGACACATGGTCTCCGTGGGTAAAAGTTTAAGGTGAATGAATTTCAATACTAACTGCGCTGATAAGCGAGTTCGAACCCAAATGGAAAGTTTTATTTTTTTATTTTTTTTATACATTTTATGATTGTAAGTTTATTTACTATATATTTTTTTTCAGAAAATACGTATTTAGTTAAAATTTTTTCTACATTGTTCAGAAATCATTTGTGACATTTTTCAATGTGTTTGTTTGTGTGTGTTTTATTCTTTTATTATTTTAATTTTTGGCACTGTTTTAATAAAAATTTTTGAGAAGTAGTAAGTATTAAAATTAGTATAATATTTAAATAAAATATAAATGAACTGTATATTAATTCCGTTGAAATCATATAATAGAAATATAACTTCTTACGTGCGTACAAAGTACATACACATTCTTTTTTTTTTTCAAAAAACCATGAAATCGTTTATAGAAGGTATATTTGTTAAAATCCCTATACAGGGCTACATCATAAAACAAGCAGAACTAGTTTTCAATCGGTTGACCGATCATCATCAGTGTTTCTTGAATCAAACATGCCAACCACCAAAGTAAAAATATTAGGGTAAAAACCAATTAAAATTAATCCGTCATAGGAACATATAAAATTGATGTGACTTTACACATGGATGTACAAAATATCCAATGTTTCACGCTCGAGGTACCATTGAGCTAAATTTGACTTGTTCACATCATGGCTGTGTAGAAGCAAGTGCTTTAGAGAGAACATAATACAGTCATCAGTGCTATCCCCTCTACTCGCGCTGGTCCGTTTGAACCGTTTGAAACTGATGCTAGAACAAACCTAATGTAATCTTTCATTCTGCGTTTAAATATTTTAAAAATACTTATTAGTTTTCTCAGGATTCGAAAAAAAAAATGAATGTATTTAAATATCATTGGCCCAAGATTTTGCTCGCGAACCTTTCTCTGAGTTCCATTAGCGCTGAACAAACGCTTTTTCTCTCTGCGCAATAGTATACGACTCTAAATCGATATAGACAAACCGCAAATCCCTAAAAACAGTTAAACCGCGTGTGAAAGCGGTATATGTGACATGGTAAAATCGCGAATGGTGAAACAGTGATTTGGCAGGACTTAAACTTATAATATTGTCTGTATTATCATAATCCCTCTCTTAATTCCACGTGACCTAGCAACCTACAAACATACAGTCCACACAACTGACATTATAATGTTAATTTAATACAGTGCGGTGGAATAAGTGTTGCCCCCCCCTGTTAACTTGTTTATTTTAAGAACATAAGCAAAACGCTCTGACAGATCGATTTTTAAACTAATCATAGTATATCATAGCATCAACGTTTCGAACTTTACGCGATCCCTCTTCAGGTGACAAGCATAACTTTGATTTTTTTTAATGGTAAAGTACATCATGTGACACCTCATTTAACAGATTTTAAAATACTGATTTCAAAAATGTATAATACTTTAATCCTTTTTGAGATCGCAGGCCCAAAATTTCGGTCGAACTCTTTTTAAACGCATTTATTTTTTTCGAATTCTGAGAAAACTAATAAGTATTTTTGAAAAATTTAAACGCAGAATGAAAGATTAGATTATTACCGAGGGCTGACAGTCCCTTAGAATATACAAAAAGTTTCTTTTGAATGATATATTTGAGATTAAAAATCACACTAAATTTTCTCTTTTTTCCACCACTGTGACTTATTAAAATAAACATTATAGGAGTTCTCAGGGACTTTGGACCATCGAGAATACTGTAATATTTCATTCTGCGTTTAAATTTTTCAAAAATATTTATTAGTTTTTTCAGGATTCGAAAAAAATGATTACATTTAGAAAGAATTCGACCGAAATTTTGATCCTACGCTCTCAAACAGGATTAAAGTATTATACATTTTTGAACTCAGTATTTTAAGAGCTTTTAAATGAGGGGTCACATGATGTACTTTCCCATTTAAAAAAATCAAAGTTATGGCTGTCACCTGAAGAGGAATCGCGTAAAGTTCGAAACGTTGATGCTATAATATACTATGGTTAGTTTAAAAATCGACCTGTCCGAGCGTTTTGCTTATATTCTTAAAATAAACAAGTTAACATGGGGGGGGGGGCAACACTTATTCCACTGCACTGTATATGTACCTACATACCTCTATTGTACGACATCCTCGTTCGACTTCCAATCTTTTTTCTCTTTTTGATTTTAATTCAACATATCTTCTTAGGATTGTAAATTCCAATTCATTCTTCTATTCGCTTTCTCATTTTAATATAACATACCTCCTTACCATCATAAATTCCAATTGATGGGTTCTAAAATTCTGATTGTTAATAAACTCGAAGTCTTTTACTTATTCAGCCAAACGTGTAAGATCGTACATTATAAGAATGTCGTTGAGCGACCCGTCGCAATTCCACATTCTATTCGAGGTATAACCAGAACCATACAATTTTCCAATCGACACTGAATGCTAGAAAACGAATTGGAATGAAGCTCCCAGAGCTCCTATTATTTCGCAGAATGGACTCTACGTCCTTTATGGTATGCATACAAACTGCGTCAACCGCAGAGAAAATCGCAAGTAGATACCTATAAAGAGTGAGTATAAAGCACTTTTAGTGATTCACAATAAAATGATTTGCCGATTTTATTACTTACAACCACATCGGATCAGAACAAATTTCCGGAGACATTAGTTTTAATACAAAAGTGGTAAGTAATACATTTAAAATTTTGCAAAACTTTATTTTAAGTTTAAAAAGTAAAATTATAGTCTCTTACAGTTACGTATTAAGATACTACACTGCGCGTCATTAAAAAGAGGCCACCTAAAATTTTTGGCAAATTGATTGTCATTAGATGTTTATGTAATGTTTAAGAATATGTTCTAAAGCAGTATGCAATCATTTCTTAACAAATGTCAAAAATAACTTCTCCCAAAATGATGATTTTATTGGAAAATTAAAAAAATTAACATTATACATTTTTCTGTTTTCTTTATAAAAATTACAATGAAGTCGTGATTTTTAATATTCTGTATTACCACTCCTATTTGAAATAACACTTCTCATTCGACTTAGCATTGATTTGATCAAATTCTGAATGTTGTCTTGAGGAAAACCTTCCCATTCTTCCATGAGCGCGAACCGAAGCTGGTAACGATTTATTGAAGCAGGTATTATGTTTCTTACTCTTTGTTTGAGTTGGTCCCAAACATGCTCAACCAGGTTCAAATTTGGGCATTGAGCCTGCTGATTCATTTTTGACACACCGACGCTTTCCAGGTATTACATTACCATCCAGGTTACGTGCGCGCACGCGGCTTGTCTTGCATGAAAATAAAATTTTCGCCCACAAACCCAGCAAAAGGCATTACGTGCTCGTCTAGAGTCTAGATTATTGTCATATTTCGGTGATGTATCGGTGAGCATTCAACGCTCCTCTATTAATAAACACGAGATCAGTACCGCCTTCGAATGAAAGGCCTGCCCAAAACATTACCGAACCTCCTCCAAAAGCAACACTTGCTCATCGAACACAAGCAGCATATCGTTCCCCACGTCTTCTATATGTTTTGACGCGACTATCTGAGCCATAAAGAACCATCCTGGAGTCATCACTAAACAAAACATTTTTCCAATCTTCTATCGTCCAACGCTCGTGATCTCTAGCAATCTGGCGTTGTCGATGTGCTGCTGCTAACAAAGCTCCTATTGCTGGACAGCGAGCCCTTAGACCAAATTCCCTCAACTTTATTCTCACGGTAGAAGTGCTTAATGTCCCCCCGTGAGCATTTTAAAAACTGTTTTGGATTTCTCCAGTCGTAAAGAACCCATTTTTCAAAGAAATGCGTTGCAAAGAACGATTTTCTCTGGCGGTCGTGATTCTTCTCGGACCTGATATTGGTCATCGTTCGTGGGATCCAGTCTCTATGAATCGTTTAGGTCTGGATCCCGCGTATGAAAAAAAAGTTGACTAATAGCAAGCTGAAAATTTGTTAATAGCTTAAGGGTGTCTAGTCGGACAAACTTTGATATGTAGGAACACTGAAACAGGGGAAGTTTTAATTGTGGAACAGGTTAAAAATTTGGAACGGTCAGACCACGAAAACGGCACATGTATTTTGTCCGACAGAACAGACTTAAACTCTCCGAACAGAGATTAAACTCTCATGCAATGAGAGTTGCCTCACCTGTCATAATTCCTGTCATTTGACATATTCTACATGTTCCACTCATTAAAACGCCCATTTGGTGATAAATAGCAGTCTGATTTTTGCATGAAAGTTTAATCTATGTTCGGAGAGTTTAAGTCTGTTCTGTCGGACAAAATAAATGTGCCGTTTTCGTGGTCTGACCGTTCCAAATTTTTAACCTGTTCCACAATTAAAACTGCCCCTGTTCCAGTGTTTCCATATATCAAAGTTTATCCGACTAGACACCCTCAGCTATTAATAAATTTTCAGCTTGCTATTAATCAACTTTTTTTTCATACGCGGGATCCAGACCTAGTTGGTATGTTGTTTGGACCATACAACCGACTGACTCCAAGCTGTCTGACCACTTCTCTTTGACTCATTCCATTATCAATCAAGCAAATCTCTCAGACCATACAATTTTCCAATCGACACTGAATGCTAGAAAACGAATTGGAATGAAGCTCCCAGAGCTCCTATTATTTCGCAGAATGGACTCTACGTCCTTTATGGTATGCATACAAAATGCGTCAACCGCAGAGAAAATCGCAAGTAGATACCTATATAGAGTGAGTATAAAGCACTTCTAGGGCCGGTTGTTCGAACGCTAATCAAAAATGGAATCAACTGATCATTATCAAATATTTAATTACTGTCACCAACTGTCAATGTCAACTTTCATTGGGTTGCTGAAATTATAATTGATTACAATCGTAAGATTAATTGCTTAGTTAATCAATTATGTTATTAATTGTTATGTTAAATAATAATAAATTCATCAATAAATTATGTTAATTATCATGATGATAATTAACATAATTAATTACAATCAACTGATTGGCATACGAACAACGGATTTTGTTATTTGATGGTTGTTAAGGGGACTTGATTATAATCAACTTCTTGATTAGCGTTCGAACAAAATAACCGGCCCTTAGTGATTCACAATAAAATGATTTGCCGATTTTATTACTTTCAACCACATCGGATCAGAACAAATTTCCGGAGACATTAGTTTTAATACAAAAGTGGTGAGTAATAAATTTAAAATTTGTTAAGTTTAAAAAGAAAAAGTTTTAGAGTCTCTTGCAGTCATTCTTCTTCTTCTTGATGTGCCTATCCGTGACGAATGTTGGCGATCATCATGGCAATCTTCACCTTATCTGCAGCAACGCGGAAAAGCTGCACAGATGTTGTGTTGAACCAGATTCTGAGGTTTTTTAACCTCAGAAGTCAGTTTGCAGTCATTAAGGTCCTATAATGATTTTAATTGTTTTTTAAGTCTTTTAATAATCGTTTATAGTGTCATTTGTTTTTAATAGAAGACTCATAATCATCATCATTCAGCCTCAACAGTCCACTGCTGGACATAGGCTTCTTCCTCGTGTCTATCTTGTGCGACTCTCATCCAGTTTTTATTTAGCCTTTTTAAATTATCAGTCCATCTTGTAGGTGGTCATCTTACGCTTTTCTTGTCTTCCCTTGGTCTCCATTTTAATAACCTCTTTGTCCATCGCCCATCTGTTATTCTGGCTATATCTCCTGCCCATATCCATTTTAGTCTGGCTATCCTATGGCTCGATGTCGTCAGTCACCTTGGTTCTTCTCGTGACCTCTTCATTTTTTATTTTGTCTCGCAGTTATTCCTAACATGGACCGCTCCATTCTTCTCGGTGTGACTCTCAGTTTGGTAGCCGAGGCTTTAGTTAAAGTGTGTTCAACACTGGAAGGACGCACTGATCAAGTACCTTTCTCTTTAGGCATGTGGGCAGCTGACTTTTACGCTGACTTTTAAGTTTCTCTCAGATTTCCATATGCTGCCCAACCAAGGCAGACTCTTCTCTTCAGTTTATGTGTCTGATTATACCTGCCAATCATAATTTCATGTCCAAGCTGTTTATCTTTATCTACGAGTTCTGTTTCTTTCACACCAATACCGTTGCTCTGATTGGGTACCAAATTTGTCATTATTTTTGTTTTCGAGATATTTATATTTAAACCTACATTTTCTGTAGCTACAACGAGTTCCTGTACCATCTCTCTTGCCAGTCCTAGATCCTCAGCTATTATGACTAATATCATCGGCGAAACGTTAAGTTGTTTAGAGTTTAGATATTTTCCATCTACTTTTATTCCCTTTGTGAGCCAATCCAAATTCTTAAATGCATGTTACAGCACGATATTAAAAATTTAAGGTGACATTGGGTCTCCTTGTCTAACCCCCCGTTATATTTTCTTGCGATTACTGCTAATATATAATTTGACAGTGGTTGTTGCCTGTAGGTATATTTTGTATATTCTCTTGTATACCCATAATCTAGCCTGCATTCTTCGAGTGCGTGTAATATTTTCCTTTCCTCAACTGTGTCAAAGGCTTTGTAAAAATTAATAAATACTAGAGCCAGAGGTTTTTTGTAACGAAAACTTTTCGTTTATAAATTCGCAAAGTCTGTGTGTTATTGCGTTGCCGCTCCTGCAATACTCAGATCAGATTTATCGATGGATTCCTATGTAGTTTTTTCTTCTGAATTCAAATCTGAAAACGGCATTTTGATATCTCTAAACCGTCTTCGAGATAATCGACCTCAAAGTCTAAAATGTGACGTCACAATCCATTTATTTTCTGCCGACACACTAAACGTCAGCTGAAATCGTTGCTAATAAGTAGGCTAGTTTTTTAATCTCGATTTGTTAAGCAAAGCATAGGTTATTTACATTTGAGTTTGACACTTCGTGAATGTCAAACTAAATTTTAAATTATTAAGTATTAATAAAATATCAATGACATTTGATAGTGAATTTAATTATTATATTAAAATAAATAAGATGTTCAAAAATACAATTTGAGTATATTTTAAAAGCAATAATTTATTTTTATTAACAGCTTTAAAAAGGTTTATACGAGTATACTGCCTCCCCTTTAATGATAAATGGACTGTTCCATTTGTTATGAAATGAAAATTGTTATTATAGTCGGTTCGCTAAACTCGACACAACTGGCTAGTGATTTTAGTAGGTACTTTTTTTTGTTTTTTGCGAATTTTGTCAAAATTGGCAAAATTACTAATTATTTAGTACTTATTAACTATTTAGTAATTATTTTTTTGCCAAATTGGCAAAATTATTGACTAAAATCTCTAGCCAGTTGTGTCTGAGTTTAGCGAACCGACTATATGAAATAATATTGTTTGGAATAAAAAATTATGGTCTGATATGTACAATTTCATTCTTCTAATGGAAAAAATATTTGAAGATTTTTCTCAAATTATGGATACCAACAACATTTTAATTTATAACTCTTTTATTTTTAATTTGACGAAGAAAAGTTATTCTTCATAAAAAGCTCTTCATGTTCAAAAAATATGAGTTTCGATAAAGATTAAAGTACCTTTATACATAGTTCATAGCATTTAAATTAGAATGATATAATTGCACATTAAAACATAATTATTAATTCTAAACAACTTTTCATAGTAGCAATTTTCCATATTATGAATTAAAATACGTAAATAAAGAAAGTTTTCGTTTAGATAATGCTCGCATTTTCAGCTTGTTTATAATCTATTTATTTATTCAGTTAATTATTGCCACTGTGCTAATTAAATACGCCAATAAAAACAAAGATCTAAATTGATTACTCATCAGAATCTTGAAATTGAATATTTAAACTTCAATTTAGGCACTTGACAGTCGCAAAAATAATAATTTACTCATTAGTTTTCAACCTTCAAAAATTCTTATTTTCGCATTTTTCAGATTTTAATCGCTTAAAACTCGAAATTTATAAAGTTTTGAGAAAAATGACAGATCTTTTTTGTTTAGGATGACCCAAAAATGCTAAAAATATATTTTCGTGGGAAAAAGGTGATATTTTGGATTTGTTAAAAAAGTTGTTAAACAGTTTCTGCCCAAAAATTTGTTTATAGGGGATCTGATTTATTTATAGGGGATATTTGTTAACAAGAATCAGCAAAGAAACCGAGTTAGAACAGACAAAGGTAGCATTAAATCCGGACCCCGAAGGTGTCATAGGTTTTCGAAACGGACCTTCAGGGAACCTAATTGGTGACCCCTGCTCTAGACTATGTCGAGTTGGAACCGTTATTTAAGGTCAGTCGAAATTAACTCTTTCGTTACAATATCCAACATAGGGTTAGGGAGACGGCACTTAAAGAAGAAGTAGAGAAAAATATGTAAAACTAATCGTTTGAATGAATAGATATTTCCTTTGTATTATGTAATGTATGAATGAGATATTTCCTGTAATTAATTATATTATTTTGTAACCTATGTATGTTCGAAAAAAAAAATTATAAAAAAAAAAGATTAAAAAAAATAATAATAAAAAAAATATATTATAAAAAAAATAAAAAAAAAAATAAATAAATAAAAAAATAAATAAATAAATAAATCACTAAGAGGTTCTAAATCTCCGCGAGGATGTATCGGATTTAGTTCTTACCGTAGTGAAAAAAAAACAAAAAAAAAAAACAAAAAAAAACAAAAAAAAACAAAAAAAAAACAAAAATTAATATAGTTGTATTTATTAACATAGTAAGTAGGCATAGTAAGTAGGCATTGTTATTTGTAAGCTTTATTTTTTATTATTCTTTATTTTTAAGTGTATACTGGGCAATTTTATACTTATGAACGAATAATAATTTTATATGTAGTTACGTGGCTAAAGGTTCTGAACCAAGGCCAGAATCAAAACAAAAAAAAAACAAAAAAAAAAGTAGAGAAGTTCGGGAAGGCGACGTATATCCAGACTCCATAGCTTAAGAACCTAACGATTCAAATATGACGATAGCAGACCAAAATCTGTAAAAATCCTGTACGTATTTGGTTTGTCAACCAATGTAGCTAAATGGAAACTAGATATGATGTTAAAAAATGAGATTAAATAGAGAACAGAAAGTACATCATATTCGTTAAACGTTAAAATACGTTAGTTAAATTGTAATAAATAAAAATTACCTCTTTCTGACAGCGTAAATAATTAAACTCACGAATTATCGAATATAATTATCTCTTATTAAAGTTAATTACAAGACTTATTCATCTTCCAACTTCACGCAACAAAATGAAAACAAATTATAAGTCTGCTTTATCTAAATTATTTGTTTTCAGTTTGGACATGGCCTAATTTGTAAAATTATCTTTATGAAAACTGGATTTTAACAGGAGACGCTAAACGACGCAAGAGATTAGAGAAAGATAGAGGAATATTTGCGATAGGCGCGACAAGGGTGTTTCATAAAATATATTTGTTTCGAGATAAATTCGGAATATAAACTTTCCATAATTCTACCAATTGGAAATAGGTATTCGCAAACAACATTCAGTATTAATAATATAATTCAGATATTTCACTAGAGGGTAATACCCCGATCAGGAAACGAAAAATTTAACGAAAACCCCCAAAAAAATAAATGAAGGATGAAAATTTGGGAATAGGTAGGTAGTTGAAATTGTCTATTATTATATAAGAAAAAGTTTACAATTCTACATCCCCTCCATTTTACAAAAATTGGGAAATACGGGGTAAAAAATATTTTCTCGGGAGTGAAAAAATATACGTTCAAAATAGGCCCGGAATTGGATAAAATGACTAATTCTAAGGAGCTTAATTCTAAGGAACTTTTGTTCTGTAGAGTTTTTTCACTAATGATGAACAAGCTGCTGATATGAGCACATTGTGGAAATCTTAGGATATAGAAAGTCTAATGCTCACAATCTTATTGAAGGTTTTTATTTAAACAGTATTTGGGCGACCGGTTTCGGCGTTTACAGTTTATACGCCATCATCAGGTCCTTTCAGAAACTGAACAAGCTAAAGTAAATAAGCTGTTAAAATACAGTTGCCCTAGGTTAAGTTTTAGGTTTAAGTCTAACAATAAGTGACAAGTTAATAGAAAACAGAAAGCTTCACAATGGTGTTCCAGTAGACCAGTACTACTCTGATGTTAACTGTTTTAGTCAGTATATGATATCTAAAGTATTAATAATGATATTATTGGTACTTACTCTCACAAATCCAAAGTGTGTGTGAGAGAAGTCAAAGTAGTTTATTTTAATGCAGTGCAATAAGAAACACAAAAAAAAACTTTTTTTTCACTAAGTCAATAGTTTTCGAGTTATTTGCGAGTGAATATGTTCATTTTTAACAAAAAAAATCATGTTTTTGGACGGTTTTTCGTAGATAACTCAAAAAGTAAGTATTCTAGCGAAAAAAATATTCTTAGTAAAAATATAGCTTATAAAAAATTGAAAAAAAAAAAAAATGGTGTACGCGTGAGGTCTGCAGACCCAGTAGAAGCAGAGTCGTAGCTAATGAAAAGTAGGTTCTTCTTCGTCAAATTGAAATAACCAAAAAACAGAGCACTTTTCGGGGAAAATTCATTACAAATTTTTTTAAGTGGTTAAAAAAAGGTTTATTAAAAAAAACTTCTAACATTAAAAATAAGTGAGTTACGCTTAAAATATTGTTGGTCCCTTTTATTTTGTGGTAAAAAAAAATCGCTAAAATCACCCCTTAATTAGGTTCCCAAATAAAATTAATCGTTACCGCTTCACAAGTTCCTTTAAAATAGGACATTTTTTTTTATTTTGAAAACAAATGGAATTGTTCATGGAATTAACTTAAAAATCATTAGTAATACCGAAAATGTTAAAGAGTAATAAAATGTACGTTTTGCTTTTCTGAATATTTTTGCTTTTTCGTTTTCTTGTTAGACAAAAATTGGTTATGCTATGGCTGTTCAAAATTTACCTAAACTCGTGATTAGTTAGTCGTTCAAGCCATTTTAACTACAGCTTTTTCAAAAATAAGCACTTTGAACCGATGAAACTTACAGATCATATAAATAATACATAAGCAAAGTAACTTGTGAAGTGGTAATGATAAAATTTATTTGGGATGCAAATTAGGGGGTGATTTCGCGATTCTTTTTATCAAAAAAATAAAAGAGTCCAACAATATTTTGAGCGTAACTTACCTATTTTTAATTTTTTTAAAAGGTTTTTAAAAAAACAAAAGTAAACCTTTTTTTAAACACCTTCTAAAAGTTGTAACGAGTTTTCCCCGAATAGTGCTCCGTTTTTGGTTATTTCACGTTGAAATATTCGATTTGGAATTTGACGAATAAAAACCTACTTTTCGTTAGTTACAACTTTGCTTCTACTTGGTCTATATAGACTTCATGCATACACCATTTTTTCACTTTTTTATAAGCTATATTTTTGGTAAGAATATTTTTTTCAATACGATATTTACTTTTTGAGTTATATCCGTCCAAAATAATGTTTTTTTATTAAAAATAAACATATTCACTCGCAAATAACTCGAAAAGTATTGACTTAGGGAAAAAACTCTATAGAACAAAAGTTACTTAGAATTAGTCATTTTATCAAATTCCGGACTTATTATGAATGTACATTTTTCACCCCCGAGAAGGGGTATTCCTTTCCATTTTATAAGAATGAATTGGTTCAACAAAAATGTAGGAAGATAAACAATAAATTAAGATGGCGATCTTACTACCATTTAGAGCGTAATAAGCAATGTAATAAATTGCATTTCAAAGAATCAACCACTAATGTGGGAATAAAACAATACAAGCATTGTAGAACCTAGGTGAACCAGGTGAACCTGTTGTCAATCTGGTGGTATGGGAACGATATTTATTGTCGTTTTCTGTGCTACTTCGATTGATAACTTATTTTGTTTTTCGGTAGATGGCTCTAGTTCATCCGTGACATTTCTTTCTTTGCAATTCGGAAAGGCCCAAAGTATGATACGTGGAGAAATCGGAGAGAAGAGGATATGGGACTACTAACTGATGAGGAAGAAAAAACCTCCGAAACCGGTATAGACTCTTCCTGCACTCTCCGATTTAACCAGAGTATTATGCAGCTGCTGCATTTTCGTGTTGAAAATAAATTGAAAATGTTAATACATTTTAATAATACGAAGGAAGTGAAAGAAGTATATTAAAGTGTGTAAATGTATTTATTTTTATTTCCTTAGTTAAGCGCTTTCGACTGAAAAGTCATCTTCAGAGCTAATGGTCTATACCTTGACCATTAGCAAGATTTTTGTAATGTGCTAAAACCGTACACCAAATTTCATTAAAATTGACTTACTAGATTTTGCATAATAATTTTGCAATCTAAACTTTTATTTTTTAATTAAATTTTTTTAAAATCTTGCACAACAAAAACTAGAACATACAAAGATTTGTCAATTTTTTTACATATAAAGAAGTACTCCACCTATCTAATACACTTTACAGAATTGAAATTGGATTATTTAAGCAGCCTCAGCAATGTTTTAAAGTTATAAACAATTTTTTGGCTTATAAACAAATAAGTGCTGTGGCCAGGAGGGGGTGGCTCCTTTATTTAGATTGACCCAAGTTTTTTATGTATTTTGACCCGTAGAACACGAATTTTTTGGGTAACAGTTGATCCGGATGTCGATAAGATTGTTATAAACAAAGAACTTGAGGAATTACATAAAATCGATTTTTCGCTTATAAAACATTTTTTTGTATTTCTTGGGTAATTCTAAGCAAAAAATGTTCTTACAAGTTTTTTCGTAGAATGCATAGTTTTCGAGATAAACGCGGTGGAACTTTAAAAAAATCGAGAAATTGCAATTTTTGAACGCGAATAACGTTTGATTAAAAAATAAAATAGCAATTCTGCTGACAGCATTTGAAAGTTTAAGTCACATTATACCGGTTTTAATTATTTGCATTGCTAAAAATTAATTTTTTTATTATTAAACAAAGCTATTTGTTTATAAGCCAAAAAATTGTTTATACATTTAAAACCTTGCTGGGTCCCCTTAAATAATCCGATTTTAATTCTGTAAAGTGTATTAGATAGGTACAGCATCTTTTTATATGTAAAAATATTAGCTAACTTCTAAATGGTCTACTTTTTGTTCAGAAAGATTTTAAAACATTTGAACTTTTTTAAAAATATTTAGATTGCAAATTTATTATGCAAAATTTATTAGGTCGATTTTAATGAAATTTGGTACACGATTTAAGTATGTTACAAAGAATTTCCTAAGCGAATTACTAAGGTTCTAAGTGCCATGAAAGTAGTTAAAAAATATTGAATAACAACAGACGTATTTTGCCCCCTTATTTTGTATTTATTGCTATATTGCAGAAAAGATAATACTTAGACATTTTTTACCAGTCGTATATCATACAAAATTTAATTATCTTTATTTTATTTCTCTACGACTTTGTTCCAAAACGAATCGTTTTAAAGTTATAAGCAAAGAAAGCAGAAAAAAATCGATGTTTTTCGAAATTTTTAAATATATTAATTTTTTTATTAATGTTCCGGGCATATTTGAGAAGGAGCATAAGTCAATTATTATTACTGAAGGTGTCACCTAACTTTATCTGCAAAAATCTGAATGCCACCTCTCACATCTAAAAATAGACGTTTTTTCGCAGATTAATAAGCGAGACAAATAACTATGTAAAATAAGCGAGAGTAGTAAATGTAAACTAATAAATGTGATGTTCTGACTGGACGAAGTTTAACTTGATACTAACTACTACAAGTGACGTCCTGATTAGACGAATTCTAAAACGATACTTTTTCACTAATACGCGAAGGTTGAAGACTCTAAGTAAAAAAGGCGTGCAGCTACTCTCGATTACAAGTTCTTCTGTCTCACTGTTTGGTGGACAACATTAATAACTGGGTGAAAAACAGAAGAGTAGAATGGAACGACCACATAAACCGAATGACAACAAGTAGTAAGGACGGCCAGAGACGGTTCCCCAATAGGAAGACGATCAGTGGGAAGACCATGAAAACGATGGAATGACAACTTACTGGAGGCACATTGAAAAAACAGACAGAGAGTCATGTCTATATAAAAAGAAGAAAAAGAAGAAGACTACAAGTTGATACTAACTAATAAACGCAGCCACACTACTAAAATAGTAAATTGATGTGACAGAATAATAATCTGTAACATTAAAATAATAATTCTTGTGATTTATGCGTTTTATTCACTTTGTAAAGATTTTTTAGTCGGCACTGTAATATAATACAGGTTATATCGATACCGCATCCCTGGGTAGACCGCAAGTTGTAGCATAAACATTACGGTAGACCGCATATTATAGTGGCACCCATATTTGTGTTTATTTATTGATTTTCATGATACTAAAATAATTTGTATCGCACTCGTAGACCAAAGACTGGTAAAAAATAGTGATTTAATGTAGCTACCCGGAATCTTTGAAGAGGGTCAAATTTAGCGGACTGCCTAAAGCTTCTGGACTTCAGCCGTCCCATACACAAACTTCGTTCTAGGATTAAGCTGCTGCTTTTGTCGACGGTCTAATCATGCACCGCATCACTTGGCACTAACGGAGGCGTGCTGTCCCTGTCCCTGTCCCTTCCCTCTTTTCTATCCAGAACAAGACAAGTTAAATAAGAAAAATCTAAAACTCTTTATCTTTCCAGCGGTGTATTTGTCGCTAAATAACTATGTAAGGAAACATGTTTCCATCGTGTAGTGTAGAGTGTAGCTAATATTATACAGATCGTTTACTTTGTAATTAGATGTACCACATTGCAGGAATTGCTAAAATCGGCAACATTGCTTATTATTCCACTACAGTATTGATGTTTAATCGTCCATCGGCAGGTTCAAACAAATAATTTAAGTATGTTTCTTTAAGATGAACAAAATGAGCGACCGGAACAGAAGCCAGTGTATTACCATTGTGCAGTAAAACACCTAGGTCTGGATCCCGCGTATGAAAAAAAAGTTGATTAATAGCAAGCTGAAAATTTGTTAATAGCTTAAGGGTGTCTAGTCGGACAAACTTTGATATATGGGAACACTGGAACAGGGGCAGTTTTAATTGTGGAACAAGTTAAAAATTTGGAACGGTCAGACCACGAAAACGGCACATTTATTTTGTCCGACAGAATAGACTTAAACTCTCCGAACAGAGATTAAACTCTCATGCAAAAATCAGACTGCTATTTATCAGCTGTCATAATTCCTGTCATTTGAAATATTCTACACGTTCCACTCATTAAAACGCCCATTTGGTGATAAATAGCAGTCTGATTTTTGCATGAGAGTTTAATCTCTGTTCGGAGAGTTTAAGTCTATTCTGTCGGACAAAATAGATATGCCGTTTTCGTGGTCTGACCGTTCCAAATTTTTAACCTGTTCCACAATTAAAAGTCCCCTGTTCCAGTGTTCCCATATATCAAAGTTTATCCGACTAGACACCCTTTAAGCTATTAACAAATTTACAGCTTGCTATTAATCAACTTTTTTTTCATACGCGGGATCCAGACCTAACTTGGTGAATTTTTATTTGGGTGTTTTTGTTGTAAAGTTAAAATCTTCGGAGTTATAGAGCAATAATTGAAAAAAATACGATTTGTCGGCGCCATTTTGTTTATAAAAAAAGTAGCACACTATCTGCGGACTTTGCATACCTATATTATTAATATATATGATCTTATAATTCGATTCCAGCAATAAAATTGCTGGTAAATAACTTTTCCATGAATTTTGCTAATTAGCCCAGAGTAATATATCTATTATCTATATCGTATATTATTATGTTCTCACGTGCTGAAAATTGAGAAGGCTATGGTGTTTGTTCTTTATTTAGAACATGAATTAATCATGTAATTGACTGAATCGATCTAATATCCAACTGACAAGTTTGTGAAGAATACTATTTCAGTAATAGCTTTTGAACTTATAAACAACAGACTATAAAATTCAATAAACTATGTAATAGATTGCTTTACCTAAAGTTTTTAAATCATCATGGATTGCAGATTGGTTTGTAGAGTTGTTTGTAAATAAACTACAAACATTTTAGTAAATAGAGAAATTTGACGCAAATTAAAATTTTTTTTCTAGTCGGAACATCATTCTCGTGATTGCAGTTAGTAGGTCACTACGTTATTTTCAAAAATATAGTTCAACAAGCTAAAAATGCGAACATTAACATATCGAAAACTCTGTTTATTTACGTATTTAAATTCATAATATGGAAAATTGTTATTATGAAAAGTTGTTTAGAATTACAAACTATGTTTTAGTGTGCAATTGTATCCCTCTAATTTAAATATTGTGAACTATAAAGGTACTTTACTCTTGAGCGAAATTCATATTTTTCGACATTGATAAAATTTGATATAAAATCATGGTTGCATCTTCGATTTTAAACCATTCAGAGCTTTTTATGATGAATAACTTTTTTTCCTTAAGATTAATAATAAAAGAGTTATCATAAATGAAACTGATGTTGAGTATCCGTAATTTGAGAAAAATTTTCAAAAATATTTTTTTAATTCCATACTGTTCATAATAACATATTCCACATAATAATAATAATAGGTTGCAATCCAACCTATTGTTAATAAGTCTCATAAACAGATATATTTGACTGAACAACGATATAGGTCTATAATTTTTTAGGTTACATTTGTCCCCTTTTTTTGTTTAAGAGTTACTACCAGACTCTCGTTCCAGTCTTTAAGGATTTGCTATTATGGAGACATCTATTAAATAACTCTGTTAGTATAGGGATTGTTACTGTCTTGCTTGCTTTCAAGAGCTCCGCAATTATACCGTCGTGTCCTAGAGCTTGAAAGAAAAAAACCAATGTTCGCCTTGGCCTAGCTCAGTCTCCCAAGGTGTGTGTTAGTCTTGTCCTAACCTTAGATATGAACTTTGAAAATTCATAATGGAAGCAAACAAAACAATATTTTAACCAATCATGTTTATTGTTCAATAAAGAGATAATAAAAATATGACTTATTACAGTGGGTGATCAAGTTATTAGAGCCACCTCAGAAAATTTTACTTTTGGTTTAATAATTGTATGTAAGTTTTTTCTTTACACGGTCCACAGTTGCCTTTGAAACTTTAGAAATGGATGCTGTGTATCTGTTGGAGTAATTAGTGTTGAATAATAAAAATTTTATTTCTGCTATTTTCCTTAGTGAGATATCTTTGGCATTTCCCATGATTTTCTGGTTCCACTAGTGTAACGAACGTGCAATGTTTTTTAAATTCACAAAAAATAGTATAGGACTGTCATAATATCACTAGAGAGCAATGGAAACTCTCAAAGTTTATTATACGTCCAAACACCAATAATGCAAAATAATATGCACACGAGTTGCAAGCTAGTCTGGGCAGCACTAACAAACAATGGCATCTCAGTCACGCATTACCACGCATGCGTGTTGCCACTACTGCCAGACTATTTATTACACTTTCATAAAGTGTAATAAGATAGTCAAATGGAAACAAACGCACTAATATATTACACAGCTCAATTATATACCCTTTCTGTAAAACATTGAATTTTACTTGGTGGTTCAAATAATTTGATCACCCACTGTAAATGCATTAACAAATATATTCAAATTCTTGCCAAAACTAACAATTTCTGGATTATACTTATGTATGGCTTGGGGTATTTGATGGTAGATCCTCTTGATGTTGGATGGTACAGCTGTAGACTTGTAGACCTGGGCAGATGTTGTGGCCCTAGGTCGCTGCAACTAGAGATGTCGGGTGCTGCTGTCTGTTCGATGCATCTTGTTGTCTTGGCCTTTAAGTGTGCATCACCGTTGATGAAGGCAGGTGGCTCCCGAAGGGAGAAAAGTGATTTCTATCCAAAAACTAGAATACAAAATGTGCATAAGTTTTGACATCAAGAAAAAGGTACCTTGCCAAAAAGTATTCAAAATGTAGCAGATGGCAAGGGGTAAATTAAATGGAATCAAGATTGATTATTACTAGTTAAAATTTGATTACTAAACGCATATTAATAGATAAAATGAAATATCAGAACACATGCTTTTAGAAGATGGGAGGTTAGGTATAAAAAATACTATAAAAACTATTATAAAAAGCTAGGTATGCATATAGGGATATAATGATTGTAATTAATATGAATTCTTACCCCAAGAGAGAGATCGTCTGGAAATAAATAGCTGGTATCAGCCTTGTAATTGGCTTTTATAGCGAAATTAATTTTCCACCAGTCTGTGTTGTTGAGAGACGAAGTGTCATTGTCATATCAGCGAAACACACACAGAAAGTGAAATTTGAAATAACGACTAAGTAAGTATGAAGTAATGAACACAGAACACAAGTTTAGATCAGATGCTAGAATGTAAGATTATGAAGTATGTTCAGTATGACTTAGATGAAAAGAGAGTTGCCTATAGAACGGGCGCCAAACAGGTTTTTAACGGAAAAACAAGTTAAAACGTATACTGAAGATAATTATTAATGAAAATAAAGTAAAATAATTATTTAAAAATAAAATAGCAAAGATGTGACGTTTGTAACGTTACAAGCTTTACTATGTTTTATGATTAACTATTTAGATGGGAAATAAGTCACAATTAAATTGAAAAAATAATTTTATTAACGTTTCGAAGCCGAAATCGGGCTTCGTTGTCAAAATACAAAATACTATTAAAATAAACAAAAATGTTGTTGCTAAGTAAAAAAAATTCTTCTAATAATTTATTTTATCGCCAACCGTCACTAAAGTCATTCATTATTGTACTCATTTGCGGCATTAAAGTATCACTTTATTGTATTGAAAGAAGAATTTTACTTTACCTGCCGCGATTAATCAAATTAACTGAGATTGAATGTAAGCGGTCGATGGCAGTAATCGATTATTTATTTGAGTGAACTTAAAATTTATTTACGTTAATTATTAAAAATATTGCACAAAACTTACGTTATTATTAATTAAATTTATGTCAGAAAGTGAAATTCTGTAGTATTTTGCAATTATATTCATAAAACATAAATCGAAACTTTACAGATTTAGTAATTAGGTACTTATTCAATATTGATTACTTGAACAACTATCGATTAAACATTGAAATCGGCCATCATGCAAACTGTCATCGTCATTACTATCATACAAAATTTTTATTTCGTCTAAAATTAATAAAATTCTTAAATCTTTTAAGTTTTGTATTAATGCAAATATATTATGAAATGGTGTTTTTGTTAATTCGATTATATATAGGACGGTGACAGATATTAATGATAATTTGTTAGCAAATATATTTATTTAGATTTTCTACTATTCATCAAGGGAAAAGCAACTGCGCTGCGAAGGTTACACTTCATAAACAATAACGTAACTATTAACGGTATTTTTAATGTTTGATATTTTATTTTAAGTATTAAAATTGGTTTAATATATAAATAAAAATACGATTAAACTGTTTAAAATATATTTATTTCGTTGAAATTATAATAATAGAAGTATAACGTCTTACGTGCGTAACAAGTACACACACTCTTTTTTCATTAGGATGTAATTAAGTAAGTGTTAATGTTTTTTATGATTGGCGATAAAATTTTGTATGCACCACGTCAGTAAAGACTCTTTATCGAACTCGTCTGTTATTCGCCTCGATCGCTAACGCTCGCTCTGCTCATAATACCAGACTCGTTTGATAAAGAGTAACTTCACTGACTTGGTACATAAATAACTATAATCTGACTCATTTATATTGGCAATTCAGACGTATATTATACATTTTAAAGTAGAAGACTTTAAAATTATATCGCCAATATTTATAAGTTGCGTTCCTGGGACGACTTTACTAAAAGATAGTTCATTTGATTACATAAAATCAATCCAAAATCAAGAATATCCGTCACAAAAAAATCATAGCATGTGATCTGTCTTTAAAAAGACAACCAAATGCAACGATGACAGTAAAATTCTCGCGTTGGAGATTCCATAGTAAATCACGAGGGAAAACCAGGAAAAAACCTCGTGATACTATCCCGACATCGTAAGTATTTGGTCTTACATTTAATTTACTTTCAAAAAACTAATACCAAATTCTGACTTTAATATGTTTAAATTATAAATAATATTAATAATACATAGATATACAATGAGTAATACTAAATTATAAAATTTTTATTAACTCGATATGTTATTGACTTACTAATCGTGGTATTTTCTTTCTATTGACTTCCTCTTTTAGTATGGGTAACCACATCCTACTGCATTCTACCGAGGAATTTGCGACACAATTGGTTTCACTTAGCATAATTAGAGCTGCTTCTTTGATTTTTCTCTTTTTACTATCTGATTCTTTCAGGACTATACTTGAATCTCTCCACTGAACTCTATGTTCATTATCCCATGCATGTTGACATATTTGAGATCTATCAAATTCTCTATTTTTAATATAAGACTGATGTTCACTTATTCTAACGTTTAATGGTCTTGATGTTTCACCTACATAAAATTGTTCGCATTCACAAGGTATTTTATAAATGCAATTCTTTGTTCTTTCTTGTTCATTGTTAGGTTTAGTTTTAGATAGAATAGATCTCAATGTGTTTGTTGTTTTGAATGTTGTTAAAATGTTGAATTTATTTCCTATTGTTTTAAGTTTCTCGGATAGTCCTTTTATATATGATATTAATATTTTCCTCGTATTATTTCTTGTGAATGTTGTAGGATCCCGTTCTAAGTTGTTCTGTTCCATTCGATCCAATCTTGACAATTCCTTATTTATAAACGATAAAGGATAATCATTTTTTAATAAAAGATATGTTAACAGTTGTTTTTCTTCTAAAAATGAATTTTCGTTAGAACAAGTAATTTTGGCTCTATCATATAAGGATTTAATGATTCCCTTTTTAACGTTGATGTTGTGATTTGATTTGTAATTGAGATATCTGTTGGTGTGTGTTGGTTTTCTATACACTTGAGTCTCATATCCAGTATCCTTCTTTGAGACTAAAACATCGAGGAAAGGCAAAGTGTTATTGTATTTTTTTTCCATTGTAAATTTTATTATCTCTTCTTGATCGTTTATAATATTCAGAAATGTATCCAACAATTCTGATCTATGAAGCCATATTGAAAACACATCATCTACATATATCCACCATACTGTGGGTTTTAAATTTTGTTTAGAAATGATATTAGTTTCGAAATCCTCCATAAATATATTAGCCAATAATGGAGATAAAGAAGAGCCCATTGCTAGACCAAAATTTTGTTTATAGAATTCATTATTTAGTTGAAAATAGGTATTATTAGTACATAATGTTAATAACTCCATTATAGCTGATACATTTAGTCTTGTCCTAGTTGTCAATGTATTATCATTCTCTAATTTCGTTTTGATTATGTTTAAAGTTTTATCTAATGGCACATTTGTAAAGAAACTGTTTATGTCAAAACTTACTAAAATATTATTTGTGTACAAGAATTCATCTGTACTCAGTAGATATATCTTAAAAACACCCTGTAATTATCTACGATAATTACTTTCAGTTATTTATGTCATCATAACAATATTACAACCTTCATTCGATTATATAAATATTGTTATCCTAGATCACGATTCACTAATAATTGCAGAGTCAATTATAAACACTTTTCATGGTCGATGCTGAATAGGCATTTCTAAATATATAAACAGCAAAACTATAACAAGGGAATTCTTATTATTATATTAGACATTCGTCATTATATTTTGGTGATCAGACGTAATATTTCCACATTAAAGATAGTGTCTCTTTCTTCACGAGACGTTCTTTGGGTGCGGTGCTACCAGCTTATGCTCATGCGAGTGTAAATAAAACAACTCAAGAAGTAAAAGCGTATCAATTATTCCACCCCTCGGATAAGGGATAACCACCCTCACCGGGAGAAGATAGCCTTAATGCCAGGGCTGTCATATGGCGATCCAAGACCAGGCGAGAACTCAGAACTAGCAGTCTAGAACGAGAAATGAGAAAACACGTCAATGTTCAGGCACCTAGACCACCTTAGACAACAGTGTGGTATGTAAAATGGATGGAGACATCAGGCCGACGCGGAGCTGAAAAGGGAATAGTATGGAGATGGAACATCGTGGGACAATGGAAAATGGACAATGCTATGGAACGTGCAGCGAGGACTTGTGATACGAACAAAGACGTGTAAAAGTGGTAAGTCCATATTAGCTATTTTTATGGTATTTCCTGATTAATATAAAGTATAAAGTATAAACATTATGTGCTACCTTAATTACATTAATATATGTTTCAAGTTTACCTATTTTTACTTAATTATTCTATTCTATTACCAATATTTATCAATATACAAAGATTTTTTTTTACCCTCATATTAAGTTATTATAGGACGCAATGATACAATTTTATATGATTTTTTTTACATATTTATCAACGTATACTTTATCCTTGCTGACTTTTATTCATTTATTATTTGACTACTGATTTTTAGTACATTTTTGCAATTTTTTATGATTTTAATATTTGCTATCGTAAATATACCTATCAAAATAAATATACGATATATAACAAATATACGCTATATGCATAATACATTTAAATTATTATTCTAACTACTTATTTACAAGGGTTAATATAACGTTATTTATTTTTGAATTTTTTATTACCACTGCAATTTTTACATACTTTTTACCATATATTGACGTATTATTTTATCTCCATATATTTTTTACTATATATCTATATACTACATATCTATATACACCGTAAGACTATCGAATTTATATTTTCGCTAAGAAGTGCAGAAGCTGGAAAAAAGAAAAAAAATTATGTATAAATGAGTAGCAACAAAGTTACTTGGGAAGATTTTGTCAAAATAGTTGAGGAAATTGCACAAGAAATAGACAGGCAAAGCAGAAGAGTCTTAAAGAAAAAAGTTCCGAAATCTAAGGACATAAAGGAAGAAGTGACGACACAGCTAATTAAAGCTTATAACAAGTTCACGCAATTGACTAGGAAAAACTGGGAAGCACTTTCGGACAAACAAAGGGAATCGTGCAACAAATATTTTGGGAAAATCAGAGACAAAGTTATACGCTCATTTCAAGCAGTAAATGTGAGAACAGTGGTTCCAAGTTCAATACATCAACCAATCGACAAGGAAGTTGAAGAGGAACAAAGCGATGAGGAAATAGAAGAAGGAAAAAGCGACGAGGAAGGAGAAGAAGAAATAATTAACGACGGAATAAAAGAGGAAAAAGGTGACATAAAACAAGATATAACAATATTAAACATGGCTTTGACAATCAATGAATTTTTGAATATCGCAAGCAAGATATTGCCCAACGAGTTCGATGGAAGCGCAGGGAAATTACAACCATTTTTAGACGCATTAGAACTACTTGGAAAATTGGCAGAAGGTCATGAAGACACAGCTGTAACGCTAATAAAAACGCGACTCACCAATAAGGCTAGGAACCTAATAACCACAGAAGATACGATTCCACGGATAGCTGAAGCACTAAAGAAAGAATTAAAAGGTGATAATCCGAAGAATCTAATAGCCAAATTAGCCAAAAAAAGGCAAGGGCATAGAGATGCAGCAGTGTACGCATCTGAAGTGGAAGAGTTAGCAGAACAATTAAAAGTAGCATACATAGCGGAAGGAATGCCACTTGACTCAGCAAAGAAATATACGACGGAAGCAGTAGTAACAACAATGACACGAAACGCTAATGCAGAGAAAGCTAAGCTAATACTGGAAGCAGGTAACTTTACATCACCGCAGGAAGTAGTATCTAAATTTTTGTCGATCGATACGACTGAAGAAAATGCACAAGGAAGAGTCTTAAATTATAGGACAAACTACGAGAATAGGAGAGGACAGCAGCAATACAGAAGAGGATACCATAACAAATATGACAGAGGAAGAAGAAATAACTTCGGACAACGGAACGAAGGAGAAGCAACGGACAATCAACGAAATTATTCGAACAGAGGATACAGACAATTTAACAATCAAACATACAGAGGAAACCAGAGAGGCGGACGTAACAGGAACGTAAGGTTACTAGAAATAGAGGACAGTCAAGAAGAGCAAGAAAACCAGCAGTTGGGGTTTTAAATGAACAAGAAGTTGGAAGCACACAGGCAGAAATAAATTATAACATTTACAACTTCGACCTAAACCTAACGAACTTTGTACGAATGAAAACAGGAATTCTTGAAAACACAAGCACTTTTATCATAGACACAGGAGCTGACATTTCAATACTAAAATGTTCACAAGATTTTATGAACGAACAGGTGAAACCAAACACAAAGGCGAAAATAAAAGGAGTCACTAAAGGAGAGTTGCAAACAATGGGAGAAGTTGAGACAACACTCGAAGTAAAAGGAACTCGATTCGAACACATCTTTCAATTGGTAGAACCTAACTTTCCAATTCCAACAGACGGAATCATTGGGAGAGACTTTATTTCTAACTTTCAATGTATACTAGATTACGCAAACCTTAAAATGCACATTAAAGAGGACAACGATTGTTACATTAGTACGAAAATTCTGGATAATATAGACAATGACACCATAATAATACCGCCTAGATGTGAAATTTACAGAATCGTAAAAATTTTTCAAACGTTAAAGAAAGACAGGATAGTGGAACAGCAAGAAATACAACCAGGAATATTCATAGCAAGAGCAATTATTTCAAGTAATAATCCATACATCAAAATTTTGAACACAACGTACGAAACAGTAAATGTAGACGCAAGCACAATCAGGACGTTGGATATTAAACTATTCAATATATATAGGCTAGTCAACGACAGCAAGGACAGAAAAAAAGAATTACGAGAATCACTGAAATTAGACATACCAGAATACATACGAGACAACTTAGTATCGTTATGCGAGGAATATTCAGACATATTCGCCCTAAGGCATGATATGTTAACCTGTAACAATTTCTACGAACAAAAACTAAGAGTTAAAGACCAAACTCCGGTATATATCAAGAATTATAGGACACCTCATGCGCAAACAGAGGAATTAAATCGATAAGTACAAAACCTAAGAGACCAAGGAATCATAGAACCATCTACATCCGAGTACAACAGCCCAGTAGTACTGGTACCGAAAAAAGCTATAGATGGAGGAAAAGCATGGAGATTATGCATAGATTTTAGACAACTGAACAAGAAGATAGTTACAGACAAATTTCCATTACCAAGAATAGATTCGATATTAGATCAACTAGGAAGAGCAAAATGGTTTTCAGTTATAGACTTAATGTCAGGCTTTCACCAGATACCATTAGAAAAATCATCGAGAAAATACACATCGTTCAGCACAGAAAATGGAGCATTTCAATTTACCAGATTACCTTTTGGATTAAATGTAAGCCCAAATAGCTTTTCAAGAATGATGTCAATAGCATTTTCAGGATTAACACCAGACAAAGCATTTCTTTACATGGACGATATCGTAGTAATTGGAATATCCGAAAAACATCACTTAGACAACCTGAAAAAGACATTCGAGACATGTCGAAAATTCAATTTGAAACTTAACCCAGGAAAATGTCAATTCTTTAGAAGGGAAGTAACATATTTAGGACATGATCTTTCTCAAGAGGGAGTATCACCAGACAAAGCGAAGTATGCAGCAATTGAACAATATCCGACACCTAAGACAGCGGAAGAAACAAAGAGATTTGTAGCATTTTGCAACTATTACAGACGTTTTATTAAAAATTTTGCGGAAATATGCAGACCACTCAACAAATTATCGAGGAAAGGAGTAGAATTTTCGTGGACCGAGGAGTGTGAAAAAGCATTCAAAAAGCTTAAAGCATCTCTGACGAAACCACCAATTTTAAAATATCCTGATTTCAACAAACAGTTTATCTTAACAACAGACGCATCCAATGAGAGTTGTTCAGCAATCCTAAGTCAAGATTATAACGGAATTGACCTACCTATAGCATATGCATCAAGAAGTTTTAGTAAAGGAGAATGTAATAAACCTATAATCGTTAAGGAATTACTAGCGATTCATTGGGAAATTAATTATTTTAAATGTTATCTATATGGAGCACCAACATTCAAAGTAAAAACAGACCATAAACCTTTGACACACCTATTTGCAATGAAAGAACCAACCTCAAAACTCACGAGGATCAGATTAGACCTAGAAGAATATGACTTCGAAATAGAATATATAACAGGGAAAAGTAACTACGCAGACAGCCTTTCAAGAATAACATTGCATCAACTAAAAAACCTATGCATAGACAACGCCCATATACTAGCTATAACAAGAGCTCAAGCAAAAGAAAAGGAGAAAGAAGCAAGACAAACAAAGGCTGAAAGTGAACTCGCACTACAGCCAGAAGCCACCAAACAGACAGTAAGGAAGGTACTAAATAATTTAGAGGCGCATAGACTACCAATTTTGTCCTTTGGAGCAGAACTAATCTCACCAAGACTGAGCATTAGGGCCAAAAACAAAATAAAATGCAGCAAAAGCATAGCCACAGGATTGAATCGTTTCGATTTAAACCAAGCGTTGGTACAGCTTGATAAGCTGGCGGTAGAGAATGCAGTACGTAAAGTAAAAATATACGTAAATGATATTATTTTTAAAATGTGCACAATTGATGAATTTATTAAAGAAGGAAATAAAAAATTGAAGAATATAGAAATATACATATGTGAAGTACCAGAAACAATAAAAGATGACAAAGAAAAACACAGATTAATAGGAGAATACCATAATCACCCGATGTTCGGAGGACACGTAGGGAATAACAGACTAATTAAGAAGCTAAAGGCAAGATTCCGATGGAAAAATTTGGAAAAAGACGTAAGAAAATACGTAAAACAATGCCACAAATGTCAAATTAACAAACCGAAAAGAACACATGTCGAAGAGTTCGTGATATCGGACACATCTTCCAAACCATGGGACATAGTATACATAGATACAATAGGTCCATTCACGAGAAGTAATGAAGGTAATAAATACTGTATCACAATGTTGTGTGAACTGACAAAATACGCGGTCAGCATACCAGTGTGCAATAAAGAAGCAGAGACAATAGCAAGAGGAATCTTTGATCATTTCATACCAACATACGGACTCATGAAGCAAATAAGAACAGACCAAGGCACAGAGTATAAGAACGAAGTAATGCAGGAATTAACAAAGCTATTAAAAATAGAACACAACTTTTCAACGGCATACCACCCACAGTCCATTGGAAGTTGCGAAAAACTACACAGAACGTTGAACGAGTACGTAAGAGCATTCATAGACGAAGACAGAGAAAATTGGGATGTGTGTTGCAGAATGTTCACATACTGCTACAATACAACCCCTAACGCGTATCATGGATACACACCGTTCGAACTGTTATATGGCAGGAAGGTTAACCTACCGGAAGACCTTACACATGAGATTCAACCATGTTACAATATAGATGCCTACTACAATGAGTTACGATACAAACTACAAAGCGCACACGAAAGAGCCAGAACCTTCTTATTAAAACACAAAAAAGAGCGGCAAGAAAAGAATAAGCTCAAAGCAACACCACAACACTTTAAAATAGGAGACCTAGTCCTTGTAAAAAGGGAAGAGAATGGTAAGTTTGATAGTCTTTATGTAGGTCCTTTCACGATAACAGAAGTAAATAACGTTAATTGTAAAATCAGAACAGAAAACAATAAAATCAAGGAAATACATAAGAATAGATTATATGCTTACAATCCGAAAACACAGTGAGTGACAAGTGTTACGAAACAATGTTGTTAAACGAACATTTTATATTATTTATGTATTTGCGTAGGCTTAGGAAGTTTGTATATAAAATAAATTTTTTGTATTGATTACAACACAGTATGGGTTGGTAGCACGACTTGCAAATTTCCCTCCCCGTAGTCGGAAAATTCCTAAAAAGGGAAGGTGTACAAGAATTCATCTGTACTCAGTAGATATATCTTAAAAACACCCTGTAATTATCTACGATAATTACTTTCAGTTATTTATGTCATCATAACAATATTACAACCTTCATTCGATTATATAAATATTGTTATCCTAGATCACGATTCACTAATAATTGCAGAGTCAATTATAAACACTTTTCATGGTCGATGCTGAATAGGCATTTCTAAATATATAAACAGCAAAACTATAACAAGGGAATTCTTATTATTATATTAGACATTCGTCATTCTATTTTGGTGATCAGACGTAATATTTCCACATTAAAGATAGTGTCTCTTTCTTCACGAGACGTTCTTTGGGTGCGGTGCTACCAGCTTATGCTCATGCGAGTGTAAATAAAACAACTCAAGAAGTAAAAGCGTATCAATTATTCCACCCCTCGGATAAGGGATAACCACCCTCACCGGGAGAAGATAGCCTTAATGCCAGGGCTGTCATATTTGGATTAAATTCAATAGTTGATAATTTGTTTAAAAAATGTTTTGTATTTTTTATATATGTGTCATCATTATTAGCAAATGGTTTTATAATGTTTAATAAAAATTTTGATAGTTCACTACAAGGAGAATTGTAAATATTGGCGATATAATTTTAAAGTCTTCTACTTTAAAATGTATAATATACGTCTGAATTGCCAATAAAAATGAGTCAGATTAAATAAATTATTAGAAGATTTTTTTTACTTAGCAACAACATTTTTGTTTATTTTAATAGTATTTTGTATTTTGACAACGAAACCCGATTTGGGCTTCGAAGCATTAATAAAATTATTTTTTCAATTTAATTGTGGCTTATTTCCCATCTAAATAGTTAATCATAAAAATGCCACAAGGAAATAGCTTCAGAACAATATTATTTTTTAGTTCTTTTAAAGCTCTTGACGTTCTCCTTTGTTGATTCATTAGGCGAGCTTTGTGAGCTGTACAAGGTTTTGTAGAAATCTTCGACTATTTTCGTTATTTTATGTATGTCCTTCTCTTCCTGATTATTGTTGTCTTTAATCGTAAGATAACCATAATAAGTTATAGTTCGTAACTACACAATCGAACCAAATAATGTACTAGTATGACATAAAATATCTTCTGCACATTTCACCCGTTCTGACAAACCTATTATTTCTTTATCCGAGAGAACACCAGTACAGCTGAAAAAAAAACGCAAAGTAGCACATAAATGGAAAAGAAGGATCAAAGAAATATAATCCAGGTTGGAATCTTTCCTCGTTCTTCCGGCTCAGTGAGTATATCCAAGGTTAATGTCTTACGAAAACAAAAGCTCTCATGTTCTATGGTCTAAACAAGGGCGATAAGAAATTCCATTGCCAATGAAAATAATCATTTAAAGTCATATAAAGGATTTACTAGTCATAAAAATGTTAAATCGTTTATTATCAAATTATTGATAGTATAGTAAGCGAAAACGTTAAGACCAGTCATTTTGTTTTGTAAAATATCTTTACAAAAATACTTCAAGTATTATTTAAAATTATTAAGTAAAAATTACATTTTTAAGTAACTAACGTTTGACGTTTCGATTTCTTGGCATAGTTGACATAGGTCTTGTAGGACAAAACAAGTGTGTGATTGATTGAAAAAAATTGTTTGAGGGTGATACTCCTTCTACCGATTAGTGATTTATCTCTTGCTATTTTGACCACATAACCATGCTTATGTGGTTATCCCATTCCTTTTTCTATTTAGTATCCATTCGTTTATACACAATACGTAATACGTTGCATTCTTTTCTAATGCTTTCTCAGCTTATTTCCTGTAAATCTTCTGAGTACTATCATCTCTACCATTTCCAGTAGTCTTTGCATTCTGGCTGCATCGGGTTTTGTTTCTGATGCATATGTTATCTGGTCTTGTACTGTATAAATATTGACTTCATCTCATTGTTGCAGCAGTCTATTTGCTTTTTGTACTTGATTTCACATTTCTTTGTTCAGGTCTCCATAGCTGGACAATGTCTGGCCAAGGTCCAATATCAAAGGTATTTTATTTTACTAGTTCAATACTGATGACAAATTATATGATGACACTTTACACTGGCCCCAGGAGTTAGACAAGATATTAATTCCTGTTTAAGGTCTTCTAAATTAAAATTATACGAAGAATCCGTATAAGCCACAACAAACTTACACACAACTTCCTAATGACATCAGATAATATCCGGCCTATCTATCAAACATACCAGTGTCAATTAACAGTGAAACACACTCTTACCGAATGTCATCAATTCAATAAAATTCCCTCATCTTCCTTAGTCTCAGCATCCGTATGGCTTGCAAATTGTAGAAGCCTCGGAGGTGTAACCAGAGAAGGTGCCCATTGTTTTCAGTCTGGTGGGATGTAGAGTAATATTTTTAATGTTATTTTATGTGCTATTAGATTGAAAACTTAGTCTTTTGTCATCAATTCAGTTTAGAGTTTAGACGAGACGATAGCTAACTTTCAAACCTTAGCTGACATTCTTAGTGATTCCAACCAGTTACCCAGAGTTCTTCAGCGTTTTAGAAAAATATAATTGTATCATAAACTCTAAAATATTTTTATATGACATATGATGAATGTTATTATCTTCTTCTTTATGTGCCATGCTCGATTATAGAGCGTTGACTATCGAATTGGCTTTAGTAATTTTGTTGCCGGCAGCTTGGAAAAGAGATGCAGAGGATCTGTTAAACCATTCTCTCAAGTTTGTAAGCCATGATGTTCTTCTTCAACCTGGCCCTCTTCTTTCGTCTACCTTGTCTTATGTTATTAAATAATGGATTATATTATATCTCTTTGGGTGTCGCATAACAAGGCCAAAATATTCAACTTTACGATATAATGCTATTACACATGTTGTTTGCGTTGAAAATGTGAAAAAAAAATTCTCAAAAAAGCCCTAAAAAAGAATGAGCAAACCTGGTATGGCTGAGAAAACTTTAAAAGTAATAAAAGAACGAAAACAAAAAACTTCCTCGCCAGTACAGGGAATTTAACAAGCGAATTAAAGAAAAAGTGTCTACGGGGAACTGAATTTCACGTGGTTGTGACGAGGACCGTTGTGCTCGTCACATTCAAGATTCAAGATAATTTTAATTTTTTCATTAACAAAAAAAAAAAGAAAAAATAACCGGAACAATGCAGCACAATCTTCTCCATGATAACAAGATACCACTTTTGATTATGTGGGCCCAGTTGCTCGACTCGTTGCTTTTGTCTTTACATTTTTTTCAAATAAAAGTCAATACTTTTCGACTCTCTCGCAAGTGAAAATGTCAATTTTTTAAACGGTTATTTATTTCAAGATACTCAAAAAGTAGGTATTTTATCAAAAAAGAGAATTACAAAAATGTAGCCTATAAAAAACAAAAAGAATGGTGGATTTATTGTGTCTGTAGTCTCAACATAAATGGAGAAATACATAGCTTAGAGGAAAGTCACCAATTATGGATAACATTTTGTTTTGGTGATATAAAAAATATCTTTATAGAAATGAAAACAGTTTAATGTTGACAAATCAGTCATACATTTTTATGTAGTAATTAAAAGCCTTCTATTAAATAACGTGTGATCCAAAATTATTGTCACCATAGGTGGCTCTGAACGACAGAGATAGCTATACAGTGCATGTCTATTATTAATTCAGATATACTTTCCAGTTTACGTCAACTTTGACAGATACTTGTCAGTGTACGTACGTCAACTTAAAAAACACTATAATTGAACATAAAAAGTAGCAGAGGAAGCAAAAATTTAATTTTATACTAATTAAAAGGTCTTGAGATTGGGTATCTTTTCAACCTGTTTTTAATCTTTATTCTTTGTTTGGAAAAGTGATCATAACAACACTGAATATAGCCGCAGTTGGCCGTGACGTCACACTCCGGCGGTCTTTCAGATTAAAACAAGACATACTTACGTAATTTTTTGCACAGATAGCTTTGATCCCAATAATAATTGTGGATCGCTCGTTATCTTAATTAACAAAAAAAAAATCGAACAAAAAAAAACAAAATCCCAAATGAGTAACCAAATATGGAATAGGTACCCATATATGGAATATAGGCATAAACCAACATAGCAATAACAAAAATCTTAATTCACATGCAGATATCACAGACCCACGTATTAAACTCTGGCCCCGTACAATCATAATGATTTGTACATTAGTTCAAACTAGTATCAACATTTTTTCAAGTCGTAATGTTTTAATTCCAGAAGGTCATAAAATATTAAAATAAAGGTACTATAGATATACTCAATAGCATAACAAGTCTGTATTCATGCATAATAACCAATAATACTCGTTGAATACTCTGCGAGACGATAAAACAAAACGCGCCTGCCAGACACGTATCGTTCGCGAATCTGACACAGAGGTGTGAATACCATAATAAAGGGAGCGACTGAAATAGAAGATGGTCTTGTAGTGCGCTTCCAACTTATATTTTCGGAGAAATCAAAGCATTCTATTGAAATTTAGTGCTTTCTCATCAAACATGACAAAATTGAAAGTTTCAATGTGAAACATGAAGAAACCAATGCATTTTTCTTAGAATACTTATAGAACATCTTTTGTAACTTGAAAAAATCTTAATTTTTATTTTTTATAAAACTCCCCAGCAGCTATCCTAAGACAGTTATGACAAAAATAAGGTTGGTCCGTATTTTAAATTAGTCCGTATAACAGAAGCGAGCAACCTGACTTAGCAACTTTTTGCTCGGCACTGCACGGACTTATCACGTTATTCCCTGTACAGTATATTTTTCCTATTAAATATTTCCTAACGTATCGTGTTTTTGTCCTGAGAGGTATATTTATTTACAACAAAATCTAACATTTTGTATAGGGTAAGTTAATATCTTAAATTCGCAAAAACTTCACTTAACCCGTTTTCCCTGTACCCTTCATATGCATATTTTGCCCCACAATTACACAGTTGGTACATCTAATTTATTTGGTTAGACCAACATATTTTTTTAAGTCCAAAAAGACCTTAAAACCGTTCACTAATTGTCTTTCTCTCCGCAGAAGTCTTTAACAAAGAGGTTAATTTCCTAATTAGACCAATTAATTTTTAACCAATAAATCCTGCGCCGGAATCCGAACTCTAACGCTTTCGGAATGATTAAATGTTATTTTCTTTTAACCGTGAAACACAAAAGCAATGCGAAACAGCTCTGCATGGTCGGAACACAAAAGAAACGAAAGCAAACAGATAAATAATAAAATAGCCTACATGCCTGTTTTATGTTAGAAAAATACAAACAATCGCGTATTTTATATATTTTCAAATAACGTAATGTATGTACACTGAAACCTCGATAACTCGGATTAATCGGGACCACGGCCGATCCGGGTTAGCCGGAGAATATGGTAAAAATTAATAAAATACGGTATACCTACAGATACACTCCGTTATAATTGAAATATGACTGTTCTACACACACTACGGTCACAGTCGGAACGATGTTATGTTCTTTAAGAACAATGGAGGATAAGACCATTGTTTAACAAAGAATTTTTTAAATAGTCTTTTATTCTTTTTTAAACAATGCTAAGACAGTTTGAAATAAATAAAGGAATAACAGGTGCCTGCTGTTTCCGATAATCCGAGTAAATGAACGTCGCTCTGCCGCCGTGTGCCATGAGTCATTTTTACTATCGTATAGTTCAAATTACACAAATACCCATTATCTCTCACATATTATGTTACATACATTTTTATTGTTGAAATTTTTGTCTGATGAAAATCGGTCCGGGTTAGCTGGACTTCCGGGTTATCGGGGGCCGACTTATCGGGGTTCCACTGTACTTCTAAACACAATCAAAGCATCAAAAAAATCTTTTATTTGCATATATTTTTCAAAGTTCTATTTTTTCTTAGCCTTCTATCGTCAATTTGTTTCATTTATTGTTCTGTGCAATCACAGGGGATATTAATGGCATAAACTATAATACAAGTAATATAACTTAAATAAACCAGATACATAGACTTTCTTTATATTCATTGAGATGTTATGCTTCTTTCTTGTATCTTCGTATAGTTTCCACTATTGAGTTAGTGTATGTTTCATGGAAAGAGTTGTTTTTTAATTTTCGCACATTGGTGACACAGTTCAAGTAAAGAGGTGTTTATGGGTTAAGTTAAGGTACGTATCCATACAAGGGTGATCCGCGCTCGGTGTAGCTGCTCAAATGGATACGGCATGTGCTCCCCTACACCGGTTGAATTAAAGAGGGTAAGCGCCGAGCGGCGATCACCAACGTATCCAAAATGTGGAGCTGCTACACCGAGCACGGATCACCCTTGTACGGATACGTACCTTTAGTCACCTCAGGTTCCCGGACGACATAGTCATGATAACAGATCGCATTGATCACGCCATCTAAATGTGCGAAAGGCTCTACCATTCCTCTACACAGGTGAGTTTAAAAATCAACCACTCAAAAACACAAGTGATGACAAACCTCGTTCTGAGTGAGAACATCAACATAGCTGGAACAAGTATAGAACAAACATCAGGATACAAATATCTGGGGTACGAAATTCGTTTAAGTAGATACAGCCAGACCAAGTAATTAATACGTAGAATAGTCTTGGGCGGCTTATGGAAAGCTAAGAGACGTTTTTAAATCAGCTCTTCCCAATTGCTTAAAGAGAAAGGTTTTTGATTAATGTGTGCTGTCGGTTCTAACCTATGGTGCGGAAAGGCTAACACTGACTAAGACTTTCGCAAACAAAGATCGAACAACACAGAGAGCAATGAAAGGGTCCATGTTGGGATTAACCCTAAGAGACCGAATAACCAACACATAATTGCGCCGTAGATCGGGAGTAACCGACTCAATCAAGAGAATATCGACCTTGAAATGGAAGGGCATATCGCGCGAACGAAGGACGGCAAATGGATGAAACGTATTCTTGAGTGGAGACCCAGACAGGTCTCGAAGCAGAGGACGACCACCAACAAGATGGACAGATTACCTGAAGCAGATATGCCAGAATTGGATGCAAGCGACTAAGGACAGGAATTTGTAGGGTGAACTACGGGAATAAGTTTAGCAGATGAACAACAGGGTTTTCGTACTGGAAGATCGTGTACAGATGCAATATTCGTCATAAAGCAAATTACTGAGAAATCACTAGAGTATAATAGACCAGCATTTCTATGTCTGATTGACTTAAAGAAAGCATTTGACAGAGTAAGACTCGAAGATGTAATCCATCTTCTCTATAATAGAGAAGTCCCTCTAGATATCATAAAAACTATTGAGAACATCTACCAAAACAACAAAATGGAAGTCAGAATAGATGGACAACTTACAGAACCTATAGATATAGGCAGCGGAATAAGACAGGGAGACTCATTGAGTCCTGTGCTTTTCAATTTAATCATGGATGAAATCATCAAAAACGTCAACAAAGGAAGAGGATATAGAATGGGAAACAAAGAAGTAAAAATACTCTGCTACGCAGACGACGCAATATTGATAGCCCAAGATGAAGATAGTCTGCAAAGATTAGTCTACAGATTTAACATAAGAGCAAAAGAATTCAATATGACAATTTCATCTCAGAAAACCAAAACAATAGTAATCAGTAAAGAACCAATCATATGCAAGATAGAAATTGATGGTACCAGTATTGAACAAGTAATGGAAGTAAAATACCTTGGAATTGCATTGTCAAGTTACGGAGACCTAGACAAAGAAGTGGTAAATCAAGTACAAAAAGCAAATAGATTGGCAGGATGCCTTAATATCACTATATGGCGAAACCGACATATTAACACTGAGATGAAGTCAAGAATTTATAAAGCCAGTGTAAGACCAATAATGACATATGCATCAGAAACAAGACCAGATACAGCCACAACACAAAGACTACTGGAAACGGCAGAGATGAGATTACTGAGAAGAATTACAGGAAATACACTCGCTTCGCTGTGAGATCGAAAGAGGAACGAAGATATTAGAAGACAATGTAACGTACAGTGTATAAACGAATGGACACTAAATAGAAAAAAAGAATGGAACAACCACATAACCAAAATGGGGGAGACACGTGTGGTCAAAATAGCACGAGATAAATCACCAATCGGTAGAAGAAGTATCGGCCGACCGCGCAAAAGACGAAGTGAAAACTGCTATAGAGGTATCAATCCGCCAATGAACAAGCAGAATTGCTTATAAAGAGGAAGAAGAAGAAGAAGAAGAGAACTACGGGAGGCCTACGTTCAGCAGTGGACAAGTATAGGCTGACTGACGATGAATTATTGGCATGTAAATTAAATTAACCTATATTTTACGGATGTAGAAAACTCACCAACCTTATTATCATAACGAACTTCGACAGGTCTTCGTACTCATGTATTCTACCTGAATATTCAGACGATTATAATCATCGTGCGCTAGATTGTATCCACCGAAGAACTTCCATAGCCATCACAATTGTGATACTTTACATTTACTCGGGACGTATTTGTATGGTCCAATGGAAATGTTATTTTAGTATGAATCTTACTGTTTACTTTGATGTTAAAGAGTTTTTACATATTCATAGAATATCAGCAGCAAGAGATTTGAATTAAATGTGATTTTAATGTCGCTCGTAGCGTTTCAGTACAGTGGCGGTGCCTTCATAAGTGCACTCTCACAATTATTTTCATACAAACATTTATAGGTAAAATTTTTCATTGTATGTATAAATAATATTTTTATGTAACTATACAGTACTTAATTGAAATCAGAAATCACAGATCCGAGCTGTTTATAAGTTATCATCATCATTCACTTTGCAATTATTCTTATGCGGGGTAGGCTTCCCTAATTGCTTTTCTCCATAATTTCCTATCTTGGGTCATATGAACATCAATCCCCTTTACCTACATGTCCTGCAGTTCAGCAATTCCATGTATTTTTTTATTAACGTCTCGCCGTTTAACACGACCAAACCAGCTTAACCTATGATCCCCCATTTTGGTGTGATCAATTTGTGTCATCCCTAGACTTTACTAATATACTCATTCATAATTTTATTCTTTTTTGTTACTCCACTCATCCATTTAAACATTTTCATTTTCGCCACATGTATTCGTTGTTCCTCTTTCTTTTTAACTTCTCAACATTCAGTTCCACACATAGTAGCCAGTCTTATGGCTGTTTTATATAATTTTCCCTTCAGGTTCAGTAGAATTTTTCTATCACACAACACACCACTCGCTTCGTTCCACTTCATCCATCCAGCCCTAATTCTACTGCCTGCATCTCCATCTGTTTCTCGATTACTCTGTAATACCGATCCCAGGTACTTAAAACTATTGCTTTTTACAATCATTTCACCATCCAAAGATACTATTTTATTTATAGTAACTCCATCTTTAAACGAACACTCCAAATACTCTGTCTTTGTCCTACTAACTTTTAAACCTTTTTCCTCAAGAGGAAGAGCATTAGGGAATGTTACACTGCAGCTTCGTTATTATCTGATCCAAAACTAATGCAATTTCACATTCAATTTATCAGTTTCTCCCACACCTGTCCTAACACTAGTTGTTACTCCCTCATGCATATCTCTCACAATCTTTACATATTCACCGGAAACTTTTTTCTTATTTAGAGCGCACCAGAGAATATCTCAAGGAACTCTATCATATGCTTTTTCAAGATCAATGAATACCATATGAACGTTTGTTGTCAACTGAAAAAAAACTGATTCAAGACATTCCAAATTTCAATGAATTGGTCATTGAAGAATTTGTCTCAAAAAGAAACAGCTGACTTGAATTTCAATACAAAACTTGCTTGTAACATTTAAAAACAGATTATAATTTTAAGTTAATAAAATACATTATTATTTGTTGTAATTTCTTGGTCCTATTATTTTTACAATTTGACGACAGTCAAAAAATTTTGCCTATTAGGTAAATAGGTATGATTGTTCTAGGGGACAGCCCTTAGCTGGGGTAGTTAATTAGAATACATAAGTATTTAACTATTCTAAATGTGAAATAAGCCACAATTTAACTAAAAAATTATTTTATTAACGTTTCGACGTACACATCAGATGTCGTTGTCCAAATTCAAAATATTAATGTCAAAATACAAATACAAAATATTAACATTAATATTTTATATTTTGACAACGACGTCCGGTGTGGACGTCGTAACGTTAATAAATTTTTTTTAATTAAATTGTGACTTATTTCCCATTGAGAATAGTTGATTACAAAAATGCCACAAGGAAGTAGCTTCAGAACAACAATTATCACTTATTTATTAATGTTGATTAGTTGATTGAGTAAAAATATAACATCAACTATTCAGCCGCAACAAGATCCAATTTCCTATCTCCCTAATTCAGGAATTTGTCTCGAATTCATTCTTTACAAGACCAATCTATAAATCTGAGTTGATCCAAACGATCAATAGTATCAAAAACAAATCATCCTGTAGTACTGATGGACTATCCATAAAAATCTTCTCAAATCTTACAGAAAATATGTTAGAACTCCTCGTCTCACTAATTAATGATTCCTTTGAAAAAGGTAAATTTCCAGAGTGCCTAAAGATAGCCATTATTATTCCTCTTCATAAAGATGGTGAAAAATCTAATGCCTGCAACTATTATAGACCTATTGCCCTACTACCGGTACTCTCCAAAATTATTGAGAGGCTCATAAAAACCCGACTTACGTCGTTTCTCTTTGATAACAACATTTTATCACAAAATCAGTTCGGCTTTCTAACTAATACATGTACTACTGATGCCATGTTTTATGAACTTCATGAGGTGTACCAAGCACTAATAATCTTTATACTGCCACTGTCTTCTGTGACTATGCCAAAGCTTTTCATTGTGTAAATCACGACATTTTGATTAAAAAACTAAATTTCTATGGAATTTGAAGTATTTCTTTGAATTGGTTCAAATCTTACTTAGATAATAGGAAACAACTGGTTAGAGCAAATGATACTGACTCTAGTCTCAAAAACATTGTATGTGGAGTACCACAAGGTTCAGTATTGGGTCCTCTACTTTTCCTTATCTTTATAAATGACATCACTAATTTAAAAATCGATGGAAAAATTTTTCTTTTTGCTGATGATACCAGTATCACTTGGAGCAACTCAACTATTGCAACTCTTCATGCAACTATAACTTCTTATCTTCTTACGATAAAAACCTGATCTGACTCTAATTTACTCTCCTTTAACGTGGATAAGACGGTAGCAGTGCTCTTCAACCCCTGATTGTGAATAACAGCCAGATCTCTAATGTTGATTCTGTAAAATTTCTTGGTATTTTTTTAGACAGCAACCTCAAATGGTCAATTTATATCGATTTGTTAAGTAAGAACCTCGCCTCAGCCTGCTATGCTATAAGATCTGTTTCGAAGGAACTCAATTTAGCATCTTCTAAAATAACATATTTTTCTTTGTTCGAGTCTCATCTGCGATATGGTCTTCCTTTTTGGGGTTCTAGTACAGTTGCCCAATTTGATGTTATTTTCAAATTACAAAAAAGAGCAATAAGATATCTGTGTGGCCTCAGAAGAACAACCCATTGCAGAAGTTACTTTAAAGATCACGAAATGTTAACCCTTCCATTTTTGTATATTTTAGAAACTGTTTGCTTAATTCGTAAACACATGCATGTCTTTCCAGCAAGGCGTCATCATGACTACTCCACCAGAAATTCAACTTTTGATGTCTATTTACCGATCCCGTCTTCTGAGTTAGTAAAGAAATGTATATTATATTCCTTCAAAAACCTATACAACCATCTCCCTTTACAACTCAAATCTGCAACATCTTTCTCCAAGTTCCGTAAAATGACAAAAGCTCATCTATCTAAAATACTATTAGTCAGTAGAATAGTTTCTTAATGACTAAATAAGAAATTACAGTAGTGTACAAGTAACTAAAGTATATTTATCTACAGTTGAGTCCCTGAATCTTTATCCGTGCGTCATCATAAAGCATACGAAATAAGTCGATGATAAGTCGGACATTGAAATTTATCGGAAATTAGTCGGAAATTGAAACCATCCTTAGTGGGTCAAGTGTGTATTATACAAATGTGTCTATATTGCAAAGTTAACAGAAAAGTAATGTGTCGTCGGGCCCGCGTGTAGAATGAAAATATTTTAAGATACTAAGTATTTGTAAGATATTCTTAATCTTACCACATACGGCTTGAACCGTATATTATGTCAATATGTTTTCTCCCCAATACTTTACACTAGGCGCCGCCACTGTTTCATCATTCCGTGCAAATGCAGGATACTTAACAGGTAGAGGAAAAGAGTCGTGATGATAAACGCTTGGTAAACTGAAAACGTTTCAGATGCAAACATGTTATGCAAAATCACATGCATTTGATTTAGCAGGAATACAATTCAAGTTGCTCCGGGATTTCATTTTAAATATACATTTAAAACTCTCTTGGTTTTCTTTTTGTGTATTTTTAAATTTAAATTAGGTTTAAATTTATCTGCAATTTAATAAAACTGACTAAAATAATAATCTAGGAGCCAGGACTGTTTCGTTGCCCATCAAAGTCCACGGAGTGTTTTTTTTAAGCATTTTGACCCACTGAATTCGAATTTCAAACTTGATTTTGCTTCGGAAGTGACGGGAATTTATTATAAACAATTTATTTGTTTAAATATGAGGTTCTGCTAGATTTACCTCCTCTACATCTAATTGTAGAGCACGAAGTCATGATGGCAGCCTATCGTCTCAACTGCTCGAGATACTGTTTGGAAATGAATGGGCAAATGGGACATTGTGACATTTGAAGTCAGGCTCTCAAGTGGCCCCTCAATTTGAGTTCTCATCTTCCTTAAGGGTTCTATTTTCTGACCGGGATGAGTGGATATAACGAGAACCCACACTAATCTGATGGGCTCACCTGGTTCACAGATGGGCCCAGACTAGACGAGCGGGCAGGTGCTGGAGTGTCTGGTGGTGGAGTCAGATTTGTGTCTAGCCTGGCTCTCAGCTCTCACGAACGGGCTGACACCCTGGCAAGACGGGGCCTATCCACTCTGCCTGTGGGACCCGAACCTATGATGGGGTGTCCTTCAGTACTGGTCGGGGTAGTCTCAGGGAGCTTTTCTGCGGAGGTTCCAGGACTCCTGGGCCAGTTGTGGAGATTTGAGGCAGGCTAAGCTCCACATAGTGGGGCCATCCAAAAGTCTCACAGCCCCAACTGCTTCTTCTAGATCGTAGAGAATGCTCCCTGTTGGTCAGTATGCTCACTGGCCACTGTAGACTCAGACGGCACCTTCACCTGCTTGGACTAGCGGATGGCTCACGGTGCCGTTTATGTAATGAGGAGGATGAAACCTCCTCACATGCCCTCTGGGAATGCCCGGCATTGGCCTATCAAAGGTGGTAGATCCTGGGATCGGCATCTAGGCAGCGTAACCAGATAAGTGAGTTACCTCTTAAGAGACCTGTGGCTTTCTGTGAGGCCATAAGGTTTCTGGGGGATTAGACGTTCGGGGTAGCATCGGCAGATTTGCAGACTCTGCTGATTTTGACAGACATGGGAGCCCGGTGCAGTCTGGACCCCAGAAACGCTGAAGACCAGGTTCTTATGGACCTCGTCCGTAAGATGATACAATGGACCCGCCGTAGGAGGTCTAAGGGTCTGAAGGGCTCACAAGTGGGCCCCAAACACAGCTTTCTGAATCCCAATACTTCAGTCAAAATATTGCTTACACCGAACAATGAGACGCCTATGGCTTCTACTAAATCTCTTTCAGTCACTCATCGATTTTCCAATACCATATCCTGTATTTTTCCTACGATTTCTGGCATTGTGGCTGTTTTAGGACGTACTTGATGTATATCATCTTCAAGGCATGTAGGACCACGTTTAAATTCAGCAACCCATCTTTCTGCTGTACCAATTGAAGGCAAAGTGTCCTTATACATTTTCAACATTTGTTCATAAATGTCCTTTGCTTTTAAACCTTCCAAAAATAGAATATCAATCACTGCACGATGCTTGATTGTTTCCACTGTAGATAATACTGTGACATGTCGATAATAATTGGCTGGTAAACAAAAAATGAATTGACAGATTAAAATGAAACTTCACACACGTTTATATGAAGAGTGTATCAACATAACAAAAAAAAAGAATGTGTGTACTTTGTACGCACGTAAGAAGTTATACTTCTATTATATGATTTCAACGAAATAAATATACTTTAAACAGTTTATTTATATTTAATTTAAATATTAAACTAATTTTAATACTTACTACTTTCCAAAAATTTTTATTAAAACAATACCAAAAATTAAAAAAATAAAAGAATAAAACACACACAAACACATTGAAAAATGCCACAAAGAAATGATTTCTAAACAATAATTGTTTCCAAAAATTTTAACTAAATACGTATTTTCTGAAAAAAATTATATAATAATATACTTACAATCATAAAATGTATAAAAAAAATAAAAAAATAGTAACTTGCATTGGGGATCGAACCCGCTTCCCGTCGATCCCGCCGATCAAAAATCGAAGTTCTTTCCCATTGCGCCAACTTCGCGTGTCTGTCATGTGGGAATATACACCAACTGAACGTTTACACTATAAACTTTTTGACAGTAGTTGTTTATTACTTATATAAATTTAATCAAATCAGTTTGATTTTTGTGGAATTAAAGGAATATTTTGTGGAATAACAATATATTAGGTGAATATCGGTAGAAATTTTGATGGTAATCAAATTATGTATATCAAAGCATTACATACTATTTTGGTAAATTCATTTTAAATTTTCCAAATAGGTAGGTATCTATGTAATGTTTTAATAGGATACTAAAACATTTACAATTATTACGTACCTGTCGCTTTTAAAAAACTATTTAAAAAGTCACTACAAATATAAACTTGATTTTTTCTCTGCCATCACAACAATAAAAAATAATATACACAACATTTGTTGATCCACAATCTCCAACAGTTATTGACAGATGATTTTAACACCCAATCAGATTCCGTATAACGTTTGAGCGACTAATACAATACTGTCGGTGTGCGCATGCGCCAGGAAGTGTCAAAATTCTCGTGCCTAAAGAAGTATAACTTCAAAAATTAGGCTAGTAGTAACGCCCTCTCTTATCGAACCGCAAGACTTATTGAACAGCCTAGTAACATAATTTTATCAATTATTTTTCTTCTTCCTTTTTTCTATATATTATTATCTGTTTCACATTCGCGGATCATAACAATATACAATATGTCGTAACTCGTGTCAGAGCTAGATCACATTGCACAATGCATGGTAAAATATCTCGTATCCTCATATATACTTTTATTTTACCCTTATGACAATGTAATTTGAAAACGTGACCCTCGCGAAATTCCAGGCTATCCAATTTCAAGGTAACCCTTTTATGTGGCACTTCAAAGTTCACATTATCGTCGGTTTAGGGTTGTCAAGACAAATTATCATAATGTACATTGTTTGGCATCGGGTTCCAGCTTTATGATACGACCGTCCGGCTACAGCTACCTACTATTTAACATAATTCTCGCAGCATAGTTTGGACATCACAGTTTTGTTGGAAATTGTTTCATACTTTGCCTAATATTGCGGTCCGTTTACAACACCAAAGAGAATTAGCGTTACCGATTTTACTAGTTTTACATAACATCTCTATATTAAAATCTAGCAATTTCAAATAATATTCAAATAATTAATATTAAAAAGATACGGAAATAAAAAAAATTAACCGACAAAACAATGACTGTGGTATTTGTCATTACTGCAAACATATTTTCATAAGGTGTATTAACTTTTTAGCTCTAATTATAACTTTACGTTTCGACATTTATATCACAACTGAGGTATCCCACATAAATTCTCTCTTATATACTACGATCCTGTTTTACTAGAAAGATGGAGCATATACGCGAGAAGTCGAGTAGAAGTCGGCCGCATCTCGGACAGTCGGTTAGTGGCTAGACGGGTCGGGACCAACTTCCATGTGGGAATCGTAACATTGCCCCCTCCTTAAGAGGTGATTCCTCCTGGAACCTTGTCGAGACTCAAACTGGATGCTGGTATCGGCAACTGGACCCTTTCTTGCAACTACCAGTTATATTACAAGTCTTCTTAAGGGAAATTCTTCGCTTCTTACCCATAGCCATGTGGTTTGTAACAGACTAGTACCTGAAATTCGGTGTCTTTAAAGATTTCTTTCACCACATTTCGGACAACCCTCCAATCTAATTGGCGGCACTCTAACTTTGGCATGGCTAACTTTTGCACGTCGGATTCCAACACGTGCTCTCTCAATTGAATTCATGCCTCCCATACATCTTAGTAGGTGTCTGTGTAATAGACAGTATCTTTTGTTACTAGATAGAGAAGGTAACGTGATGCATCTCGGAGTTTAAAAGATTTCCCGGGAGCTGGCACTTAGCATTAAAGTTTTGCAACTCGACCAAATTTCCTTCAAATGACGGATGCTAACCCTTGTGCGTCTTTAATACTGGCCGGGATGATATGGGCCAGTGAATAGTCATCGGGGAGTGCGAGTAGATCTTGATTTTTTTCAGTGGTAACACCATGTCTTGCTTTACCGGTACCTTCATAGGCCGGTAAAACGTGATAGGCGTCAATTACTAGAACGTGAGGTCAGGTACTTCTTGAACTTGGGTTTACTTCAACTTCTTCATCTACGTCGTGATCTCCCTTAAACGGCGTCAGTCGGTTATAGTGTACTATCATCGGATTCCCCCTAGGAATCTTCCTTATTCGGTAGATTACGTCGTTAATCTTCTCCATAACAAGGTACGGACCTTTCCAAAACTACTGCAACTTGGAATAACAACCTTTTGCACATCGAACCTTGTGCAAACATGTGGAACCTTTTGCACATCGAACAACACAATCCCTTCTTTGTATTATGGAGCCAGACTTTGTCATCCTTCTTAAAACATCCATTTTCGACTTGGGTATCGCACCGTTTCTTCATTCGGAAACTAGCGATCTGAAGATGGGAACGGACCAACTCGTGTATATGGTCCATTTTTCTTCGCAATTCATTCACATAATATTCACCAGCTACATCTTTTCCAGGCGGGCATCCAAACTCTATATTATAAGGTCCAAATAGGACTTTTGCTGGTGTTTAGCCCGTCGACTCATTAACAGCGGATCTATAGGCCATGGCGAAGAACGGAAGGTACTGGTCCCAGTCTTGCTGACGATTGGACACCAGTCAAGTACTTGCCGACTGTCTTATTCATCCGTTCTACCATTCCATCTGATTACAGGTAATAGGCTGAAGTTCTTGTCTTTTTCATGTCTACAGATTCCATGAAATAGATCTGTCTCAAAGTTCCTTCCTCGGTCACTATAGATTTCCAAATTCATCGGGTTCCAGCTTTATGATACGACCGTCCGGCTACAGCTACCTACTATTTAGCATAATTCTTGCAGCATAGTTTGGACATCACAGTTTTGTTGGAAATTGTTTCATGCTTTGCCTAATGTTGCGGTCTGTTTACAACACCAAAGAGAATTAACGTTACCGATTTTACTAGTTTTACATAACAGCTATATTAAAATATAACAATTTCAAATAATATTCAAAGATTTAATGGGAAAATGATACGGAAGCAAGAAAAAATAACCGATAAGAAAATGGCTGGGATATTCGCCATGCACACTGACTTTTCAACTCTGACAGAGACGGTATCATTACCTTTGTCGCTTAACATGAGGATTAAGTCAATATTAAAACACAACTAAGACAAAATGTGACATTTTTAGACTTTCTTTTATACACTTATCCACACTTAATATCGCACATACCAACTTTCTTGTCTCGAATGTGATGGACAGTATATCGGGCAAACATCGCGGTGGTTGAAACAAAGGATAATAAGACATCACAAAAGTGACTGCAAAACAGAAAAATTCTTGTGCAGTAGCACACCATCCCAACGCAACAGGTCACACATTTAATTCATCAGATATCAAGATCCTGGAGATAAAAACAATTATAAAAAAAAGATTATTTCTCGAAATGTACCACATCAACAACAACAAAAAGACAATCAATTATGAGACAGATACTTGCAAGTTAAGTGACATTTATTGCAATATTTTCAAAATTGTGAAAAGATAAAAACCTAACAGCTGGTTCGCTAATAAAACTGGTTGGCCCCTATAGCCCATGTGAAAAGGAACCGAAATTTGTACCACTTCGAATGCTCGAAGATCTCATGTGTTTTGCCGCCGATAGAATTAGTTTCATAAAATAAAATACAACATTTCTTAAGTGGAAATAGTATATGTCATGTTTGTATCTAATTGTAACTTAATTTTGTAGTAAGTTCCTGATAAAGTTGAAAAAAGTAAACATTCAACAAAATATCGAATTTTCGAAATAAATGTAGTTTAATTTAAGCCAGAGACCGCTTTCCTGATATTTTAAAACTACATATTCAGTAGTTAAATGTTATGTTTATGTGGGATTATCCACAGTTTGGTTTTAATGACAATTCCATTTTTATCTAAAAAAATAATTGGACGTTTAGATTTCCGAGTTGGGTCTCGCCGTAGAATATGTGGTTTAATTTAACACCTACATTTTTGTTGCACCCTATATTTCTCATTTACTACTTCTTTCGAATTCCAGTAGATTTGACTGATCATTCGTTGAGCACAGAAAGCTGATACCACCTTCAGCAGTTAACGGTTTATAGTTGCTCAGGATCTTATTTTAGTAAATTTCTATTCACGAGGCGTAAAATGTCGATGTCAGTCTGATAATCTTCATCAACTATTAACAGTCTATTAATCTTCTTACTAGTTTTGACCCAAATAAACCGGAGATGAAATTTCTGTGCTAGCCGGTTCGGTTCGGGAGTAACTTTATAAAATCAATCCGAGTAACAAATTGGCAGCATAAGTAATGTTCCGACGATAAACTGCCAATTAATCAGGTGTGGTTAGAGGTTGAGATGGAAGGAGAGTCCAAAGCGAAGAACAAGGATAAGAATATCGCATAAAATAGAGACGCTATATATAAAGCAACGGGGCTTACAGTTAACACGAACTCCTCTGTGTAAACCGGCTAAAGATTTTACAAGAAATAAATTAAAATAGCTAAATAATTCATTTTTATGATAAAAACTTTCCCTTTAAATTACAAATGTATGTACAAATGTATTAATTAACTATAAGAATTTTACATCTCTCAAATGTTTATAAAAGGTTCTGGTTTTTGTTTTTTATGAGTTAGAATGCAAACGTATCAATTTATTTGAATAATTGCTGTATCTAGTCCTGAATAGTTCCAAAATCTCCGGGAGTGGTGTCAAGAGTATCAATGGCAAACAAAGTTATATTATATTTAGCTTTTTTATAAACAAAGTTATATATTTAACATTTTAGGCCCAGAGCTATGTTGTTCTTTTTCATAGCTTTCTGTTACTTGTCAACTTCTTCCAGTCTGTTATTTCCTTTTCTTTTAGGTCTTCTACTACCGCCTCTCTCCATCGCTTTCGTGGTCTTCCTATCTTTTTTTTTATAATCTGGTACTCTCCATGCTATTTTCTTGACCACTCTGCTATATGGCCCAGCCACTGCAACCTTCTTGATTTTATTACACTATCTGTTTGTGGTTCTTTGTAAATATTATAAATTTCCTCATTTGTCCTTCTTCATATCCTTCTTCTGTTCTCTTCCCTCCGAATATTCTTCTGAGTATTTTCCTTTCCCATCTTCTTACTGTTTCTCTTGTTGTTTGGTTGAGTATCCATGTCCCACATCCATATATTGCTGTTGGTCTTATTATAATCTTATAAATCCTGAATTTCGTATTCCATGACAGCTGCTTTGATCTTAGTAAATAATTCATAGCTCCCGCAGGTCGATTGGCTTTACTCAATCTGGCATCAATTTCTTTCATTTCTTCACACTTGCTTGTTATCCTTGATCCTAGATATACAAATTCGTCTGTTTCCTCAAACTCTCCTAATTGTGTGCTTACCTTGAACTTTGTCCCATCCCCCCTTTCTGGTCCTACTTTCATAACCTTGCTGTTCTTGATTTATTTGTAGGCCCAGTTTATACGCTTCATTTACTAATCTTTCTGTTATCTCTTTCAGTATCTTTTCACTCGTCCCTAAACAAAATTATTATTGCCAATATGATCGCCAGCGTTCGATAATCGGATATGGTACTGAAAGAAGAAGAAGTTGGTGTATGTAAATTATAATTTTAGTTTTAATGTTGTCTGCTCTTTTTCACTTTTTTACTTTTGATGTTGTCTGCTGTTTTTCTCTTTCCAGCACGCTGAGCTGTGGAATCTCGTGGGCTTGCTTCTTATAGTTGCTTTCGCGGGAGTTATACGAAAACAGGTCCTGTATGTATACAATTCGAATAGATTTCTTATAAGTATCTCAAGTGAATTAACATCTAAAGTTTCAGTTAACACAGTGAGCATCTAAAGTTTCTTCCAATTGTCATCTTCAGACCAACAACTTTATTCAAAAAGGTTCTGAAACCGTTTTCGTGTGGCATTGATTTGTCGGCATGTCCAATGTAAAATCTCTTGTCACTTTTAGCCTCAAATCTAAATATAGTCCATGTGGTGAGACCGCTCCCGTCTGGAAAAATTTCTAATTCGGTTTCTTTGTGGATTCCTATTCAAAAATGTCCCCTTTAAACAAATTTTTGTGAGGCAAAAATAGTTTATTTTGCTCAATTTCAAAGTATTATGCAATATGGTGTGGAATTTTGGGGCGCGGCTAGCACAGCAGAATCCACATTTGTAGCTCAAAAACGAGCAATTCGAGCACTATTCAACTTAACAAATAGAACTTCATGTAGACCTCTTTTCAAAGATCATGGAATAATGACGCTCATTAATATTTATATTTATAAGATGTCTCTACTTATACATAGAAAACGACATGAATTGTTAAAACCTTCTGATATACACAGTCACAATACACGCAGGCAAGATATAATTCTTCCCAATTATAATTATAGACGCACTCGAAATGGTCCATTGTACTCCGGTATTAAAGTATACAACCGTTTGCCCACTGGGATTAAAGTACTTTCAATATGTAAGTTAAAAAAAAATTAAAAAATTGTTAGGTCAATATGTTTTTATAGTCTGGATGAATTCTTTTTAATACATTTTAATGATCTAGAATCTAGACGGTTCCAACGCTTAGGCTAAAATCACATATTGTTCTTGTACAAATATTTTTGTTAAAATTATATTTATTGTAAATTTGTGATTTTTTGGAATAAAGATAACTAACTAACTAACTAACAAATCTGAAGGGTGCCGAGCGGAATTTTTGGGCAGAAATTGTTTAAACAATTTTTTTAAACAAATACAAAAGATCATGTTTTTTTGCTCTGGAACATATATTTTTAGAGTTTTTGGGTCAATCTAAACAAGAAAGGTATCTTGTTAATTTTCTCAGAAATTGATAGTTTTCGAGTTATAGGCGATTTAAAATCTGAAAAATGCGAAAATACGCATTTTCGAGGCGTAAAAACTTATATTCAAATTAGTATTTTTGAGGTTGCCAGATACTTAAATTGAAGACTATAAGACTAAATATTCAGCTTCAAGATTCTGAAGAGTGACAGAGTGAAGAAATGATAAAAAACCGCATTTTCGGATTTTAAATCGCTCATAACTTTAAAACTATTAACTTTTGAGAAAAATGGCAAGAAACTTATTTTATTTAGAATATCACAAAGAATCTAGAAAAAATATTTTTCGGAAGAAAATAGGAGATTTTTGAAATGGAGCGCGCCGCACCGGCGAAAAAATCGGATAAACACGCATATTTAACAATTAAAAAACAACGGTATAAATTAAAGTTAGACGCGATTACTCTTCAGAATCTTGAAGCTGAATGTTCAGTTTTCAATCTAAGTATCTGGCAACCTCAAAAATACTAATTTGAATATAAGTTTTTACACCTCGAAAATGCGTATTTTCGCATTTTTCAGATTTTAAATCGCCTATAACTCCAAAACTATCAATTTCTGAGAAAAATTACAAGGTACCTTTCTTGTTTAGATTGACCCAAAAAATTTAAAAATATATGTTCCAGAGCAAAAAAACATGATCTTTTGTATTTGTTTAAAAAAATTGTTTAAACAATTTCTGCCCAAAAATTCCACCCGGCACCCTTCAGATTTGTTTAAAGTTGACATTTTTGAATAGGAATCCACAAAGAAACCGACTCAGAAATTTTTTTCAGACGGGAGCGGTCTCACCACGTGGACTAAAACTTGAATATGTATTTATTTAATTATTTTATTGATCTTAGTAAATTATTGAAGTTATACTTCTTTAGGCGCATTCGCATTAAAAGTCTTGGTCCTGGCAGTGGCGTGCTGGAACTTTTCAAGCGGCCCGGTGATTTTATAGAAAAGCGGCCTCCCATCCTCATTTTACCTTCTATTATCAGGATGTTTTATTCGGTATTTAAAAAAAACAAAAAAAAAACAAAAAATATAAATTATTTTTAAATCAAACATAAAAATTTGAATTCGATGATTTTTTTCTTAATTTGCTATATTTTTTCATTTAAGAAAAATAAATCTTACAAATAATAATTGACATGTATGACAATATTGTATGCAGTAAGGCAGAAACCATAATTTCCTAAATCAATATAACATGAATTTGATGTAATTAAGGTAAAATAGAATTGAGAATTTTTCAATTATGTAATAAGTTGCATTTTAGTAAATAAATTATACAAGAGAGTACAAATACAAGTACAGTGCAAACACTTTAATTTAACAATATTTAAAATGTTAATACAACGCAATAATCTAAAAATTCTTTTGCAATTATTTTATAAAATAATTACTTAACTCTCGATCAATAATTTCCGCATTAAAATAGATTTTTGAGCAAATTCGTCGATTATTTCATCATTTTTAAGCTCATACAAAGCTTCTTTTTCTATAGCCATTAGCATAAAAGTGATCTTGTGTTAAAGTACTTCTTAACCGATTTTTTATGTATTTCAATGTTGAAAAGCTTTTTTCGCAAGATACTTGTGTCACTGAAAGAGTTAATAAATGCTTTATATTATACTATTTAAATTTGGATAAGCATGCACTGATATGTGTTGTACTTATGCAAAGCAAACAGCGTAACAGCAAGCTATACAATCTTTACACTTTTTAGTACCACATGGAGGTGAGGTTTTCACGATATCAACATTGTCATTTGTTACTTCATGTTCATTATCACTTGGATTAATAATATCATCCTTCATATTTTCTGTAGGCTGAACATATTCATCATTAACTCCATCTTGTATAATCTCAGTATTTTGCAAAATCCCATTTTAATAGGTACAATCCATTTACCAGCAAAATCCATGAGTTCTTCTCTAATTGCAATCGCAGATATGGTAGGATAAAACTTTCTTAATTGGTCAGTAAATGATTTAAATGCCATCAAAGGTATACCATTTTTTTATTGTATCAAAATTTCTAGGATGTAGAGTGCTTATATCATCATAAAACGATTTGATTTGTCTTGATCAAATCGTTTTTAGATACTTTCAATAATTCGGTCAAAAATGAGTAAGACGTTTTTCCATTTTTTAATTCTGCAGAGTATATACATGTTTGAAGAAAATTGGAAAACCATAAATATACTTGTATGTATGAAAATAAATAATATTATCTGTAGCAATCTATTTATGTATATAGACTATCGAGTCTTACTCATTTACTTAAACTGTATTATTTCACAATCAAAACAAATTTGATTTTTTTAAATGTTTTATTAATATTATTAGCAAAATTAACATCCGATTAGAAATTAAAAAAATATTTTTTTGTTACATCTAAAAATTTTTGTGAGAACCTATTTGACCGGCCTCAAGAGGCCGCGGACTCCCAGTGATTGCACCGATTCATTTAAATGGCCAGCACGCCCCTGGGTCCTGGGCACAGCTAGAACGTTATAGTGCTCTGATTGGGTAATTACAGTGACCTGTCAACAATTTTTAATATGTCGGTTATGGGTAAGGTACATTCCATGTCAAATCACTCAGGCAAAAAATTTTGGATCTCCGATTTGTCTGAAAATTGGTATATAGCTTCTGCGGGACGTAAAAATAAGATATTTAAGATCAAAAATATTCTTCTTCTTTTTTTCTCAAAATGTTATTTTATGCGATTTTACAGTGATTTGGTGTTTATTTAAACAAATTTGCATTTTCTGTCGTAAAGTATCAATGAGAAACATAATATTTTAATAGAAAGGACTCAAAAATGTCATTATATGGCAATATAACAAGTTATTTTGAATCAAAACAAGTTTTTGATCAAATTTTATAGTGTAAAAAACGGTAAAATACCGTTTTTTACATTTTCCTCCATTCCCAAAATACATCATCATCGATTTGGCTGAAAATTTTCCCACAGATAGCCAAAAGAAGGACTTTAAGTGGTTAGAAGGATTTGAATTATATTACAATACCAAAAAAGTTATATGCAGTAATATCAGACTCAAAAGTATATATTAGTCCAGTCGGGATAGCATTTGACCTTGAATGCCGAGCTGCCCAAAATTTTATTTTTCTGATCTTTAGTGTAGTCAATAGTAGCCTAAATTTAAAATCACGAATGAATTCCTCCGTTACGTTAGCCGCCATCTTAATTTTAAAGCTCAATATCTCCGCCATTTTTAACTGTTCGACAAAAATGGTAGGAACTGAAATTATTCCAAATAAATCGTATTTACAATTATTACAATTTATTTTTAAAAATTTTTGTCGTGAGGTCGATATTTTCGAGTTAATTGTACTTACAGTAGACGCCTATATTTTTGACTATAATATTGCATGTAACTTTTTTGGTATTGTAATATAATTCAAATCCTTCTTACCACTTAAAGTACTGTGTTTTGTCTATCTGTGGGAAAATTTTCAGCCAAATAGATTATGATGTATTTTGGGAATGGAGAAAAATGTAAAAACGGTATTTTAACGTTTTCTACACTATAAAATTTGATTAAAAGCTTGTTTTGAATCAAAGTAACTTATTATAATGTCATATAATGACATTTTTGTGTCCCATCTATTAAAATATTATGTTTTTCATTGATACTTTACGATAGAAAATGCAAATTTGTATAAATAAACACCAAATCACTGTAAAATCGCATAAAATAACATTTTGAGAAAAAAAGAAGAAGAAGATTTTTTGACCTTAAATATCTTATTTTTACGTCCCGCAGAACCTATATACCAATATTCAGACAAATCAGAGGTCCACATTTTTTTTTGCTCCAAAATTGAGTGATTTGAAATGGAATGACCCGTAAACAAATGTTGTGTATATTAGTTTTTATTGTTGTGATGGCAGAGAAAAAAGCATGTTTATAAATGTAGTGACTTTTTAACTAGTTTTTAAAAGCAACAGGTACATAATGGCAAATGTTTCAGTACTGTAATAAAAAATTACATAGGTACCTATTTGGAAAATGTAAAATGTACCTACCTAGTACAACAAAATTCCTACCAATTTTCATCTAATATATTGTTTTCTTACTTTATGTTTTGTTATATTTTAATATTTTAATTCCACAAAAATCAAATTAATTTGATTTAATTCAGAACTGTCAAAAAGTTTAAAACGTTCAGTTGGTCTATCTTCCCACATGAAGGGTATGTCTAAGTGGCTAAACTCTAAGGTGCTTTGATTTCAAACCTAACCACTCTAATATACGCGGGTTCGACCCCCAATGCAAATTTTTATTTTTTTTTATACATTTTATGATTGTAAGTCTATTTATTATATAATTTTTTTTTCAGAAAATATGTACGTATTCAGTTAAAATTTTTGCCAACAATTATTGTTTAGAAATCACTTCTTTGTGTCATTTTTCAATGTGTTTGTGTGTGTGTTGTATTCTTTTAATTTTTGGTATTGTTTTAATAAAAAATTTTGGAAAGTAGTAAGTATTAAAATTAGTTTAATATTTAAATAAAATATAAATAAACTGTTTGAAGTATATTAATTTTGTTGAAATCATATCTATAATAGAAGTATAACTTCTTACGTGCGTACGAAGTACACACATCCACATTATTTTTGTTGTTGTAATAGTGTAAATTATGTCCAGCCATTATGTGTTGTATTTTGGTATTTAATTACTTTATATAAATATTTATTTTCTGACTTTTGGATATCGGTTAGTCTCTGTTATACACACGCTGTGCTAGGTATTTAATTTATGTGGAATTTTCTGCGCTGATGTATTATCTGTTCGAGCTGGTTTATGATAAATAGGAAGTGCCTATTTGTTTTCTGGTTTTATATTTGCCAAATCCTGAAAATTTATTGAACTGCTGCGTTCAAACCCTGCTTTAAATTCTATTCGACTATTTGGCAGTCCATATATTTTATAAATTATTTGTGTTGTCAGGTTGTTCCTGTAAAACAAACCAGCGTATTATAAATAAATCTAAACAACGACAAAATTAATAACATTAAAAAATATTGGATGAAAATAATTTTAATTAATAAAAATAATTAAAAATTTTTATATCCCCTATTTTTTAATTGTTGCGGTCCTGTGTTTCTGCGTGGACCAACGCTGTGAAAACACACCAAAAATATACAAAAAAGAATTCGGATTCTGTTGCAACACTAAAAGTTGCTTGGTAGAAGATTATGAAACATGAAATTTTTGTAGCAACAATCTTCTTCTGTTTGTGTAGACATAATTGTCTTTTTTTATTATAGGATATTTACTACATAAAAATCAATACATAAATGCAATCAATACATAAAAATTATAAGCATGTTTGTTGTTTGTTCAAAGGGGTGTATGTATAAATTTGGATTTGTTATCCAGTGATAACAAAGGCTCCACAATAGTCGCTTAAATTATTGTACTGTGCCCTGTAAGGGTAAGTACTTCACTGCACTGCACTACACTTCACTTCACTGCTGCTTAGAACCTATATGGTAGCTCCAATGGTTTGTGCCTCTTCAGTCTCCGAGTCTGCTCACTATTATCTAGCAGGTTCAGTGCAAGATTATTTGGGTGGTTTTCTAATTTTACCAAATAGCGGCTGCTGTATTCGCTCACTATCTCCGTAACTGTGGATACTTGGAGATCATCTCGGATTTCTCTGTTTGGTATAAACCTAGGTACATTTGTTATGGTCCGTAGTACCTTCGACTGGAAGCGTTCCGATATCTCTATGTTTGAGTTTGCAGCCGTACCCCATAGTTGTACACCATATGCCCATATTGGTTTTAAGGCTACTTTATACACCAATAATTTGTTTTTTAAACTAAGTTTTGACTGTCTTCCCAATAGCCAGTAGTATTTGCTGAGTTTCAAGCCAAGTTGTTTTCTTTTGTTAAAAATGTGCTTTCTCCAGGTCAGTCCTTTATCCAAGTGCATCCCTAAATACTTAACGCTGTCAGATTGAAGCAGATCTTGTCCATTTAGTGTAACAGGTGGCACTGTACCTCTGCATTTGGTAAATGTAACCTGCACTGATTTTACTTCGTTGACTTTAATTCTCCAGTTTCTTGTCCAGTCCTGAATTTTCACTAGATGTTGGAGAATTCTTGCGGCTATGATTGGGTCTTTGTGTTTAACCATTATCGCTTTATCGTCTGCAAAGGAAGCTGTGATTGTTTGGTTACTTACTGGAAGATAGCTGTGTACATAAGATAGAGAAGTGGACCAAGAACACTGCCCAGTGGTACCCCTGCCGTAACTGTCTTTTAAATGTGCTTACAGTTATTAATGTTGTTCACATTGCATCTCCGTCGTATATATGTACTTCTGTCTCTGTCCCATAGTATTCTACCATTGATTTTTCTATGGGTTTTCATCTCTGGCGCCTACTTGCTTTTGTCCTCGGGAAGCTACTATCTTCTTAGGATTTTAAACAGTCGTGACTCCTGTTTCGTCAATCTTACAAATTCTAGAAGGGTCAGATCTGTACTCTTGGAGAATTACTTGGTAAATTTCGAAGAAAACACCAACGTTAGTCCTGATAAAAGATGTTGCTCGATTAATGATGTGGTTTCCGGTGTTCTTAGAGATAAATGTGGATTTCTACGCATAAAATTTTGGAACCAATCTGGACCCGCTGTGCAATTTTGATGCCAAGAAAAAGGAATTTGCGGCATCGAATTGAATCGAGTTTCACGGCACATTGGTAAGCCAATTTTCGTATCTCCATGGGAAGTAGTTTAATTGTTATTTATGAAACAGTTCGTGAAATATGCTTTTTGCGAACGCGCGCGATTTTTAGAGCACGAGCCACAACGGAGCGAGTGCTATACATCGCTATACATCGAGCAAGTTCGCAAAAAGTACTTCACGCACAGGTTCATACAATATTTTATCTACTCTTCGATAAACAAATAAAAAACTGTAACTCTTCGCCACTGGAATTCATTTCTATTCTATAATTTTTAGAACTTTGACATTTAAAAATCCTAACTACTTTCAAACCACAAAGTTGTCAAACATTTTGTTGTAAGTCATTGCTCATATTGTCATCACCATGACAACGCGAAAGTTAAGGATATTTGATTATATGAAAGTGTGCCAAAAAACCCATTGAAAGTGTGCGAAAAAGTAAATCCCATTTAAAATACATTGTTACTTCACGCACACTTTAAACCCTTCACGCACTGCTATCTATAATGACAGTTTTCACAAACTAAAAACTTATACATAATATGACATAGAGTAGATAATAGCTATTTGTATAATAAGGGAGGAAAGTGCTACTTTTCCTCCCGAGAATGAGATTACAGCCCTCCGCTACGCGTCGGGCAGTAATCATTCAAGGGATGAAAAGGCACTTTACTCCCATGTTATACATATGGTTTTTCCACCTTCCTCAAATTACAAGTCATTTTTTCATTTTTACTTAATTTATTTATGTAACTAACCAACAAAATTTATTAGAACTAAAACTAACAAGTAGGTACAATATAACTGTCAACTCAAATATAAGTCAAATTATTAATGTAAACATTAATAAATTAAAATAACAATTTACTGTTTTTTACCATTCTGCAAAATATAGGGTGTTTTATAAATAAACGTTAAAATGTATAGATACTTACGTAATAGAAAATAGATATTGTACAGGGCGTCAATAAGATATATTTCATGAAATATTTTTCATGAAAAAATATTTTCCTCCCTAGGGAGAAAAAGTACAACTTTGCTCCCTACAATCAGGTCCGGAAAAGTATACTTTCGGTAGAGGTAGGTGGAAAAATATATTTCGGCGCATTTCAGAGTAGCCATTTTACTTTCCTTTCTGCTGTAAAAACTATTCTTGGTTTAACATAGCCCACTTGTAGACTTCATTGTTCTTCTTTTTTTATATACAGGGTGGTGAATCGGAAAACGGGCCATAGGATACTCAATGTAAAATTCTAAACTGTTGAATTTCTGCTTCCCTAATTATGTTACATCAAAAATCATCGGAAGTTATTTGTAGAGGATTGAAATCTGTATTAGAAACAGAAGTTACAATTGTTCTACGATTTAAACACATTCCAAAATTTTGAAAAAAATATAATGTATTTACCGCAGTAGGTATGTGTGGGCATGTTAGGCCACACGTTACTATTTAACTGACAGTGAGCACATTATTGACTGAAGAAGATATCTTTATTATTAATACTTCTCCTTAACTAAAGGTATCTTATCAACTTTATTGTGTTTTAAACAGTAAGTGATAAAATAAATAAAAAAATTGACAGTTCAAATTGTTAATATAATAAATTTATTGTCAACAAATGCAACCTTATACACATTATGGTATTGCGTGTGGCCTAACTTTGGCGTATTACTCTGAAAAATGTATTATATTTTCACAAAATTTTGAATAATTATTGTTCGTAGAACAATATTAACAGTTGTTTTCAATACAGATTTCAATTCTCTACAAATAGTTTCTTATGACTTTTGATGTAAAATAATTAGGGAAGGAAGAATTCAACAGTTTAGAATTTTACATTGAGTTTCCTATGGCCCGCTTTCCAATTCACCACCCGGTATAGATGTGGAGCTACATGACACATGACACATTCCGAAAGTTTTAGTTGCCTTATGCGCTACATTGATTATTTAAAACTTCTGCTGAAGACTTGTAGAAGTCCTGGCTTTGAGTTGCAATAATACGTTTTTATATTGTATGTAGATCATCAATTTAGTAAGATTTAGGGCAGATTCTAACATGTTACAACAAGCCTCAAGATTTTGTTACAACAAACACCGTAGCACACTTTTGTAGGTATATTTATTAAAATAACTGTAAAAGTAACTTTCTAATCGTAAAATCGTTATGCAACATTAAAGTATAACTAAAGTTAGAAAGGAAATGAACACCGAAAGTTTCATTTCTGTTTAAAATAATAGCGATAACCAAAATTTTGAGTGTCAAATTTTATATTACGTCAACCAAATGAAGCACGTGCACACAACTACTATTTGCCACTATCGGCGAATGACTGGCTAGACCAGTGATACTCAACCTGCGGCCCTCTAGAGTTTTTTATGCGGCCCGAAGGCTAACTAAAGGGCCCTGTGATCAACTTATTTCTCAAATTTCACGTGTTTTTCAAATTATTTGATAGTGTGCCGATGTGTTTGAAGCGTGGTTGGGCGTGAGGGAGACAATTTAATGACTTTAATTTCAAATTATAGTGAAATTTTTAAGAAGTCTGATTAAAAAGCAAGGTATTATTAACTTTTAATAATAAATTATTAAAGTTAATGAACAAATAAATACTCATTTTAAAAATAATCAATACTTATTTACTACATTGCAACGACCCATTTAGTAATCACAAGAAAAATTCAGGTCCGGATTAACAAAAAAAAATTTTAAATAAATGGGACCTTGAAACAACACCCTGTATATTAAAATTTTCAAAATTCGTTTGCACATTTGAAAAGAACACAAAAAACTAAGTTAAAATTGTTTTAAATTAAATTTTAAAATTAAAGTCATTTAATTGTCTGCGCAAAAATGGAAGCTCTATAAAGCTCTTTTCAAATGTGCAAACGGGTTTTGAAAATTTCAATATACAGGATGTTGTTTCAAGGTCACAGTGGATTTATAATTTTGTTTAATCCGGACCTGGATTTTTCTTGTGATTAGTAGTTGGGTGGTTTGGGTTCTAAATGTGACCAATATATCAAAAAAATATACATGGTGTTTACATTTATATAGGGATATTTAAATACAGGTGTTTAAATATACAGGGAAAGATAAGAGGCGGAAGGAGTATAGGAAGAAGGAGAGTGTCATGGTTAAAGAATTTAAGGGACTGGTTTAGATGCAATTCTATAGAACTCTTTAGAGCAGCGGTGGATAGAGTAAAGATAGTGATGATGATATCCAACCTCCGATTAGGAGACGGCACTTGAAGAAGAAGATACAAGGTGTACCAAATATCAAAAAAATATACAAGATGGTTATTAAGTTATGGGTCCAGAAAAAAATGGGCAAAATCGATAAAACACCCTGTAACTCGGTTATAAAGTCGGTGGAGCAATAAATTTAGTATGTCTAATAGAACCGCCTCATTTAACTCTATTCACCATTCAAGTATTACCGTTTCCTAATGAAACACCCTGTATACTACTTCATTTTGTTTGTGGCCCGCAAGCTATGGCAATAGCTACTATGTGGCCTAGGAAAGAAAAAGGTTGAGTATCGCTGGGCTTTAGACGGTGTCAATTGCAAGGCGATAAAAGAATAAGACTGAGTCAGCTAAATTAGTTAAAAACGGTCAAAAAACTTATATGAAAAAGTCGTGTTACTACTTACCCCTGTTACAAAAAGCCCCTTGCTCCCCTACTGAAAAATTACATGTTTTCTGAAATATACCTACTTTTACCTTCCGGGTTATTATGAACTCGAAGAAATGTATTTATTATGTATGCTTTTTGGATAATTTATCATCGGTCTTGGAATTCCTGAAGGGTCATCCTGAGTGTATAGACCTAATTCAATCTATTTTTTATTACATTAATCATATTTTGTCATTTCCTCGTAGGTTTATTACCCATAAGGTGATTTACGTTGTCGTCATTATCCCTTTGTATTAATAATACTTAATAATTTATTCTTTTGTAGTTTACAGTATGCTGGATTTATACGGCGCTATTTTTATCGATTCGTATTTATAGTTTCAAGATTTATGTAATTTTTAATGGATATTTCTCGGATTCTTCTAGTTATCTTGCTTAAAATGGCTAAGCTATTCAAATGTCATGATTTATCAATATCCATAAAAATCAGGTTACTACGATGTATAACTTTCCTATACTCCATATGGAGTTGAGTCGTGGACTCTCACAGATACCACCTGCAGAAAAGTTGAAGAGTTTCGAAATGTTGCTTTATCCTCGAACTCTGAAGATATCTTATACCGACCACGTTACTAATGAGGGTGTTGTGTTGAGAATGCAAAAATAAAAAGAGCTTTTAACCACAATAAAAACACCCAAAATCGAATACCTCGGTCACATCATAAGGAACGGCGAGAAATATGAACTGCTGCATCTAATCTTATAGGGAAAAGTAAACGAAAAACGAGGACCAGGAAGACGAAGGATGTTCTGGCTGAAAAATCTACGTACGTGGTTCAACACAACAACCACAAATATTTTCAGAACGGCAATGTGCAACGTACAGATTGCTGTGATGCTCGCCAACATTCGAAACGGATAGGCACTAAAAGAAGAAGAATCCTGCTTAAATATCCAATGGATTTGCTTTGATTTTTGTCTTCTTAAGGCATTTATACTTAGGCTTAGCGGCATCTAAAGAAGAAGGATATAATTATACATCCTTTCATTTTTTTACGACCTATTTGTTATTGTGTATCAAACATTTTGTTGTTCCAAAGTGCAGATCTTCTTCAGCCCCTTTGCATCCATTTCTGGAGAAAGGGTTCCCCATGAGCTCTCCATTCTTCTCTTTTCGTGCTATTTGGAGCCAGTTTCTACCCATTTTTGTTTTGATGTCTTCTAGTTACCGTTTTTGTGTTCTTTTTCTGCTACGCCTGTATTTGCATGGACTCTAATTTACAATGTTTCTCGTCCATTTTTTGTTGTTTTGTAAAGCCACGTTGTGCTGATAAATACCCTGGCAGGATCGCCATGTACTGATAGATTTGGTTGTTACGATAATGTGCCTTTTGTTCCTTATTAAAATAATTCGTAATAAAACTGTATTTAATTCAACTACATTATATTTACGATGACGAACTATACTATAAACAATAATAACACAGACCTCAACAATATTTCGACATAGCCGTTATTTTAGTAAACACCTAATAATTGTAGTTAATCCTTTTCCCCGGAGGTTCTGTTTATATATGTTACAGTTCAAGTTGATTATCCAGTTGGAGTTGACTTTTACTAGTTCGAGTCAACTCTAACGGCTGGTTTCAGTAAAAGTTGATTATAAATATAAAATGAAGATTTATATTCAACATTTACTAGTAAAAGTAGACTCCAACTAGGAAAAGTATACTCTTCCCAATGCCGTTTAGTAAAAGTTGATTCTGATTCACACAAACAGCCGATTCTAGAAATTAAATGTTACTGAATATGTTCAAATTAGTCTAGCCTGTATCGTCGCCCCCGTTAGGTAAATTACTTCGATTCGTTTTTTGCACAAACTTACTCAAAAAGAGGTCCTTATAACAAATCTACTGGGTGCCAGGCAGTACCTTGATTGATAAATTGTTTAAACAATTTTTTTAGACAAATTCACAAAAATAATTTTTTCACTTCGAATAATTTTTTTTAAGATCATTTGGGTTATTCTGAGCAAAAAAAGGTATTTTGTGATTTTTCTCTAAAATTGATTGTTGTCGAGTTATACGCGATTTAAAATTTGAAAAATGCGAAAATAGCCATTTTCAAGGCTTAATAATTCGGTTAAAATCCATTATTATGAAAGTCAGAAAGTGACCAAATCATAGCCCCCTCTACAAGATCCAGCAGAAATGTTTGTCACTATTTTATTACTAAGCTGTTATCTTTAATTATTAACAATGAGCGCTAAGTGCGTATTAGGCGGCCATCAATGGTGAGTGCTAAAGAGATGCAATGATGAATCGCCAATGGTGAATCTCACTCGCACTCACATTGACGGCCGCCTCAATACACGCTTACCGCTCATTGTTGATAATTAAAAATAATATCTTATTAATAATATAATGACAAAAATTTCTTCAGGATCTTATAGAGGTAGCTTTAATCTTTGATTTTTTTTAGCTTCTGACTTTCATACTATATAATATCGTATGGCATTTTTGCCTTTCGGACAGTTCCGGCGCCAATTACATTTTTAACCCTGTTTCAAGTAACTAGTGTCCATTTACACTAGCCCAGGGGGACCGACGGCTTAACGTGCTCTCCGAGGCACGGTGAGACAGCTCGTGTCATTATTGGAAATGAGAATGGTTTGTCTTTGGCAGGGCTCGAACCCACGTGCACTGGCGTATGAGGCCAGCGATTATGCCGATACTCCACGGCCGCTCGCTCGACTTTCACAATGATTATCTTTAACCGAGTTATTAAACATTGAAAATGGTTATTTTGGCGTTTTTCAAATTTTAAGTCGCTAATAGCTCGACAACAGTCAATTTTAGAGAAAAAAAGGCCCAAAGGATCTAAAAAAAATTGTACGGAGTGAAAAAATTATTTTTGCGAATTTGCTTAAAATCATTGTTTATCGCCAAACGTCACTAAAATCATTCATTATTGTACTCATTTGCCCTCATTTTCGGCAGTAAAGTAACACTTTGTTGTATTGAAAGAAGAATGGTACTTTACCTGCCTCGATTATTAATCAAATTAACCGAGATTGAATGTAATTGGTCAATGGCAGCAATCGATTATTTATTTGAGTGAAATTAAAATTTATTTACTTTAATTATTAAAAATATTGTACAAAATTTATCTTATTATTAATAAAATTTATGTCAAAAAGTAAAATTCTGTAGTGGTTCGCAATTATATTCATACAAAATAAATCAAAACTTTACAGACTTAGTAATTAGGTAGGTACACAATATTGATAACTACCGATTAAGTTAAGATACACATTATGAAGTTTGCATTTTCTTCTTTCATCCATTAAATCCAATATTTCCTCTGTCTTCCATCTTTGCTTCCGTGGTCGCTGTTTTGTGAGCATTTCAGTTGCCGTTGCAAGGGCGTGTCTGATTTCCTCCCGAAGGCGAAAGTTAATGATGTTTAATTATATGAAAGTGTGCTAAAAAACAGTGCGAAAAAGTAAAACCCATTTAAAATACGTTGTTACTTCAGACACACTTTAAACCCTTCATGTACTGCTATCTATATTTACAATTTTCACACAATAAAACCTTTACAATTTACATAATATGAGATAGAGTAGATAAAAATTATTTTTGTGAATTTGGTTAACAAAAATTGGTTAAACAATTTTTCGACCGCGGTACCGCGTGACACCCTGTGTATTTGTTATAAGGATTGTTATACGGATGTATTTCTTTGGAGTAAGTTTGTGCAAAAAATCGAATCAGAATAATTTACCTAACGGGGGCGACGTTACAGACTATACTAATAAGTAGTTGAAATGGTCAAAACAAAGAAACGCACACTCATCAAAAATGCACTTGAGATTCTCGTATAATCAACATTTACTGAATCGATCCAGGAAGAGTCCAACTAGTAAAAGTTGATTTAAATTTTTAAAATCAACTTTTACTGCTCGTTTCAGTTGGAGTTGACTCCAGCTAGTTGGAGTCAACTCTAACTGAGAATCAACTTGAACTGTAACATATACACATTTATACAACAACAACTGATATTCCAATGTTACTTTAGGTTATTGAATTCGAGAGCTAATACTACAATTTATTTATATTTTTGTGCGATATTTCTCTTCAATGACTAAGATTTAGGTACTTACTTAATCAAGAACTCTTCTACCTTTCGGTGTGTTATTGCGGAGTTGGGTTCTCCGTAGTTTTCTTCAACATTTCCTTCTATCCATGGCCAATGCTTTTGTTTCCCCCCATTTTATTCCTCTTTTGTCGGCCACTTTCGTCACTTCTTCTGTCCACGTCTTTCTTGGTCTTCCTATTTTCTTTCTTCCCATATCTTTCGCTTCATATATCTGTCTTACTATTTTTTTTTCATAAAAAGAGAGATTTTGAGATTTTACTGACAGAAGATAGATGTAAATTCCAAGAGATCGAAATGGAAGAATTATCCGAACATACACAAATAGTTGAGATAACAACCGGAGAGTTAAGCGAGACCCTCAAAAGATCTAAAAACGGTAAAGCAGCAGGACCTGGAGACATCCCAATTGAGTTGGTAAAGTACGGACCAAATATATTACATGAGATGTTGGTTCAACTATTTAATAAATGCTTAAAAGGACAAAATATCCCTGATGATTGGAATGTTGGATACATCAGCTCAGTATACAAGAAAGGGGATAAACGCATATGCTCTAATTATAGAGGAATAACTGTTACCAGCTCAGTAGGGAGGTTGTACGGTCGAATAATAAAAAAAAGAATAGGATCAGAATACGAAGACATGGAAGAACAAAGTGGATTTCGTGCAGGAAGATCGTGCACTGATAATATATTCGTTCTGCAGCAGGTAATAGAAAAACGAAAGGCAAGGAATCTATCTACCCACCTATTGTTTGTAGATTTGGAGAAGGCATACGATACGGTACCTTTGAAAAAACTGTTTCAAACATTGACGAAGGTAGGTTCTCAGTAGAGAGTATGTGGATGCTATCGCAAATATATACAAAAATGCAAGAAGTGTCGTTAAAGAAGTAAACTTTATATCTGAATCATTCCCTATATCAAAGGGGCTTAAACAAGGATGTTGTCTGTCTCCGACTTTATTTAAAATATATATTCAATCGCTAGAGCAGTGGAGGAAACAAGTATCCGGAATGGGAATAGACATAAGCAGTGGTAAATGTCTAACAACTTTGTTTTTTGCAGATGATCAGGTAGTCGTAGCGAATGATGAGGAAGACATGGACTACATGTTTATAAAACTAAAGAAAGAATATGAAAAATGGGGCCTCAATATGAATATGTCAAAGACAGAGTATCTTAAAATAGGGGATGATGAAGAAGATCCAGAGTTAGAAATTAGAACCACAAAAAGATGTTATGAATATAAATATCTCGGATCTATAATATCTAACGAAGGCACTACCAAAAGAGACATCGAAAAGAGAACGCAGCAGGGCAAAAAAGCGGTAAACATTCTAAGCTCTCTACTGTGGTCTAAAGATATAAGACAAAAAACGAAATTGACAATCTATCGTACCTTGGTAGAGCCTATTATGACTTATCGGGCAGAAGTTTGGCAGATGACAAAAAAGATAAAAAAAATAGAAGTAGTCGAAATGGATTATCTAAGGAGAGCGTGTGGTATATCTAAAAAAGATCACATCAGGAATGAAGATATTAGAAGGAGGACACATACTGTATATTCCAGTGTAGATAGAATTGAAACTAGACAACTAGTGTGGTATGGTCACGTGAAACGAATGAATGAAGATAGGTGGCCAAAGAAAGCTTTGAATTACATACCACACCAAAGAAGAAGAAGGGGAAGACCTTCAGTTGCCTGGGAAGAAAATGTACGGCACATCATGAAAGATAGAGCCATCAAAGAAGACGAATGGATGGACAGAAAACGATGGCGGTCGAAATGCGAGAAGCGGCAGAGGCTGTAGGAACCTCGCTTATAGATATAGATAGACTATTTTTTTTTCTCCTCTTCTCAGTACCTACATGTCCGACCCATCTAATTTGTCCTTGTTCGATTGTTGTTGTTACTAGGTGTATTTTCAGATTTTCTATATAAGTTTGATTTCTAATTTTATCTTTCCTTGTTTTTGCCTCTATAGTTGTCAAAAATCTCATTTCTGTGCATATCAGTCTGTTATTTTGTCTTTTTGTTAATGCCCAAGATTCACAGGCATAGGTTAGAGTGGGTTTCACAATCTTTTTTACTATTTCCGTTTTTATATTCTTAGCTATTTTTTTTTCTTATTTAAAAAGTTACTCTTGATATTATTGTACAACTTACCAGTTTTTGCAATTCTTTCATTTATCTTATCTTCTAATTTTCCATCCCGGCTTATGATTACCCCCAAATACTTGTATCTGTCTACTTGTTCAAGTTGCTTGCCATCTACTTCTATTTTATGTTTTTCTTTTTATCTTCCCATTATCAATGTTTTTGATTTTTCTTTGTTTATTTTCATGTTTCCGATTTTTAGCTCTTCTGATCATGAGGTCGTCTGCGTAGCATATATCTGTTCTTTGTATCATTCTCAACTTCCAAAATCCTATATTAGATTTGCTGCATTTGTGTTTGCATTTTTTTATTACGTCATCTAGTACTAGGTTAAAGAGTAGTGTGCTCAGAACACAACCCTGTTTTAATCCAATGTTTCTGTGGAATATTTTTGATTTTTTATTTATTGTCCTTACATAGCTTTTCGTTTTTTTTGTATAAACTCTGGATGATCTTGTTCAATTTTTCTCTTCTCTAGTATTTTTCAAATATCTTCTCTTTTAATTCTGTCGAAAGCTTTTTCCATATCCATGAAACATGCATGCATTTCTTTTTCTATTTTAAGAGCCTTTAGAAAGAGTTAAAAACCTTAATACAACGTTTCTATATAGACAAACCATATATAAAAATCAATATTTTTTTATTTAAAAAAAAATTAAATTTGTCTTTTACATATAATTTTAATGGTATTAAATATTTTTTAGTTGCCCTTCGACACTATTTTCATGATCGTCTCGTTTCATTTTCCATCGTATATCATAATATCATATCCGCAGGTACTTTAACACATTACTGAACAAAGGCTATATCCATTAATTAAGTATCCAAACACAAGCCATTCCCTATTTACATACTATACCACATACTATCATCGCAAGGCGACAACCGCTATTAATAAATTTCAGGCACAATAGATGGCAACAGCAGCGACGCTATCTCACTCTTTTGTGGTCCATACAGTTTGCTGTAATTGATGAATTACTCCCTTTCACTTGGTGAATTTCATTCGCTTCTCGCGCGCGTCCACCCTTATTTGTTGCGGTCGCCATCTTGAATTCGATGCAATCGTTATTAATGGTAGTTGCGAAGGATGCTATTGTAATACGTGTGCTCTTGCTAGGAGCGTTTTATAGAAAACGAACCGATATGAAATATTGGCTAGTATAATGTGCTTTCGTATTTTAAATCCAAATATACTATTTACTACTATTATACAGGGTGGAAACCATTCATGGAATAAAATTATTTCTGTCGTTGTTTTAAAAAAATTATAAAAAACCTCCCTATAGGGCAGTCAATGGGGTATGTGGCTCCGAATTCCATCCTACTATATCGATTTACATGATATTTTCACAGTAAGTAGGGAATAGCCAAGAAACAAAGTCTACCCTATGCCGATGTGTGCTTTTGTCTTGGGGGCGGTTTCCACCCCTTCTCGGGGGTGGAACATTTTTTGCTTAAATAACTACGGAACTTGCTAGAGAACCTAATACTAAGCAAAAATTGTACTATAATTTTTTTTCGAAAACTCAATACTTTTTGAGTTATTCCTGGTTGAAAATTGGCCATTTTCATTGAAACATAACACCTTTTCAAACGGTTTTTTGCGAATACCTTAAAAACTATGCATCTAACTAAAAAAACCAAATAAAACATTTTTGTAGCTTATAAAATAGCAAAGAGATTCTTTCCTTTATGAATCTTCTAGTTATAACACAAAAAGATATTATGGTAAGTGAAAAAAACTTGTTTAATTGGTGCATGCTTAAATCAGTGTATTTAACTTAAAATAACAGAGAAACGGTCGATTTTAGGTGTATAATGCTACCAATAACTTTTGTTGTGCTTGAAAAGACCTTTAAAATAAGCAATATTAAATGTCGATTACATTCAAACTATGCGAGATAAACTGTAAAAAATTTGATGACTAACGTATTTTAAGAAAAAAATGAAAAGTATATTTAACCCCTCATCCACAAGAATTTAAATGCATCGTTTTCCTTCTACAATACATTTTACTATAATGTTCTTTTTATGTTCAAAAAGTTGGGCGGGTTAAAATGAATGGTTTTTGAAAAAAATACGATCAAATTATTGAGCGCATTTTTAAATTTTCTTAAAAATCTTCCTATTTCTCCATGTAACTCGAAAATGATAAGAGATGCCATACAAAAATGTAGGTTTCTTCTAGATAAACATTTTTATTTTATTTTTTATAACAGTATTTCTTATCATTTTCAAGTTACATGGAGAAAAAGGAAGATTTTTAAGAAAATTTAAATATGCGCTCTATAATTTGATCTTATTTTCTTCAAAAACCATTCATATTAAACTCGCTCAACTTTTTGATCATAAAAATAACACTGTAGTAAAATGTATTGTAGAAGGAAAACGATGCATTTAAATTTTTGTGGATGAGGGGTAAAATATACTTCTCAATTTTTTTCTTAAAATTCGTTAGTCATCAATTTTTTGCAGCATATATCGCTTAGTTTGAATGTAATCGACATTTAATATTGCTTATTTGAAAAGACTTTTTTCAAGCACAATAAAAGGTATTGGTAGCATTATACTCCTAAAATCGACCATTTCTCTGTTATTTCAAGTTGAATACACTGATTTGAGCATGCACCAAAAAAACAAACTCTTTTTACCTACCATATCTCTTTTTGTGTTATAACTAGAAGATTGAAGAAGGAACGAATCTCTTTGTTTTTTTATGAGCTACAAAAATGTTTTATATAATTTTTTTAGTTAGATGCCTTGTTTTTAAGGTATTAGCAAAAAACCGTTTGAAAAGGTGTTATATTTCAATGAAAATGGCCAATTTTCAACCACGAATAACTCAAAAAGTATTGAGTTTTCGAAAAAAATTATAGAACAATTTTTGCTTAGAATTAGGTTCTCTAGCAACTTCCGTAGTTGTTTAACCAAAAAATTTTCCACCCCCGAGAAGGGGTGGGAACCGCCCCCAAGACAAAAGCACACATTGGCATAGGGTAGACTTTGAATAGGGAGATATTTTCAGGCCATTCCTAAAATTTCATTAAAATCCATGCAGTAGGATAGAATTCGGAGGTAATAACCTGTTCTTGCTCTCATTGACTGCCCTACTAGTACTCTCAGATTACTTTGTTTTCATATTTTATTAATATTTTTCTAATAATTTTTGCAAGCATTTTATACACCAATTCTAAAAGTGCTGCCTACAGTTTTCGCACTTTGTTTTGTCGGCTTTTTATAGATAGGACAAAGATAGGGCCAATAAGAGCGCTATTTATTATATTCGGCATTTCTTCCTTTTGCCAAACCGCTAATGCCAAGCATTAGCGGTTATTATTTGAAAAATAATTAGTTTTATTGTTATCTGTTGATACAGGGTGTTCTTTTTTGACTCGTAGCTTAGTGAGTTTTAAAATTTTAAGTTGTCATAACTTCGTTATTAATAAATATATTTTAATGAAATTTTTGTCATAGCTATTTGAAGCCACTCTAAATCCAGTGACGTAGAAGTTTTTTTAATAAAAAAATCGCTAATACAAATTCTCCATTTTCGACGAAGAAAAAGTATCGTAGAATGCCCTGAAAATTTAACTAAATATTTCATATTTTGTCTCGCAATAGACCTTTTATTACATGACATTAAAAAAAAAATTGGTTAAAATCGGTTAACAACTTCAAATTTTATAGAGTTGTTTCCAGTCTAAATGGGTCACACTGTAGAAAAACAATAAAAACGCAACTTCTGGTAAACCGATGCTTCCAGTTCATGACCTCGATCTTATTTATCAAAAAAAGAACCATGATGCCAAATTTGGCTGAAATCGGCCTTTTCGTTCAAAAGTTATCGTGCTATTAGTCACATTATGTATAGTCGCCATTTTGAATGCCCGCCATTTTTGTAAGAGGCAAAATCTGAGTCGGCCTCGTATCTAAATTTGAACCTTTATATGTGTAGTATATGTGGTCCAAATTATATGCTTCTATCATTAAATGCACAATTGTTTCACATATCGGCTGCACTATAATGTTGCTTCACAGTATTGATATAATATGCAATTGTTAAAGTGAATTTTACTTGTAATACTGCATTTTAATAATTAATTGTATTTACTAAATAGGTACAATGTTTACGTTTTTATAACATAACCTCAATCTTACTTTTTCTTCTTATTCATTTTTTTGGGATATGGCCTTGACAATTATCCAGCAACAGGACTAATAAAATTCCGAACTTGAACGGTCCCAATATTTTTAATTGCTTTTCAATTCATACAAAAAACAATCCAACACAGCCTAGGGATTTCGATTTGAAATCAAAACGTCAAAACAAATGTAAAATGTAATTAGCAAATTCACAACATTAATATCACAAGAGAGTGAGAATAAATTGAAAATAATGCGACAACTTTTCAAAAACTTGTTTCCTGGCAATAGATACGAGAGCCCGCAGGGCTCGAGTTTCTTATTTATTCCTACTATCGTGTAATATTCGCAAGATTATTTTTTAATACTCACATACAAAATTCAAGTCTTTGTATATAAACATTCAGTGACATTTATGACAATTAATGTTTTACAATTTGTCAAAGTGAACATCATAGCTGGTTTAGCAAATATTTAGACCAGCGATACTCAACCTGCGGCCCGCGGGCCGCATGCGGCCCTCTTAAGTTTTTTATGCGGCCCGAAGGCTAACTAAAAGGCCCTGTAAATGATGAAATTATTTTGAACTCAAGTAAGATAGAAGATAGTTGGTGGTGGCTGTTAGCATTTATTTGCGACATAACAGAAAAACTTGGCGAACTTAATCGTCGTTTACACATTAAAAGATAAACATAAAATTATTTTAGTAGTTGACAAATAAAGTATTTGCTTTCGTGGACAAGCTAAAGATGTACATCGAGGAAATTAATACAAAAAAATCTGCATAACTTTCCGACATTGGTGAAAGCTCAACAAGATGGAATTGATGTATTTCCAGAAAACTATGCTACTTATCTCTAATCTTCTAGTTTTCTTGAGCAATGAATTTCAGGAAAAATTTAATAATTTGTGAAACATTAGGAAATGTCTTCTATTAATGGGAAATCCCTAGCACTTAGAAGTAGCCGCTACTATACAACTTGCGGCCGTTGGGATTTAATAGCGCAAAGTTGCCACATGAATTAATTAATTTTAAAAATGATACAAATCTGGAGGCAATTAATACCGGATAACTATAAAACTCTCAAAAGTTGCGCTTACTTGTTCCTCACGTTGTTCGCTTTATCATACCTGTGGGAATCCTCATATTCAGAAATGAAATAATATGCAAAAAAATGTTTACCTATCCTGACACTGATTCGCACCTGGACGACGTTGTTATTTCGTAAGCGAGCGACTTTAAAGCAGTGGCGGATCCAGCATCATTAAGAGGGGGGGCCGATTGCCTAAATTTCTATATACAGTAAAACCTGTGTTACCGGCCACCTGCTAAAATCGGCCACCTACACTAGCGGCCAGTTTAAAAATTCCCCAAACCAATTATACGTAGACTACAAAAACTGGAAATACCGGTCACCTTTCTATATCGGCCAATGGTTCTTTCAATTTTAGTGGCCGTTACTGACAGGTTTTACTGTAATAACAATAACAATAATAATAATTTGGCTTTAAGAATACGAAGACAATGGAGAATGCAAAATACCCTAACAATACCGATTATTATGTCTACTACTGGAGTCATTCCGAAGAACCTCCTCGAAAACATAAAAAAGCTGAGTCTCTAAATGAATATCTTTATAAGACCATGCAGAAAGCTGTACATATTACTCTCGACTCGACTGCCAGATGTGTATGAAAATTGTTGGGAGATACTCCAGCCAGCATACCACGTCACCTAGGTCTCGATAACACGGAAAAAGTCACACCAGAGCTCAATCTTTTTGTTACCGCAGGTATTGGGATAAGTAAATTTTCCTCTTAGAGGGAGTGTGAACAGTATGGCTAAATCTGGATAATAATAATTATAATATAAATAATCATATAGGCGTAAAAATGTAGATAATACAAAAGTATATTTAAAATTTTTTAATTTTTCATACAAAAATGAAATCATTTCATTTTATCTAAGTACTTAATTTGTAATAACATATTGATAATGAATAAAAAATTGAATCAAAAAATATGAAAAAAAAATTTTAAGAAACGCTTTTCTTTAGTTACGATTGACCAAAATTAAAAGTATTATAAAAAAATCAACTAAAAACCAAAAAATAATAAAAAAATGAAAAAATCTTACACATTCGTCAAAGAAAAGCATGGTGCGTCTTGATCGAATAAACGGTTTTCGCCCCACGCTTTTCTTTAACGAATGTGTTAGATTTTTTCAATTTGTTTTATTTTTTGGTTTTTAGTTGATTTTTTTTATAATACTTTTAATTTTGGTAACTCGTAACTAAAAAAAAACCGTTTCTTAAAAAATGTTTTTTTATATTTTTTTATGTGTTAATGACATAGGTGTTAAAGAGATAAAGAGACAGAAGAACTTAAAATTACAAATTGGAAAAATAAAGCAGCAAGGAGGAAAGAATGGAAAAGAATAGTAAACCAAGCCATGGGCCTTCTAGGCCTGGAGCTCTGGAGAGCTAAACTATATGTATATACAGGGTGTCAAAAAAAGCGGAACGGTCGAATATTTCGCGAAATGAACATCGGATCGAAGAACTGAAAAATACCTTTTCAGTAATTTTTAAAAATCTATCGAATGACACCAAATACGACCCCCTACTCCACCCCCTGGAGGTGAGGTATAGGCTCAATTTAAAATCGTAAATGGAAAACCCCAGTTTTTATTGAAGATTTGAACTTCTTACGTAAAAGTAAGCCACTTTTATTCGTGACATATCTTCAAATTCTGGATAGATGGCGCTATAATATATAGAATATAGAAATAGAATAATAAAGAAATAGTCTTTCTCGAGCAATACACTTCCAGATAAAAAACTAAACATCACGTGTTTAATATTTTTCAAAAACCTACCGAATGGCATCCTGTCGTGTTTGGTGGACTTCAATAGGATTTTGAAAAATATTAAACTTGTGTATTTTGATTTTTCATTTGAGAGTGTTTTTAGAGAGATTAAACCATTTCTATAAATTACCTATGGTATCACGATTAATGGTTTTCCGATTATAGCGCCATCTATCCAGAATTCGAAAAATGTCTCGAATAAAAGTTGCTTACTTTTACGTAAGGAATCCAAATCTGCAATTAAAACTGAGGGTCTCCATTTAATATTTTAAAGTTACCCCCATCCCACTTTCAGGGGGTCGAGTGGGGGGTCGTGTTGGGTATCATTTGATAGATTTTTAAAAATTATTGAACACATATTTTTCATTTTTTCGATTCGATGTTCATTTCGCGAAATATTCAACGGTTCCGCTACTTTTGGGTTGGGACACCATATACATAATACATAAAGTTGATGAAAGAAAAATAAATATAATATGTAGTGAATTATCATTAAAATTAAAAAAAAAACCTACAAAATGAGACTTTATAAGTTAACAACTTACAGTAGTTTCGGAAATATAATAATGAATTAAACGAATGTAATTCTCAAAAAATCAAAATAACTACTTTTCTTTTTTCAATGCAAACAAATTCAAGTCGAAATAGTTTTAATGTTATTTCGTAATGGGAAAGTACATCATGTGACACCTCATTTAAAAGCGTTTGAAATACTGATTACAAAAATGTATAATACCTACATGCGCAAAATTTTGGTCAAATGCTTTTTAAACACATTCATTTTCTTCGAATCCTGAGAAAGCTAATACGAGAATTTTTGAAAAATTTAAACGCAGAATAAAATACCTATTAAACTATTACCGAGGGCCGAAAGTCCATTAGAATAAACAAAAGGTTTCTTGTGAATGATATAGGTATTTGAAATTAAAAATCATACTCAATTTTCTCTTCTTTTTCACCCCTGTAACTTATTAAAATAAACATTATAGAAGTTTTCAGGGACTTTCGTCCCTCGGTAATAATGTAATCTTGCATTTTGTGTTTAAATTTTAAAAAAATACTTATTAGTTTTCTCAGGATTATAAAAAAATGAATGCATTTAAAAAGCATTGGACCGAGATTCTGCACAAGCATTACCTATACATTTTTGTAATCACTATCTCAAAAGCTTTTAAATGAGGTGTCACATGATGTACTTTCCCATATGAAGTTTAAAATTTAATTCATTACCATAATTTTATATGTGGATGATTGCATCCAGCGACATAAATGACTATCTATCGTACTCGTGCATAAATACTCACGTCTGTCAAACGTGATATAGAATAAACTTATATAATATATAAGACATACATTTCATGCATATATACCTAAGACATACCTTTTTCCATAAAACTCTCGAAAGTAGAATTGGTATTTACTGCATCATCGTTGATTTGTATCGGACACACTGAAAAATCGCATGACTTGTTTTGAATGCTCTCAGAACTTAAATTTGCTCCAAGATCAGTAGGTGTCAGTCATAGTATGATCTATCTGATAAGATATACCTTGTACATATTTATTATCTTCATTACTATTAATATTATCACTATCACCCAAATTACGTTGATTTTTAACAAAATAATCAGCTATATTGCGACATTTGAATTTTTACTTTTCAAGTTCTCGGTAGAAGCTTATTTTCGTTTATTTGACATTTTATAACTCTTCGTAAATCACAAACTATATTAATATAAAAAAGAAGAATAAACTCAAAATAATATTAATCACTCTAACAATTTACAAACTAAGATCTGTACGAATCAGTATGTTACTTGCATCAGAGATGTTACTTACTTGCATCGAGACTCGAGACACAAAATACACTAAAATGACTAATAGACTAATAATTAATAAGCAAAGGGTGTTTTTTTCGTGGTCAGCAATCGGCGTTTGAACATATATAGCGTTTATATTTTCGGCAAATTAATATAGTTTTGCTGAGCGCGCTATTTTCGAGAGATTTTCGAAGAATCCGTTATCTGCAACCGATTTTATAATTATACGAGAGTGGACATGCTTAGGTATGCGTTCACAGTATATATAAGTACATTACATATTTGTTTAAATATGCTTATTGTAATCATTTTTAATTCTTAAAGTATACCTAAGAATTATAAATTACTCATTTCAAAAAAATATATTTATATGTAATTCATATAATATTGTAATTTTAAAACATGTATAGTTATCCATTTGAAAAATAAATGAATGTTTTTGTAATCTTTATACAGTAAAACCTGTCAGTAACGGCCACTAAAAATGAAAGAACCATTGGCCGATATGGAAAGGTGGCCGGTATTGCCAGTTTTTGTAGTCTATTTATACTTGGTTTGGGGATTTTTTAAACTGGCCGTTAGTAAAGGTGGCCGATTTTGGCAGGTGGCCGGTAACACAGGTTTTACTGTATTATAATTAAAAAAAAATAAATCACTTGGGTTGAGAGGGGGGGCCGATCGCCCCCATCGCCCCCCCCTGGATCCGCCACTGCTTTAAAGCCTGAATCAATTCGATTTTTATTTTTAAATTATGATTTTTTTTTACATAATATATGTATATCATACTATCGTTATCCATCTGGGCGTGATGACGTAATCTATCTTTTTTGAATGAGAATAGGGGTCGTGTGCTAGCTCATTTGAAATTCTTTATATAGTAATATAAACACTAACATAATTAAGTATACAGTATGCCCAAAAAATTTTTGTTTTGAATTAAATTATTTGACAAAAAAAGAAAAATGTATGTAATTTATTCAATTTAAAATACATTTTACTGCTGTCAGAAAACAGAATAAAATGTTTATTTAACAAATAAACACTGCTTTTCCCTTAAATCCAATGTTCAAACTGCCAAGAGGCAGGTGGGTGGAAGCTTGAACAATAAATTTAAGCGAAAAGCAATGTTTATTTGCGAAATAAACATTTTTTTCTGGTTTCTGACAACAATAAGCAATATTTTGAGTTAAATAAATGGCATACATTCTTCTTTTTGTGTCAACTAATTTAATTCAAGAATCGTAATTTAAAACTAAAAATCGATGTTTCAGATTTTTTCCTTAAAGTCGCCGGTTTACGAAATAACGAATTTATTCCTTTCATTTGCACCATACTGTATTACTTCACATAGATTGCGGCCCGCAAGCTGTGAAAATAGCTACTATGTGGCCCTGGAAAAAAAGGTTGAGTATCGCTGATTTAGACGAATATATCAATAAAATATTAGTTAATTATTTATAAATACAATTTTATTCATGAAATAATCTTACCGAATTACACTCTACCGCTTAAAATTGCCGATTTGTATTTCCCTCGTGACACTTTGACATAGATACAGAACGAAAAGTTTTTTATGGTTCATTTTCTTAAATGTGACAGTTGTCAAAACTAAGATAGTCGTTGTAATTAAACAGAAACAAAATACTTATTTATTCCCAGTATACAGTATGGTGCAAATTAAAGGAATAAATTCGTTATTTCGTAAACCGGCGAGATTAAGGAAAAATCCCGAAACAGGTCGATTTTTATTTTTAGATTATGATATTTTAGCATATCTACCACACGCCGGACGTCATCTATCTGGGTGTGATGACGTAATCGATCATTTGTTTAAATGAGAATAGGGGTCGTATGCTAGCTCATTTGATAATTATTCAATGATTCACTTCTCTATTCAGTAATGTAAACATTAAACATTAACATAATTATTTATACAGGGTGTCCAAAAACAATTTTTTAAATTAAATTAATTGACAAAAAAAGAAGAATGTATAATTTATTTATTACAAAATACTTTTTACTGTTATCAGAAAACAGAAAAGAAGGTTTATTTGAAAAATAAACATTGCTTTTCGCTTAAATTCAATGTTCAAGCAAGCTCCCGCTAGGCACCTTCTTTTTGGAAATTTGAACAATTAATTTAAGCGAAAAGCAATGTTAATTTTTCGAATAAACACTTTTTTCCTGTTTTCTGACAGTAGTAAATGTATTTTGAATTAAATAAATTACATACATTCTTCTTTTTTTTTGTCAATTAATTTAATATAAAAAAAATGTTTTGGACACCCTGTATAATTAACGATGTTAATGTTTATATTAGTGAATAGAGAATTGAATAACCTTTCAAATGAGCTAGCACACGACCCCTATTATCATTTAAAAAAATCATCGATTACGTCATCACGCTCAGATGGATGACGTCACCTGTGTGATATATATGTCTAAATATCATAATTTAAAAATAAAAATCGACCTGTTTCTGGATTTTTCCGTAAAGTCGCCGGTTTACGAAATAACGAATTTATTCCTTTCATTTGCACCATACTGTATATAATAATGTCTAAGTAAATTATTTCCAGTACAATAATAATCTGATTGGACAGAATTAAACAATTAATGAAAAATCTTACTACACGATTAGAAAGTAGAATCATTAAAATATAATCATTAAAATAAATTGTGGTTTAATCTCATATACAATATTTTACAAAAATAATATTTGCTTCTGCGAGATGATTTTCTAAGTTTAGTTATCTTCTGCTTCTTTATCGTTGTCTAAACTTTCGGTTTAACAGAGAATTTAATCTTTTAGTGGAAATGACTCCGCTTAAAAGTCATATTTACAACCACATAAATTATAAAAACGTTGCAAAACTGCCTCGCGATAACCGGTAGGCATTAAAAACTTTTTTCTTTCTCTTAGCTGGAAAACTAAATAAATGACCCACCCTCTGCGTACAAAATAAATATAAGTGTAATATTGAATGCAGAGTAGTATTCAGTTACAACTCTGCATTCAATATTAGAGTCTTTTCAGACTGCAAGTCATACAATCACGTATTTTACCAGTACATAAGAAAGAAAAAAATGACTCATGTGAAAATTTGAAGGCAGATGTGAATTTTGATTTACCATACCCTTCTCTTAATTAAATACCTACAACGTCTCTCTCTCTTTGTCTCTTTCACTCTCTCTGTCTCTCTCTCTCTCTCTCTCTCTCTCTCTCTCTCTCTCTCTCTCTCTCTCTCTGTCTCTCTCTCTCTCTCCGTCTCTTTCTCTCTCTCTGTGTCCCTCTCTCTCTCTGCGTGTGGTTGTTTCTCTCTTTGTTTCTTTCACTGTCTCTCTCTCTCTCTCCATCTCTCTCTGTGTCTTTCTTTTTCTCGCTGTCTCTCTCTGTCTGTCTGTCTGTCTGTCTGTCTGTCTGTCTGTCTGTCTGTCTGTCTGTCTGTCTGTCTGTCTCTCTCTCTCTCTCTCTCTCTCTCTCTCTCTCTCTCTCTCTCTCTCTCTCTCTCTGTGTGTGTGTGGTTGTTTCCACATTACTGAGGATCGTGATTTTCTGCAATACCCATAACAAGTTTTTTCCACTGTCTCCACTTCAGCTCCTCTGAAGGGCTCGCAGAATGAATGGCCGGCTGAATTTGAACGAATCATCTGGTTGGTGATCCGCTTTCTGGTCTTCTCCCCAGAACGCTGCAGATATGTAGTGGACAGCCTATTTTACGGTCGGTTTAACAAAGTCAAGTTAAGAGATAACCAGAGGTAACCCCAATGTATTATAATGGGGGAACCTCTGGTTATCTCTTAACCACAAGTTAACTTTACTTTGTGAAACCGGCCGTTAATGTCAAGTTAGTTAAGAATAGGAACGTTTGTCCAATAAGCTGCCCAAGGTAATCGGATTTCATCTATAATACCACATCTCAAAGGCATCAATTGTTTGGCGTGCTTATTCGAGAAGGATCATAAGTTTTTGCCCCATATATTGAGAATACAAGTGTGCTCACTCAAGAATACTCACCAATCTCGATTTTTCTTTCCCATCTTTTGTAAGGCGAGCATTTCTACCATATCAATGCGTTTCTGAACTTCTGCTTCGCAGTTGCCATCGTTAGTTACACTAAATCCGAGATAGTTCAAGCTGTCTACCATCTGGTATTCCTGCAGATGGCATATCACCATTATTTTCGTCTTGTCTTGATTAATTTTAAGGCTAACTTTAATGCTTTCCAGCACAACTATTGTAAATCTGGACTGTGAACTTAAAGATTTTTCTACCAGCCACCGTTACTCTATCGACCCATCTTTATTAAGCCATCCTCTTTACATATTCACCATAAATATGGAATAAGTTAGGTGCCAAAACGCTTCCTTGTCTAACCCTCTCTCTGCTCTGAATTGGATTGAGAACTTTTGATTTAGTCGCACTGTGGTCATATTGAACTTGTACAGATTTTTTATTATTTTATTTTTTATTAAGTGTCACCAGGTGTGTCGGTGTACGTATCTCTATTATAGTGTAGGAAACAAAGGTTGAACCTTGCAAAATGGACACAAGTCCGGTTTTATTTTTTTTCTGGTATATCAAGGGGTGCTTATTATAAGACTAACTTTTTCTGAAAAAATTTCGCCCCGGAACCTCCCTTTTCACCCCTTTAAAGGGGGTAATTTGTGGTTTTTGCGGAACGTAGCCCTTCCTGTAACCTTTACAAAAAATTTCTTTTATAGAAATATGAAGAGAACTATATTTTCTACGATTTATTTCCAACACCATCTCTCTATCATCCACCGTTTAGCGGGGGTGGCGCCCTAAAATTGACAAGTTTTTAAAAAAGATGTTTTAAAAAAATATATATTTTTCCCTAACTGTAACGGAAATTAAGAAGAAATCCTGCGGCAATTATTCACAAATAATTGACTGATTTTTTGGTATAGGTTTTACTTAAGGGTAATTGCCCTTTTTTTAATTACAGGGTGTTACATTTTAAAAAACCTCTTTTTATACCATCTGAACCGTTTATGCTAGAGTAAAAAGACTTTCAGCGATTACCCATGTACTGGTGCTATTTACAAATTTGTATAATGCACCCCCATTTTTTCCCCGGAACCACCCCAAAAAAAAGAAGAATTAATAAATAAACTGATTTTCTTGGAATCCTTCACACACAATGCCCTTTATTAATATGCTTCATACATCATTTTCTGGACGTTATCATTACCCATGCATGGACACCAAAAGCAATTTCCTAGTGCAACCCCTGAAGCAAAAAAAAATAAATAAAATGGGGGGTTGAAATTTTTTTTCGTTTTTTGCTTTTTGATCCATATGGGCATATGCTTCATCAATAGTGCTTTTCAAAAATATATATGATTATTGCAACATCTCTGCGAAAACCACCCCTATCCTTGAAAATATACTGCAGAAACTACCCCTATCCCTTGGCGAGCATGTTTTTACGATTTTCTCATTACCTATGTATTCTTTTTAAACAAAACTTATACAAGGTTAAATACCACTATTTACTCAAAAAATTATGTCCTATTCATTTTTTCGTATAAGCAACCGTTACGGCACAGTGGCGCCGTAAACCTCATATATGCTTTGGCGGGCTCCAGGTTTTGTTTTTTTTTTCGTCATCTGTTCGTTTTATTGATAAAGTACTTATGCAAAATAAAACAACACAGTGTAACCTACAAATTATGACTTTTGCACATTTTACATTCTTTACTCCCCAAAGCCACAGTGGTGGCCCAAAATAAATGTTTGCATATTTTCGCCACCTACATGCATTTTATTGCATTAATGCTACCTTAACAGCACAATATTTACCCTTAGGTGGTCGCTACGCAGTGGCGGATCCAGGGAGGGGTGATGGGGTGATCACCTCCCCCCCTCTCAAACCAAATGATATTATATTCAAAGATTATAAAAATATTCATTTATTTTTATAGAAATTTAACCAATTGGCACCCCCCTCTTAACGATGCTGGATCCGCCACTGTCGCTAAAGCATAAAAAGTCATTCTTATAAAAATAATATTAATATAAGTATTTCTATAAAAATAAATGAATATTTTCATAATCTTCAAATATAATATCACTTGGTTTGAGAGGGGTGGGGGTGATCGCCCCCATCACCCCTCCCTGGATCCGCCACTGCTTAGCGACCACTTAGGGGTGAATATTGTGCTATTAAGGTAGCATTAACGCAATAAAATGCGTGTAGGTGGCGAAAATATGAAAAAATTTATTTTGGGCCACCACTGTAGCTTTGGGGAGCAAAGAATGTAAAATGTGCATAGGTCATGATTTGTAGGTTACACTGTGTTCTTTTATTTTACATAAGTACTTTATCAATAAAACAAACAGATGACGAAAAAATAAACAAAAACTGGAGCCCGTCAAAGCATATATGAGGTTTACGGCGCCACTGTGCCGTAACGGTTGCTTAAACGAAAAAAATGAATAGAACCTAATTTTTAGAGTAAATAGTGGTCTTTAACATTGTATAAGTTTTGTTTAAAAAAAATGAATAGGTAATGAGAAAATCGTAAAAACATGCTGGATAAGGTATAGGGGTAGTTTCTGCAGTATATTTTCAAGGATAAGGGTGGTTTGCGCAAAGATGTTGCAATAACCATATATATTTTTGAAAAGCACTATTGATGAAGCATATGACCATATGGATCAAAAAGCAAAAAACAAAAAAAAATTTTCAACCCCCCATTTTATTTATTGTTTTTGGCTACAGGAGTTGCACTAGGAAATCGCTTTTAGTGTCCATGCATGGGTAATAATAACTTGCACAAAATGATATATGAAGCATATGAATGAAGGGCATTGTGTGTGAAGGATTCCAGGAAAATCACTTTATTTATTAATTCTTCTTTTTTTTTGGGTGGTTCCGGGGAAAAAATGGGGGTGCATTATACAAATTTGTAAATAACACCAATACATGGGTAATCGCTGAAAGTCATTTTACTCTAGCATAAATGGTTCAGATGGTATAAAAAGGGGTTTTTTAAAATGTAACACCCTGTAATTAAAAAAAGGGCAATTACCCTTAAGTGAAACCTATACCAAAAAATCAATCATCTATTTGTGAATAATCTCCGCAGCATTTCTTTTTAATTTACGTTACAGTTAGGGAACAATATATATTTTTTAAAAACATCTTTTTTAAAAACTTGTCAACTTTGGGGCGCCACCCCCGCTAAACGGTGGATGATAGAGAGATGGTGTTGGAAATAAATCGTAGAAAATATAGTCCTCTTCATATTTCTATAAAAGAAAGTTTTTGTAAAAGGTACAGGAAGGGCTACGTTCTGCAAAAACCATAAATTACCCCCTTTAAAGGGGTGAAAAGGGGGGTTCCGGGGCGAAATTTTTTCAGAAAAAGTTAGTCTTATAATAAGCACCCCTTGATATGCCAGAAAAAAAATTAAACCGGACTAGTGTCCATTTTGCAAGGTTCAACCTCTGTTTCCTACACTATTAAATTAGACCAAATATTTATCCAGCTTACACAAGCTAATGCCTACGGATATAATCAATAGAACATATTACTATTATTATACAGGGTGTCCAGAAACTCTCCCGACAAACGAAAACCGGAGATCCCTCAGATAATTTTAAGACAATTTAACCCAATCCACCTAGTCCGAAAATGCCTAAGCGAGCTAGAGCTCTTTGAAGATGGCCTCTTGGAATTAGTTTCTCCTAAATATCTCTAGAACGCTACTATTTAGAAAAACGAAATCTGGTACGTTTATTTATGTTCCAAAAATAAATCAATTCCATCAATTACGAATTTCTAGTACGGGTCATAGGCGCCCGTTTTGGGCAGGGCAACGGTTATTTTATCGCATAACTTTTTTGTCTTTAACTTCTAAGCATTTTTAACACTGGATTATTAAATTATGAGATATTCTAGTACGAAAAGGTACTCTTGCTTTAGGTCGGTAAAATGCACCGTTTTCTAGAAAAATCAATTTGAAAATTTTTCGTCTTTTGAATTTGAAAAAAAAATTTTTTTCAAAAAAACAAGGTGTATTTTACCGAATTAAAACAAGAGTAACTTATAATACTAGAATACCTCATAATTTACTTATAAAGTGTCAAAAATGCTTAAATCTAGTGCAGTCACTGGAGGTGGATATGAGCTATTACCTCCGATTTCGTTGAACCTCCATAGATTTGCATGAAAATTGGTGAGTGGTTAGAGGATATCTCAAGGAACAAAAGTGACATGGTGCCAACTTGCGCTTTTACCCTGGGGGTGGATGCCACCCCTTCTCGGGGGTGAAAATTATTTTATTGAAAATAACCCCATAATTCGATAGAGGGACAAATTCTAAGCAAAATTTGTTATATAAAGGTATTAAAATAAATCAAAACTTTTTGAGTTATTGAAGATCAAAGATTTTAATTTTTCTTGAGAAAAATGCATGTTTTTATCCGATTTTTCATCAATAACTCAAAAACTATAAGTTTTTGCAAAAAAGTTAATATTACCAAAATTGAAGCTAATAAAAAATGAAATAAATCCTTTACTAGAAAAACCTTTTAGTGTTAACTAAAAGTGAGTAGTCCTGTCGCCAGGGGGGGTACAACGGCCTCCTTAATTCAGATGGACTTACCCAAGTTTTTTTTATATATTTTTACCCGTAGAATACGATTTTTTTGGGTAACAGTTGATTCGGATGTCGATAAGATTGTTATAGACAAAGAACTTGAGGAATTACATTACAGCGATTTCTCGCAAAACAAAACATCTTTTTGTATTTTTTGGGTAATTTAAGCAAAAAATATTCCTACAAGTTTTTTCGTAGAATGCATAGTTTTCGAGATAACCGCGGTTGAACTTTCAAAAAATCGAAAAATTGCAATTTTTGAACCCGAATAACTTTTGATTAAAAAATAAAGTAGCAATTCTGCTTACTGCATTTGAAAGTTTAAGTCAAATTATATCGGTTTGGATTATTTGCATTGCTAAAAATTAATTTTTTTATTGTTAAACCAAGCTATAAACACATAGTGTTTCCCGTGCCTAATACATGCGTTTTAATGCATGCTACGTAGAAATTGCCTCGCTTGCACTTGTAGCTACTCTACCTACTCGTTCGATTTTAAATGAGAAATCATTGAAAACATCACTCACGCACTAGCTGTTTATAGCTTTGTTTAACAATAAAATAATAAATTTTTAGCAATGCAAATAATCAAAACCGATATAATTTGACTTAAACTTTCAAATGCGGTAAGCAGAATTGCTACTTTATTTTTTAATCAAAAGTTATTCGGGTCCAAAAATTGCAATTTTTCCATTTTTTGAAAGTTCAACCGCGGTTATCTCGAAAACTATGCATTCTACGAAAAAACTTGCAGGAATATTTTTTACTTAAAATGACCCAAAAAATACAAAAAGATGTTTCGTTTTGCGAGAAATCACTGTTATGTAATTCCTCAAGTTCTTTGTCTATAACAATCTTATCGACATCCGGATCAACTGTTACCCAAAAAATTCGTATTCTGCGGGTCAAAATATATAAAAAAACTTGGGTAAGTCCATCTGAATTAAGGAGGCCGTTGTACCCCCCCTGGCGACAGGACTAGAGTTATAGGTAATTGAATATATATTTTTTTCGGCGACTAAAAAATCTAAGTATTCAAGCTGAAATAACGGGAAAATGATGCATTTTATAACATAAACTTATTAAACATTTGTCAAAGTACTCAAAAATATCTATTAAATGAGCCCCGAACATGTTGATAGCATTAAAATTTATGCACCAAAACTTTTTCAAAATTTATTTTTTTTAATTTTTACAAAAAATGTCATTGTTTTTTTTAATAACTCCGTTTATTTTTAAGATATCAGGTTTATCTAAAAACTGTTTGGAAGTTAATTCCAAGGGATATTTAACCACGTTGAATTTAATCTTTTAGACCCCTCACTTTTTTAAAAATAAAAGGTTAAATGGCCCCGGTTGCATGGTTTTCACAGCAAAATTTAAGATTTAAACGTTTCTGTCTCGGTTATTTATTACCCTATGGAAATAGTAAAACAGGTAAAATATTTGACACAGAATAAACTAAAATTTGGGTATGTATCATTTTTTACGTATATTGGTATTTTTGGAATTGTTATCAAAAGAATATGAAAATTACAATAATTTTAAAAATTATGATTTTTTTAAATTATATCTTTTTTTCAAAAATATGCATTCTAAACCGGTCAAAATTATTGATATCATTACTTATGCTAATATAAAGAAGTTATTGTAAGGATTATTATAAATTTTAATTTTTGTGGAAATGGCGTATGTTTTATTTTTCACTTTTTCCTAAAAAAATCGAAAGGGTTCTTTTATTTTCATCAGACCTTGCTTAATTTTGACGCTATTAACTTGTTCTGAAGCTCATTTAATAGGTATTCCGAAGAACTTTGACAAATGATTAGCAGGTATATTTTATACATTGTGCATCGTTTTCCCGTTATTTAAGCTTGAATACTTAGATTTGAGTACTCGTCGAAAAAAATACATATTCAATTGCCAATAACTCACTTTGAACTAACATTAGTTTAGTTCTTTAAGTGAGGAGTGTATTCAGTTTTTTATTATCATCAATTTCAGTAATAATAACTATTTTGTAAAAGCTTATAGTTTTTGAGTTATACGTGAAAAACCGATTTAAAACATGCATTTTTTTACGAAAAAATAAAATATTTGATCTTTAATAACTCAAAAAGTGTTGATTTATATTAATAACTTGATATAACAAATTTTGCTTATAATTTGTCCCTCTATCGATTTATGGTATTACTTTTAATAAAATAATTTTCACCCCCGAGAAGGGGTGGCATCCACATCCAGGGTAAAAGCGCAAGTTGGCATTATGTCACCTTTGTTACTTGAGCTATCCTCTAATTACTCACCAATTTTCATGAAAATCGATGGAGGTTCAACGAAATCGGAGGTGAAAACCTTCAGTGACTCCACTAATCTCTTCTCAGATGAAAGAAAACGTTTTAGATCTTTTTTCAGTTAAAGAAATACATGATTGTCCAACGGAGCCACATCTGATAAATAAGGAGTAATTTCTAGTAATTTAAATTTTACAAGCTAAATTTTATATGAAATAATTAAATTCTCTACAAAATATTAACTAACTAATCTACTAAATAATGAGTTACTCCGTCAACATAGCTCCGAATATCTCTGTGTATTATATTATACAGAGTTTGACGATTTTATTTTAATACACAACGCCACCTCTGGTCGTAAACTCATTCTTGGGTTATAAAGAACAAATTAAATTAAAGAAAGTGCAAAGCTGCAACTCCTCCGTCTTGGAGTTGGAGAAATGTAATTAAGAACTTCACAAATTATTCCTTATTATTCTTAGTTAAGACTTTACTTTACACCTTATATCCTAGTCTCTATTAGAGACGGGCACGGGCACGTACATTCTTCTGCTTCCGTACTGTCTCCAGACGATTGGCGTTACTGAATTAATTAATGGAAACGTAAGTTTTTCTTCATTGGCGCATTATTACGATCAAATGCATAAAATGAATATAACGCTCGCTGTGTTCTATAGTGGCACGACCGCAAAAATGAACTTATGAGATAATTGACCATGAAGATTCATGACATCATGAAATACCATTCAAAATTACAATTTATGGATAGGAGGTCGACAGAAGAAACCAAACCAAATACTTGAGAATGAAGGGTTAGATATTACATTTTTGAAGTTATACTTCTTTAGGCGCGATAGAGAGTGAATTTTTATTATTCTGCGCGCATGCGCACAGAGACAGTATGTTATTCGTTGCTAAATCTTTTAAGTTATGTATGTATCAGTCCAAAAAAGGTGTGCAAAAAGTATATTAGTGTTTTTAGTAAATATATTTATTATAAAAAAGATGAATAACCATTTTCAATTTCGTTGCAAAACGAAAATACAGCCGAACCATATTCTAGTCCAATCAGAGAGTGCTGCAAAGCACCTCTACCGGTTTCGAAACTTATTAGTCTCTCATCAGGAGGCACATATGCTGCTCTCCCCGATCCAACCAAAACAAACCCCAGCGTCCAGTCCCGGATTGCAACGAACGAAATGGCATAGATGCCCTAGCGGCAACTGCTAGCAAAAAGACTAAGTTTTCACTCTAATGGCATATAAAACAACATAATGCTATTCTACATCCCACCAGAATGAAAACAATGGGAACCTTCTCTGGTTACACCTCCGAGGCTTCTACAATTTGCAAGCCATACGGATGCTGAGACTAAGGAAGATGAGGGAATTCTACAATTTACAATTCGCTGGAACTTTACCGCGCTGAGCAGATGGGAGGTGAATTGTAAATTGTAGAATTCCCTCATCTTCCTTAGTCTCAGCATCCGTATGGCTTGCAAATTGTGGAAGCCTCGGAGGTGTAACCAGAGAAGGTTCCCATTGTTTTCATTCTGGTGGGATGTAGAATAATAGCATTATGTTGTTTTATATGCCATTAGAGTGAAAACTTAGTCTTTTTTCTTATATTTATTATAATTTTTGTGTCTTTGGATTTGTCTTCCTCGGGAGTAAGATAATACGTATTATTAAATCATTTTTATATTTAATACTTCACTTTGTCTATTTGTTACCGTGATTTGTCATAATGTCCGAGAAACCGTAAAAACAATGGGCGCGTTCGGACGACCACAGCGGCTGGACAGCTGAGGCAGCGGTAGCGTTTAGACCAGGGGTTCTCAATCTGTGGTACATGTACCACTGGTGGTACATTTCATTAGGTGCGGTGGTACACAAAACGCAAAACCACAGCCAAAATTTAGCATATTTGTAGTTAATTAGATTATCTACCTCAGTAGATACTTCAGTTAGGTGGTACCAAAAATAATTATAAGAATTTTGGTGGTACATGGCTCAAAAACATTGAAAACCACTGGTTTAGACGACACCCCTGGAAGTCAGCCGCTGAGAGATTTACTAAGCTTTCTCTATCAGCGCTGGATACAACCACTCAGCCGATTTCTGCTGACAGTCAGTTGCTGTGGTCGTCCGAACGCAACCATTGCCTTCGTAGCATCATTGGTACAGCATTCGACTAGGGATCGATAGGTCCCGGGTTCAAATGCGGACAATTTTTTTTTAATTTTTGGATTTTTAGAAAGTGGTAAGTATTAAAATTAGTTTAATAAGATAAAAATAAACTGTTTAAAGTATTTTATTTCGTTGAAATCATATAATAGAAGTATAACTTCTTACGTGCGTACAAAGTACACACACATTATTTTTTTTTCCATTGTATGAATTTCAAGAACTTTGATATAAATATGCCAGTATTGAAGTGGTCGTAAGTAGTGGCATAAAGAATTCATAAAATAAACATTTTATTTTTTAATTGTTTAATTATGTTTTAATTCGTATTAAGATAATATACTATATGAACACAACAATATTTTTCTTACTAATAACTAAAAAAGAATCTTAAAATAATTATGTACCTTGAAATATGCGTACACGGTGACATGCGTACCAAGAGACGTGCGCATGCTCGTCACGATTAGCAGGTTGTCCAATTGTAACACGCAAAAGAAACTTTTTTGAAATTTATTTGTTGATAATATTTTGATAATATGTTGGAGTTTATTCCAACTCAAATGTCCTCATTGTATTTTTTTATAAGCCAAAACATTGTTTACAACTTTAAAACAGTGCTGAGGACGCTTTATTCAGTTCACGTCTTATATCAATTATTTATCAAATACACTATATATCAATATTATTTAATCAACAACTCAAAATATTCCCGATACCATGTCAAATACTTAAAATTGTCACTGATTGTCACTGTCTGATTGACAATATTCTATTCGACTGAGTGCGTTTTAAGACAAAGATAAATTTGGAAACTATTACCACGGACATTGTGTTCATTTTTTTGGATCCTGAAAAAACCAATAAGTATTTTTGCAAAATTTAAGCGCAGAATGAAAGACTAAATTATTACCGAGGGCCGAAAGTCCCTTAGAATAAATAAAAAGTTTATTTAGTATTAGATATTTGAAATTAAAAATCACACTAAATTTTCTCTTAGTTTTTCACCCCTGTAACTTATTAAGATAAACATTATAGAAGTTCTCAGGGACTTTCGGCCCTCACTAATAACGTAATCTTTCATTCTGCGTTTAAATTTTTCAAAAATACTTATTAGTTTTGTCAGGATTCGAAAAAAATGAATCCCCATTTAAATAGCATTGCAGCCGAAAATACGTACCCATCCCCTTAAAAAAAATATGATAATAAATTATAAAATGTTAATAAATGTTAAGTATTTGTTGGAAATTTTTCGCATAAGTCGTCCTCGCGTCCTCCGACGCTCAAAGGAGCGCCGCGCCGGCAGCTTAAAAGTCGACTAGACGGGCATAATTAACATTTAAAAACAACCGTCCCCGTACGGCCGTAGAAAAATATTGTTCCTAACTCATGCGGAAAGTGTCTTTCCCGCACTCAAGTGCGTCCGTGCTTCCGCTATCGCGTCATTCGGGTCAACGACAGTCCCATGCGGGAAAGTATCATACACGGTAGACAGAGACTCATCATACTATTATCATACTATTTTTGAATAACAAAGTTGATCTGCTAAATTTGTTTAAAGAAATTAAACAATTATATCTGTCCAAAACTTTGGCCCGTCACATTTCTGATTTGTTTAAAGGGGACATTTTTGAACAGGAATCCGCAAATATTGAATCAGAAATTTTTTCAGGCAGGAGCTGCCTCACAATATTGACTATAAGTTAACTTTACCAGTTGTGTACTCAATTTTCTATTGTAAAATTTTCTAGATTTCCGATTAGTTTCTTTTTGTACTCGAAAAGTTATTTATAATTTAGTCAATAGTGGATAAATTATGCATCGGAAAGTTGTAAGTCGGCTTTAAAGGATCTTGTAGCAAGGTTTCGCAAGGAGCCGAACCGAAGAGAAACTAACGTTCGACTCAGGTAAAGCCAGAATCGAGTTTGGGTTAGTATGAATATTCATACGCAAGCTGTCAACTTGTCCATATTGATATCCTCTGGCTAATAATCCAATATTTACAAACCAGAAAACTAATTTTGTTATGACTATATATGTACGAGTATGTTTATAAGGAAACTATATATACCAGGGACATTGTTGAAAGTGTATTGAATCATATTGAAAGCCTGCCAAGGAAAGGATTAATACTGTATTATAATAAATAATATATAATACTGTATTAGGATGGTCATTAAAATGGATGCTGGTCAGCAAAACTCAAAAACCTGCAAGTCAATTGAAAATACCAGTCAACGTGTTCAATTATTTGGTTTTTTATTTTCAATTGCCTTGCAGGTTTTTGAGTTTTGCTGACCAGCATCCATTTTAATGACCATCCTAATACAGTATTATATATTATTTATTATAATACAGTATTAATCCTTTCCTTGGCAGGCTTTCAATATGATTCAATACACTTTCAACAATGTCCCTGGTATACAGGGTGGTGAATCGGAAAACAGGCCATAGGAAACTCAATGTAAAATTTTAAACTGTTGAATTCCTGCTTCCCTAATTATGTTACATCAAAAGTCATGAGAAGTTATTTGTAGAGGATTGAAATCTGTATTAAAAAGAGAAGTTACAATTGTTCTACGATTTAAACACATTCTAAAATTTTGAAAAATATAATGTATTTACCGCAGTAGGTATGTGTGGGCATGTTAGGCCACACGTTACTATTTAACTGACAGTGAGCACACTATTGGCTGAAGAAAATATCTTTATTATTAATACTTTCTCCTTAACTGAGGGTATCTGATCAACTTTATTGTGTTTTACACAATAAATAATAAAATAAATAAAGAAATTGACAGTTCAAATTGTTAATATAATAAATTCATTGTCACCGAATGCAATCTTATACACATTATTGCACTGTGTGTGGTGTAACTTTGGCGTATTTCTCTGAAAATAGTATTATATTTTTACAAAATTTTGAACAATTATTGTTCGTAGAACAATATTAACAGTTGTTTTCAATACAGATTTTAATTCTCTACAAATAGTTTCTTATGACTTTTGATGTAAAATAATTAGGGAAGCAGGAATTCAACAGTTTAGAATTTTACATTGAGTTTCCTATGGCCCGTGTTTCAATTCACCACCCGGTATATAGTTTCCTTATAAACATACTCGTACATATATAGTCATAACAAAATTAGTTTTCTGGTTTGTAAATATTATAGGTTTGTACATATATCTGGTTTGTACATATATAGTCATAACAAAATTAGTTTTCTGGTTTGTAAATATTGGATTATTAGCCAGAGGATATCAATATGGACAAGTTGACAGCTTGCGTATGAATATTCATACTAACCCAAACTCGATTCTGGCTTTACCTGAGTCGAACGTTAGTTTCTCTTCGGTTCGGCTCCTTGCGAAACCTTGCTACAAGATCCTTTAAAGCCGACTTACAACTTTCCGATGCATAATTTATCCACTATTGACTAAATTATAAATAACTTTTCGAGTACAAAAAGAAACTAATCGGAAATCTAGAAAATTTTACAATAGAAAATTGAGTACACAACTGGTAAAGTTAACTTATAGTCAATATTGTGAGGCAGCTCCTGCCTGAAAAAATTTCTGATTCAATATTTGCGGATTCCTGTTCAAAAATGTCCCCTTTAAACAAATCAGAAATGTGACGGGCCAAAGTTTTGGACAGATATAATTGTTTAATTTCTTTAAACAAATTTAGCAGATCAACTTTGTTGTTCAAAAATAGTATGATAATAGTATGATGAGTCTCTGTCTACCGTGTATGATACTTTCCCGCATGGGACTGTCGTTGACCCGAATGACGCGATAGCGGAAGCACGGACGCACTTGAGTGCGGGAAAGACACTTTCCGCATGAGTTAGGAACAATATTTTTCTACGGCCATACGGGGACGGTTGTTTTTAAATGTTAATTATGCCAGTCTAGTCGACTTTTAAGCTGCCGGCGCGGCGCTCCTTTGAGCGTCGGAGGACGCGAGGACGACTTATGCGAAAAATTTCCAACAAATACTTAACATTTATTAACATTTTATAATTTATTATCATATTTTTTTTAAGGGGATGGGTACGTATTTTCGGCTGCAATGCTATTTAAATGGGGATTTATTTTTTTCGAATCCTGAGAAAACTAATAAGTATTTTTGAAAAATTTAAACGCAGAATGAAAGATTACGTTATTAGTGAGGGCCGAAAGTCCCTGAGAACTTCTATAATGTTTATCTTAATAAGTTACAGGGGTGAAAAACTAAGAGAAAATTTAGTGTGATTTTTAATTTCAAATATCTAATACCAAATAAACTTTTTATTTATTCTAATGGACTTTCGGCCCTCGGTAATAATTTAGTCTTTCATTCTGCGCTTAAATTTTGCAAAAATACTTATTGGTTTTTTCAGGATCCAAAAAAAATGAACACAATGTCCGTGGTAATAGTTTCCAAATTTATCTTTGTCTTAAAACGCACTCAGTCGAATAGAATATTGTCAATCAGACAGTGACAATCAGTGACAATTTTAAGTATTTGACATGGTATCGGGAATATTTTGAGTTGTTGATTAAATAATATTGATATATAGTGTATTTGATAAATAATTGATATAAGACGTGAACTGAATAAAGCGTCCTCAGCACTGTTTTAAAGTTATAAACAATGTTTTGGCTTATAAACAAATACAATGAGGACATTTGAGTTGGAATAAACTCCAACATATTATCAAAATATTATCAACAAATAAATTGAAACTCTGGTTTAATTATAGATAATTGAAACTCTGGTTTATACTAGAATGAACGCATTCCTAAAAAAGCATAGTATCTTGCATAATTTTCAACATGGTTTTACATCTTCTAAGTCTACAACTACAGCTCTTGCAAATTTCGTCAGCTTAGTGTTGGATGCTTTGGACAGACGAGAGAAGGCATGTGGTTTATTTCTCGATTTGTCCAAGACTTTTGACACTTTGGATCATAATTTGTTGCTAAAAAAACTTGAGGGGATTGGTATTCGTGGTGTAGTTCTAAAATGGTTTACTTCCTAAATAGAGAATATAAGACAAAAAGTAAAGATAACATCTAATGGACTTGTAAACGAATCAAACACATTGGATATCCATTATGGTGTCCCTCAGGGTAGTGTATTGGGTCCTCTACTTTTTATAGTATTTATTAATGATATAGCTTTGGTAACTAATTCACTGACTGGGGTTAACATAATCAGTTATGCGGATGATACCAACATTCTAGTCACAGGAACATCTGATTAAAATTTGCAAAATAAAACTACACAGATACTATTCACCATCAACAGATATTTCTTATCCAACAAACTAGTTTTAAATGAAGAGAAATCAAAGTATATGATTTTCACGTCAAATAATTTATTAAACCATCAAGCCACTATACAAGCAGCAATATATATAACAGACTTTACGAAGTTGCTGGGGGTCCTTTTAGACAGTAATTGTAAATGGTCAAACCACATTTCTAATTTGAAATCCAGATTTAGTAGCGCATGTTCTGCATTGAGAATTCTTTCACGTATCTTTAATACATCAATATTAAAAACAGTATACTTTGCCCATTTTTACTCAATAGCCAAATATGGCATTGAAGTCTGGGGTTGTACCTGTACTTCAGAAAAGAGCTATTAGGATAATGTATAAAATGAAATTTAGAGATTCTTGTTTAGGCATCTTTAGACAAAACAATATTCTTACAATTCCTGGTCTGTATATATTTTCGTGTATAATGTATTTACATTGCAAAATTTATGAATTTAATCAATTTCAATTTAACCATGTTTATTCAACAAGATTCAGAGACAATCACTTTATGCTTCCACAACATCGTTCTGTTTTGTTGGAAGGTAGCACACATTATGCAGCCATAAGTTTCTTTAACAAATTACCAATAGATATACGAATGAATTTACATCAGTCAAACTTTCGGAGGTGTGTATGTGTACATCAATACATTTGTGAGCTAGAGCCATATTCTAAAAATAACTTTTAAGTATGTTTTATCGTATTTATTAATTTATATACTTTTAAGATGTATGTCTGTAACTTTGACTAGTCTCATACATGTACTTTGTATAATGTCGCATGTGATCAATAAATTTGACTTGACTTGACTAACGGAAACATTAATGAGGAAGCTGGAGGCATTCGAAATGTGGGTGTATCGACGTATCCTCAAAATATCCTGGACGACTCACACCACCGACGTAGAGATATTCCGCCGAATGAGAAAACAAAAAGAAATCTCTTTCACAATTAAGAAACGGAAACTTGAATAGATCGGTCATATTATGAGACATGATAAATATCATATACTCCAACTGATAATACAGGGTAAAATAGAAAGCAAACGCGGACCCGGAAGAAGAAAAAAACTTACGCCAATGGTTTGGACTAACATCGATCGAGTTATTCAGAAACGCCGCAAACAAAATTAAAATTGCTATGATGATAGCCAACGTCCGTAACGGACAAGGTACATGAAGATGAATACTGTATTATAATAAATGATTAATTCCCATTTGTCTTAAGCGAAAAGTTTATAACTACAGTAGAGCGTCGATAATCCGAACTAATTGGTACAGGGGTAGTTCGGATTATCAAATTGTTCGGATTATCGAACATATGTTCAAAATACATACAAAGCTCATAAACATAGTACATGTACATTATGTACATACGTTTTAGTTACAAGAAATAAAACACCTGCATAATAAACAAATTATATATTCTATGTATTTCTGCATAAATAAAATAAAAATCCGCGGTCATATTTTGCCCATATTATCATATTAAATTCAAAAATTCGGTCCGCAATCATATTTTTTAATTTTATAATTTTTTTTCGTTCGGATTAGCGATCGTTCGGATTACTAGGGTTCGGATTATCGACGCTCTACTGTAATGTGTTTTACCTGTACAAACTTATGGAGCAGAGACTTTAACACTGACGCAAAAATCCAGAAATAAGCTCAGAGTTACACAACGAGCCATGGAACGTGCAATGCTGAACTTGAGCTTTAGAGACCACAAACCAACAAATCGGGCAGAGATCAGGAGTTTAAGACGTTGTGATAGGTAGTTCTTCTAAGACGACAGACTCAGTAAAACATAGTTTAAAACAAAATAAGTGAAGAGTACAGGGGAAAAACAAGGAATGTCACATTTTATAAATATTGAGATAAACACCAATAAAGGTTTAATTGTTATATGTTATCTAAAAACTACTTTCTAGCAATTATTGGTCTATAATCTTAATATAATATTAGTCTATATTAAGTTATTAATTTAATAATGCACCAAAAAACTGCTAACATTCCTTATTTTTGTCCAGTGGCGTGCGGACCATCCTGGTCCTTCGTCTGGAATCAAATTCTTAAAAAATTTATATATACTGATCTTTCTGGTTATTGTTCTGAATCGATAGTCTAGTCGATAGTACTCAGTTTTTGCTACCACATGGCGAGAAAACCCAAAATTTATGAAAAAGTGACATTCCTTGTTTTTCCCCTGTACTCTTTAAGTATATTTGATTTAATTATTTACAGATCAAAAGAAATAAAAATAAAATAGCATTCTATTCGCCGCCGAGTCGCAGCGAAGTCCTCCTCCGGATAGACGTCTGAAAAAGAAGATCAAAATTAACAATAATATGAAATGTTCCTACACCTCAACACAGTGTAAGTTTACAAAACAGTCACGTTTATCAAATATGTAAATTTATCGGGAGATCGCTCACCACCGTTTAATTATGAGCCGCAAATTACCTCACCACGGTACACCTTGCGGCTCGAGTTGGCCTGCCTTAGCTTGCGAGATCACTACACCACGGTGCCTCGGTACTCAGGTCGGCCTGCCTAGCTCACCTAGCTTGGCTGGTAGTGAAGCCCGGAGCTGTCGCTTCAAGACTATCTCTGCTTGTGGCCTCCTTGAATATCCCTCTGCCTGTGTTGTTTCGGAGAAGTGGAACTGAGTGGGGCATCTGCGCGGTTTGTGAAACTCGCACGGTTCTAAGTGTCGATGCGTGTTCGACGTATCGGCGTATCATTACAACGTCATCGAAAGAGCTACGACGCTTAAGTGAAACTGGGTAGGACACTTAGCTAGAACACAAGATGGACGGTGGACACGACGAATGATGGAATGGAGGCCCAGAAACTATAAACGAAGACGAGGACGACCACCGACTAGATGGACCGATGGACCAAGCGGCCCAAGGTAGAGAACACTGGAAAGAACTGTGGGAGACCTATGCCCGGCAGTGGACGCGATTGGTTGATTGATGATGATGATAATAATTTATAACTATAGACTTAATTGAAAGATTGTAATTAGGGTAGGATGACAAGAAGACAATATATAAAAAAATCACGTATCACGTAGGTTGATACTAATTTGATGGTTCTTCCTTCTGTTTCTATTTTGACTATTGTTGCTTCCATCGTTTCCAATCCATTTGGAGTGGTCATTTTGTTGTGTTTTATTCCTTTTCCTATTAAGATTGATGTGCTTCCTGAGTTTATTTTAAAATCGTTTCTAAAGTCGTCCTGCCACTTTAATTCTTATGTTTTCGTCATTTTCTTTTCTGTATTACTATAACATCTAACTCTACCTTGTTAATGAAGTCGTCCAGAATGTTCATTTGTATTTTTAGTAATCCTGAATTCCATTATCTTATCTGCAGGTGATCCTTGGTGGATTTAGTATGACCTTTGGATTTAATGTGGCTATTCAGGATTTGATTCATCTGGCTGAGCATGTCTTGGAGTTGCGTCATTTGTTGGCCTAGTGCTTCTATGGCTTCTATTGTCGATTTGTTCCCTTTTATGGTACATGCATCTGATGTTTATTGCCGGCTTGTACGTAAGTTGTTTGTTGTGGCCTGAGCATTTGATCTTTTTGGGGCCTTTGGACATACTCTATAGCTTGCTGGGTGTTCACTTTGCCAGTTTTCTTTGGTTTTCTCTTCCCAGTTTGCAAGCATCACTTCTGTGACTCGCATTTACTGCATTTCACGTATTTTGTGTTTAAATCACAAGCCCTCTGGTGATGATAAGAGCCCTGGTAATTTAAGCACCGGATAGCGTCTTGTTCTCACGTTTTAACATCTTCTACATTTATTGACGTGTAGCATAGGTTGGTCATTTTTCTCGGAGCTGCTTTATCGGTTTTATGGACTGTAATCATGAACAGCGTTAACTCCTTTTTATCCTTCCTCTTTGAGATCATTTTTGTACCTTTTATTGTTTCGATGTCTATGCGATAACTATTATTGAAAATAAACAAACCCATAAAACAATCAAATAGCACAGATCGGTACGTTATAGATTATTTAATTTTACTTAGCTGTCAATTGAACAAAAATGAGTAAACTAACTTTTGAGTTCAAAAACGAGAATATGCTTTATGTGGAGTTATCGGACGCCCAAAGGGGAAATGTTATTGGATCTTGTGAAACAAGGAATATCTAAAAGGGACATAACTACAGTAGTAAGCGTAACACAAGGTGTTGTGTTAAAGACCTATGCTAGGTATCAGGAATTAGGAAAGCTTAAAAATATAGCAAGACACAGTCACCAATAAGTAACAACAGCTCGCTACGATGGTTTCATTGTCCAATGTCCAAGCACCCAGAACAGACCCAGCAATTGTTCATCTGCAGCTTCAAATTCAGCTTTTCAAAGATACAGGTGTTAAGTGTTTCAGTTGAAACGATATGAAAAAGAGTTCGTGTCCAAGGAGTACACTATACAGCAGAAGACAGTTACGACTTCCCTAGATATTCAGGCAGCAAATATTGATCGCCTAAAATGGTGTCTTCAACACCAAAAGTGGAGCATTGAGAATTGGCGAAATGTGCCATTTTCAGACAAAATCAGGATTTGTGTAAAATTAGACGACCGACTAATTCGTGTACCTAGAGAGCGAGAAAGACAAGTAATAAAGAAAATCGTCGGACCTGTTCACATATATAAAGGAAGAAGGGCCCTGTTCTCAATGAAAAATACTGATAACAGTTAGTAAAGACCAAAGATATCCCAAGTTACAATTAAGTAAATGACGGTAAGTATTTATTTTTTTTATTATAATATATTTTATGGTTTGCTTATTTGATATTATATGGAAACCGGAGGCAACAATGCTTCACGCACAGATAATACACATGTAGATTAGACACTCAGGTGGGTGGGTTTCAGCTCTGTTTGATGATGGAATTTAACCAGTCATCCTATTCATAAATACAGGAATTTCCAATCTGCAGCTCTATTAATATGTGCTGTATATGAATCACCGACTAAACAAAAGATAACGCGCTACAAGCAATACTTCATGAGTGTTGAGAAAATCTGCTTATATTAGGGTTGTCATTTATCCTGGTACGTCGGGATATGTCACCGGATTAAAATTTCAGTCCCGCTTGTCTCTATCCCTCCATCCCTATTGAAAAAATCTTTTTAGTCATAATTTTATTGAAACAAAAGAATTTTAACCGTTCATTGTAGTTTCTATTGTAAAGTTATGAACGTCACCTCTTTCTTAATTTATATTTAAATAATTATTTTATTCCAACTTCTTTATTAATTTCTTAACTTTCAGGTTCTTTTTAATATGTTTTCATGAAAAAATATTTGGCGCCCCCACTCTTTCTTTTCTGTAGTCTAAATATTCTGCTAAGTTACTCTGAATTCACAGTAGTCTTGAAAAGGAAGAAAAATATAAAAAATAAGAACAGCGAGGAAACTCAAGAGAAACCCAAAGGGATAAGCGAGCTCCAAATAGAGATATTTCATGAAACGAGGGAAGAAGCGTTTTCAATACTAATTAGCATGAAAAAAAAAATACAAAAACCATCAACAGAAGAGGTCAAAAACCAAGTAAGAAAACCAAAAAGAATATAACTTAAAATAATTAACAGAAACCATGAAATTTTAGAGGTAGCCATGAGATAAAAAATAATAACTGAGAACAAAATGTCCACAAATTCAATTAGTTGAGTTACTCAAACACATACTTAAATTTAAACCTTACAGGAGAAAGTTTATTTTACCCCCTAAATTTGCACTTTTCGATTCACCTGGTAGATACACGTGCACAGCTGATGCCTGCCAGGTCATGGCTTTTAGCCTTGGTGTGATATGAATTATCACTATACAAATTTCTAGCCTTACAGGACGACCGTTAGTCGGAGGGTTCACTAGCTCTTAGACTATTATTTACTACACGAATTTCTTTTTTCGGTTCATTAATTAATAATTCAGTTAGCCATTTTATTTTTCAAATTTAGTATTTCAAAGACAAAAGGGTTTCAGGAACAATCGGTTTTACCTTCCTCGCCTTCTCCACCTCTGAACAAACATGTATATTCATGGCACGTGTCCAAATTGGCAACGTTGGTAAATTTATTAAGGTAATTGCATTAAACCTGCATAAATACATTAAATTCGGACATTTTCGAACCATTCGATATGTGTGTAGTGTGTACACTGCTTACAGCCATCACGTACACAATCATTACCTGCTGCTGGAGCAGCTCTGACGTTACATTGATTAAATCATTTTGTAGAAGTAGAGGATAACGAGAAACAGATACCTACACAATGGCCGTATCCTCTCCACTTTGTTACTACAGATTACGCACACATAGAAATAAATGCAAAGTGTAGAATTTATTTTGGAAAAATATACATCTATAATATGTGTATAAAGTTGGACGTCCGGTTAATTAGTTTATATTGCGAGTACTGGAATAAAGTAGAATTGTTAATATGAAATTGATAGTTGGAAATAAGAAAACACCTAGCTACACTCATGAATTCACATCAATCTGTAAGAGAATTGCTCTCACCTTTTTTTGATATCTGTTTATGGATATGGTAGAGAATAATCAACATCTTGACGTTCGTCGACAACGCAATGCGGAAAGAATGGGCTGCAGCGCCTAGGAGATTACGTAGTGTTAAGATGTCAACGTCACGGGATGAAGGCATTCAATTTGGACGCTAAATTGGAGCTGCATTAATCTCGAGCTTAACTTACTTATTTATCGTATGGCAATTACAACACATTTAGAACAAAATTACAAACACTAGTAATATAGGTAGGTATATGACAAACTTTAAATAGTTACAAACAAACATCAAGTGTATTAATATAATCAATTGACTCTGAAGTTGCAAACAGGAAGTCTTCAGGGCTACCATTGTAGGATCTTGAGGGACGCTCTTCAATAATGTGGTCAATGGTTTGGTTCTTCCCGCAGTCACATTGAGGAGACGGGTTCTTTCCCCATTTATGTAGCATGTATGCACATCTGCCATGTCTGGTTCGGATCCTAATTAGAGTGGACCATGTTTTGCGTGGAAGATCAAAACCTGGTGGCTTGTGGGTAATGCAGGGCATGTTATTTTGCCATGCGTTCCATTCTTGGGACCATGCATTCGTGATGTTGAACTCCTCATGTATTATTCTTGCCGTTTTTATTGGTGATTATCTAGAGCGGAGACGGGTATTTCGTGCATCCTCGGTATCTTGGTGGATCGGTAGATTTATATTGTTCATGATCTTTTTGTATTCACGTGTAAGTGCGTCAACTAGTAATTGTGGAGGTGGGATGTGACTTAATACTGGAAGCCATTGGGTGGGAGTTGATTTAATTGTACCAGCTATCATCCTCATAGTGCTGTGCAGCTGAGTGTCGACCTTTTTTACTTGTGGGCTGTGTAGCCAAACTGGAGCACAATATTCTGCGGTCGAGAAAACAAGGGCTAAGGCAGTAGAGCGGAGAGTGGAAGTCGATGCTCCCCAGGTGGTACCGCAGAGCTTCTATATGATGTTATTTCTTGTACTCAACTTTTGGACAGTTTTTGTTAAATGCTCTTTAAATGATAGCGTTCTGTCTAGTGTTACGCCCAGGTACTTCGGTGTTTTGTTGTGGGTAAGTGTGGTATTTTCAAACCGTATGTTGAGTTCCTTTCCAGCAAGTTTATTGTTCAGGTGAAAGCAACTAACTTCTGTTTTGGATGCATTTGGTTGAAGTCGCCACTTGCGAAAATATTTGCCCAATATATATAAGTCTGCCGTCAGAACTTCTTCAGACGTTTCTAGTGTTCTGCATCCTGTAGTGAGGGCCCAGTCATCGGCGTATCCGAACTTTCTTGATTGTGTTTCCGGCATATCTGCTAAGTGTAAGCTAAATAGTAGTGGAGAGAGCACTGACCCCTGTGGTAGGCCATTCTTAAGTTTCTTTGGTGGGCTGATATTGTGCCCATTGCTACTTGAAACATTCGGTCGTTGAGCATGTTACCTATTAGGCGTGCTATTGGTTTACAGGGGATTGCACGGAGAATTTTGTATATAAGGCTATCTCTCCATACTGTATCGTAAGCTGCCGAGAGATCAATAAATGCCGCTGAAGTTTTAAGTCTTCTTTGGAAACCCCCTTCTATGTAGGTGGTGAGTCGACAAATACCTGGTCCGCGCAGCTTCGTTCTGGTCGAAAACCTGATTGTTCGACTGGGATCACCTGGAACAGTTCTGTGCTGATTCTATTATATACAGTGTGTCAATTTTAAAACTTACAATGGCTATATCTCACGAACAAAAGCTGATATCGAAAAATGCTTGAAACCGTTTTTAGGGTAGTAAGGGGGAACTAAAATGACGTGAAAGAGAACTCACCCCCATCAACCCCCTAGGCCCCACCCACCACAACCAAAAAAGTTTAAATTGCAAACCCCTACTTGTGATACATCATTGAAAAGGCTATAAAAAATGCTATCCAATGGTATAAATAACAATTATACAGGGTGAACAATAATTGTGAAACTTCGGCTTAAACGAAAAATTTAAGGTTTTGTTGAACTACAAATTTATTAAAAATGTCAATTAAGTAAATATTTAAAGTGAGTCCCGTTGTTTGGTAAACAATAATACAGCCTATTTTCAAATTCTTCACGGAATTTGGCAAATGTTCTAGTAATATGGCAAATGTTCTATCATGCTTGAGTAATTCTTTCTCGCAATTCCCCAAGTGATGCAAGTTGAGTTTTATAAACAACTGATTTAAGGTAACCCCATAGAAAAAGTTAATATACTATCCTACTATAAAAAGTACTATCCAATGGTATAAATAAAAATTATACAGAGTGTTAATATTAGCTGGCTTACTATGACTTTTGTATTTGTAATGCTATATCCCGGACTATTATTTTGAATGATAACTGCCCGCTCGTACTTTTTTTTGTTGAATTAAAACTTAATTTGCCCTTTTTGTCTTAAATAGTTGTTTATAAAACTTAACTTGCATCACTTGGGAAATTGCGAGAAATAATTACTCAAGCATGTCGCCCTATTACTAGAAAAACATTTGCCAAATTTCGTGCAGAATTTGAAAATAGACTGTATTATTGTTTACAAAACAACGGAACTCACTTTGAACATTTACTTAATTGACATTTTTATCAAATTTGTAGTTCAACAAAACCTCATTAAATTTTTCATTTAATCCAAAGTTTCACAATTATTGCTTCACCCTGTATAATTATTATTTATACCATTGGATAGCATTTTTTATAGCCTTTTCAATGATGTATCACAAGTAGGGGTTTGCAATTTAAACTTTTTTGGTTGTGGTGGGTGAGGCCTAGGGGGTTAATGGGGGTGAGTTCTCTTCCATGTCATTTTAGTTCCCCCTTACTATCCTAGAAACGGTTTCAAGCATTTTTGGATATCAGCTTTTGTTCGTGAGATATAGCCATTGTAAGTTTTAAAATTGACACACTGTATAAGCCTCTCTAATAGTTTGTAGATGGCAGAGAGAAGCGCAATTGGTCTGTAGTTTTTTTAGGTTGTCGGTCGGTTTGCCTGGCTTTAGTATGGCTATTATCTTAGAGCGCTTTAGTTCTTGTGGAATATTTCCAGTTTCCATGATGTCTGTGAAAAATCGAGCCAGCCAAACTTTTGTATACTTGCCACAATTTATTAGGAATTCAGGGTAAATATTATCAAATCCTGGTGCTTTTGCTGGCTTAACGTCTTTAAGAGCCTCTGATATATCTTCGCTGGTGAAGGGGAGGGAATGCTCCGTTTCTGTGGCTACATGTTTTAAAGTTTTAAGTTCTCTCTTTACTTTACGTAGATGGTGTGTGCTTTATCCTTTGGTGCCCTGGATGTTTTTACTATATGTGATGCTACGGCATCTGGCTTTACGGCTGCCTCTCGGCGTTTAGTACGGACACCACTCCCTAATTTTCTTAATAATGACCATGCCTGTCTGCTTGATTTCTGGAATTTTAGACTTTCTACTGTTTCGGTCCACTTTTGGCTTCTAGCGGCGTCTAGGATGTAAAGTCGTAGTCAGAGTGGAGCCAAACCTCAGTTGGCGTGCCTAGGCATGCCGGTCGAGGGGCAAATTCATCATCAGCCCCCCTCGTCATCGATCTAGCACTCTTTCACTGGTTGGTCGCACCCGCGCTCCGAATCGCTGATCCGACCAACCAGTGATGTTCGGCTCTTTTTGCTGTGATGTTTCAGCAGACAATATCGGCGTGTTAGTATTATCGCTCGCACCCGTTGCGTAGCTACGCCACTCCCAAGAGAAATGCTCTGACATTAAAAATTAGCGAGGTAAAATAATAGATAATGGACCCCTTACGAGAACCGGTCAAAAATGGCGTGAAGCGCCGACATTCACAGTAACATAAAGACATGCACATAACATTAATTAGTCTTAGTGGGTAAAGTTTAAAAATATGACCCTGACGAAACGTATATCCCCTCTTAGGAAAAGCCGGGGGGATTACTCGAAGTAAGTTTCATAAGTGCACTCATTAGGATTTCATGAAGTGACTATGAATGAACAGGCTGCCTTGAATGGTCTTTAGAATGAGATTCCTAATGTCTAGCCGTGATAGACTAAGAATTCGCTGAATCTTCGAATTCGATTGACACCAAGTACCTCTTGCCCCTATTATGAGAGGTGCCATGCAGATGATTTTCCCAGGATACCGGGCTTGCATGGTCTGAAGGAATAAAGGCTCCGTATATTTCGCCGTCTTATGTGCGGCGGCGACACTTAACGGATCTGGGCCTTCCCAGTGAACGCCAACGTCTGCAACCAGTACTCTGTCACCCAGCACAGCGACAAAGTCAGGTATTTTTAACTCGCCACTCGGCATTGTAATCCGAGGCTCAACCTCACATAACCACCCTTTCTTTTCGGTTGTCTTTCGTAGATAAGAAACGAGCTGGTCGTGTCTCTTACATCTTTGCCAATGTGCCCGAGAGCACTTTTGCAAGACGTGACTAAGAGACTCGTTTCTGTCACATCCCATTCTACATCGCCGTAGGTGTGGTGGATTTGATGGGATGCCCTTCGTTGGTAGAAGGTTTCCTCGCAGCTGTATTGCTTTAACATAATCTCGCCCCGACCAGTAGGGAGGTGGATTATGTATCCAGGCTGAGCTCTCACTGTGGCTGGACCCTTGAGCAAGACCGTTACCGCAATAGCCAGTGCCTAGTCTCTCGCTCAACTCACGTGCGATCAACGCTGAACTGCCTCCGTTGTTCTGTGTCCACTTCAAAACTTTTTCCCAGAGGTGACTAACGTAGTTTGTGGACATGATAGCGGCATTCATGCCTTGTGCTGAGATGATCAGTTTAGTCATCCTCCTTCTCATGATGGCTGGGACGTGTAAGGCCATAGCCATCACGCCCAGACCACCTTCTTTGATCGGCGTGTGAATATAAGCGTCGGCGCACGTTCGATTGAGACGACAGATCTTACGCACGGCTATACGCACAGTCCTGTCAAAACCCTTCAGAGCTTTCATTGTAATCGTCGGTGATTGAAGCATATCGATGTATCGCGGTAGCAAGTATGTTTTAACCACGTTCAATTTTTGAGCGGGTTTTAAACCTGATCGTTGAATTCGATCGAGCTGGGTCTGCAGATCTTGGAAGGCCACCTTGGTCTGACCGAGTGCGTTATATTTTCTACCTAGGTACCCAAACAACTCGCTCGGTTTCAACTGCCTAATTCTGTCGTTGCCGACAGAGAAGAGCGAACGCGTTACGCAATAAGAGTGCTTATTACCACGGTTTACGCTAACCGTAATAGCGGCACTCTTACCAGCGTTCAGCGACATTCCTTCTAACTACTGTCCTTCTATTCGAGCCTTAGTGACGAACCAACTCTACCCAGAGAAAGTTGCTTTGGTGTGGTCATACGAAAGTTTTTAGACAGTGTGTACTGGGAAAATTCATAGTTGAGTAATAAATTATGTTTTAGGGCTGCAACTAGAACCTTTTTATACAATGATGAGATAAATTAGGTTTAAAAACGTTTTATATTCAAGTGTTCGTAATCTATTTTTCAAACACTATTGTTCTTCTTCTTCCTCTTTATAAGCAATTCTGCTTGTTCATTGGCGGATTGATATAGCAGTTGTCGCTCCATCTTTTGTGCGGTCGATCGATACTTCTTCTGTCGATTGGGGATTTACCTCTTGCTATTTTAACCACATAGGTTTCCCCCATTCTGTTTATGTTGTTATTTTATTCTTCGCACTCTAACGGTACGTTACATTTTCTTCTAATGTCTTCAGTCCTCTTTCGATCTCTCGACGTATTTCTTGTAATTCTTCTCAGTGCTCTCATTTCTGCTGTTTCCAGTAGTCTTTGTGTTGTGGCTGTATCAGGTTTTGTTTGTGATGTATATGTTATTATTGCTCTTACACTAGATTTATAAATTCTTGACTTCATCTCAGTGTTACTATAACGGTTTCACTATATTGTTTCGCCCTTTACCAGACTCTTTGAAGGCTTAAGGGAAAAAACAAGAAATGTCACGTTATCTTTGTTTTGAGAAAATAGGAAATTTAATGTTTGTGACTACATATCTTTAAACCATTGCACTGAAGAAATAGTATTTATTTTTATTTGGTAACCTTAAAGTACATTGTATTTAATACACAAACACATTTTAAACAAATTTGTAAAGAACAAAGATAAAAAATTAAAAAAGTACCTAACTACAAATAAAAACTGAATAAAACAAGGACTGTCCCTGTCCAAACATCACGTTGTATTTTACATTACATTATTATTTTACGTTACAAACATTGGTTGCACCAGCTGATAAAAAGACTGAAAACAAAATTATGGCAATAACAATTATAACAAAAGGCAATGCAATATTTTTTTGATAGTCTAATGCAATGGTCGCCTGATTTCTCTGACTTTTTGCGAGCAGCCTTTTTAAAATTTTAGATTAATTTACGAATTTCTGCAACAACCTTGTCATAATTTAATGATTTTAATTTCGCCTGGAATTCATCCCATGTTGAACATGTGTCTGATCTTTGGTAACCAAAGGGCAAATTAAATTTCGTGTAAAAAATTTGCCGATACGTAACGTAAGAAACTTTAATGGTCGGATGTTTTTCTTTGAACAAGTGGAACATTTTGGAATGTTCAAACTCTCTGGTAAATACTTTTTCTTAGATTCGTGTAAACTGTAATAGGATAATCTAGTTTTAAAAGACTTTGTGGTTATATATTGCTTCACGCGATTCTGAATGCAGGGAATTTCTGTGCTGGGAACTATGCTTACCATGTTTGTCTTCTCCAGAAATTCCCGTAGGTTTTAAATTTTTTTGTAGGTGTTCAATTTTGTCCTTAGTTACACCAGGTATTGACATGCATGCTTTACAACACACATTAATCTCTTGAGAAACTTCATTACGCTTAACTCTAACTTTATTGGCCGTGCCGTTTCTAATACTTCAGGATTTTGAGCTATGGTTGTACAGAAATATCCTGAAGATACCATGAATAGACAAAGTCACCAATGAAGAAGTACTACGGCTACGGAGGATGAACACAACCGCAGATTTAGTCAACATCGTGAAAGGCCGTACTTGGGACTTGAGAAATCAAGGCAGATACGAGCTACTTCAATGCAGTTTACAAGGTAAAATTGAAGTAAAAAGAGCCCCAGGACGAAGAAGAATATCCTGCCTTACTAACCTGAGAGCAAGATATAGAAAGATCTCAACACAAATATTCCGTATAGCAACCTACAAAGTCATCATTGCGAGAATGAACGTCAAGGTTTGGAACGGACAGGCACCCTAAGAAGAAGAAGAAGAAGTTTCTAACAAACATAAATAAAGGAAACTAAACGATTAAACTCGAAATAAAAACGTAGTTAATTTTAGTTTTTTTCAAGTGGACTCTCCTTGTTTTTACCTTTCACGCGTGGCATTTCCAGTTTTTATCCTTCACAGTACTATTTTAAATAGGCATATGTATCGGACGGTCCCAGTTATTATCTACCAGTCCACTGTAAATAGTAAATACATAAAATATCTGTTAGATAGTGTAACTATCTCAATTTCTTATAAAGTGTGACATTCCCTGTTTTTTTCTTCACCCTTCATTTGCTTTTTGCACTTGATTTCTCACTTCCTCTTTGTCCAAGAAAACTATTGAATAAGAACAAACAACCCTGTTAAATCCAAACAATACCAATGCTGCTATTGTGCTAGTACTAGTTAAAATCTGGATTTTGAATCAAGATGGCTGTATTAAATAATTAAATTCTTTAAAGAGCAAACAAGTCACAGAAAACAAATAAGTTCGCCGTAGTTATTTTTAATTAAGTTAACTGGTATTTATATAGAGCATAATCACAGACGTTTAAAATCTCTTGTTTTCAAAATGTATAGAAACGCTGCAGTAATGATTTTTTTCTTCCTTTTTCGTTCTCTTGCCTTTTCCGAAATAATTCATTATTTCAATACTCTAGCGTCAGCTACCAGCAGAAATATCGATAATTCCCGATATTTGTCTTTATTTTCTCTTTGAAGCAGTGTTTTAACCTTCAAGGGGTGTCCGATAAAATTTTGTTCTGACTATAATAATTTTTTTTATTTATTATTAATAAGAAAATGACTTTTGAATATATTTTTCGAGTTATAAACAATTTAAAATTAAAAAAAAACGAAAAAAAGGCAATTGATTGTATTCCCCGTCGCATGACGACGGTCAAAATCACTAATATAAAATAAATTTCCTGCCACCTTCTAGTTCCTCTTTTGCAAGTATAAGCTGGAACTAGTTTTTCTGTTGTATCTACACCTCCTTTGGTTTTATTATAGTCCAAAATAATATCTGGATTTATGTTTTTGCAATGACACCTTATCATCTAAATGCAATAAGGACAAAAGGATTTACCTTTTTTTGGAGTCTATGAATATTCTTCTTAGTCATATTGTTCTTCTTCATAAATTGAGCCTTGGCCTCCTTTATTTTTTGCCTCCACCCTTGCTTGTCTGTGGCTGCTCTTCTCCATACACGGACTCCTAAAAGGGCTTGTGCGTCGCTGTTTACTGTGTCTTCCCAGCGCTTTCTTGGCTTTCCAACCGGTTTCTTTCCCTGCATTCTAGCATCCAGTGCTATTTTTGGTAGCCTATCCTCTTCCATTCTTATCACATGTCCGGCCCATTGCAATCTTGGTATTCTAATGAAGTCTGACAGGGATGCTTCCTTATAAAGTTGATAAAGTTCGTTGTTGTATCGACTTCTGAAGATTCCGTTTTCCCTCACAGGTCCTAGTATTCTCCTCACTTTAGTACTTTCCTTTCGAATGTGTCGAGTTTGTTTTTGGATGTTTCTTTCAGGACCCAGGCTTCACTGCCGTAGCATGTTATTGATCGAATTTAGGTTTTATAGATTCTTATCTTTGTATTTCGGTGGACACTTTTAGACCGAAATATATGGGAGATGGCAAAATAAGCTTTGTTTGCCTGTGTTATTCTCTTCCGTATTTCTCCATCTTCTGATCCGTCGGCATATATTTCTACTCACAGGTATGTAAACTTTCCAACCGTTTCAATGTCATCTTCATGTATAATGTTTTGTGGGACTATATTTCTTCTCGTCTGAGTCATTACTTTTATTTTTTCTGTGTTAATTTCCAGACCTAGCATTTTTGTTTGTGTTTTTAACTCTGCGTATGTTTCCTGTGCTCCTGTTGATGTTCTACTCATAATATTAATATCATCGGCATAAGCGGCCAGTTGAACCGTTCGGTTGGTCAGTACGTTTCCTCGTCCAGTTTGCATTTGCCTAACCGCATACTCCAGTGCCAGGTTAAACAATGTTGGGGCCAGCCCATCTCCCTGCTTAAGTCACTGCGAAATTTTGAAAAAGTCTGTCCGGTGGTTTTGTATTCGTACACATGCCTGAGTTTCATCCATTGTGGCTTTAATGAGTCTTATTAGCTTGTGGGGTATTGCCAATTCAGCCAATATATAGTATAGTTTGTTCCTTTTGACTGAGTCGTATGCCTGTTTTAAGTCTACAAACACGTTGTGAACATCAATATCGTGTTCCCATGATTTGGTCAAGATCTGTTCGACTGTAAATATTTGATCCAGTGTCGATCTTCCCCGTCGGAAGCCCGTCTGATACTCTCCAATAATATTTTCTGCTAGTGGTTGGAGCCGCTGGTTTATAATATAAGTGAGGACTTTATATGCTGTACATAGTAGAGAGATTCCACGGTAGCTTTTGCATTGGAGTTACTGCAATCGTCGGGTATTTTCTCTTCTTGCCATATGTCTTTGATGAGCGCGTGGATGTGACTTGCTAGGTGGTCGCCAACTATCTTATACAGTTCTGTTGGTATTTCGTCACCTCCCGGAGCTTTATTGTTTTTCTGGGCCTTAGTAGCTTCGAGAACTTTCTCTATAGTTGGAGCTTCTACTCCATTATCTACTTCATTCTCTTCTACGTGTCATCTACTTTTCATCTTCCATTTCTACTTGTGTTCCAAGTAGGGTCTGAAAATAATGCTTCCAGGTTTCTGTGACTTTTGTTGGTCACTGATTATCTGCCCACTTTCATCTTTACATAGACTTGTTTGAGGTTTATACCCACTTTTTATCTTTTTTAGGTATTCATAAGCCCCTCTAATTTCGTTGTTTTTGAAATTTTCTTCCATTTTTTTTTATTTTTCTATTTTCATAGGCTCTCTTTTTCTTTCTACATATCTTGTCTGCTTCTACATAATGAAACCCAAAAATGTATGATAGTTAGTTTTCTATTAGTTTACACTAATAGTAAATTGAGAATTTCATGATTAAAAAAAATTGCCGACATTGGTTTGTTGCTGATGCGTTGAATGACATATCCTGTCGGGCCTGGCGCCCCACTATAGGGATCCTGCTAGGATCGCCATATATAAAGATATATTTTAGTTAGCCATATGGTGGTTGTTGGGGTTGATTAGCAGGAATTCACTCAAATAGTCATAACTCGTTTATTCGGCGAACAAATACCATATAAGTGTAATCAGTTGACAGACGACTACAACATTATTCTGCTCTAAGGGTAGCAAACCCCCAAAACTAACTAATTCGTCTACAAAAAAGAGCAATAAGATATCTGTTTGGCCTCAGAAGAACAACACATTGTAGAAGTTACTTCAAAGATCACAGAATTTTAACCCTTAGATCTTTATATATTTTAGAAACTGTTTGCTTAATTCGTAAACATCTACATGTCTTTCCACCAAGACCTAATCATGACTACTTCACGAGAAATTCTACCTTTGACTCCGTCATCTGAGTTAGTAAAGAAATCTATATTATATTCCGCAAAAAAACTTTACAACCATCTCCCTCTACAACTTAAATCTGCAGCATCTTTCCCCAAATTCCGTAAACTGACAAAAGCCTACCTATCCGAAAGACCATATTATGCAGTAGAAGATTTTCTTAATCAATAACTAATAAATTACAGCACCCTTTGCACAAGTAGTATTTTTATTGTTATTTTTCATCTGTATTTGGGTGTCATATGCAGCAGCTTAACTTTTAAACTTAATTACTAGGTAGACTATGCAATTTGCAATTTATTTAAATTTTTAAATTATGCAACTGATTAACTGTTTAACTTCATTATTATTATTATTTTTTAATTTATACTGACGATTTATGTAATTTTAGTAAATTGAATTGTTATTGTTTTGTTTTCTTGATTTGTAAGCTTTGTCGATAAAATTGTACAATTTTTCATGACAATAAAGCATATTTCTATTCTATTCTATTCTATTTTAACTAACTAAATGACTCAGTTAATCCGAATCTCTTTGCGTTCCCTTATTTATCAATACATCGTTATGTAAATATGTTTGTCTATGTTTTTTCATTACTGTGTCAAGTTTATGTTATGTTCATAAACAACCTTGCTGATGTTTGCAAAACTACATTGCGTGCACTTTAGCTAAGGTGTTCTACTTATGAAATTAAACATATGCTTGGTGTTTATTGTTTTATAATTAAATACAGTTGAGTCCGCGAATCTTTACCCGTGCGTCATCATTTAAAGCATACTAAATAAGTCGATGATAAGTCGGAAATTGAAATTTACTAAACGCAACAGCAAGTCACTTACTGTCACTTGCTGTTGCGTTTAGTAAATTTCAATTTCCGACTTATCATCGACTATTTCGTATGCTTTAAATAATGAAGCACGGGTAAAGATTCACGGACTCAACTGTATCTAATGCAGTGTTTCCCAACCTTTTTTGGGCCATGCCCCCCGTTAGCCTTATAAAGATAATATCTTTAAAATTAGTGGTGCTTTCTAGTCTTCTACAGAACAACAATTTTTCAACAAACTGCCCTTTATTTATCAGTATTATTACGTAGTCCATTTTCAATGACAAAGTTCTTGTTTTCAACTTTTCAACAAGTTGTTTTTCAATATCTTCACTCATTTCGTCTATTTTTCTGCTAACAGTATTGTTAGTGAGTTGCACAGCTTTTAGATATTTGTCATATTTTTCAAGAACCGTTAAGAAATGCTGCTATTGATGGTGTTATTAAATTCTCTCCTATGTTATGATTTTTCCTGTTTAAATGATTAATAACGAAAAAGGATAACTATCCTCAAGAACACGATTATTAGTTGAAGTATGAGTAGTACATAGAGACTTTAATGTTGTTCTATTTTCAAAATTTTAAGTTTACTTGAGGCGCTAAAGACCCAGCTGAAATTTTGATCTATAGTCCAGAAAGCCACTGCGCATCCGCTAGGAAAAATATTCTAATTCAGATTTTTTGCACAATCTTACTCAAAAAGGACTCCTTTTAACAAATTTGCATGTTGCCAGGACCAAAAGGTGGTCAAAAATTTTTTAAACGTTTTTTTTTGTTTTTTTCCTAAAATTATTTTTTTGCATGGAAAAAAGTTTTTTTTAGATTTTTTGGATCATTCCAAACAGAAAAGGTCTTTAGTAACTTTTCTCTAAAAATGATAGTTTTTGACATATAAGCGATTAAAAATTGAAAAATTGCGAAATCGGCCATTTTTAACCCTCAAAAACTATGTGAAAAACTGAAAATTTGAATGTTGCCAAGGTAGCTAGATATTCTTTAAACATCGGTTGATGAAATCCCGAAGAGTTTTTTGCAATACAATATTCAAAACTCCTATTTTTTTTAATTGCTAAGCAAGCGTGCTCGACACTATTTTCCACCGACAGTATGGTGCAAATGAAAGGAATAAATTCGTTATTTCGTAAACCGGCGACTTTAAGGAAAAATCCCGAAACAGGTCGATTTTTATTTTTAAAATATGATATTGTGGCATATATGGTATACTAGTGACGTCATCCATCTGGACGTGATGACGTAATCGATGATTTTTTTAAATGAGAATAGGGATCGTGTGGTAGCTCATTTGAAAGGTTCTTCAATTCTCTATTCAGTAATGTAAACATTTACATAATTATTTATACAGGGTGTCCTTCTGCTTCTTTTTTTGTCAAATAATTTAATTTAATAAAATTTTTTTGGACACCCTGTATAAATAATTATGTAAATGTTTATATTACTGAATAGAGAATTGAAGAACCTTTCAAATGAGCTAGCACACGACCCCTATTCTCATTTAAAAAAATCATCGATTACGTGATCACGTCCAGATGGATGACGTCACTAGTATATCATATATGCCACAATATCATAACTTAAAAATAAAAATCGACCTGTTTCGGTATTTTTCCTTAAAGTCGCCGGTTTACGAAATAACGAATTTATTCCTTTAATTTGCACCATACTGTCGGTGGAAAATAGTGTCGCGCACGCTTGATTAGCAATTGAAAAACAAAGAAGTTTTGAATATTGTATTGCAAAAACTCTTAGGGATTTCATCAATCGATGTTTAAAGAATATCTACCTACCTTGGCAACATTCAAATTTTCAGGTTTTCACATAGTTTTTGAGGGTTAAAAATGGCCGATCTCGCAATTTTTCAATTTTTAATCGCTTAAAAAGTCACTAAAGACCTTTTCTGTTTGGAATGATCCAAAAAACCCAAAAAAACTTTTTTCCATGCAAAAAAATAATTTTAGGAAAAAAACAAAAAAAAACGTTTAAAAACTTTTTGACCACCTTTTGGTCCTGGCAACATGCAAATTAGTTAAAAGGAGTCCTTTTTGAGTAAGATTGTGCAAAAAATACGAATTAGAATATTTTCCCTAGCGGATGCGCAGTGGCTTTCTGGACTACTAGCGAAATTATACCTAATTATATTTACTGCAATTATTTAAGAACTTGATTTTTTCGTTTTTGGTACCGAAACCTAGCATTTAAATGGCCAGTAGCGAAAGGATTTAACTCGTGTTGAGTCCATTTTCGAATTGCCCCCCTTAACAATAAAATTGCCCCCCTGTGGGAGACACTGATCTAATGGTTAATTTAGTTAATTTAAGGATTTTTAAAAGATCTGAATAATGAGTTAAATTCTGTTACAATAGAAGTATAAATTTTTACGTGCGTACAAAGTACACACACTGTTTTTTGAAGTTATACTTCTTTACGCGCGATATGAGGGTGAATTTTTATATGTTAAAACCTACGATCCCGGCGCATGCGCATTATAACTTTGTTCTGATTAGATGTTCAAATGACATCAAAAATTATCCAATATGGCAGCTGTAGCGCAGCTGTGGTTTGGACGGTTGACGGTTTGGTTATGTGTGGTTGTTGCGTTTTAAAATTTGTGGGAAGAGAAACAACAAAGGTTAGTTAATAGTTATACTGCCTTTTTAAATAGTTTTCGTATTATATTTTTGAAGTTATACTTCAAAATGTTTTAATTTATGTATGTATCAGTCCAGAAAAGGTGTGGAAAGAATATATTAGTGTTTTTAAATATATTTTTCTACAAACGTGTTAAAAATGCAATTTTTAGGACTCCATAGGAACGTTAAAAATGCTACTTTATGGCACTAGTGCTTTAAAATTTTTAAGGCACTGCAGTTAAAAGTGAATTGTCAAATTGTGAAACGTCAAAATATTTATATTTCATTTATTAACATTAATATTAATAATACAACTTGCGCAATTTGAAAAAGGTGGTTTAAAAGGTTTTTTATTATAATTTTGTGTCTTTGGATTTGTCTTCCTTGGGCGTAAAATAATAAAACATCTATTTTTATATTTCACTTGTCACCATGATGTATAATTATGTATATCTGAAAGGTAAGTAGCATGCGGCTTGATGGCCTTGTTGGTAGAGCATTGGACCAGAGATCAAAAAAATCGCGAGATTGCTGGTTCAAATCCCGGACGATTCATATTTTTTTCTTTTTTTTTTTTAATATTTGGCATTGTTAAGTTTTGTTTCATTTTTGGTAATTATTGTTAATTTTTTGTATTGTAACTGTTAAGTAGGTATATTTATTTCGTTGAAATTATATTATAATAGAAGTATAACTTCTTACGTGCGTACAAAGTACACACACATTCTTTTTTTTTTCTTCCTCTTGATTTCTTCGGAAATAATTCATTATTTCAATACTTTAGCGTCAGCTACCAGCAGAAATATCGATAATTCTCGAGATTTGTCTTTATTTTCTCTTTGAAGCAGCAGCAGCCAGCGAGTTGTGCAACTAAGTGCTTTAAAACTTCACGAGAGCTTTTCTAGACCTCTTTTAGAAAACTTTCATTGGCGGTTGCCATTGATATATGACGTGTGATATATATTGCGACACAGTTTACTTCAATCTGCAATATTTCTTTCTTAAAGCTCGGGCGGTAAAAAATGCGGTTGCGGTTTGCGGTAGACAAGGGTTGTTTCAAAGAGATTTAACAAAATTAACGAATGGTGTTTCGGGTATTTCAACGATAAATGCATAGGTTGGTTTTTGAGAATTACACAAAACAATCATTTAACCATGACATGGACATAGTACCTATAGATATAGTCCAGGGAACTAGTGTTTTTTTCTGCAAACCGGATCTTTTTCACGAATTTTTTCTTGCATACGGTCTAACTAAAAGGTTACAATATATACAGGGTGAGGCAGATAAAGGGCCTATTAGAAATATCTCGAGAACTAAAGGTAACAGACTCATGAAAATTGGCACGAAGGGGTTTTGAAGAGTGATCTATTTAATGAAAATATTCTCATCTATTTGCTACTTCCGGTTATACCGGAAGTTGCCTATAACTTCGTTTTTTTAAATGGGCCACCCTATGTATTTTTACATTTTTGGATTCTACTTGAAGTCTTATTTCTTAAAATATGAGGTTTTGTATTGTTATACAGGGTAGTTTAAAAGATAATTACGTTCTTTTATTAATTTCGTAGCAACTTTCACACCCTGTAGAATTAAAGTAGTTTGACATCAAAAACTTTATTTATGTTCAAATGATTTTTAATATAGTCTACTATTGTCAGAAATTATTAGTATAGCTAATTGTTGAATTTTAGTATATAGGGTTGGTCGAAACTCGGAATGAGTATTTTCTGAGTTTTCTTAAATGAAACACCCTGTATTTTAGTATTGTATTGAATTGATATTTTATGGTACTTTTTTATTTCTTAAGCATTCCCTATACCTAACTGCTTTAATTTGTGCTTAATTGTTAATCGCACCAAGAATCTTAACTATGTAAGTATTTTGACAGCTCAACCATTATCGGGAATTTTAACGATCAATCTAGATAAATATGTATTTATTTCCGAAAAATTATTTGTGACTGAATATTTTCAAGGCCAACCTAATAAAATTTCACGTATTTTTTGTTCCAATTAATGTTTGGCTTGAATCACCAATAACTCACAAATTAAAACAGTTAGGTATAGGGAATGCTTATAGAATGAAAAAGTACCATAAAATATCATTTCATTCAATACTAAAATACAGGATGTTCCATTTAAGAAAACTCAGAAAATATTCATTCCGTGTTTTGACCAACCCTGTATACTAAAATTCAATATATAGATATACTAATAATGTTTAACAATGGTAGACTATATAAAAAATCATATGAACGTAAATAGAGTTTTTGATGTCAAAGTACTATAATTCTACAGGGTGTGAAATCTGCTACGAAATTAATAAATACACGTAATTATCTTTTAAACTACCCTGTATAATAATATAAAACCTCATATATTAAGAAAGGACACATCGAGGAAAATCCAAAAATGTAAAAATATATAGGGTGTCCCATTTAAAAAACGAAGTTATGAGCAACTTCCGGTATAACCGGAAGTAGAAAATATATGAAAATATTTTCATTAAATAGATCACTCTTCAAAACCCCTTCATTCCAATTTTTATGATTCTGTTGCCTTTAGTTCTCGAGATATGTCTAATAGGCCCTTTATCTGCCTCACCCTATATACAGGCTATACACTCCGTGCTGAGTTGGAGCCACTCTTATTGTGCTCATTGGCTCATTTATTGTGGTGAGTCACTCCACATTCTTTCTTCTCTCCAGTTAACTAGTCTAATCTAGGGTTCCTCTTAGCGTTCTCTGTTATTTTTCTCCATATATCCCGGTGCTGTATTTTCTGTCTCCATTTTGGCCCTTTTTATGTCCTCCATTACCTGGTCTTCCCACCTATTTTTTGGCCTTCCTTTCGCCCTTGTTATATTTGGGTTCCATATTGTAACTTTCCTTACATCTTTTTCTTCTCCCATTCTTTTTAAGTGTCCATACCACCGTAGTCACTGGGTTTTTATAGCTTTAACTATATCCTCGCCTCCTAGTATGTATCTTATTTCTAAATTCAAGAGCCTTTCATAATCTCCGTGCACTGTTTTCTTTGGTCCATAAATTCTTCTTACCATTGTTCTTTCAAATATTTTTAACATTTCTTCTTCTCTCTTTGTTAGGCTCATGGTTTCTGCCCCATATATCACCACTGTTCGAATTGCTGTTCTGTATACACGGATTTTCGTAACCCTGCTGATTTTTTTGATTTTTAAAATACCTTTGTATTTATAATATGCTCTATGACCCGCTTGTATTCTGTTGGTAATTTCTATATTTCTTTCATTTTTGTTGTTAATTGTGACATTACTGACTATTTCAAAATTATAATTCCCGATTTTTACATTTCTTTCCTCTGTATCTTTGTTTTTCCTCTCTATTTCATGTATTTAGTTTTCTCTCCATTTATTGTTAAGCTTCTTTTCACCGCTTCCTTTTCAATTTGTCTGGTTATATCTTCTAAGGTTCTTTTGTCTCTCGCCCATTGAGTTTGTGCGTCTTAATTATGGCGTCTAAAGTTATGTTAAAGAGCGTAGTTGACAGCCCATCTCCTTGTCTTACTCCTGCATTGAATTCGAATTCTTCTGTTGTTCCTTCCTGCGTTAATACGGATGCCTTTGATTCTTTCATCGTCATTTCCACGAGTCTTATTATCTTTCCAGGTATATTCCTCATATCGTTTACTACTTCTGGTCTCTTGATACTGTCAAATGCTTGCTTGAAGTCAATAAAAAGGATATATTCATAGAATTTCTGGACTGTCTGAGTCACTGTGTGTATGGCATCTACGGTAGATCTTCCTTTACTAAAACTATTTTAACAATCCCCTATTTTCAACGAAAACATTTCGTTTATAATTTCGCAAAAGTGTGTGTGTTATTGCGTTGCCGCTCCTGCAATATTCAGATCAGATTTATCGATGGATTCTTATGTAGTTTTTTCTTCTGAATCCAAATCTGAAAACGGCATTTCGATATTTCTAACCGTCTCACAGTGGTCGAAAATTCAAATTTAGGAGGACATCTAACAAAAACCCAACTTCTGAGAAACATACATTAATGATTATAATTGAAAAGTAAAATGCGTATCTTAGTCGGTTCCGAATAATTTATCTACTTCCTAGAAACCTTCTCAAGGTCAGGTAGTCGCAACGGGACTGCAAATACAAGTTTTGTTCAGTTACGCTTTATCGTTGTTTGCGAACGTTGTGTTCTCAAGTTGTTAAAAGTGTTAAAGAGTGTTTTTAATTTTTGTTTTTATTTTATCATGTCTGCTGGTTCTTCAGGTTAGTATTATTTGTAATGATCGTATATAAAAGTTTTTTATTCATAGTAAAATTGGATTTATTAGAAGCAGAGAAAAACAATAGTTATCTTTTTAATTTTTGAAATTTGATAGTCAAAAGAAAAAAAAGTTTATTTAGTTTTATTCTAATTTTTAATTATATTGTAGATTCATCATTTATCTTTTTATACACAAAATCTGTAGGGTCGGAGTGCATCGGAAGTTGTTTAATAATTTTTTTGTTTTCAGGTGTTTACCGAGACGTGACGAGGTTGAGTTTATTCGAACTTCTTTTAGATAATTCTTTGTTATCTCGGGCAACTACAGTTGCTTCAAGGAAAAAAATGCTTGACTATGTAAATCATAGAATACCAGACATTCCTGAAGAAGTCATTTTAAACAAAATTTCATGGTTTTCTAATAATCTCCTGGTTCGTTGGAAAGCTAGTGGGAAAAATAAGAAAAATTTTTTGAAGCAGAATGAGGACTGGCTGAATCATTCAATACATAATACTGTTGAACCACATCCAAGTGAATTTGTTTGTACAACTAAAAGAAAATTAAGGCCTATGAAAGGGTTTGATACACTAAGCACTAGATCCAAAAGGAGACGTACAAAAAAATTGGTGTTAAACCATAGCGTAGAAGAGCTTAATTTTGCATCAAGGACCAGTTTTATAAAATCAGGCAAAAGAAATTTGGCTTATGTTATGAAAAAAGCTACATTTTCCAGTCCTCGGTCGGTAAGAAGGTTAAAAAATGTGCGCGGATCAAAAAGTCCGGTGAAAAAATATACAGCTGAAGAAACCCTTGCTCTCATAGTTGATGCTAAATTGACCAAATCACAGTATTTAAAATTGAAAAAAGTGCAAAGAATAATAATTGTGACTTATATCCTTCTTACGATGATGTACTAAAAGCAAAGAAAGAGTGTTACCCGGAAGGCATAAATGTAACAGAGACTAAGGGGGAGATTAAGTTACAATGTCTCCTTGATCACATTGTTCGTCGTTTAGCTGTTGTCCAGGAAGAAGTATTTTCTCAAGTTATAAGTGAAAAAGGTATTACAGTTTTTAACATGACTTATAAATGGGGGTTTGATGGAAGTTCAAATCATTCTATGTACAAACAGAAATTTCAGGAAAGTTGTGATTTAGTAGATTCAGACTTGCTGTTAACATCGATAGTGCCACTTAAGTTAACAACACAACAGTTTGAGTCAGAAGAGATTGTATGGCTTAATCCACGTTCATCATCTACTCGATTTTGTGTACCTATTAAATTCGAATTCATAAAAGAAACACATGATATAATAATGCGAGAAAATAATTATGTCGAGGAACAAATAGCTTCGCTCTTACCAACAATTGTAAATGTCCGAGAAGAAATTGTTACTGTCCAGCATACGTTATTAAAAACTATGTTGGATGGAAAAGTGGCCAATGCTCTAGCAGAAAATCCTTCCACACAGAGCTGCTATATTTGCAAAACTAAACCAAAAGATATGAACAATTTAAGGGCAGTTTTAAAAAAACCTTGCAATTTCTCTACTTTTCAGTATGGTCTGTCGACGCTGCATGCACATATTAGATTCTTTGAATGCATTTTGCATATTGCTTACCGACTAGATATAAAAACATGGCAGGTTAGAGGTGTCCAAAATAAAGCCATTTGTGAAGCAAAAAAGAAAGAAATAATATCAAAATTTCGGCAAGAAACTGGACTTCTCATAGATACAATTAAGCAAGGTAGTGGTAATACCAATGATGGTAACACTGCCAGAAAATTCTTCAAAGACCCTGAGAAATCCGCTCAAATTACAAATGTAGACGAAACTTTAATTAGGAGATTTGCAACCATTTTACAAGCCATATCATGTGGTTATCAATTAAATAGCGAAAATTTTAGAGAATATACTCTGAAAACTGCCGAACATTTTGTGAAATTATACGAATGGTATAAGATGCCAGCTAGTGTCCATAAAATATTAATACATGGAACTGACGTAATTGATACTCTTTTACTTCCGATTGGTCAGTTAAGCGAAGAAGCTTTAGAAGCAAGACATAAGGAGTGCCGTTATTATCGACAACATAACACACGCAAGATCGGAAGAAAAGAAAATATAGAAGACCTTCTTCATGCGTTATTATTATCTTCAGATATGGTTATTTCGCATTTAAGACCATTGCCGAAAAGAAAAGTAAATCATCTATCTAAAGAAGTTTTGGGCTTACTTCGTGCACCAGAAATTAGCCCTCAAACACCTTCAATGTCAGTAGAAGAAGAAGATTCGGATACTTCATGCTCTAGTAGCCCCGAAAGTGACAATGACGTTTTTGAGTAATGTAAATTTTTATTAATAATTTTATTATTTTTTTTGGACTCTAGATATGCAACTATTTTAAATTTGTTTATAATTCGCTATTACTTTGGGTTTTTTAATAATTGTATTTTATTTATTTTTGTTAGAATTCTGTGATTTATTTTAATTGATTATTGAAAACAAATTCCTAAGAAAAATAAAGAAAAAAGTTCCTTTTTATTGTAACTTATGCATTACCCTTATTGCGGCTGGCTAAATATAACATAATTATGAAACACCCTGTATAATTGAACGAGATTAATATTAACTATTTTCGTGATGTTATCTTAACAATTTGTGGCTGTGACTTGTTCTTAATAAATTGCCTTAAAAAAAATATCATACCGAATTCAACAAGTCCTCCTAAATTTGAATTTTCGACCACTGTGCGTCTTCGAGATAATCGACCTCAAAGTTTTAAATGTGACGTCACAATCGGTTTATTTTCTACCGACACACTACACGTCCAGCTGAAATCGTTGCTATTAAGTAGGCTAGTTTTTTAATCTCGATTTGTTAAGCAAAGCATAGGTTATTTACATTTGAGTTTGACACTTCGTGAATGTCAAACTAAATTTTAAATTAAGTATTAATAAAACATCAATGATATTTGATAGCGAATTTAATTATTACATAAAATAAATAAGATGTTTAAAAATACAATTTGAGTATAATATTTTAAAAGCAATAATTTATTAACAGTTTTAAAAAGGTTTATACCAGTATACGGCCTCCCCTTTATGATAAATGGACTGTTCCATTTGCTATGAAATTAAAATATACCTAGTCGGTTCGCTAAACTCGACACAACTGGCTAGTGATTTTAGTAGGTAATTTTTTTGTTTTTTGAGAATTTTGCCGAAATTGGCAAAATTACTAATTATTTAGTAATTATTAACTATTTAGAAATTATTTTTTTGTCGAATTGGCAAAATTATTGACTAAAATCACTAGCCAGTTGTGTCTGAGTTTAGCGAACCGACAGTATATGAAATAATATTGTTTGGTAATAAAAAATTATGGTCTGATATGTGCAATTACATCCTTCCAATGGAAAAAAATATTTGAAGATTTTTCCAAATTATGGATACCAACAACATTTTCATTTATAACTCTTTTATTTTTAATTTGACGAAGAAAAGTTATTCTTCATAAAAAGCTCTTCATGTTCTAAGATTTATGATGCAACCATCATATATAAAATTTTATTAATTTTATATGAGGTATATAAAAAATATGAATTTCGATCAAGAGTAAACTACCTTTATAGTTCATAACATTTAAATTAGACCCTCGAACATTTAGACCCTCGATAACACTGTAATATTTCATTCTGCGTTTAAATTTTTCAAAAATACTTATTAGTTTTCTCAGGATTCGAAAAACATGAATGCTTTTAAAATGAGTTCGACCGAAATTTGCACGATTTTTGTAATCAGTATTTCAAAATATTTGAAGTGAGGTGTCACATGATGTACTTTCCCATTTAAAAAAATCAAAGTTATGCCTGTCACATGAAGAGTGATCGCGTAAAGCTCGAAACGTTGATGCTATAATATACTATGATTATTTTAAAAATCGACCTGTCCGAGCGATTTGCATGTGTTAAAAATAAATAAGTTAATAAGGGGCAAGGGGGGTAACACTTATTCCAGTGCACTGTATAAGTAATATATAAGTACTAACAAACTGTTAGTTTATATCCGTGAAGGAATATATTTAAATACAATAGGAAAAATGAAAGAATACCCATGAACGAACATATAAAACACGCTGTATTTTTCTGTCACCGTGTCACACAAAAAATTGGCCAGGGCAAGTACATGTAATAATTATTATTACATGTACTTGCGCTGGGCAATTTTCTTTGTGACACGGTGACAGGAAAATACAGCGTGTTTTATATGTTCATTCATGGGTATTCTTTCATTTTTCCGACTGTATGTACTTTAATTAATCTTTCACTAATAGCTTCTCAAGTTATTATAAACTTTCATAGTCTTCTGTGGATCATCCTGTTTAGCTCTACATTCTTTTAGTCTTCCACTGCAGAAACGGTTGTATTTTCCTAAATTTTCAGAGCCGGTTCCCTTCTCTTTTGTTTCAGTAAAACTGATAGGTATATCTATTTTGAGTTCTGTGAACTTATTAACTGAACATGACAATACAATGACCACAACAGTGATGACTACTCCACAAGATTTAATTTTCTTGAATTTAAAAATTTTTTGCTTGATATTTATTAGTTCACATAGTCTATAAATAGTTTTAAATACAAAATAATAATTTCGTTGTAAAACGAAACCAAGAGACGTCTTATATTTCAGCTCGTTCAGAGAGTGCCATATAAGACGACTCTTGGTTTCGTTTTACAACGAAATTATTATTTTCTATTAGTTTTAATCTTAACTGAGTACCTATGTGGGACCAAGTTTTCGTTGGAATTTTGCCACGCTGGACAGGCAGGAAGTGAGATGCAATTCATAGATTTCCCCTATCTTTCTTTGCCTCAGCATTCGTATGGTTTGCAAATTATACAAACCGCGAAGGCGTTACCAGGAACTTGGTCTCAATAAAAGTTTTATTTTAATATTATTTTTAAACACTTTTATATTATGGCTCAATTGAAAGTTTTAATTTAGTCTCTGAGAGGAAAATACGTTATCTATTGATAATATTTGCGCTTGACATTAATCGAATCCTAAATAGGAGATTTAATTTCCGTCAGAATGATTGAAAATGCGTTAAGATGAATCGGGATTGTTGCCTTTTTCCAAAAAGAAATTCAGGGACTGACATTGTATGAAAGGCTGTAATTTAACCGAGGATCGATTGGCTCTACCTACTTCAGAAATATAGGCCAGAATCCTGCGTACCAAAAAAAAAGTTGATTAATAGCAAAGTGAAAATTTGTTAATAGCTTAACGGTGTCTAGTCGGACAAACTATGATGTATGGAAACACTGGAACGGGGAAGTTTTAATTGTGGAACAGTTTAAAAATTTGGAACGTCAGATTACGCAAATGTCGCATATATTTTGTCCGACAGATTTACAATTGATTTGTTACTCTTTCATTAAACTCTCATGCAAAAATCAGACTGCTATTTACCACCGATATAATTCTGTCATTTGACATGTTCTACGTGTCGGACTTATTAAAAGGCCCAACATATTTGTCGGACAAACATTTTCTTCATTATATTATATAAAGTTTGCTATTGAATAAACTTAAAACAGCCTGTTGGTTTTCACAATCATAAACTTGTCAGGATGACACGTTCCACAATTAAATCTCCCCCTGAAAACAAATTTTCAGCTTGCTATTAATATAGTTTTCAAACTTTTTTTTGGTACGAGGGATCCAGGCCTAAAATATTATCGTTAGATTTTGGGTGATTTAGAATTGAACGAAAGGTAAAACTAATTCCGAATCAAAAACTTGAATTAAAATTCGGTAAAGAAAATTGAGTTTTTTTAATCTTGAAAAGTTTCTGAGATTTAATTCTATGTTTTGTATACGTTATAAAAAAATATTTTTTGAAAGGCGGTTCATTTTTAATACGGTTAAAAAGTTGCTTTATTAATATGTACATTTTTTCTTTTTCAGGTATGTAGACTGTCTTTATACATGGTGTGTTTAGCAGAAAATGGTGAGTAAAAGTATTTTATACATTTTAGCACCTTTGGTGCTACAGCTCTACTATAGAGCATCGATCTTCCCAAGTCCACTTCCATCTGACTGTGACATTGTGACATAAGGATTCATCTAGGAGAATTCATCTGCTGTGATCTTGCTAGATACCGTGCGTTGGTTTGGTCTTCCTATTTTTATGACAGGTATTACGTCTATGTTGGGAGATTGTTTGGATTTTTTGGTATAATCTCATAGATACATCAAATTAAATATTGATTGGCGGAAGTTTTATTTATGTTTACTAAAAGAAAAGACAAGATGGTTCAGATTTGATTACAGTGCAGAGCCTCTACTGTGTGCTTATACGTATTTCGGAATAACCGTTTCCTCATCGGAGCACCTGGGTAGAGGCACTGAACTGAAATCTAATCCTTTCATCCTTTCCGGGTAATTATCAAAATAATTACCAAAGATGCTACTAGCACCATTTATGTAACAAAAGTCTAATAAGTCAGAAAATAAAATTCGAAATTATTTATCCTCGGAGCTTTTTAAGTTGGAAAAATAAAGTATAACAGTGTGGCGAAATACTCGACAAGGGAAATCTAATCTAATCTACTCAGGTGCTCCGATGAGGAAACCGTTATTCCGAAATACGTATAAGCACAACATAGTAGTAGTAGAGGCTCTGTACTGTAATCAAATCTGAACCACCTTTTCTTCTCTTTTAGTTTATACTTTATTCACCTTCGGTGGATATTAAAGGAAATAGTTCGGTAAAATTATTATCACGGTGAATGACAGGACGTGAAATGCAATTTAGATTTCCCTTGTCGAGTATTTCGCCACTCTGTTATGCTTTATTTTTCCAACTTAAAAAGCTCAGAGGATAAATAATTTCGAATTTTATTTCCTGACTTATTTGACTTTTATTTATGTTTGTTTACTCTTCAATATTGGCTGTAAGCCAATGAACGGTCAATACGGATGGAATGGCCATGTCCTATTCAAATAGTGAAGCAAGATTGACACCAACATACAAGAGAGAGGTCCTAGAGAGAGACAGACAAGGTGTTGGAGAATTTGACAGGCCGTGTAATTTGAGTTGTCTATATAAATGGACCCGATTGAATCACTATTTACAGTTCGTTGAATATTTTAACTTATATTTTAACTTGGCTAAGGCCTAATGCTGATTGGCAGTACATATTTCAAAATTTAACCACTTTTTTGTATTTAGGGGATAAATAGAGTACACAGTGCCATATTTGGTGTTTAAATACTTTTCATCATTAGCTAAGTAGGCATATCGTTCATTTGGAAGAAGAGGGTTACATCTCAAAATGTTAAAGTTTTTTTTTATTGCATCAATAGCTTCCAAATAATGTCTTCTGCTATAGAAAAAATGGTTGCATGTGTAAGTACGCTAGTTTCCGAGAGATGGCAGATGCAACTCTTTGTCGTTCCCCGAATTTAACGAGTTGACTATGAAAAATACAGTTACATTTCAGTATGTACTTGACCTAGTTTTACTGAACGGTATTTGTTTTAGAGAATATAGTTATATCTTGAAATATAATTGACAAAAGATAAGTTAATATAATTAAAAGGGTGATATTTGTGTTTGGACCCATTTTTCTTAAAGGTAATATTATTTTTATACATTTATTTTTGGTATATAGAGTTATAAGTAAAGATATACCCATTTTTTTTTAAAGTATAACGTTAAAAGTGACTAGTATGTTCTGATAGAAGGTTACTTTCTTAGTTGTAACTTTCTTTTAAATAATATATCATAAAAAGTAGTAGTGCATAAAAAGTAGTTTTGCGAAATGTAACCTTATTGCTTAAAATTATTTTGTTATATTTGAATTATTTTTTTTTGCATTGGGTAAATTATTATAACTTTATCGTATTATTACATATAGTCCTGTCGCCAGGGGGGGTACAACGGCCTCGTTAATTCAGATGGACTTACTCAAGTTTTTTTTATGTATTTTGACCCGTAGAACACGAATTTTTTGGGTAACAGTTGATCCGGATGTCGATAAGATTGTTATAGACCAAGAACTTGAGGAATCAAATAACAGCGATTTTTGGCAAAACAAAACAATATTTTGTATTTTTTGGGCCATTTTAAGTAAAAAATATTTCTACAAGTTTTTTCGTAGGATGCACAGTTTTCGAAATAAACGCGGTTGAACTTTAAAAAAATCGAAAAATTGCAATTTTTGAACCCGAATAACTTTTGATTAAAAAATAAAATAGCAAGTCTGCTTACCGCATTTGAAAGTTTAAGTCAAATTATATCGGTTTTGATTATTTGCATTGGTAAAAATTTATTTTTTTATTGTTTAACAAAGCTATAAACACGTAGGGTTTCCCGTGCTTTTACATGCGTTTTAACGCATGTAACGTAGAAATAGTCTTGATTGCACTAGTACCTATTCTACCTACTCGTTCGATTTTAAATGAGAAATCATAGAAACATCACTCACGCACTAGTTGTTTGTAGCTTTGTTTAGCAATAACACAATAAATTTTTAGCAATGCAAATAATCAAAACCGACATAATTTGACTTGAACTTTCAAAGGCGCTAAGCAGAATTGCTATTTTATTTTTTAATCAAAAGTTATTCGGGTTTAAAAATTGCAGTTTTTCGATTTTTTGAAAGTTCAACCGCGTTTATCTCGAAAACTGTGCATCCTACTAAAAAACTTGTAGAAATATTTTTTGCTTAAAATGACCCAAAAAATACAAAATATTGTTTTGTTTTGCCAAAAATCGCTGTTATTTGATTCCTCAAGTTCTTGGTCTATAACAATCTTATCGACATCCGGATCAACTGTTACCCAAAAAATTCGTGTTCTACGGGTCAAAATACATAAAAAAAATTTGGGTAAGTCCATCTGAATTAACGAGGCCGTTGTACCCCCCCTGGCGACAGGACTAATATAAAAAATATCTATATTATATATTTTTACAGTATATATTTATAGTAGTATTATTTTAGGATTAATTTAATTAGACAATAATGCTTAATAACAGCCGTACGAATCGCATTTTTGCAAATCTTGAAAATGTTGAAGATAGTCAAGGCAATTATACTAAAGATAATTCGGAAAATTCTTTTAAAGATGCACAAAACATAATGTATGATAAATGTAATACAGTAAATACTACGGAAACGACACCAACAACAAAGTGGGTGATTGAACATTTTGCCAAGGAAAATTTAGAAAATTGTCCTGTTGGTAAGTTCTTATTTAGATCGAAAAAATACGGATTTTTTGTATAAGTATTATTATTTTAGATATTATTAATAATGCAGACCCATCTGAAAAAATCTTAAGCAACCCTATTATGACAAATGATGACACATGTGGTAGTGGAAATAATAATTTTTTGGGTAATATAAAATACAAAGATACACTGCTTTAAAGTTCCTAAAAATGTGGATATTATTATAAGTGGTGTTATTTTTATTTTTAGAAACTCAATTACCTAAAAAAGCTATGGATAAAGGTACTTCATCTTCAAGCAGTGACTCATCTTCAAGCAGTAACTCATCATCAAGCAGTAAGTCATCATCTAGCAGTAACACATCTTCTGATACAGACAACAGTTCACAACATTCTAAAACCGATACCGATCCTTATGGATCAGATGACAGCATCGCAGATCCTCCTTTTAATCCACCTGTCATTAAAAGGCAAGTTAAAATAACAACAGGTAATGCAACTAAAAAAAGAAAAGTTAAAGATCCGTCAAACAATGAAAAGGTGGGTAGGAAGAAACTTCGGCAGCCTGCAACTTGGAAACAGGCAGACACAAAGAGATTGCGAAATGGCGGAGAAGCCTATTTATCTACCAGAATTGTTCAAAATGCAGACGGCACAAAAACCAAATCCAAAATATTGCGGCCAGCTAAAACCCTTTTACCACCCTGCGGGAATAAATGCAAGTTAAAGTGTTCCGAAAAATTAGACGAAGCACAGAGAAACAAAATATTTAAAGAATACTGGAATCTGAATGACCTTGACAAACAAAGAGAATATATTTCGTCTAATTTGAAAGCTGTTGCACCACGGTACAGATATTCAAATAAAAAAGCACCCAGAAAACCAAATAATGCATACTATTTTTTAATTGATGGACAGCAAGTAAGGGTGTGCAAATATTTTTTTATGGCAACGCTATCAATTAATCACAAAATTATAACAACGGTCCTGCGAAAACAAACTGTATGCGAAACCGGAAAGGTTATAGAAAAGGACAAGAGAGGGAAGCATGGAAAACATCAAAAAATAAGTGAGAGCATAAAAAATTCAATTAGAGCTCACATTAACTCTATCCCCAGGAAAGAAAGCCATTATTGTCGGTCGCATTCCTCTAAAGAGTACATTGAAGGAAGTAAAACCATAACCATTTACACAGGAACTACCTTGAATTATGTAAGGAACAAAATGTTTCTTCGGGAAACTACCTTATGTACTTTAAGATCTTCAACGAAGAATTTAATCTAGCATTTCATGTCCCTAAAAAAGACCAATGCGAAGAGTGCTTGCGATACAGGTCTTCGTCAGAGGAAGAGAAGGCATCTTTACAAGAAAAGTTCGATAAACATTTAACAGAGAAAGACTTATCCAGAACAGAAAAAGATATTGACAAACATAGTGATGGTACAACAAAAGTCGTAGTGTATGATCTTCAAGCAGTTTTGCCTTGCCCAACTGGAGAAGCATCATCATTTTATTATGTTTCAAAACTAAATGTTTTTAATTTTACACTGTATGATATTAAGTCTCACGAAGGCACTTGCTTTTTATGGCACGAGGGTGAAGCTTTGAGGGGGTCAAACGAAATAGGATCTTGCATTCTAAAGTTTCTTCAAAATATTTGTAATGACGAAAATTTAAATATAATCTTCTATTCTGATAATTGTGCAGGGCAAAATAAAAACAAATTTATAATTGCCCTGTACTTGTATGCTATAAATAATTTGCCCATAAAATCAATAACTCATAAATTTTTTGTCCCAGGACATGGACAGAGTGAAGGGGATAGTGTCCACGCTATGATAGAAAAACAGATAAAAAAATATAAAAAATCAAGTCCAATATACGTACCTGACCAATATGGGTGCATTATTCGAACAGCGAAAAAAACTGGAAGTCCATATAAAGTACATGAAATGGGTTTTAATGACGTGTTTGATCTTAAAGCTTTGTGTGCAGACTTACACCTTACTATTCCCAAAAATTTTAAAATATCTGATGTGAGGATCTTGATGTTAGATCGCAACAATCCTACTATTCTTAATTATAAATCATCTTTTAATCAACCAGAATATGATCAAGTGGAAATTGTGCGTTCTAGGCGTGAAATTAATGTCCATAATATTGCTTTAAAGAAAGCTTTTACAAAAAAAGTGGGAATCACTGAAGCCAAGAAAAATGGACTGTTGTCTTTAATAGAAAAAAAGCGATGTGTTCCTGACTACTACTTAAGTTTTTATAAAAATTTGTGAAGAAAAACAATCGTTATTATTGTTGCTTTATATTTCATATTGTGTTGTGTAATGGATACGAACTAGTTTTTTTATGTTTTATTAATCAGTTTTATTAAATAATATTGATCTAATGGCATTTTTAATAATACTTTATCAATACAATTTCTAAAATGTAACTTTATGAGCAAAACCAATTTCTTAAAAAGATAATATTTCTTTATTGAAGAGGGTTATATCTAAGTTTTTTTTCTAAACCTGATATCTAAAAAAAAAAAAAATTTGTCAGAGCGATTAAAAGATCAGAAATCTATCATACTCAATCATTAAATCCTATAATATCAATAAACACTGCACAATATAAATGAAATAAATTGATAAGAATTTTAAAACCTCTCTACTGAAAAAGTGAAAATTCTTAGTTGTAACCCTCTTCTTCCAAATGAACGATATATATAACCGTCTATAACTATATTCCTATACCTCCTCCTTTAGTGTTTTATTATTAGAAACACTTTTTAATAAATCTTCTGGTTCTTAAAAGTCTATAACTTCGCGTTTTTATAATGTACTTATTTTTTGTTGTCTTCTATTTCACCTATTCTATTCAATAGTTTATTTCTCTTATCTTGAATCGTTACTTTATAGTACCTACCTATTTTAATTAACTCGAATTTTTTAGCATGTTTGTCGTAATACACAACTGCTTTTTCTTTTTCCATTTCTCTGTGTTCAATATTTTTAACTTTCGTGTGGCACTTCTTTAAAAAAGCTTTATAATAAAGAATTAAATTCGAAAAAAGCGTTGTTGCAATGTGTGTGGCCTAACTTAACTGTGGCATGTTAATTTAAAAACTGAATAACATTTTTTACAAAATTTTGGAATATGTTTGTAGAACAATTTTAACAGCTGTTTTTAATATAGATTTCAATCCTCTACAAATAGTCTCTCATGTCTTTTGATGTAAAATATTTATTACTACAACCTTCAACTACCGTCTACCACTATGAATTTGTTTGTTTACGAAAGGTGGCGATTATCTTCCCTCTTTCCCTGGCTATGGCTCTCATTCTGACCGCATTAAATCCCTTCATTTGTATTTAAATACGTCAGAACTCTCTTTTTCATTAAATGAAGTACTGGTTTTAGTCTTTGCTTTTGGCATATTCTATTTTGTAGATTTTAGAACTGCGCCATGATATACCTATATGTCATTTTATTGTGTATCACTTAATGACAATGACAAAAAGACAAATTAAAACCAGTACTTCTTTAAATGAAGAAGAGAGTTCTGACGTATTTAAATACAAAAAAGTATTTAAATTTGGAAATACTGCCCCATCAGCCCAGTTAAAAAAATATGAGGTCCATTTCCCCGATTTAAGTTGATATAGGCAACTCAAATTACACGGCCTGTCAAAGTTTCCACCACCTTGCCTGTCTCTCTCTAGGACCTCTCTCTTGTATCGTGGCTACATTAGTTGTCTTTGTGCCTATTCCATCCGTATTGACAGTTCATTGCTGTAAGCACGTGTTGTTGTTTGTATAGTAATTTCCAGCCACTTCTTCTTCTTTCTCTTCACGTGCCATATCAGAATTATCCGACGTTGGCGATCACCATTGCGAAGGCTTCTCGATCTTCTGCAATATGGAATAATTGTCCTGCATTTGATATCTGAGTCCATTCACGAATGTTTTTCAACCAAGAAACTTGTTTTCTTCCTACATATCTACGGCAATCTATTTTGCCTTTAAGGATCAGTTGTAATATTTTATATCAATTTTCCCTCACTATAATAATATGTCCCAGTGTTAAACACGGGAAACACAGTTTCCCGTGTTTTACAGTCTTTAACAGTTCTCTATCTTTGTTGTCACTTTTTTTTTCTTCTTAAAGTGCCTATTCGTTTCGGGTGTTGGCTATCATCATGGCTATCTTGACTTTGTTTACCGAAGCGCCTAACAGTTCAGTGGTAGTTGTGTTATACCACTTTCGTAAATTTTGAAGTCAGAAAATGCGTTTTCTTCCCAGTCAGTTGTCACTTTTAGTCTGTCAAAATGTAACTAATTTCTCAAAAAAATAATTACACTAAATTTTCGAGATTAGCAAACCGATTATACCACTCATTCAACAGAGAATTTGTAAATGGATTTCGCATTACCCTTACAAAGCTATAAACCCCACACTAAAAATCGTAGATGGTTCAGATGTTTTCAGGGATGCTTGAGTGATCTGTTATTCCAAGTATTTCTGGCGTAATGCGCCGACAATGTAATGCGTATGTAAAGGCAGAAATACTGATCCACCCTGTTTGAGGTGAATGATGGCTATCGATACCAAGCAAGGGGAGGAGATTTAGGGATACTAAATAATTACTGGTGTTTCTTTGAAATGCACCAGCATGAAATTATTCACGAATTAGTTTTTATATTAAGTCTCGTTTTTACTCACAGCAACTAGTATCGCAAAATTAAGCCACTTGTCCATAGAAACCACAATAAGTTAAACAAGAATAGACAATATAACCCGGTCTATATAGACATTTCAAGTAACAAAAATTGCCGGAGAGCCAAATTTTGGTGGAGAGCTAGGGTATACCATAAGAAATAAAGTTTAAAAAGTCCCCATCGATCCCATGTGTGCGTCAAAAGTTATTCGGGGTCAGAGGTCAAAATTTGAGATTTTTTGGATTTTTTTCGAAAACGGTAAGCTTTATCAAAAAAACCTTAAACCAAAGTTGTAGATCTTAAAATTCTCTACAAAAATAGTCCTTACTATTTTTTTCCTAAGAGTTGCCATTCCTGAGATATCGCGATTCAAAGAGTCACATTATACATGATATGCACACGTTTCCACACCACCTGTGAGGTAGTGTACTCGGCGCGTTTTTTTTACCGTGGTTTCCCCTGTAGGCCTACTCCACTAACTGTTTTGACAATTTTAGGATAATTTAAGGAAACAATACCGGTCAAGTTCTAGATATTACCTTATTATTGATATTGATTATTGATATTGCTATTGATTATTAGGTTAACTATTGTTTTGATTTCTTTGGATATTTTAATCAGATTCATATTCTTGAAAGTCTACTTCAACAGTCAAGTCTTCTTCGATTTCATCTTCTTCCTCTTCCTCTTGCTGGATGTTCAAAAATTGTTCAAATGTGACTGAGTCATTGGTCTCTTCATTAAAATCACAGGAGTCTTCCTCTGTTGTACTAAACTGGACATTTGAGCAAGACTGACCTTGGCAGTTGGTACACACTAGAGAACACAGCAACCCGACTTTTTTACATCCACATTTGTCACTACAACCTTTTTTGCAATTGCAAAAAATAGTGTTAAGGAGTTTTTCTGGAGCAGGTGGGAGTAAGGTTTAAATCGGTTCCAGAGTATTATTTATTAATTTCCACCGCCAGTCTTCTGGATTCAGTTCGTTGCCTAGCCATGTTTGAACTTGATAATATACTCGATAAAAATGTTGAAAAGCAGATGCTGATGTTGGAAGAAGACATGATAGTTGTACTTGCTTCTTGTTTCGCGTATTTTTTACAAAAGTTAAGTATCGGTATTTATCAAGACAAATAATTTTTTTGGAGCTCCATAAACCGCAAGAAGAAAGCGAATTCCTTCCGTAATTATTGTTTGCGGTGTAGAATCAAGTTCAGTAAAATCTTTACAGCAGTCAGTCAAATCTTTTTTTTTTTTTCGAATAATATAAGTACTGACGTTTTGCCCCTTCTGTACATTGCGGACGTAGTGTCGCAGCCGGTTATCGCATGTAAAAATAAAATGTACTTTTGGCATTTGGGATAAGCCAATAAACTATTCGAAGAATATATCTCTGTTCACTGTTGAGCCCTTCCAGGTTTCAGAAAATAAATAACTTTATCTACTGGAGTCCTTGCAGTAATCAGTACCAACAAATCGACATCTTCACCAACTACAATTGTTGTGTTTGTTGCCTTAAATTTTTCAATTGCTGTCTCAATTATAAGGACATCTGCGTCATTTTTAGCTTGTTTCACTTCAATATTCAATATGTAAAAGTTTATTGCAAATAAAGCAAAACTGAGACATTTTTAAAATTATAAAATTGTACAAATAACGGTAACGGTACTAAATGGTAGACGCTTGTAATAAGTACTTATATTCACTTGAACTGAACCTTTAGCACTAAAAGAAACAGATAATATTATGAACCAGACCTACGGACAATACTGTAGCCATTGCCTATAATAGACAATCTGTTCTTTTTTAAACAATGGTATAGCCAAATGTTTTTCAAGGCCACGCGGATAGAGGAAATTCAGTTTGGAAATGATTACCTTTTGAAGAAATATTTTCAGGATAGTATAATATGCTATATAAAAGAGACACAAATAGGCATTTATACTTGTCTTAAGGGCCACATATGTATATACGTGGCTTATATGTGCATATAATGTATAAAGTAACTTTTAAAATCGCGATATCTCAGGAATGGTAACTCTTAGGAAAAAAATTGTAAGGACAATTTTTGTAGAGAATGTCAAGATCTACAACTTTGGTTTGAGGTTTTTTTTGATAAAACTTACCGTTTTCGAAAAAAATCCAAAAAATTTCAAATTTTGACCTATGACCCCGAATAACTTTTGACGCACACATGGGATCGATGGGGACTTTTTAAACTTTATTTGTTATGGTATACCCTAGCTCTCCACCAAAATTTGGCTCTCCGGCAATTTTTGTTATTTGCCAAGCATTTTGATGTCTAAGTTGACCGGATTAATACGTGCTGTGCTGTTTCACATTATAAGAATTTTGAACGTGCGAGGGTTTTCTCGTGCGGTAGTTTTGACGCACCTATCCTTTTCACACAATAAGAATTGAGTCGCACGAAGATATTTTACTGTGTTGTTTGGTATATTATTTTTATTTACACTTTGTGGCTGAGGTAAGTGCATGATACGATGTCTGATATGTATCATTACGATGTATCATTACAAATGTTTATTTTTTGTCCATACTTTGGTCCTAATATACTGTAATGCATATTTAATTCATTTGCAATTTCTATTTTGTCAGTTATTATTTCTTATGTTTTTAATTGAAAGCCTTAATTTGTTTTTATAATCGTTGTTCTACTAAGTTATTTGTGGGATCTTGGATTAGTTCATCTAATTAGCTCATACAATCTATGTAATAAACTATTTTAAATGGGAAATAAGCCACAATTGAACTAAAAAAATGATTTTATTAACGTTTCGACATCCGATTTGGGCGTCGAAACGTTAATTAAATTATTTTTTTAGTTAAATTGTGGCTTATTTCCCATTTAGAATAGTTTATTATAAAAATTCCACAAGGAAACAGCTTCCGAACAACATTACAATCTATGTTTTTCATGTACAGAATTCAAAAGACCCTCTGTCATCCATTCATTTTTAAATGTTTTTCCCCTCGTTTTAAATGTTGTTTTTAGATAATTTCACACAAGACGTGACCGCCGCCCTACTCCAGTTTTCACCGAATTGTTTACCTTATAAAACTAAATATAATTTCGTAGAATAAAAGGTATATATTATATGGAGCGAAATCAAATTATAGCGTTGTGTTTACTTTATCGTCGAAGAAAGCGAAATAAGAGGAACCGAACTATAAGGTCCATCCTATTAACGCAGAAAGATACGATTTATATATTTTTATATTCACACATATTGATGGAATGTATACTCTATACTCAACGTTAATTGAAACTATGTAAAATAAAGTTTATTATAATATACTTAGCAGTTTTAATTACTGTTGTTATCAGTAACATATAATTAATTTTGCTGTACTTATAAAATGTGTTTTTTTCTTTATCATCTAATTCGTCAAATTCACTGTTAAGTGCACGGCATACACCATTCCAAGCAGTTCTCGTCAAGTTTCTATCTTTATAAATTTCTATTGTTTTGTCCCAAAGAACAGGTCTCGCTTTAATTAATGTTATTAATATTTCACTATCCATCTGAGACATCATAATATATGCACTTACTTTAAAGAGCCATAAAGTGTAAATGAAAATAATGTACCAAACAATCAAAGAAACTACCTTCGTGCGAGCCAGCCACATTGTTTGATTTGCTTGTCTAGATAATGCTTAGAAGAAATGCGTTCAATGTGCTTCTCCGTTTAGGATTTTGTCCTCTTCAGGGTTTGAAGTGAATGTATTGTGTTGGCAGTAAAGCAAACAGTCCGAAAACCGCACTGGGGCAAGTGTCGTGTCCTGGTGTTTTTCCTTGGTTATGCCGGACGGTGGTGTCCAGAAGGCTAAAAGTCAACAGAGAAGAAAGTTTTGATGGATTGTTGTTGGTTCCATAGACATTTACGTGTACTGTCCGTGCTTTGCTCTAGACCAATCTCCCTAGAAACCTTTGTACAACGACAGGCAAGCCTGCGTCCCTCGTCGGCGGTCAGGAGGTGGCTTTTGAGCGCAGCGTGGACAGTGAGCGTTCGAGTGGAGAAAATAGTTGCGGCTATTTTCTTGGGACGAACAGGTATAATTGTGCAATGAAGTTGGGAAACCGCAAAAAACCAACTTCTCCCTGTTCGGGGTAGGGAAAAGGATGTGTTACATGTGGGTGCGGTAGGCTAACGGGGTAGCCTCAAGGATGTTTTCGTACTCCACCGGGAGTTCGTCAATGCATGTTTGCATTAGAGCGGACGGTACATGAATCTTTTTGTGTTTGGGCTTTCGGTGGAGTACGTGGCCGGAAGATGAACAGAAACATTTGAGAGATTCTTGTGTGTCGGAAGGGGGGCCGTTGATTACTTTGATTGTGAAGTTTCTGTTCAGAGAGTTTATTCTCTCGGTGATTTTGGGGGTGTTCGAGATGTTATGGATTTCGTTTGAGGGATATCGCCAGTGCTCATAGTTGCATCTATGCAAGATTCTACGCTCTGCTCTCAACAACCTCTCTTGTTTTTGTCTTGAACAAAGAGAGTAGATACATGATTTGTACTCCATGACGGGTCGAATAAAGGTCTTGTAAGTGTGAATGAGAGTCTTCTTGTGTGTCTTGCCAATTTTTCCCGAGAGAGCGTTGAGAAGTCTGGCCCTGTTCCTTACCCTATCTAAAGTTGCCTTTAGATCTGCGTCCCAGTTGAGAGTCCTGGTGAACAGTACTCCCAAATAGTTCGCAGTCGGGCTAACAACAAGCCTTTCTCCCAACAGTCTCAGTGGGTATTGGTCGTCTTCATTGACTATGATTCTATTTGACACAGAACGGGCGCGAAACACAATTGTTGTTGTTTTGTTCGCGTTCAGCGTGACTCTCCACTTACAACACCATTCGCCGACGCCGTCCAACAGAGCCTGGGCTCTTCTGAAGAGGAGTCTTGGGTTGTATCGAGAGGTTGTTGAGAGCAGAGTCGTGTCGTCTGCACAGAGAAACAGCCGAGTACCTGGGATATTTTGGTTAGTGATGTCGCTGTTGTAGATAATGTACAACAGCGGTGCTAGGACTGAACCCTGGGGAACTCCAGCTTGTGGAGTGAAGGGGGTGGACTTTTGATCGCCTATTTTAACTCTGACAGTACGGTTGTGGAGGTAGGAGTGTACAATTTTGGTAAATTGCAATGGTAGCCCGATGTCCAGAAGTTTCCGAACAAGCCCGTCGTGCCAGACCTGGTCGAAAGCCTTCTGCACATCCAGAAATGTGGCTATGGCGAATGAACCATCGTTGATGGTTTGAGTAACTTTGGTAGTGAAATCTATTAATGCATGTTTAGTAGATCTACCTGACTGGAATCCGTATTGGAATTTTGGTACGATATTGTGGTTTTCGAGAAAGTCATTGAGCCTCTCTTTTAGGATTAGCTCAAGAACTTTACCCAGAGTATTGATTAATGAAATTGGTCTATAGGATTCCACGTCGGTTGGGGGTTTGCCTTTTTTCAAAAGCATGATGGTGTTGGCCACCTTCCAAGGAGTAGGAAAGTGGCTGTTTTTGAGACATGCATTGAATATTTTAGTTAGAAGAGGAATGATACTCTCTGGAAGTTTTTTGAGGCACATTCGGTTGATGCCATCAGGTCCGGGAGCGCTGTTTTTGCCGATTTGGCAAAAGCTCTCCGTTTCCCTGTTTGTGAGGGGGTCCATGATAGGATCATAGACTGGAATGTAGTGGTTGAGAGTAACATTTACAATGTATTCTGTGTTGAATTTAAATATGCGATCAAAGTTCGGGTTATCTGGAGTTTGAAAATTGTTTTGAAGCGAATTTCTGAATGCTTCGGCTTTCCCTTCTGGGGAATTGACTATGTGATTGTTGACCAACAGATGGGATGGTTGAGATAGTTTTTGTTTTGTTAGGACTTTGAATTTTTGCCAGAATTTACCTCCGTCTCTGTAGTCCAGTTTTGAGGTAGTATCTTCCCACCGGCGAGCCGTTAGGACAGATATCTCCCTCTTTATCCTGGCACAGATCCGGTTGTACTCTGTTTTGATTAGTGGATTTCTGTTGGCCTTGTATTGACGTAGAAGACGTCGTTTTTGTTGGATTTTGGCAATGATGTATTGTGGAAGTGCCGGTGATGTATAGGTTATTTGTTTGAGTGGAATTGCGTGCGTGATCGCCTCAGTGATGATGTTCTCGATTTCGGTTGCACTGGTGTCGATACTATCGTTAGTGTCGAGTTCGCCTAACATAGGGAGATTTTGTGTGATGAAGTTTTGGAATTCAGTCCAGTTAGCGTGACGATAGTCTCTTATAGATCTTGGAGGGTTTGGTTGTTTTGGAATTAGTATGTCGGTGTCGACAAGAAGAGGTAAGTGGTCTGACGTTATTGAATCGCCTATGTGGCATCTATCCCCGAACCGATCCAGAATGTTACTAGTAACTAGGATGTGGTCGACAATAGAGGCCCCATTGGCGTTCAAAAACGTGAATTCAGTGTTGGTGATTCTTGAAATGGGAAGGTCTAGTAGATAATCCGTGAGGCGGATGCCTTCTGGGTTTAAACGGTGATCACCAAACTGAGTGTGTCTACAATTTAGGTCACCCATCAGCACGGCCTTGCTAAGCGTTGAAAAATACTCAAGCAAGTGCCTGCTGAGTGGCTGACCCGGGTGTTTGTAGTAAGAGACTATCGTGAGGGTTTCGTTATTGGGGATATGCACGTCAATTGCCAGGAAGTCCACATCAGGTGGACGAAAATTTTGTGGGAATGTGTGTGTGGTGTGCGGTATTCCGTGTTTCACCTTCGTGCGATTGAACGACAGTATCATATGAAAGGATGCATTAAGTTCCCTATGCTACTGGGTGCGTAAAGACGGCACGGCTGCCGTCTGTTGTTGTAAGCGAGGGACGGCATAAACACGGCGACTTCACCGAACGTTCCAACCACCGTCTAGTGAGAAATTCTCCATAAGATTACATGCGCCACCATTGGAATGTCGTCGTGCGTTCTAACCCTCGCACGTTTAAATTCTTATAATGTGAAACAGCACTACGGCATGTCTTTGATAATACATTATTTACTAAGAATTTTGACGTTTATCATTTTCAGTGACATTGGCGCCTTTGTTGTGTTTATACTTTTAGTCTTTGTTTGTACATTTCATTGTAATTTTTATTTTCAAACAATAATTGTTAGAACGACTAACTGATGCTCTTTTATTTAATTATTGACGAGAAAATAAAGTATTACACCTCTAACTTTTTTAAAGTAAGACAGATCGTTATGAAACCTTTTGCATTCGATTCGGGAGTGCTTCGAGAAAATTATTGTACAGTAGACTCCGTCTTAACCGGCCACCTCGGGATCAGAGCCTGGCCGGTTGACCAAATGGCCGGTTAATCCGATGTGCAGGCATTTTCATGAGAAAAATCAAGTACATACATACATATATCAAACACATATGTACAGGAAGGTGTATATTAAAGTATACACCAAGAGTATACAGTTGAAAAATACAATTTATTTTTATGTATGTACATATTTGAATATTTTACAAACTTGCTCGAAAAAAAACACCAACTTTCTTCTGTTTCTTGACACTAAGTGAATTTTTAAAAGCTATATCTCTCCATTTTATAAAAACCAAGTAGTCTATTGAAGATGACCCAGGTTGTTGTTCAGTATACTTCAATGTCACCTCCATTGCAGCCCTCGCTTCGGTGTGGCCGACCTTTTCCTCTCCTTCAAAATCATCCTCAGTCTCCTCATCCTCATTTTCATACGGTTCTTCATGTGTCGCTAGTGTAATTATTTCGTAGTCTGTCAAAAATTCGTTTTCAAGTTCCTCGCCACAGTTTATCCATTCTTCGATATCTTCTGCCTGCAATTGGACATTTTCGGATGTTTGTAGATTTTGAAGAATGGTGGTAGAATTATCGTCCTCATGTGATTGTTGACACTCACAAGTTCCTCAATGTTGGCTCACAGTTTTCGCCAAGACTTAACGAAAGTAGAAGCAGGAATTAGAAGGAAGGGGGAGAGGCCGGTTAATACGACGGCCGGTTAATGCGGGGCCGGTTAAGAGAGAGTCTACTGTAGCGGAAAATCCATTTTCCAAAGTGCATCTTAAAGTGTTCAAAAAATAAAAATTCACAACTCGGAAAATAATCACGGAAATAAGTTCCACTTTAATACTTAGGGGTTTTTGAGGTCGTTGAACAGGGATGTCGGGTCGGCGAAGCTTTAAGAGGTACCTGGTGCCCAGTATCCCGGTATGTACCTCGTCTCCTGGAGTTGTATGAAAATTCGTTATGAAAATAGTTGAAATTTCTTTCCTCGGTGATTTTGAGGCCACTGAACACGAATATTTTATCGAAAATGCTGTACGAGGTACCTGTTACCCAATAATTACGTCATTTCCGGGAGTTTTATAAAACTTCATTATGAAAATACACTAAGCAGCAAAATTAACGCACGATCTTAAAAATGGGTCATTTTTGATATCTCGAATTTCTCAAACCTGAAACTTAACTTTTTCGAGATGTTTTTTAGCTCTAAAACTTGTCATATAACAGCATGAGATAAGCTGTCAAAGGCGTGCACTAAATTCACAAAAACCATGTATAAGGGTGTTTCCAATCAACCGATTGTTCCATTATTACCCTCACAGTATTGAAATCCTCACCCTGAATTTAATTTTTTATACAGTGAAAGACGTACTAATCTTAATAATATCACAAATGAAAAAATAACATTTTTGCAATATGTCGAGCCCATTTAAAAGTGAATATCATACAACTGTAGTCATAAAACTGCAAAGTCTTTTAATAAACAGCTATCCAATTCCAATCTTTTTGAATGCCATAAACTGAGCACACTGCCAAAAACTGGAACGATGGCAGAGAAACAAAAGAACAAAACCCGTTTTACAAGCAATAAAAGCGCATATAAAGGGAATTTATGAAATTAATAAGCGTTTTGATGTAGCTAGTGCTACATTGCGGTGCTAATCTACTGCTGAGCCGGCATTAGCAAAATTAAATTCCTTTTCTAATTTATTGATAGATTATATTTTATTTCCCATATATTTGAACACATGGCGTTTTTAGCGGCCGGCGCTTATAAACCATGACGACGAGGGTTTGAGCCAGGCTCAAACTTAGCCCAATTTTAAAATTATATTCGGGAGTTCTTAGGCCTGGATCCCGCGTATCAAAAGAAAAGTTTACCAAAAGTTACTAAAAATCCAAAATTAAAACTACACTTTTTGAAGTTCTTAACCAAAAATTGGCTTTATCCTGTCATGTCACGTCACTCTGGTCATATTGAATGTCCATTTCCTATTTTATCAGTTGGTCTGTGCCCATTGAACTGGCAAGAACCTAGTATTTTCGAACAGGGAAACATGTTGCCCTTTGAGCATGTATTCAAATAAATCTAATAACATCGACTTGTAGTCACCATATTTTATTAAAATATAATATGTAAACCATATATTATGAGGTTACCACTTTAAATAGTGTGATAGTTCCAATTACTCAGCAGAATGTAAGTATTCCCACATGTTTTTTCTTTTTAACAGTCACAATTTTAACCTTTTTGCTTTAATCTAACGTGGAGATACTTCATTCTAGGCACTGAAGATGTTCTGAATTAGAACGAAAACGTTTTGCAATCCATTTGGATGACATTTTAGATAGTTTTTAGTAAACGATTTTATACCAGTATACAACTTGAAGTTTTTACTTCTGTATGAGTTTAAAAAAAAAGTTTATTAATAGTAAGCTGAAAATTTGTTAATAGCTTAACGGTGTCTAGTCGGACAAACTTTGATGTAGGGGAACACTGGAACAGGGGAAGTTTTAATTGTGGAACAGGTTACAGGTTTCGAACGTCAGACTACGAAAACGTTCCATGTATTTTGTCGGACAGAGCTTCCAAATGATTTGTTACCTTTTCATTAAATTCTCATGCAAAAATCTCACTGTTTGTCGGACAAACATTTTTCATATATTATATAAAGTTTGCGATTGAATAAACTTAAGAACAACCTGCTAGTTTTAACAACCATAAACTTGTCAGGATGACACGTTCCACAATTAAAATCACGTTCTGCAATTAAAAATTCCCCTGTTCCAGTGTTCCCGTACATCAAAGTTTGTCCGACTAGATACCATTAAGCTATTAACAAATTTTCAGCTTGCTATTAATCAATTTTTTTTTGTAGGTACGTGGGATCCAGGCTTATCCAACAGTGTGTGATTTGTTGGTCCGAGAAAATGTATTTTATTCATTTTTACGTTTCTGTGTACACTTATCCCATTTTCATTTAACTTTGTTGCTGTTATCACTTCATTTTCATTAAAAGTCCCAAACTCATATTGTTCTTACACAATCTAATTTTTTAATCGCCTGCCCCAGTCAATCTTCTTTTTTTATGTACAGGTATTGTTTATCTCAAGTTATTTTATAATCATAATTTTTGTACTATTTCACCGTTTAATTAGGTAAGTCGTCCCGGTGGAATTGCTCTAAATCACAGTCAAATCTTACAGGCATGAAAGTTTTACAGTTAATCACGATATTTTTATCAGCTGTACTGATTGTTTATTCCCCTTTTAAGAATAAATTAACCTTACGACTGGCTCGCAAAAAAAGGTATGTCTATTTTGAACGGCAACAAAAATACATTACTAGTTCCTACCTACGATGCAAATGAAAAAATGGAACTGTCATTTAAGTGTACATTTTAATTACAAAGCTAATGAAAGTAATTTGAACAGACATAGACGCATGCAGATAGTCATGACATGACACTTTTGTTGCTGTCGACTTTACACGCCAATAAATAATACAGGATTTTGTGTCAACAATTATTATAATAATGGGACGGTTGTAATTTTATTGTTTTTTAAGATCCTACTTATTTGGTTTGAAGTGTCAAACACTTTATATTGTTCGTCCGCTATAACTTTTCCCATGCGTCACGATTCATTTTCAAACAAATTAAGTCAAATAAAATTTAACGTGAAGTAAAACTCCCTGGTGTAGTTAGTATATTTAATAAAAATTAAAATTTTTTTTTTAAATCCAACAGGATTACGTTCAGAACGTTTTCGGACTTATCAGTCCATCATCAGTGAACTCCCTGTCCTTGCTAAATAGCCATAATGCCAAAAACTGGTTAAGATGTATGTTCCAACTACATATTAAAATTTGCAAAAGAATTTGGCCTAGATTGGATGCCAATGGATTACTACCAGCAACATGATGCTCTACTGTATCACATTAAGAGATTTTTTAAGTGATTAGGTCTTCATTGAACCACGTTTAGTCTGGCCACGTGACGCAAACGTGGTTCAATGAAGACCTAATCACTTAAAAAATCTCTTAATGTGATACAGTAGAGCATCATGTTGCTGGTAGTAATCCATTGGCATCCAATCTAGGCCAAATTCTTTTGCAAATTTTAATATGTAGTTGGAACATACATCTTAACCAGTGTTTGGCATTGTGGCTATTTAGCAAGGACAGGGAGTTCACTGATGATGGACTGATAAGTTCGAAAACGTTCTGAACGTAATCCTTTGAGATTTAAAAAAAAAATTTAAATTTTTATTAAATATACCAACTACACCAGGGAGTTTTATATTTCACGTTAAATTTTATTTAACCAGATGGTATACAGCCAACCTTCGGGTATTATCCCGTTTTATTTAAATTAAGTCAAAACATAAAGTGAAACGTACGCCGATGTGTGTAGTATACAGTGATGAGCGCACTAATAACCGGCAAAATAACGCAAAAGATGGAAAACATATTAAGTTGTGAGATAAAAAGAGATGAACCTAGTGAAGGTGTTAAATTTAGCGATAGTAACTTATAGATTGACATTATATTGATTGTTTCCCACATTTAGACGTATCGGACGAGTTTAAGAAATGCCACTGTCACAGTGACAGTTTTAGTTGACATACTCCTCTGATAAGTCTAAAGGTGGGAAACAATCAATATAATGTCAATTTATATGTTACTATTGCTAAATTTAACAACTCTGCTAGTTTTATTTCTTTTTGTCTCACAATTTAATATGTTTTCCATCTTTTGCGCTATTTTGCCGGTTATTAGCACGCTCATCACTGTATAGCAGCGTTTCCCGACCGGTGGGTCGCGACCCACTAGTGGGTCGCCGGCGGATTTCAGGTGGGTCGCGGCGTGGCTCTTACAGTAGCTGAATAACGTACAATATATCATCATGGGTGAGGGATGGGTCGCGAATATGAAAAAACATCAGAAGGTGGGTCGCCAGACATAAAAGGTTGGGAACCATTGCTGTATAGTATACAGTATATGTACAAAATGTATGTACACATCGACGTTCGTTTCACTTTATGTTTTGACTTAATTTGTTTGAAAATAAATCGTGGCGCATGGGAAAAGTTATAGCGGACGAACAATAGGCAAAGACGTTCGATCAGTACGACTTGCCAGTTCTGACATACGGAACTGAAACTTGGGCTTTTAACAACATCATAATCCACAAACTTCAAGTTAACAGCCAACAGATATGAATGGACACGGCTAAGGTAGGCTTCCATCCTACGATGGATGGAATAGCTGCTGATGATGATGATGACTTATTTACTTACTACGTGGCGTTACAACTGAACCTCTTTATCCTGAACAATCTTCATCCAATTCTCTACACCCATAGCTTTAAGGTCTCCTGCTATATTATCTCGCTACCAAAGTCGTGGGAGTCCGCGTGGTCTTCTTCGAGTTGGGACTTCTTCCCAAACTAGCCTTACTATTCTTTCGTCAGAATGTCTTCTGAGGTGTATTGCCCATTGGAGTCTTCTGGACTTTATTCCAAGAATATGAGCTCTTCTGATCCGTTTTTCGCTAAGAATCACTCCGCCTTTTCCTTGTTTTATTGTTCTCTGTTACCTTCCTTCACAGCTTATGTGATTTTGCCCGATTGGTGATGAAGTTTCATTCCTTTTTATTTTCTCTTTTTGTTCTCCAGCTAGGTATCTTAATTCTGTTGATATTCTCTGACCTAATCTTCCCATATGCACTTGGTCTCCCTTTAAGTCTTTTATTTGTCGGTTTACATTTTAATATTTTCTTTATTAATATATCTTCTTCTCGTCTTAGTACATACCCGAGCCATTTCAATCTGTGAGCCTTAATTTCTTTGACTGTAATATTCTCCATTTATTTGATTATTATTTATCTTATTGTTCGTAATATCTACATTCACTGTATATGAATACTAATTTTAAAATCGATAGAGCTCTTGACGAGAAAAATCGTAAATTGATTGAATTTTGACAAGTCCGGCCCTGATTTTCACTACATATCATGCTCTAGTACAGAACCGAGGGTTGACATATATTATGATTGCGTCTCCGGAGGGGCTTGGGGCGGAAAATGGCACGGGGGTGGTTAATATGAAAATCGACTTTTTAATTTGGGTGTGTCCATGCTTCTTGTTTTTCTGTTAGCACGCAATAATTTTAAAATCCTATTTAACGTTTTAAATATAATTACTTTTTGAAGGGTAGGCTTTGAAATGTTCGTAATATCGGTTTAATTAATTTTTTTCTCGACTCGGTACAGTTTTTAATTTTTCTTTATTTAAGCAACTGAAATTCTTGAACCTGATGCATTACTTTTTGAGGTTTTTTCGATTTTTAAAAATTAATTAAGGTCATTCAACATTGGTTAAAAATTAGACAGTTTTCCTTGATTTAACCGTCGCAGGACCAACCTTTTAGTAGAAACAGCGAAGACCAAGGTGGGTCAATAAATGTCCACACATAAATTAATCAAAAACGTGCTTCTTTATTTAAACTAATTTAAAAATAACACTTTTATAGTATTTTCCTAGACTTTAATGGAACAGTTAAAAGATACGAATTTATAATTTACCCGGAGTATTCGGCTTCTGTGGAATTGGCATCATCGTAGGATACAGAAACATTTTTGACTTCTTGCTGTACTTACCGCATACATACTTCCATTTTGAACAAACTGTGGTTGTTTTTGCCCACTTATTGCCATTTTTTCTTTTGGATTTTGCTAATTTGACACATCAATGATATCGGCCCTTTCCCTTTTGGTATGTTGAAGGTATTCAAGGGGATTATTTATAGTCCACTGTCAAGTCTTTATAAAAGTATGAGGAAATGAATTAAATTATAGAAATGCTAATTATATCATCTAATAGGGCGGTAGTACGCCGACAACTACTAATTATTTGAAATTTTTAGGAACAAAGGTATTTAGAAAATCGGATGTAATGCAATGGTGTGGATACTTTTTAACCCTCCTTGGCCCTTCTAGGGTTAATAGTTGGGAACTTACTAAAAAATGCAAAATACTGAAAAAAAAACGAGTTCAATATCTATAGCCCCCACCGCTTCATAGATTTTAAATTAGCCTATGATAGTGTTAACCAATGATAATTCTACATTTTTGATAAACTAATAAGACCTGCCTAATAATCTGCCCCGGTCCACCTGGACGAGGCTTAATAGTATACGTACCAAATATATTTATACGGTGACAAATTGGAATAATTAAACCCATCGAAAATATCTACCTAAATAACACAATAAAAGTAATAGTAGAAGAAGAACTAACTAACCTAATTGAAGATGGCAATGGGATAAGACTGGGAAGAGAATTCGCTGAGTCCTCTATTGTTCAACCTGATCATGGATGAAATAATAAAAAAAGTCAGAGGATACCAAAAGGGAGAAAAACAACTTAAATAATCTGCTATGCAGACGATGCAGGATGCAGTACTAATCTTTCAAAGTAAAGCTGATTTAATGCTGCACCAATATAATATAACCGCCAGAAAATTTAACATGTTAATTTTCTCAAAAAAGATCAAATGCATGGTTATCTACTAAGACGCAAATTGGAGTTGGAGGGTCAGATAATAGAACAAGTCATGGACTTAAATATCTAGGCATCACACTATCTAGGTACGGAAAGATCTAAAGAGAAGTGTAAGATCAAGTTAATAAGCAAACAGAAAGCCGCAGGTTGCCTGAATGAAACAATATGGAGAAATAAAAATAACGGGAAAGAAATGAAACGCAAAATTAAAAAGAAACGAATGTGTGTGTACTTTGTACGCACGTAAGAAGTTGTATTTCTATTATATGATTCCAACGAAATTAATATATGTACTTTAAACAGTTTATTTATATTTTCTTTAAACATTAAACTAATTTTAATACTTACTACTTTCCAAACATTTTTATTAAAACAATACCAAAAATTAAAAAAAAGAATAAAACACACACAAACACATTGAAAAATGCACCAAAGAAATGATTTCTGAACAATAATTGTTGGCAAAAATTTTAACTAAATACGCATTTTCTGAAAAAAATTATATAACAAATATATTCACAATCATAAAATGTATAAAAAAAATACAAAAAAAAAATAGAAACTTGCATTGGGATTCGAACCCGCGTGCTTAGAGTTGAAATCCACTTACACACACCCCGTCACCCGACTTGACCACTTACACGTACTTGTCATAAGGGAAGGTAGGCTAACTGAACGTTTTACTGTTTGACAGTTCTGAATTTAATCAAATTAGTTTGATTTTTGTGGAATTAAAATATTAAAATACAACAAAACATAGAGTAAGAAAACAATAGGTATATTAGATGAAGAGTGATAGAAATTTTATTGGTAATCAAATTATGTAAATCAAAGCATTACCTACTAATAGATAGGTACATACATTTTCCAAATAGGTAAGTACCTATGCAATTTTTTATTACAATACTGAAACATTTACAATTAAGTACGTACCTGTTGATTTTAAAAACTCTTTAAAAAGTTACTACAATTATAAACTTGCTTTTGTCTGTGTCCTCACAACAATAAAAACTAATATACAATATTTGTTTATCCGTAACCTCCATATTGAACAATTATTGTCATGTCATTTGAACAGCCAATCAGAGCAAAAGTATAATAAGTCTGCACCGGGATCAAGGTTTTTGATGAATTCGCGCATATTAAATTTCACTCCCACCGCGCCTAAAGAAGTATAACTTCAAAAACAGACATCAGACCAATAATGACATACGTGTGAGAAACACGACCTGAAACATGAGAGGACAAAAATAATGCTAGAAACAGCTGAGATGAAAACCCTTAGAAAAACCGATGGTTTGACACCATGGGACAGAGCTAGAAGTGCATATTATATACGATGAAGATGCAAGGTACAGAACATCAAGCACTAGGTAAGAAGTAGAAGAGTAGAATGAACAAATATAAATCGAATGACATCAAATACAGTAGTAAAGACGACATGTGACGGTTCCCCAATAGGAAGATGATCAATGGAAAGACCACGAAAACGATGGAACGACAACTTAGTGGCGGCACATTGGAAAACAGAGTCCAAACACCAAATGACGTCGGATGTGCACTCATGCCCCCATCTCTCCTTTGCTAGACCATCGTATTAAGCAAAGTCATCCCTCCCTCTACTTTACGACGTAGTTTATGGATGTTCTCTAATGTCTCTGTTTTGTTTTCGTCCGACCACCCTATTAGTGATGTTGATTATAGTTACTTTCGAGTATTCGTTACAAATCGTTACTTTTGTATAAAGTAATCATTTAAGGTATTCGTTACTTTGATTACTTTGATTACTTTGATTACTTTGATTACTTTTGTATTTGAGTACCGGTAATCATATCGAGAATCGCATTTCTCAGTACATATTTTGTATTAGTATTAGTAAGATACTTTGATTACTATGATTACTCTTGTATTTGAGTACCGGTAATCATATCGAGAATCGCATTTCTCAGTATTTCGTATAAGTATAAGGTCCGATATAATGACCTTCACCGATCTATTTAATGGATAGAAATTAAATTATATGTAATTGTTCTGTCATTGCTGCTCCACAATATCAGTAATCTCGAGTAATCTGTTTGCATCAATTAAGTGCCAAAAATAAACCCTCGAAACTCTAGATGACGTACCTTCGCAATAACCCTGGGCACCCAGGTCCTTCGGAGGTCTGTTCTGATTGCAAATTCGTTGTTCAGTGACCCCAAATACCCCGAAATAAGAAAATCTAGCCCTTAATATACTGATTTTAACATATTTATGCATTTTTCGATGCGTTTTATACACTTTAAAATGTAATAATGCATTTCCACCTATTTTTTTATTAGACTTTTTTTTAGTAAACTTTTTTCCAGACGTCATCCTAATCCCAAATACAATGCAAAAAGTTGCAAGTCTCTATGTACCTACCATATTTAAAAATAGATTTATTTATGTGTTTTTAGTGTTAAATACCCTGGTTTAATAAAAACAATGCCATACCTACATGTAAAATTAAAGTTGATGATCATGGTCTAGAAATATTATAATTTCTACATATTTTCCGGTCAATTTAAGCTACTTTTTTCTAGGCCTGATAAGAATAGTGTGTATTTATTATACTCTGGGCTAATTAGCAAAATTCATGGAAAAGTTATTTACCAGCAATTTTATTGCTGGAATCGAATTATAAGATCCTATATATTAATAATATAGGTATGCAAAGTCCGCAGATAGTGTGCTACTTTTTTTATAAACAAAATGGCGCCGACAAATCGTATTTTTTTCAATTATTGCTCTATAACTCCGAAGATTTTAACTTTACAACAAAAACACCCAAATAAAAATTCACCGCAATTAAATTCTGCATAGAGATATGTTTTTCACGATTTGCTCCGACGAAAATTTTCCTCGGAAAATGCGGGTTTTCCTAACAAAAACTATAATTTTCAAATAAAGTTTTAGGTAAGTAATTATTAATCAATAATTAAATAACTTAGTGACATTAAAGATTTCTTGGTATAGATTGTAATTCCAGAAGCTGGTGAAAATTAAACGAATATTTTAGCAGCAATTCAATTGTTAATTAACAATTTACGATCGCAATAATAACCAAAATAATCGTGATACATTGATCAAACTTATAAAGATTATAAAGATGAGATGCTTGTTTAATATTTTATCGACAAAATATAATTTTTTCTTTTTTTTGCATAATCTTTAAATTTTGAAAAAAAATAGTTATAATACGTTGGTCTAATTAGTAAAGTACAAAGAAAGGTTATTTACCAGCAATTTTATTGCTTTAATCGAATTATAAGATCCTATATATTATTAATATAGTTATGCAAAGTCCACAGATAGTGTGCTACTTTCTTTATAAACAAAATGGCGCCGACAAATCGTATTTTTTTCAATTATTGCTCTATAACTCCGAAGATTTTAACTTTACACCAAAAATACTCAAACAAAATTCACCACAATTTAATTCTACATAGAGGCATGTTTTTCCCGATTTGCTCCGACGAAAATTTTCCTCGGAAAATGTGGGTTTTCCCAACAAAATCTCGAATTTACAAATTAATTTTTTGGGCCAGTAATTATTTATCAATTATTATATAGCTTGGTGAAATAAAAGCTTTCTTGGTTTAGATTATAAATTCAGAAGCCGGTTAAAATGAAACGAATATTTTAGCAACAATTCAATTGTTAATTAACAATTTACAGTCGCAATAACAACCAAAATAATTATGAGACATTGATCAAACTTAGAAAGATTATAAAGGTGTGATACCTATTTAATATTTTGTCGACAAAATATAAATTTTTCATTCTTTGGAATATTCTTTAAATGTTTAAAAAAAAATTGTTATAAACAAATTAACATTTCTTAGAAATTGTTTATTATATTCTAATTTTAAAAAATACTTAAAATGCGCATTTCATAGGTCTTGAAAATGAATGCTTTAAAAAAATTTTCCAACCATTTGCAAAAAAGTTAGGAAACAGCAAAATAAATATACGGATCTCCATTGTTTATAATTTGTTTTAATTGTTTCAAAGCTTAAAAGTGAGGCTATGGTACAATCTAATTACTCACAAAGAATGTCAAAAATTAGTGCAATGGTTATATTTTAATCTAAGATTAAAAATACTTTTTTTGTAATTTTTAGCGCGAAAGTAGGCTTGATACAGAGCCGGAGATAAAATGTTCACTCGAAGCGACTGACACGCTTAAACTCGCGCGAGTTGTGTATGTGGGCGGGTAGCTACGGTACTGTATTATTCTACTTTCGCGCGTGTAAATTACAAAAAAATATATTTATAATCTTTAATTAAAATATAACCATTAAGCTGATAATCGATATTGTATTATAAAAAATTAGCTTGTACTTTAAACTCACTTCTACGCTTTGAAAGAATTTAAAAAAATTATTAACACCGTAGTAATCGTATGTTTACTTTGCTGTTTCATAACTGTTTTGCAAATGGTTGCAAAAATGTTTTAAAGCATTCATTTTCAAGATATTTGAAATGCGCATTTTAGCTATTTTTTTAAATTATAATATAATAAAAACTTTTTGAGAAACGTTAATTTGTTTATAACTATTTTTTTTTAAACATTTAAAGATTACGCAAAAAAATAAAAAATTTATATTTTGTCGACAAAATGTTAAATAGGCATCTCATCTTTATAAGATTTCAAAGTTTGATCAGTGTATCATTATTATTTTGGTTATTATTGCGACCGTAAATTATTAATTAGCAATTGAATTGTTGCTAAAATATTCGTTTAATTTTCACCAGCTTCTGGAACTATAATCTAAACCAAGAAGGCTTTTAAGTCACCAAATTATTTATTTATTTTGTCATTCCCCGTTAGAGGACAGTCTAACCACAATATACTGCAGATATTTTAATAGATGCAGTTCTTGTTCGTCTCGAGTTGATTCAATTCAGTCTACTTGCAATAGCCTCTTCGATAAAGGGTAGAGACCCAGAAACACTGTGTCAGAGGATGGCAAGAGACTCGAATTGAATCAAAACGAAAACGATTATTTTCTTTTTCTTATTGGTAAATAATTACTTAGCTAAAACTTTATTTGAAAATTAAAGATTTTGTTGGGAAAACCCGCATTTTCCGAGGAAAATTTTCGTCGAAGCATATCGGGAAAAACACGTTTCTATGCAGAATTTAATTACGGTGAATTTTTATTTGAGTGTTTTTGTTGTAAAGTTAAAATCTTCGGAGTTCTAGAGCAATAATTGAAAAAAACACGATTTTCGGGTGCCATTTTGTTTATAAAAAAAGTAGCACACTATCTGAGGACTTTGCATACCTATATTATTAATATATAGGATCTTATAATTCGATTCCAGCAATAAAATTGCTGGTAAATAACTTTTCCCAAAAATGGCCTATTCTCCGATAATCAGCCCAGACTATTATTAAAATCTAATCTTATTATTAGCCATGTAAGGTTAATGATACTCACTTAGTTGATCTAGTTCACAGTTTAATGATATATTTTTCGCTCTTACACTAAATTGCTCAATACTTTCAAACTCTGTTTGCTTATTGGTTAATAGTTGATGTCTTTCATAGGTTAAATTTTTCTTTGGTGTAAAGTGGTTATCATATTTTGTAAGTAAAACTTCTTAGATTATTTTTTTCTTCGTCTAAGAATGTGAATGTATTATAAATTCTCATTCCTTCGTCACCTATTAACGTTAACAACAGGGCGCATTGAGTCTCTTGTGCCTTTTTTGAAATCTCGGTTGCCACGAGGTAAGTTGTGAATCGCTGTTTCCAGAATTTCCAATTTTCGGAGACATTCCCTGACATCTCCATAGGAGGTACGCCTTTAAAGTCCATGTTTTCGGCAGCGCATTTCTGTAAAGTTTTTTTAATTGTTTGAATTTATATAGGGTTGCATTTTTATTTTCAAAAGAACTAACATCTGTGAAATTCTGTGAATTATCTACCTCGACAAATCGTATTTACATCTGTTTCTGGGTGCATGCTTTGTTAAATGATATACCTCCCTCTGTTTCAGCTACTTCTCAGCGCCCTGTAATCCTGTAAAACTCTTCATAGCCTTCGCCCTTCATAGATAAAATTTTAGTTAACTGTACTTGATACCGAATACTCGTGGAATACCGGTCCGACTCCGATATCAACCGAGTAGATACAATACTTAAAACCAAAATAGGTACTCGCTCTGATACGATTGGTACGAAGTAACGAAGTAATCAGAGTAATCAAAGTAACGATTTGCCTCTCTGTATAGTAATCGTTACTTTCGGTATTCGTAAGTAACGAGTACTTTGTAACGAATAGTTACTTTTTCAACATCACTACACCCTATAAACGCGAGTATACCGTGGATATTTTCTTAAGTTAAGAAGGAAAAATTAATAATATTTTAAATAAAAGAAGAAGAGTATCAAATACCACTTGTGCTTGGTATATTGTTTGTTTTTTTGTATTATACCAATACGTGAAAGAAAAATCTTGGAATGAAAGTACGAAGGTCCCGAATATACTCTCGAGCTTAATTAAATTTATATTTTTTAGTTGAAGATACTCGTTTATTTTTATTGCGCTCCTTTGTGCTACATAAGAATGAACCCAAGTGCCGGCCTTTAATAATCACCGTCGGAATTTGTTGAATAGAAATAACACAATTGGGTACACAATGACTTTGAAAGTAGCAGCGATAATTTTGAAGCTGGCCGCAAATGCTCCAATTTGTATCATATCTGTTATATTCTCTAGGGCTAGGGCATCGCCGCTCGATGCCGCTGATCGTTGACGGTGTCGTCTATTGTCGTGGACAATCCACCCAAGGATATAATTAATTACGTCATTTCAGACCTTCTGCAGATGAATTGTTTTACTTAGTGAGCCGGGTAAGCGGGAGGCTGATTATTGAAACTGTTTAATGCGATTATTGTAATGAATTGTAATCAAGAGAAGAATATTATGAAGTAGTTTGCAATCCTAATAGCAATATTAATAATATTTAAAAATATTAAAATATTAAATTGAAAAAGTCGCATTACAACTGAATAAAAATGGAATCTTTATTTTATTTTTGGTCGTTACTTCTTTGAGTAACTAGGTCTATTTTCTGTTGGAATTTACCAGCTGAACAGACGGGGTCGTGAATTGTAAGTTTTTTGAATTCCCTCTTGTCTTCTTCGCTTCAGCATCCATCTGGCTTGCAAATTTTAGAAGCCTTGGAGGTGTTACCAAGAAAATGGACCAATAACTTTTCAATTTAAAAATCTTTTAGTAATACTTTAATATTTTTAAATATTATTAATATTGCTATTAGGATTGAAAACTACTTCATCTTTCAATTGCCAGATGACGCTAGTCACCTAGTCCATTCACGTCAGTTGCGGTGTGGGGGATAAACTCTCGGTGTTGGTCACTTAGAGTATGGAGCAGCAGGCCTACGTTCTCTCTGATAAGACTTCAACAAGAGTCCAAAAACGTCGATTCAGAGTGCTGGATTGCGCTCCGTATTCTAAGTGAAAAATAAGATTGTTTTGACTTTGCATTGCAACTGAATAAAAATGGAATTTTTATTTTATTAGAAGAATATTAGTTCCGTGTTTAGAACTATTTGTCATCTAATTAAAATTTTTCCCTAGAAATCAAATTTAATGAAGGATGGAGAAAGCAAGATTTGCATTTCAAAAAATGGCTAAGCTATTCAAATATCATGATTTATCAATACCCATAAAAATCAAGTTGCTAAGATGCTATGTTTTTCCTATACGGTTGTACGAAGTTGAGTCGTGGACTCTCACAGGCGCCATCTGTAAGAAAATTGATTCTTTTGAAATGGGGCTTTATCGTCGAATCTTGAAAATATCCTACACCGACCACGTTAGTAATCAGGGTGTTGTATTAAGAATACAAAAAGAAAAAGAGCTGTTAACCACAAATAGTCAAAATCGGATACATCGGTCACATCGTGAGAAATAGCAAGATATATGGACTGCTGCAACTGATCTTACAGGGAAAAGTAGAAGGGAAATGAGGACCAGGAAGGCGAAGGAACTCCTGGCTAAAAAATCTGCGTACGTGGTTCAACACAACAACAACAAGAGATAAAGTAACAACTAGGAACAGCATACCTACTCAAAAAGCCAACGGGAAGTAAATGAGGTGCATGTCCTGGCGTCTTAAGAACAACGGCACAGGCACCGTGTCACTTTAAATATCTTGGTGTCTCAGTTAATGGAACTAATGACAGAAGCATCGTAACCAATTGAAGAATCCCGGCAGAAACAGACCCTACTAGAAATACAACAGCTTCCTAAGAGATAAGAAGCTTATTCAGAATACGAAATTGACAATTTTATCATCATTTTTTTTTTGCCTTATCTCTATGCGGGGTCGGCTTCCCTAATTGCATTTTTTCACACAATTCTAGCTTGGGTCATATCAATATTAATCCCCTTTACCAACATGTCCTGCCTAATCGTCTCCCCCCACGTCTTCTTTGGTCTTCCTCTCCTACTTCTTCCAGGAATCTGCACTTCAGCTACTCCTCGTATTGGATGATTAACGTCTCGACGTTGAACATGACCAAACCATCTCAACCTAAGCTCTCTCATTTTGGCATCAATTGGTGCCACACCTAGACTTCCCCTAATATACTCATTTTTAATTTTATCCTTTTGTCACTCCACTCATCCATCTAAGCATTCTCATTTCCGCCACATGCATTCGTTGTTCGTCTTTCTTTTTCACTGCCCAACATTCAGTTCCGTACATCATAGCCGGCCTTATGGCTGTTTTATAGAATTTTAACTTCCTTAACTCTCCTTAACTTCATTGGAATTTTCCTGTCACACAGCACACCACTCGCTTCCTTCCACTTCATCCATCCAGCCCTAATTCTACTGCATGCATCTCCATCTATTTCTCCATTACTCTGTAATACCGATCCCAGTTACTTAAAACTATTGCTTTGTATAATCAGTTCACCATCCAAAGATACTATTTTATTTGTAGTAACTCAATCTTTACATGAGCATTCCAAATACTGTCTTTATCCTACTAAGTTTTAAACCTTTTTCCTCGAGAGCTTGTCTCTACTGTTCCAGTTTTTGTTCTATCTTTCACTATTTCTTACTAACACGACATCATCAGCATACATTAAGTACCATGGAATGTTACCCTGTAGTTTCGCTGATATCTGGTCCAAAACTAATGAGAATAAATACGGACTAAGCACCGAGCCTTGGTGCAATCCTACTTTCACATGGAATTTATCAGTCTCTACCACACTTGTCCTAACACTAGTCGTTACTCCCTCATACATATCCCTCACATATCCCTCACAAAAGCCTCCCCAGGGAGGCTTTTCTTATTAAGTGCTCACAACAGAATCTCTAGAGGAACTCTATCATATGCTTTCTCAAGATCAATGAATACCATATGAGCGTTTGTTTCTTTACTCCTGTATTTTTCCATCAACTGCCTTATAATGAAAATTGCATCTGTTGTTGATCTGCCCTGCATAAAGCCAAACTGATTCTCGGATATTTCGGTCTCTTCACGTATTCGTCTATCAATTACTCTTTCCCATATTTTCATGATGTGGCTAAGCAGTTTTATAGCCCTGTAGTTTGTCGTTTGTTGTATATCTCCCTTGTTTTTGTAGACAGGTAGTAGTATACTGCTTCTCCATTCGTCTGGCATTTGTCCAACTTCCATAATTCTATTAAATAAACCTGCTCGCCACCTTGTTCCTGTCTCTACTAATGCTCTCTATACTTCCCCAGGAATATCATCTGTTCCTACCGCTTTTCCTTTCTTTATTTTTTGAAGCGATTGAGCCACTTCCTCGTTTGTTATATTGGTGACTATTGCTGCCACTGTCTCCGTTGACTCCACAGGCTGTCTGTCAAATTCTTCATTTAATAAGCTGTCAAAGTACTTTCTCCATCTCTTTTTGACATCCTTTTCGTGACCTAGTATTTTATTATTCTCTGATTAAAATCTTTTGCTTTCTTTGCTCCCTGTTTGACCAAATTGACAATTTACAGAGCAGAAATTAGACCACTAAACACTTATGGTGCTGAAGTAATGTGCTTGACACAGAAATATGAAGAAATATTGAGGATTCTAGAGAAAAAAAAAACAGGCCCACTAAACTTAATGTAATAATGAATTTGATGAAACTGATGAACTACGAAGTAACTTTTGAAAGGAGAAGACATTGCCAGATTTATCAAGGCACAGAGACTCATATGGATAGGACATATAGAAAGGAGAAATCCAGAAGCAGTTATTCAGAAAATCACCAAATGCAGACTAGTATCATGCAGACCACGACGAAGAGCGAAAACGAGATGGGAGAACCACATAAGTGGGGCCTTAAGAAGATGGGGGTTAGAGAACGGACAACCATAAGTAAAAACAGGAGCGAATGGAAAAATTGTAAACCCACAACCGATTGTAAAACCAAAATGTTAATGCGGACTGATTCCAGCGACAAATGAATCGGAAGTGCCCAAAGAGGGCTGCAATCACTCCACTACGAGTGTAGATGTCATGATGATGAATATCCACTATAATTAACAATAACATTTTTCAACTTTACACAGACGAAACACGGAATGTAACAATGTTGCAGTTGGCTTTTATGTAACTCAGTGGGCAAATGATTTCTGTAAAATTTAGAGCGCGTTTGTCCAGTGGTATGGTGATAAAAGACAAATTAAAAATTTTCCTTCATATTTGCCAACACATACTTGTCTGGAATGGGATATTTTCCACGTCATAAACACCTTTCATGTTACCCGCCGCTTAATTAAAATGTCTTGTATATGATGGGAATGTGTATAAAAAATTACTAAATAATTATGTTTTCACGTTTGCTTTAGGTCAAATGAGCTACCTCCAAGAGGCACTCGTACAACGCATAATTGCTACGAGGAAAATATGTATGTTGAAAATTCGATATAAAGAAAAAATGTTTGTAACTGTTTGAAAATATGAAAAGTTTTCTAAATGAAGTAGAACTATGTTTTCCTGAAACTATTGAATTGAAATATTTTTCTCTCGTTTGTAGACTGTTTTTAGAATTTTTATTGTACTATTTTAAATGCAAATATTGTAAGGATCCAAAAAGTCTCGTAAGTTTTAATTCACGTATTTTGAATTTCATCATGTTAGTTTTTTATAAACGAATACCATCTCAAAACTTCGGCGAAAAACACCTAATGTCTCTTCGATTAGAATAAACAAAATCCAAATATGTATTTTCTCTGCTCAATTGCCTTGGGCAAATAATTTATCTTAAGGATCACATAAAGGTCCGCTAGTGAGGAGGTATCGGCTTTTCGCCGATATATTTGATGTTTGAGCATTTTTTTGGAGATTAAAACTATCAGCAGTAGTGTTTTGTATTTTGATAACGATTTTCGAAGTGCCTCCAGTTATCTTGTTATGTACGGTAGAAAATAGAGTCCCTGTTTTTCTCATCTGTGGTACGCCTTACTCTCTTTTTTCGAGTTTGCCTACGATCTATCACTATCCGATGAGTCCCATTCAATCGAAATTGTTCAAAAGTAAGCTTTAAAAGAGTTCGTATACCCAACACAACTGATTGGTAATATAAACAAAGACCAGTTTGTGTTGACCTCCATAGACGACAGCTTCTTGCTCTTCTTCGGTTTTTTTTTTCATTATGAGTTAACCGTTTAACGTCCTCCACATCATCCTATTCACCCAGTCACCTTCTCTGAGGTCCCTATAAGTTTTCCATCTTATGGCAGGTCTTCTTCCCGGCGGGTCCCAGTCCATTGTTCTTTTCGGCCACCTGTGCTCTAGCATTCTTTGTACATGCCCGTGTCTGTTTTCCAAATTTTTTGTAAAACTGTTCGTATTTTATTTCGTATTATTGTTGTCATTGTCCACACTTCCACTCCATATAGGGTAATATTCAGGATTTTACAAAATGCTCACGTTGGGCGCCATTTTTGTAACATCCTGATCATAACAAGACCAGGGCATTAAGCAACACCACACTGCTGGGAGAAACGAGGGGAGGAATTCCTCGAACATCCCTTAGGATATTCAAAAGAAAAACGTCCACCGTTCCATCCATCAGAATGGTGTTCTGCCCGACTGCTCAGCCCTGGGTTCGTTCCCTGTTCATTCTTCCTTCACACCCATCCCAGAAAGGTACAGGAAACAAAATGTCTACCTAATCATTTTAAATACACTATTTATTCAGATATAAAAAAGAAGTTAACAAAAATCATTTTATTGTATACAGACAACCAAGTTAATTTTCTGAGCCTGTGACCGAGACCCTGCTGGTAACCGGTATAAAAGTTATAGAGATAAAAAATGTACTCAGCTTTAAGTCTTCCCGTCACAGTTCCTAAAGGAGGTCCCCAATCCCTGCAGAATTTGACGTCGCCGGCAGTTATGGGAAGTCTAGGGCTACCTTGTTGGGCTGTCTTGTCTCTGTAGGGCTATCTTGTCTAATTCATTCTACTGATGCATCAGGATACGGTTGTAAGCCAGTTCCGCTCTCCAAGGTAGTGTGTTTTCTTTTCCAGGTAGTGCTTGACTAAAGTCTTCTTCCCGAGGTAGGGGCTAGAAAAATTCAAACAAGGATCAGTTTTCTCCCAAAAGAAAAGCCCGATCAGAAATAAAGCTGAGTATTGAAAGAAACACGATCTTAGCAAAATTTCTGACCACGGCGTGGTATTATTAAAAATAAAAAGAAACGGAAAGAATTCTATCAATAAAATATTATAACTATGTACAGGAAATAAAGTAATATACTATAATATACCAGAGAAAAAGAAATAAAATTAGAAAAGTTTTTAAAGCTTACTTCAAGGAAGAAAGTAGGTATCTGCTGCGCAAAAGAAATTAGTAAAGAAACTGAGGCTAAAACTAGATAATCAAACTTACCCATTGTTTAACGGCCTACATACAAACACGATAATGTATGCCAATATTGTGCCTGATTTACGTGGCAATGGCAAAAGAGCAAGTACAAATTTGTATCGGATTAAATACCTTCGAAAAGATGTACTAATTGACTTGACGATAGTAGGGTCGCTTGTAGAAATATATAGTCCGAGGGACAAATACCAAGCGGAGCTTGGTGTAGCGTTCAATCGGCTGATTGAAACGTTACATATGCTCTGAAAGATTCTTTTTTCATGGAGTGTTTTCGTGGCTTGTTTTCTCCATAGACAACATACGTGCGATAAATCTCTCTGCTGCATTGTGTCGAAGTAAACAGACACGGCTCTCTGTAATTAATCTCTCTGCGATACCGCTTCCCGTATAGTATCACGCAAAAATATCGCGAATCTCTCTACTCTCTTCTCTTGACGTCAATATACGTGTTTTTCGGTCTCTCTCAGTGATAACGTGACACTGATTATGGTAAAAAATTTTATGAGCTCGACTAGTCTATATTTTCTGTATAACATACTTACCTGGCTCAATTCCTTTGAACCGCACCCCACAATACAGTTCACAACTCTGAAATTATTTTAATCATTTCACATATGTAATACATACATGTTTTAACTGTACACCAATGCTTAAAATAAAACTTTACATCTACTTAAGATTTTACAATTGGAAAAGATTAGAAAAGTCCTGCCAAGAAGTGATAAAAAACCTTACTGATAGCTTTAAAACTCACTAAAGACTGTAGTAGCTTATTATAAAATTATCACCTTATTGATTTACAGCTGGCAAGTGGCACTTTTATTACCAGTAGCGATTGCCAGCACCGGAAATTACCTGTGAAGATAAATAAGGTATAATAAGGAACTATATACACCTGAGGAGGAGGGCAACCAACACTTAATAATTTAAATGATTAACGAAATTAATGCGCGAAAGACCCAATATTATATTATTAGTTTAGGGCTTAAAGCAATCGAGACTTCGATGATGAAAATTAAGCGGGGATCGCATAATTTATAGATAGACCAGGTGATAGATAGACCAAATAAATCGATTTTTAGGTGCTGTATCTAGCAACTTTTTGCATTGTGTTCAGAATAATGTCAGGGAAAAAGTTTAGAACAGAAAAATGGGGAAACATATTTTGTTACTCGGTGGTTTTTGAGATCATTGAACACGCATACATAGTCAGAACTGATCCACGGAGCACCTGGAGCCCAGGGTCACTGCTAAGGCACTTCAACTGGAGCCTCGAGGGGCTTCGGCACCAAATGGATGCAAACGTCTTATTTGGAATCTCTAAACACCGATACTCGTACGTCATCAGAACCGACCCTCGGAGCACCTCGTGCCCAAGGTCACTGCTGAGGCACGTTATCTTACTGAGTTTCGAGTGTTTTCGGCAATAAATTGATGGTAATCGATTACTCGGGGGGTTTTTGAGGTAGCTGAACAAGAATACGCCATCAGAACCGATTCCTGGAGCACGTGGAGCGCAGGGTCACTTCTAAGGCACTTCAACTGGAGTCTCGAGGGGTTTCGGCATCAAATGGATGCAAACATTTACTCGGGGGTTTTGGGATCGCTAAGAGAAGCACTTTTTTGTATACGCGTTCTATTACAAAAAAGTTGTGAATTCCGAAAGAACGTTTATGTTTGTTTCATCGACTTCGAGAAGGCATTCGACCGAGTACAACATGATACACTTTTCGATTGTCTTCAGGCAGCAAGACTTGACCACTACGATATAAGACTGCTGAAATACTTATATTACAATCAAGTAGCCTCTGTCCAAATTGGAGACAGTCGTACTGAAAAACTACCGATAAAACGTGGAGTACGACAAGGTTGTGTTTTATCACCCACCCTTTTTAATCTGTACTCTGAAGAAATCTTTAGGGAGGCTTTGGATGACAGACAAGAGGGAGTAAGGCTAGGCGGAGAAGTAATCAACATTAGATACGCTGACGATACAGCCATTCTTGCTGAAAATTTACAAGATCTTCAGACACTACTAAATCTAGTCAGTGAAGCAAGTTATCGGAGAGGCCTTAAAATCAACATTCCAAAGACAAAGTGGATGGCAGTTGGAAATATTAATATAGATCAAGGTCAGCTTTCTCTTGATGGAGAGGAGTTAGAACGGGTAAATCATTTCAAGTACCTTGGCAGCTGGTTGAATGTAAATTGTGACTGATCAAGAGATAATAACTAGAATCGAAATATCACGGAAGGCTTTTATGACCTGGAAACCAGTTTTGTGTAACAGAAACCTGTCGATGAATATTCGAAAGAAGGTGCTGAAATGTTATGTGTGGTCTATCGTATTGTATGGTTGTGAGACATGGACGTTAAAAACCACAATGCTAAACAAAATAGAAGCATTCGAATTGTGGTGCTATCGACGAATCCTAAAGATATCGTAGGTTTCGTACACATCCAATGAAGATGTTCTTCAAATGTTGAATTCAGAACGTCTGCTCATAAGTATCATAAAGAGGAGAAAAACAGAATACTTCGGCCATATAATTAGAGGACCTAAATACCATCTGCTTCGCATTATAATACAAGGAAAAGTGGAGGGAAAGAGATGGATTGGTCGAAAGAAACTTTCATGGCTGCGTAATATTAGACAATGGTGTGGCTGCACAGTAGAAGAATTATTTAGCGCAGCAGCCGATAGAGAGAGATATCAAGAAATTGTAAACATGATGACGGCCAACGTCTGAATACAGACACGGCACCTAAAGAAGAAGAAGAAACACCGATACTCGTACGTTATCAGAACCGACCCTCGGAGGACCTGGTGTCCAAGGTCACTATTGAGGCACGTCATCTTACGGAGTTTCGAGAGTTTTCAGCAATAATTTGATGCTAACCGATTACTCGGGGGGTTTTTGAGGTAGCTGAACAAGAATACGCCATCATAACCCGAAGAACCTGGTGCTTAGAGTCACTAGGTACTCTGAGGGTCGATTCTGATGTTATATTCGTATTCAGCAATCACAAAAATGCCAGAGTAGTCTGTTTGTATCATTTTAGTGCCAAAACCCCTCGAAACTCCAGTACATAACGTGCACAGCAGTGACCCTGGACACCAGGATGCACCGGTGGTCGGATCTGATGACGTATTCGTGTTCCGCGATTCCAAAAAACCCTGAGTATTCTGTTTGCATCAATTTGGTGCCTAAAACACTGGAGACTTCACATGACATGCCTTGGCTGTAACTCTGGGCACCAGGTGCTCCGAGGTTCCGTTCTGATGGCGTATTCATATTCAGCAACCCGAAAAATCCCCCGCGTAACAAAATCTGGTGTTTTTTGTTTTAAAGGCATTGGTCTATTCCTAGTAAGTGTATGAGACCTCAAAACATTAGTTAATTAAAAATATAATTTTATTACAATTAATTGTTGCTTAATCCCATATAAACTAATTTAACTTACACATGGCACAATAAGACAGTTTCAAAATCTTTTTAGTTTATCTTTCTATTTCGTTAATTTTTTTACTATAATATAATGTTAACCAAATCGTACTAGAGTGTGCTACCAATGATTCAACATAGAATTTGTAAATTAATTCCGTATTACCCTTACAAAGCTATACACCCTAAAGTAGAAGTCGTAGATGGTTCAGATGTTTTCAGTGATGGTTGACTGATCTGTTAATATATCTTTTCTTAAGGGCACTAGATGATGGCGCCTGATATTTATTATAAGATAGCTAAGAACGCCAGTCAAGTAGAAATAGTTTTTTCTTTAAACAAAGTATAATAATTAATATCTAGATAATAATGTGTAAATAATGTACGAAAAGGAACACCTTCGTTTATCTCGCCATTCCAAGATATTTTCTGCTTCGTCTTTGTATTTTGTAAAATTGTAACTATGTATTTCCATTTGACTGGCGTTCCTTAAAGAAAAGTGACAGATTAACGTTAAGCTAGTAGGTTGTTTAGATTGATGCAATACGTCGATCAATATAAAATATAATTAAGAAAATAAAATAAAGTACCTACTGGTGTCTTTCATTCAATTAGGCGTAGTCCTAGAATTGCTTTTAGAGAGAATTCTAATAAAGAGCTACTGCATTAAAATAGAGAGTATTGATTTTCAGTTGCTGGAATTGGGGAGGTCTGCTGGAAAATATAATAATTTCGACGAAAACTTATACATCAGTAGAATTCAGAAAATTCTAGGTATGAATTTATTATAATTGAGGTAGTCACTCGTGTGTGACGCAATAGTTATTATAAACATGAAATATATACAACAAATAATTCGAGTAACAACTTAAATGGAAATTAACATCTGAAAACAAATTGAATATACAGAGAGGGGCAAAATTATGGCATACATTCATTTTTTCGAGAATGGGAGATTTTAGAGAGAAATCCCGAAACAGGTCGACTTTTATTTTTAAATTAAGATTTTTTGGCATATATGTATCATACTAGTATTTTAAAATACATTTTACTCCTGTCAGAAGACAGAAAAAATGTTTATTTGAGAAATAAACATTGTTTTTCGCTTAAATTAATTTTCAAATTTTTGTTGTGGCTATTTTATGTTGCTATTTTTTCAAACATAATTTTAAATTTTATAATTTAATTTACCAAAATTGACAACTTGAAGTTTAAATTAAAACATTTTATGTCTAAAGCCAACATTTTTTAGGTACATAATTGACAAGAAATCGATTGCTCCACTTTTTTGGTACTTTGTGTAGTATTTTTTGTAATAATAAATTAATATGGTTAATTAATACGTATAACTAATTATAACGGACCAATTCAGTATAATTTATCATATAAATGCCAGAGCTTGAAATATATTGTGTTTTTGTTTCAAAACAAAAATATTATATAATGTATTAAATATATATAATGTTTTTTCCATAACTTTGGTTTTGCAGTTTGAAATATAATTTTGTAAAATTGAAATTGAAATATTTGATCTAATAATTTGTAATTAACAGTATTTACTGGGAAATTTTAAATGATATAAACTGCACTACATAATAAGAAAGAGATATTATCAATAAACTTATAAACAACTTATATCTATAGTCATTTACAAAAATATTATTCCCTCCAAAAAATATAAAAATAATTAACCATAAAAAATAAAAATTAAAATCAATTTTACGTGGCATATTGCCTATAATGATCAAGAGATTCTTGAGCAATTTCTTCCCAAAGCCGTGGTACAGTTCTCGAATTTTCTGAAGGGTCTGCGGAGGGGACACGGGGTACGTGATCTGTAAGCCTTCTTTGTAGCATTTGCCAAACATGTTCAATGGGATTGAGATCTCGAGGACGCGGAGGTAACGCCAAATGAAAAATTCTAAAAATCTCTACTTTCTTCGACAACTGCATATCTATGTGGTATAGCATTATCGTTGTGAAAAAAAAATGGTTTCCAATGTTTCAGATTTTAGTCCAAACACCACCGATTTGACACGGTCTTTGATTTCTTGGTAGCCTTGGTCTTGTTCATAAACGTATTCAACTTCTATCTGAAAATCGACAAAATTTGGACTCGCCTGTGAACAATACTGAATGCCATTCATCTCTTCAATTTAAATGACACCGTTATAATGGCAGACACCCTGAAATAGCTACAAGCATTGTTAAATAGAATTAACGATTATTGCCTTCGATATGGACTCAAAATAAACAAGAATAAAACTAAATTTAAGATTGTCTCAAAAACACAACATGGAAATAAAAGGTTAATACTAGAGCAAACCCAAATAGAAAAAGTAAAGACATACAAATATCTGGGAACCTGGGTTGATGACAAAAATGACCAAAGCAAAGAAATTAAAGTCCGAATTGAAACTGCAAGGCAAGCAGTTATAAAGATGAAGACACTGCTTACAAACAAAGACCTTCAGTTGCCTCTCAGATTGAGGGCTCTAAGATGCTACATATGTTCTATATTACTATACGGAATGGAAGCTTGGACATTTAAGAGACAACAAATAATAAAAATAGAAGCTAATATAATAAATGATGGTTTTGCTTGTTTTCGATTCAGAGGGTTGCACACCCGCTAGACAGGCTGTTTCTACCATTTCAGGCGTCATCAGTAGCTTTTGATAGCGTGCACACCTCTGAATCGAAAAATAGCTCCACCATCATTTTAAAGGGAATCTGAAATATAATTCAAATTTCCCATTAGACGCGATACAGCGACATCTCATAACAAATTGAAGAGTTTCAGATGCAGAATCCACCAATTTAATAAAATAAAAATTAAAATGGTAAATAGTCATTTAAACCTGAGACTTTTCGCGTTGAAAGTTCTTACTGGTACATCCTATTTCTGCGACTTTTTCAATTAATAAGACAGCAGACGACGAATATAGAAAACGAAAGGGAAACGATCACATTCCGCCTTCATTCGTCTAGGAAAAAGACAGCAGGGGAACTTTCAGTACTCAAACCGAGTAAAGGAAATAAAATAATAAATGATGGTTTTGCTTGTTTTCGATTCAGAGGGTTGCACACCCGCTAGACAGGCTGTTTCTACCATTTCAGGTGTCATCAGTAGCTTTTGATAGCGTGCACACCTATATATTTGGTAGCATATTCGTCGTCTGCTGTCTTATTAATTGAAAAAGTCGCAGAAATAGGATGTACCAGTAAAAGCTTTCAACGCGAAAAGTCTCAGGTTTAAATGACTATTTACCATTTTATTTTTTATTTTATTAAATTGGTGGATTCTGCATCTGAGACTCTTCAATTTAAAAATAGAAGCATTCGAAATGTGGTGTTACAGAAGAATATTGAAAATTCAGTGGTTTCAAAGTATTACCAATGTTGAAGTGCTACGACGTTTAAATAAGGAGTAAGAAATTATGAACAGTATACAAACAAGAAAACTGGAATATTTTGGTCACATTACCAGAGGAGAAAAATATGAGTTGCAAGGAAGTATCCAAGGAAGAAGAAGCATAGGAAGAAGACGTATCTCCTGGCTGAGGAACCTTAGAGAATGGTTTAACTGTAGTTCATTACAACTGTTCAGAGCAGCAGCCAACAAAGTGACCATATCCATTATGATATCCAACCTCCGATAGGAGATGGAACTTTAAGAAGAAGAAGCCCAATCTAATCTTTGACACCGATATCGTAAGGTTAATGGTACACGTCTTAAACAACGCGTAGATACCAAACAAAATATTTTTAAACGTCTTTGAATAATTCGCGTGGAAACAAGGATACCAGTCTCATCATGCAGAAAAAGAAAAAAGCTAAAAATACTATGTCATCTTATGCCTCACATTTTATTAATTATTACAAAACTGAGCATTATTACTGAACGTAATCTAGAAAATGTTTTAAAAACACAACTGTAACATTTTTATGCGGTAAAGTGACATTTTAACGAATTTTTTGCTCTATATTTCTTATCCATCAAAATACGAAAAAAGCAATTACTCCGCCTACACCAAAATCGTCCCGCACTGTGTTCCTAAGCAGTAATTTAATTAAAAGAAGAAAAGCAGAAGCAATAAGCCATACACTCTGTTTCTCCAGTCCGACAGAAAGCTATTTTCCACAAATTTCATTGCGGAAAATAGCGTTATCAATCCTAATCCTTAACAATTCTAACGATATTCATCAGGAAACATTCAAAATTACCTCTAAAGGCACTTGTAGTCTGGGCAAGTTATCGAAAAAAAGCCATTTTTAGTAAAAGTTTTTTAGCAGTTATTTTATTGCTGGAATCGAATCTTAAAATTTTATATTATTAATGATATAGGTATGCAGAGTCTGCAGAAAGTGTGCTATTTTTTTTATAAACAAATTGGCGCTCCGAAATCGTGTTTTTTTCAATTATTCCTTTGTAATTCCGAAGATTTTTTCCCGGTTTCCTTCGATGAAAATTTTCCTCGGAAAATACGGGGTTTCCCGACCAAATCTTTAATTTTCAACTAAAATTTTAGGAAAGTAATTATTTATATTAATAATTAAATAACAATATTAAATAATATGCAAGCTGACAACAGGAAAGGCACCTGGCTATGATAAAATATCCGCGGAAATGCTAAAAAATATGGGAGAAAATGGAAATGAAATTCTCAGAAAAGTTTGCAATGAAGCATGGAATGAGAGCAATAACCCAAAAGATTGGGAAGTGGGGATTATTCTATCAATTTTCAAAAAAGGAGACAGACGAGACAGCAGTAATTATCGAGGGTATAACTCTCCTGAGTATTCCTTCCAAAGTGTACGAACGAGTACTGAAAAAAACCAATTTTAAGAAGTGGACGTTAAACTGGAGCAGTCACAGAGCAGATTCAGAAAGGGAAGAAGAATCCATGACCACATTTTCACACTCAAGCAGCTAATACAAAATACACGAAATACAAGCACGGAACTATACCAAGCTTTCATAGATCTAGAAAAAGCATTTGACAGGACACCGCATATAGAAATCGACAAAAGTCTAATGAACAGATAAGTAGACATAACTCAGAAAAGCTATTATGAGCCTATACAAAAACACAAGAAACAGAGTAAGAACGGATAATATGGAATCCGACGAGTTTAGAGTCAATGGCTACGACAAGGAGGTATACTAGGCCCTATCCTGTTCAATATTGTTCTAGATGATGTAATGAAGGAAACTAGAGAAGACACATCGAGAATATATATGGTGGACATAGAAATCTGGAAATGATACAGATAGCAGAATGTGCATTTGCAGATGATCTCGTTGTGTTTGGAAGAGACTACGAGGCCGCACTAAAGAGAAATCTCCAAATATGTAGGGGTAAACTTGAAGAAAAACGTAATCTGAGGATAAACGAAAGTAAAACCAAGGTCATAGTATGTGGGAGCACAGATAAACGTACAAAAATTAAACATTCACATCCGTAGGTCAATATTGGAAACGTTAAGCAGTTGATCAACCTCATCTTTAACGCTCTTGTATGACATTCCTTCCATTTTGTGGTCATTTTTGCTGTGGCAACTTTTGCTAGATCACATCTACGTTTTATTTTTTCCTGTAGTGACCCTACCCTGTGTTTCATACAATCCGGTCAATTGTGGTTATGTGTGGATGATTGTTATGTATAGTTAGTTTACAATCAAGATGCAGTAGAAATAAACCAACCAAGATACGTTAAATGCTACTAGGAGCACTCCCGAATCATAATTTACGATGTATAAACTTTGGAAATCATTATTTGGGATTTACAATGTATATACTGTTATGATCTGCTTCTTATTAATTTTATATTAATTAATATTTATTTGATTAATTATTTAATTGTCGCAAATCATACATAAAAAATGAATAAAAAATCTCTGGGTGCCTTTTTATAATATTAAAAAAATGTCTAAATTATCTTACGTTATACTTATCTTCTCTCGTGGTTTCAGTATCTCTTAGTTGATCCTAATCGGGATAAAATAGGAAAAAGAAATAAAGCAAAATATAAAATAAACATACAGAATTGTCTTTTATTTATCAAAATCAATACTCTAAAAATCTATCAAATCTAAAACCTGTGGACACAGATGTCCGAATGAAATTTTTACCACTTAAATTTATTCCAGTTAAAAAACAAAACAATTTATCCGTTTGTTCCCGATGACTTTGGTAAAACAAACTAAACAAAACAAATTTATGTATTCGCAAGATTACCTATATTTTCTATTTACTTTTTGAAATATTGGAATTTTAATTCATATGCTTTTTACTCAAACTTTTAGTTTCCGAACATAAAAATATCTTTCACATAAATTGACTGACCTTTTGCTTCACTCACTCTGATGTCTTCTCGTGACCCAAAACAGCTCTCCTCGTTGACTATGTTAAAGGCTACTCATCAAAGCCCTATCCGCTCTCCAGCTTCAAAACTATCAGCATACCAGCACCAATTCTCCAACAAGCCAGGCCTCTTTTGACCAGTACTCGATTCAAACAAAACTCCAAAAATTCTCTGCTCTCCTTCTCACAATAATACAGAATCAAAGAGGTATTTCGTCTCAATTTGATCTGTCTCTCGTTCCACTTTTCAGCACTATTCTCCACTATCAAACAGCCACTGGTACTTGCCAACTATCTATCCACGAAAACGTCAAACTGCTCCTCAGCGATGCCAATAACATACTGCCTTCTTTCTCAAACTCAACTCAACATTCAAACCACTTTTCCCCTTCCAAATTGCCAAGAATCAGAAACATTTCTCTTTTCGATTCGACAAACAAACAGTCATTTTCAAAATTATTCCGACCATCCTAATTACTTTCGGGGAACCCTACAATATTTACTCGGGGTGAAACAAAGATATTAAAATTCCAAACTTTCTTTTAAACCATTTTTCTAGAAAATGATAATTACCTCTACTTGTGGATTCTATAGTTCCCGTAGTAAACAATCTTTTTCCATTTTAAACCTAAATACATCGTCCTGTTCACTTTAATTATTCACAAAAGTCTTTAATGGTTCATCGGAAAGCTCATTAAAAAAGAAATCTACTTACATCCAAACTAAATTCTAATAAATATTTACAGATCAATATACAGGGTGTATCAAATTTATGTGCCCGCGTTATATAAAAAAAAATTTAATGTAATTTTCATTTTGCCTTTGATTGATAAATTGAAAACACAATAATACATTGTAAATTATGATTCGGGAGTGCTCCTAGTAGCATTTAACGTGTCTTGGTTTGTTTATTTCTACTGCATCTTGATTGTAAATTTAGTATAATCTATTAACTATCATGATCTTTGTCTTGACATGTTTAATTGTAGACCGAATATTTGATTTTTGTTTTCGACCAGTCGTAGAAGATCAATCAGCTCTGCTTAACTATTTGCAAAAAGGGTATCATCTGCAAAACGCAGGTTGTTTATTTTATGACCATTTATTGGGGTGCTCTTTTCCCATCCTTCAAGTGCTGTTCTCATAATATTCTCCCCATATATTATATTGAATAATTGTGGAGATAGTATACATCCGTGTCTAACACCCCGTTCTGGAGTTACCCTGAAGTTACAGGCAATAATTGAAAAATAAACACGATTTCGGAGTACTAATTTGTTAATAAACAATATAGTACACTTTCTGTGGACTTTATTGCTAATATGCAAATTTTAAGATTCGATTCCAGCAACAAATTAATTGCTAATAAAATTTTCCTTGTTTTTTCCTAATTTGCCCAGAGTATTGTGGAAAATGGCGTAATCAATCCCAATCCTACAATTCTAACGATATTCATCAGGAAACATTCAAATTACCTCCAAAGGCACTTGTTGTACTAAATTAATGTCTCTCCCCTTCATGAATTTCTCCCTCTAGGAAATGTGACACTTTTATTTGAGAGATTACCGTCACAAATTACACGTTTCTATATCATACAGTGCATATTTATTAATTCGTCAAGACTTGTTTTATTAGTTATTTATTAATATTCAACAGGTCCGGCCTTTGGACTATTCTAAAAGGCAATTAGAAAAAATAATAAAAAACATATTTTGACAGAGCTTATTCCCAAATGTATGGTTGACAAAATAAAAAAAGAGTGTATGTGTTACAGTTCAAGTTGATTATCCAGTTGGAGTTGACTCCAACTAGTTGGAGTCAACTCTAACGGCTGGTTTCAGTAAAAGTTGATTATAAATATAAAATGAAGATTTATATTCAACATTTACTAGTAAAAGTAGACTCCAACTAGGAAAAGTATACTCTTCCCAATGCCATTTAGTAAAAGTTGATTCTGATTCACACAAACAGCCGATTCTAGAAATTAAATGTTACTGAATATGTTCAAATTAGTCTAGGCTGTATCGTCGCCCCCGTTAGGTAAATTACTCAGATTCGAATTTTTTGCACAAACTTACTCAAAAAGAGGTCCTTATAACAAATATACTGGGTGCCAGGCAGTACCTTGATCGATAACTTGTTTAAACATTTTTTTTAGACAAATTCACAAAAATAATTTTTTCACTTCGAACAATTTTTTTTAGATCATTTGGGTTATTCTGAGCAAAAAAAGGTATTTTGGGATTTTTCTCTAAAATTGATTGTTGTCGAGTTATACGCGATTTAAAATTTGAAAAATGCGAAAATAGCCATTTTCAAGGCTTAATAACTCGGTTAAAATCCATTATTATGAAAGTCAGAAAGTGACCAAATCAAAGTTTATAGCCCCCTCTACAAGATGCAGCAGAAATTTTTGTCACTATTTTATTACTAAGCTTTATCTTTAATTATTAACAATGAGCGCTAAGTGCGTATTAGGCGGCCGTCAATGGTGAGTGCTAAAGAGATGCACCATTCCAGCCGTCCAATGGTGAATCTCACTCGCACTCACATTGACGGCCGCCTCAATACACGGTTAGCACTCATTGTTGATAATTAAAAATAATATCTTATTAATGAAATAATGACAAAAGTTTCTTCAGGATCTTATAGAGGTAGCTTTAATCTTTGATTTTTTTTAGTTTCTGACTTTCATAATGTATAATATCGTATGGCATTTTTGCCTTTCGGACAGTTCCGGCGCTAATTACATCTTTAACCCTGTTTCAAGTAACTAGTGTTGATGTACACTAGCCCAGGGGGACCGACTGCTTAACGTGCTCTCCGAGGCTCGGTGAGACGGCTCGTGTCATTATTGAAAATGAAAATGGTTTGTCTTTAGCAGGGCTCGAACCCACGTACACTGGCGTATGAGGCCAGCGATTATGCCACGGCCGCTCGCTCGACTTTCACAATAATTATCTTTAACCGAGTTATTAAACCTTGAAAATGGTTATTTTGGCGTTTTTCAAATTTTAAGTCGCTAATAACTCGACAACAGTCAATTTTAGAGAAAAAAGGCCCAACGGATCTAAAAAAAATTTGTACGAAGTGAAAAAATTATGTATTTTTGCGAATTTGTTTAAAATCATTGTTTATCTCCAAACTTCACAAACACTTTGTTTTATTGAAAGAAGAATGTTACTTTACCTGCCGCGATAATTAATCAAATTAACCGAGATTGAATGTAAGTGGTCAATGGCAGCAATCGATTATTTATTTGAGTGAAATTAAAATTTATTTACTTTAATTATTAAAAATATTGTACAAAATTTATCTTATTATTAATAAAATTTATGTCAAAAAGTAAAATTCTGTAGTGTTTCGCAATTATATTCATACAAAATCAATCAAAACTTTACAGATTTAGTAATTAGGTAGGTATACAATATTGATAACGATGGATTAAACATCAAAACCGGCCATCATGTAAAAGTCATCTGTCATTACTGTCATACGAATTTTTTATTTCGTCTAAAATTAAAAAAAAAATCCTCAAAGTTGTAAGTAAGTCTTAATGTTTTTTATGATTGACGATACAATTTTGTACGCACCACCTCAATACTCTTTATCGAACGCGTCTGTTCCTCTGCTCGTAATATCAGACTCGTTCGATAAAGAGTCACTTTACTGACTAACTTTACTGAAATTGGTTAAACAATTTTTCGACCGCGGTACCGCGTGACACCCTGTGTATTTGTTATAAGGATTGTTATACGGATGTATTTCTTTGAGTAAGTTTGTGCAAAAAATCGAATCAGAATAGTTTACCTAACGGGGGCGACGTTACAGACTATACTAATAAGTAGTTGAAACGGTCAAAACAAAGAAACGCACACTCATCAAAAATGCACTTGAGATTCTCGTATAATCAACATTTACTGAATCGATCCAGGAAGAGTCAACTCCAACTAGTAAAAGTTGATTTAAATTTTTAAAATCAACTTTTACTGCTCGTTTCAGTTGGAGTCAACTAGTTGGAGTCAACTCTAACTGAGAATCAACTTGAACTGTAACATATGTACTTTGTACGCACGTAAGAAGTTATACTTCTATTGTTATGATTTCAACGAAGTAATATATTTTAAACAGTTTAACTGTATTTTTATTCAAATATTAAACTAACTTTAATACTTAAAATAATACTAAAAAAGCGGTCGGTCACCCATCCACGGTAGACGCTGCTTGACTGGGGTGATCGAGCGAAAACCGGCAAACTGGTATGGCCGTTGCTAGCAAAAATTGAATACAATTGACACCAAAATGAATTATGTTGACGGATTATACAAATTAATCAAATATATGGAAAAATTCGTTGGAGGAAAAATGCAAGCAAAAGGAAAAAGCTTACCTGAAGTCAAACAAGACACAACAAACGTATGAAGATTATAAGAGAATAAGAAACGAAGCACGTGCACTTGTTACAAGAATTAAAAACGAGCACTGGAAGAACTTCTCAAGAGAACTGAAGCATGCTTGGCGATGTAACTGACAATGACGACCTCTCGTGGATTTCGGCGGAACTAAAATTGAGGCCTTTTTTCTTTTTATTGTCCTGCTATAATCGGGCTTTTTAATGTCAAATCGTTGTTAAAATCGTTGCCAGTATTTTCGAAAATCAATAAAGTGAAAAACTTAGTAGTCCCATCGATTAATCTACCAGCATCAATAGAATCAAAAAGAACGCGTTCGTCCTAAATTTACTCCAAATATTCTGCAACATAACACACACATATAAGAACACTTTTATTAAAAGGTTTGTAAGCTTTTAATTAAATCTTATGTATTAAAATTAATTATATAGATTTTTGAAAATACTGACAACGATTTGACATTAAAAACCCCCATTATAGCAGGGAAATAAAAAGAAATAAGGCCTCAATTTTAGTTCCGCCGAAATCCACGAGAGGTTGTCATTGTGACTTAACATCGCCAATTAAAGAAATAGTTTTAAAAAGATTGTATTACTGGCAACGTGTCATATAGCCTCCTGAACACCTTGGTAGTGACTACCCCCAAATCTCTTAATTCTAAAACTTCACTTCCTGAGGGTTTTTCCAAGTATTTCAATCTTCCTCTAAATTGTACTAGAACTTCCGTCTATGTTATAATACATTTTTTATACTATGAAATCAAAAAAATCTTTCTCATCTTTTAACATCCCCTACTTAATTTTTTTGTGGTCCTCACTGATATTTTGTTTTGGTTTCGCTTTTTTTACTCCGATGTCCACGTCCACTACAAGCAACTTATTTTGTTTTCTTCCTTTTTTATTAAATGATTTTGTATGGTGTTTTCTATAGTCAAAGTAATGAAGCTTAAAATAGGACAAAACCTCGCAATTTATACAGAATGGATTGATTTGCTTGAAAATTTGAGAATAAGTATTGGACAGTCCAAGGATCAAAATCTATATGATACACAAAGGCGCTTTTACCATGGGGGTGGTTGCCACCCCATCTCGGGGTGGAAATTTTCTGATATATTTTAATAGCAAAAGTTGGTAAAAACGTTCATTCTAAGCAAATAACGTTCTATACATTTTTTTGATAAAATTGATAGTTTTCGATTTATTCGCTATCGAAAGTGTTAGTTTTATATCGAAAAAATCAATGTTTTTAATAAGTTTTCTACGAATAACTCAAAAAGTTTTCGTTTTATCAAAACTACTTAAAAAATATACCTTTTGAGAAAATAAACAAAACCGTTTTTTTAAATTTTCTTTAAGGCCAATAGTAATCAAGCTATACTTTATTATAATATGTTGGCTCTTCTTCGTCAAATGCTAAATATTGTAGTTTCAAAGTCAAAAGACGGGAAAACTATGCATTTTTCGAGGATAACTTGTTCTAACTAATTTAAAGTATTAAAATATATCTATCTCCAGAAATAAAAAAAGTCTGTAGCTCAAAAATTAAGTGACTTATTATGAAAAGAATATCAGTCCCTATTTTTTTTAGCGAAAAGTGTTCGGCAGCAACCCCCTAATCATCACACGAATTAAAATTAGTCATTGACCTTAGAATCCTTAGAACCTTAGAACTCAGATACTCAGTTCAGGTTTCGAAACGGGCTTGGAACAAGGGAAGCACTATTTGCACTTAATATCATGTGCCAAAGGTGCCTGGATGTTAACCAGGATATATATATGTGCTTTATTGACTACAACAAGGCGTTCGATAAAGTTCGCCACGAACACCTGATGAGACTGTTGGTAGAGAAAAACTTGGATAAAAGGGACCTCAGAATTATTTTCAATATTTACTATAACCAGAAGGCGAATATTAGAGTAGAACGGGAAACAACCGAGGAACTCGAGATCAAAAAAGGCGTAAGGCAGGGATGCATACTTTCACCAACCTTGTTTAACTTATATTCAGAAGATATTATAAACAGAGCCCTTGCTGACCAAGATATAGGAGTTAAAATAAATGGCACTTTAATAAACAATTTGAGATACGCTGATGACACAGTATTAATAGCAGAAACCCCGGAAGATCTCCAAACACTGATAAACAGAATAGTAGAGTGCAGCGAAAAGTTCGGTTTATCACTTAACATAAAAAAAAAAACAAAAATAATGATGGTGTCGAAATCTCCACAAAATTTTTCTGACATAACCGTACATGATCAAAGAATTGAGCGTGTTAGAAAATATAATTACCTGGGAACTGTGATTAATGAAAACAACGACAACTCTGAAGAAATCAAGATCAGAATAGAAAAAGCTAGAGTTACTTTTACCAAAATGAAAACAGTTTTATGCGGAAGAGAGCTAAGTTTAAATCTTAAAATTCGCCTGATGAGATGTTACGTGATGTCAGTTCTTTTCTATGGAATGGAAGCTTGGACACTGAAAAAGATCGATACAAGGAAAATAGAAGCATTCGAGATGTGGATGTACCGCAGGATACTGAGAATATCGTGGACAGAGAGAGTGACAAACATGGAAGTGTTGCGAAGGATGCAGAAAGAAAAAGAACTTGCGCTTATTATTAAAAAGCGCAAACTGCAATACTTGGGACATATAATGAGGGGACAAAAGTACCAGCTACTACAATTAATTATTTAGGGAAAAATAATAGGTAAAAGATCCATTGGCAGAAGAAAACATTCATGGTTGAAGAATTTAAGAGATTGGTACAAGTGCAGCAGCTGCCAATTATTTAGATCTACGGTATCAAAAATACGCATAGCCTTGATGATAGCCAAACTTCGGAACGAGGACGGCACCTGAAGAAGAAGAAGAGAAGATTGACCTTATTTGGTCTTTTTTATTTATATATTATTAGTAGGTTCTAGAAGTTTGACCCGCTTAAAATGATTAGCTTAAAAAAAATGGAGTTAAAGGCGAATAACGAATTTTTGTAGTTTGGAAAAAATGTCCTTCTCTTCTGAATAGCAAGATTAGCATCAGAGATACGAAAAAATTTTTGAATATGAAATTGTAGCTTATTTAGTTCCCAAGAACATGGTTTGAAAAAAATTTTTCTACGCCAAAAATTGAGTGAGCTATTGATAATTAAAACTTGTAATAACATGCAAAACCCACCTTTACCAACCCTTTCACCTCTTTTTGCGACTGAGGATTTTAAAAAGATTCAATATTAATAGGCTTATAGATCTTGTAAAAACCTACAAAAATTTTTTTTACCAAACTTTTTAAAGTCAAAAATAAAAAAGTTACAGTTAAAAAATCAATATATTTTTTTTTAAAACAAAAAGGGGGAAACCAATTGGAAGCATAATAATGTAAGTTAGCTGTGTTTTTAGTCTTTGGCCTTATTCGTTCTTATTGATTTATGTATTATTAATAGATTCTAGAAGTTTGACTGGCTTAGAATGATCAGTTTTTAAAAAACTGGAGTTAAAAGCGAATAACGAATTTTTGTAGTTTGGTAAAAATGCCATTTTCTTCAGAATAGAAAGATTAGGATCAGAGATACGAAAAAATGTTTTAATTGTAAATGTTTTAATATAAAATTGTAGGTTATTTATTTCCCAAGAACCTGGTTTGAAAAAAATTTTTCTACGGCAAAAATTGAGTGAATCGTAAATGAGTATTTCGAAAAACATTGATTTTTTCGATATAAAACTAACACTTTCGATATCGAATAAATCGAAAACTATTAATTTCATCAAAAAAATGTATAGAACATTTTTTGCTTAGAATGAACGTTTTTATCAACTTTTGCGGTCAAAATATAATAAAAAATTTCCACCCCCGAGACGGGGCGGTAACCGCCCCAATGGTAAAAGCGCCTTTCGGCATTATATAGATTTTGATTCTTGGACTATCCACTACTTATTTCTTATTTTCGAATTTTCAAGCAAATCGATCCATTCTGTAAAAATTGCGAGCTGAGAAGCTTCGGTTCCTGGCCTACTATGTAGGTCTTAAATTCTAATTTTATGTGGGTTATGTAACATATAGGATGATCATACACAAAGGAAAACAATATCTAAATAAGCACCTAAGGCTCTTACTAAAACATCTTTGAAATGCCGATTTACTAGTGAACTGTAATAAATCGCTTCCGCTTCAAGTGACAACTTCGAAACGTCTCATAAGCATAATTTTATAGCTTACAAAGCGCGAAATCGATCAGAGCTAATTTACTTCAAATTTGACCATCCGTGATAAAATTCAAGCTAATATTACATGTAAAAGTGTTTTCACGGATACTGGAAAAATATAATCATTCTACACAAAGGATTACAATAGAAAATATTGTAATCCTTTGTGTAATATTATAAAAATTGTTTAATAAACATGAACACAAACAATAAACATTACATTTGATGTGTAAAAACACGAAATAAAAAATAATTTAACATTATTTTTATTATAATAGTTATTTATGAAACAGTTCGTGAAGTATGCTTTTTGCGAACGCACGCGATACATCGTGTAAGTTCGCAAAAAGTACTTCACGCACAGTTTCATACTTACAGTTTCACAGTTTCATTTTATCTACGATAAACAAATAAAAAATTATAGCTTTTCGTCACTTGAATTCATTTCTATTCTACAATTTTTAGAACTTTGACATTTAAAAATTCTAACTTCTTTCAAACCACAAAACTGTCAAAACTTTTGTCGTAATTTATTGCTGACAATGTCATCACCATGACAACGCGAAAGTTAAGGATATTTAATTATGCTTCTTTTCATGAGCTTTTTTCAGTGCGTCACAAATGATAGAAAAAAGGTAAGTCCGTGATAATATTATACATTTTAGTGACATGACATTTTAGTTAAATCTGACAGTTGTCACATTTTATTTGCAATTTGGCATAAAATCAAATCAATTGTGTTTATTTCATTTATAAAATAGTATTTTCTTTGATTTGTCTTCTTCTTCTTCTTGTGCCACTCCTATCGGAGATTGGAAATCATTAAGGCTACCCTGACTTTGTTTACAGCTGACCTAAAAAGTTCATTAGTGGTGCTTTGATTTGTATAGTCTTATAAATTGAACAGATTATATTATTCGTAGATATATTATATAATTCGTAAATAATTTTTTTTTCGATTATAGCGCCATCTATTGACAACTAGAATAAATGTTATAAATGTCACCGACGAAATGTAATCACCGACGTGCGCTTTTTTCTATCACATGCAATTTAATGCGTTAGAAAGAAATCGAAAAACTGTGACGCACTGAAAGATCCTCATGAGAAAAACCATATATGAAAGTGTGTCAAAAACAGTGCGAAAAAGTAAATCCCATTTAAAATAAATTGTTGCTTCACGGACAATTTAAATCCTTCGCGCACTGCTATCTGTAATGACAGTTTTCACTTATACATAATATGGGATAGAGTAGATAAAACCATTTTTATGACCCTTTGCACTCAAATAATCCTCTAATTATGTTATTATTCTTTTATTATAAAGTATGTGGCTAAAAGGATGTCATAAAATTATATCAACATGGACAACTGTGCTTAAAACGGGTATGAATGATAAAACATAACATTTTTTTGTTGTTTGATAAAAACCGTAAACCTTTTTTTTTATAAAATTATTCTTACTTTATGGGCCGGTTTTTCGAACGCTAATCAACAATGATCACTATCAAATATTTAATTACTGTCACAACTGTCAATGTCAACTTTGGTTGGGTTGCTGAAAACATAATTGCTTATAATTATGAGATCAGTTAATCAATTAACATAACTATTATTAACATAATTGATTAACTAATTTCATAATTGTAATCCATAATTATGTTTTCAGCAACCCAATCAAAGTTGACATTGACAGTTGTGACAGTAATTAAATATTTGATAATGATCATTTTTAATTAGCGTTCGAACAACCGGCCCTATATGTATAAAGCCATTTTGCTTGTTCATTGCTGGATTGTTGCCTCTATGGAAGTTTGTCACTCCTTTTGCGCAGTTGGCTGATACTTCTTCTACCACGAGGTGATGTATTCGTTGTTATTTGAATGAGTCTTGTATCCGTCATTCTTCTGATCTAATTGTTCCATTATTTTTTCTATTTAGTGTCCACTCGTTTGTACCCTGTACATTACACGTTTTTCTACTCTCGTCACTCCTTATTCAGTCTCTCTGCGTGTTTCCCGTAATTCTTCTGAGTATGCTCATTTGTGTTGTTTCCAGCATTCAAAGTTTCTTCTTCTTCTTTTGGTGTAGACATGACTCTGTTTGTTTTTCAATGTGCCTCCAATAAGTTGTCATTCCATCGTTTTCTTGGTCTTCCTAGTGATTGTCTTCCTATTGGGGAACAGTCTCTCAGCAACATTTTTAGCACTTTTAATTATATTGGCAAATTATATTAGTCCTGGTTGCTGGATAATTATCAAAGCCATAGCCCAAAAAAAGAATAAGAAGAAAAAGTAAGATTGAGGTTATGTTATTAAAAGGTAAACATTGTATGTAATAAATAAAATTAATTATTAAATGCAGAATTGCAAGTAAAATACAATTAATTAAATTCACTTGATCGATTTTGAGGTTAAAGTAAACTTTAAGTGGGGGTTATTGTATAACGAAACTGAAGTTTACACTTATAGACCAGGAAGGATCTGTTTTTAGGTGGATGTGAGAGGTGGCATTCGGATTTTTGCGGATAAAGTTAGGTAATAACTTCGTTAATAATAATTGACTTATGCTCCTTCTCAAATATGCCCGGAACATTAATAAAAAAAAAATAAAATATTTAAAAATTTCAAAAAATTTCGTCTTTTTCTACTTTCTTTGCTTATAACTTTAAAACGATTCATTTTGGAACAAAGTTGTATAGGAATAAAACAAAGATAATTAAATTTTCTATCAGCTACGATTGGTTAAAAATGTCTTAATTTATCAGCCTTGCTGCAAAATAAGAATAAATATAAAATAAGGGGGCAAAACAAGCCTGTCCTTATTCAATGTTTTTCCATCACTTAGGTTACACTTGGAGCCTTCCTAATTCGCTTAGAACATTTTTGTAATTTGCTAAAACCGTCCACCAAATTTCATTAAAATTGACTTACTAGATTTTCCATAATAATTTTGCAATCTAAACTTTTTTTAAAAAATTAAAATTTTTTAAAATCTTGCACAACAAAAACTAGAACATACAAAGGTTTGTCAATTTTTTTACATATAAAGAAGCACTCCACCTATCTAATGCACTGTACATAATCGAAATCGGATTATTTAAGCAGCCTCAGCAATATTTTAAAGTTATAAACAATTTTTTGGCTTATAAACAAATTAGTGCTGTGTCCAGGACGGGGTGCTACGGGCTCCTTTATTTAGATCAACTTACCCAAGTTTTTTTATGTATTTTGACCCGTAGAACACGAATTTTTTGGGTAACAGTTGATCCGGATGTCGATAAGATTGTTATAAACAAAGAAATTGAGGAATTACATAACATCGAGTTTTCGCAAAATAAAACATTTTTTTGTATTTTCTTGGGTAATTCTAAGCAAAAAATGTTCTTAAAAGTTTTTCCGTAGGATTCATAGTTTTCAAGATAAACGCGATGGAACTTTCAAAAAATCGAAAAATTGCAATTTTTGAACGCGAATATCTTTTGATTAAAAAATAAAATAGCAATTCTGCTGACAGCATTTGAAAGTTTAAGTCAAACTATACCGGTTTTAATTATTTGCATTGCTAAAAATTAATTTTTTTATTATTAAACAAAGCTATTTGTTTATAAGCCAGAAAATTGTTTATAATTTTAAAACATTGCTGAGGCCCCTTAAATAATCCGATTTTAATTCTGCAAAGTGTATGATAGGTAGAGCACCTCTTTATATGTAAAAAAATTAGCCAACTTCTAAATTGTTCTACTTTTTGTTCAGAAAGATTTTAAAAAATTTGAACTTTTTTAAAAACATTTAGATTGCAAATTTATTATGCAAAATCTATTAGGTCGATTTTAATGAAATTTGGTAGACCATTTAAGTAAGTTATAAGAATTTTCTAAGCGAATTACTAAGGTTCTAAGTGCCACCAAAGTGGTTAAGAAACATTGAATAACAACAGGCGTATTTTGCCCCCTTATTTTGTATTTATTGCTATATTGCAGAAAAGGTAATACGTTAAGACAATTTTGACCAGTCGTATATCATACAAAATTCAATTATCTTTATTTTATTTCTGTACGACTTTGTTCCAAAACGAATCGTTTTAAAGTTATAAGCAAAGAAATCAGAAAAAAATCGATGTTTTTCGAAATTTTTAAATATTTTAATTTTTTTATTAATGCTCCGGGCATATTTGAGAAGGAGCATAAGTCAATTATTATTACTGAAGGTGTCCCCTAACTTTATCTGCAAAAATCCGAATGCCACCTCTCACATCCAAAAATAGACATTTTTTACAGATTAGTCCTGATCTATCAAAAATAAATTTTTATTTAATGTTTACTTCAAATTGATTGTAAAGTCGGGTGCAAGAATGCATAATTTAGGTTATGTTACTTACTTCTGCTTTATGCACTTTATTATGATGGAAATCCACTTTTCTCTTTGTATTAATTTATGCTTAGAAGTTGGAAACGAATAGAACTTAAACTGATTATTTCATTCATAGGAGATTCTGACCAATAGAAAGCTACAGAAATCTAAATTAAACTTTTTTTTATGTAATTATGTTTATTTACGAGTGAGGTTGATTTAAATCCGCTCCGCAAAAAAAACTTCAAATACTGAAACTTTGCGAGCAGAAAAATCACCAAATTATTTGCAAAGTGTAAATAAGTGAGTTAAGAAATTTACAGTGTAAATTTAAAAAGAATATTGAAAGTAAGATCCATACATTATTAATCTAACCTAGTTTTAATAAAATTATATTTTAACTACTAACAGTAAAATAATTACAGTCATAGTCAAGTTTTTTGGCACTGATAAGAAGTCAAGGTCCTATGGGTGGACTAGCCGAAGCTGCTTTCAGCAGTGGTAATTACTAATAAATTGATTTAATTATAATTAAGGTACTTCGGTATCTATCTATCGAAAAATACAGAGTCGGCTTTCTGAACGAAAACAAGAAGATATTGAAGAATAAGAAGATATTGAAGAATAAGAAGATATCGAAGAATAAGAAGATATTGAAGATAAGAAGAAGACATTGTTGATAAATCTAATTTATTCAAGTGAACATTAATTGTTGATATAAATAAATAAATAAGATATTAAATGGTATTTAAATAGTTTTATAATTAAAGTAAAAAAAATTGAATAATATATAAATATTTTGTAATTAAAGTAAAAAATTTAATTAATTTGATTTAATCAAGTAGGTTTAAATTTGGTTTAATATTTGTATTTATAAATACATACCTACTTTAATAATTTGAAAAGGAAGAAAGATGGCGGATGGTAATGATAGCATTAATGTGGACGGTAAAAGAAAAAGCAAAGAGGAGCCAGATATATTTAGCAGGAGTAGAAAAGTGAACCGAACACCAGACAGGTCGAAACCATCAACGAATGAAACCAGCAGCCAGAACGAAATGATGGAACTAATGAGACAATTAGCAAGCGATAACAAAAAGAAAAACAAGGACCTGGAAGATATAAAAAATACAATGGGTAATATGATTGAGGAACTAAAAGAAATTAGGAAGGAAAATAATGAATACAAATTGCAAATGAAAGAAATAATAAGAGAAAATGAAAATCTAAAGAAAGAAATGGCTACGATGAAACAAAAAATAGATAAAATAGAAATAACCTTGGAAGCATGTCAGAAAGAAAAGAAGAAAAATAACCTAATAATGAGAGGCTTACCACTAGACACAATAGGAACAGAGCAAATAGAGAACTTCATAGAAGCAAAAATGGGAGTAAAATCAGAAATAAATAGGGTACAAAAGATAAATGAAACAATGTGTGTTATAGAATGTAAAAAATTCGAAGATAAAATGAAAATACTGAAAGCCAAGGGTAAACTAATGAGCTATAAACAACATAGAGTATATATAGAATGTGACCTAACATTAAAAGAGATAGAAATACAAAGAAACCTTAGGAAGATAGCAGCAGAGGAAAAGACTAATGGGAAAAGGACAAAAATTGGATATGGATTCATAATTATTGAAGACATTAAGTGGAAATGGAACCAAAAAACAAGCCGGATAGAAAAAGTAACATACAATACAGAACCAACTTGTTCAAAAAACTAGCTGTAGAAAACACAATGATGGACCGAGAAACAAAACTGGCAAAGAACAGGGACATGACCAGATTTAAAGATAATAACACAAACGTAAGGAAAAACAAATTGAAGTACAACCTAAACATAGAAAAGAACAGAACAATTTTGAAAATGGCATCATGGAATGTAAGAGGTATAAATGGGAAAGAAATAGAACTGGGGGAAGAAATTAGAGATAAGAACATTGAAATAGTAGCTATAACAGAGACAAAGAAAAAAGGAAGAGGATCAATAATATTAGAAAACGGAATGTTACTAATATACAGTGGAGTGGAAGAAACGAAGAGAGCTCAGGCAGGAGTAGCGTGCCTGATTAAGAAGGATAGTATCAACAAAGTAAAAAATTGGATATATTACAACGAACGTATACTAAGAGTAGACATATATATGGATACAGAGGAAACCAATACAAACCTAATCATATGCTATGGACCAGATGAAGACGCAACAAAAAACGAAAAGAATGAGTTCTGGGACAAATTACAAGAAGTGATAAATGATTGTACAGAGAAAATGGTGATCACAGGAGACATGAACAGTAGAGTGGGGAAAGAAGCAGAAAAATGGAACAATGTCATCGGACCGTATGGGGAGGAAAAAATAAACAAAAATGGAAAATTACTACTTGAATTCTGTCTAGACAATAACCTGGTGATTATGAACACACACTTCCAACATAAAAGGATACACAAGATCACAAGAGAAGTCAAATCAAGAGACGAACAATCAATTATAGATTATACTATAGTGCAAAAAACAGAGAAGAACTGGATAAGAGACGTAAGGGTGAAAAGGAGTTATGAAATTGGTAGTGACCACTATCTACTAGAAACCACATTCAAAAGCAAAAGAAAAGAAATAAAAAGAAATGAGAACATAAACAGAGAACACAAAGAAATAATAAAAATTTATAAACTAAGGGAAGAAACAACGAAAATAAGATACACAGAAGGGCTAGAGAAAGAAATAGACAATGAACATATAATAACAGAAACAATAGAAAAAGAATGGGGAAAATTTAAAAATGCGATGATAAAAACAGCTAAATCAATATGTGGAACCACAAGAAATAACAACAGAGGGAAACGAACGTCTTGGTGGAACGATGAAGTGAAAAGAGAAATAAAAGAAAAGAAGAAATTATGGAAAGAATACATACAAGACAAAACACAACAAAAATATGAAAATTATAAGAGAAAAAGAACAAAAGTTAAAGAGATAGTTAGGAAAGAGAAAAAGAAAAGTTGGGAAAAATTTGGAGAAAAAATGGAAGAAAACAGCACAGAAAACGTAAAATTATTTTATAGAACACTGAAAAACCTAAGAAGCAACAAAGAAACGAAACTGAAACAAATAATGAACAAGGAAGGAATAATAATAAATGACGATAAAACAATAATGGAAAGATGGAGGGAACATTTCCAGCTGTTACTGAATGGAAATCAAGTGAACACAATGGAGAAGGAAAGCCACATAAAGAGAGTATCCATAAGAAACACGGAAAATCCAGAAACTATAGAAAAAGAAGAACTAGAAGAAGCAATAAGAAAGATAAAGATTGGAAAAGCACCAGGAAGCGATGAAGTAGCACCAGAAATGATGAAATATATAGGAATAAAAGCAAAAGAAAAATTGTTATACATATATAACCTAATATGGAAGAGAAAAGTAATACCCAGAGAATGGACAAATGCAGTAATTATACCTATATACAAAAAAGGAAACACAAGAGACTGTAAGAACTATAGAGGTATATCACTACTATGTGTAGCAGCAAAAGTATACGAAACCATAATAGAAAGGAAAATCAGAAAAGAAATAGAACATAAATTAGAGGACGTACAAAGTGGATTCAGGAAAGGACACAACACACAAGACCATATATTTACCATACAACAAGTAATAGAAAAAGCATTAAAGAAAAATAGAGAAATATACCTGAGCTTTATAGACATGGAAAAAGCCTTCGACTCAGTCAAAAGAAAAGATATATGGGAAAGCCTAAAGAAGAAGGAAGTAAGCGAAGAACTGATAGAAGCAACAAAGAGTATATACATGAAAACAACAAATACAGTAAGAATGTTAAATATACAGTCAGAACCATTTGAAACAACTCAAGGAGTTAGACAAGGGGGAAGTCTCAGCCCAGTGCTATTCATAAATGTAATAGATGAGATAGTGAAAGAATGTAAGAAAACTTTCAAGAAATACTGCATCGGTTGGAACAGAATGCAAATGATAAACGCTGAGATGTGTATATTTGCAGACGACATAGTACTAATTGCGGAAACAGCAGAAAAACTGAAATACAACTTAGAGAAATGGAACCTAGAAGCAAGCAAATACAACTTAAACGTAAACAAAGAGAAGACTCAGATAATGAAAATATCAAGGAAACAAGGGACGGAAGATCAAATAGAAATAATGATAGACCAACATCAATTAATACAGACAAATTCATACAAATACTTAGGAACAGTAATCAACAACAAAGGAGACATAGAGGACGATCTTAACAACAGAATGGAAAACACAGGAAAACTATTCCAAGCACTAAATAGAGGATTCCTTAATAACAAAGAAATATCAACAAAGACCAAGATGACAATATACAAAACAATATATAGACCTACGGTGACATATGGAGCAGAAAATTGGATATTAAACAAAAGACACCAGAGCAGAATACAGGCAGCAGAGATGAAATACCTCAGAAGAACGATAGGAGTAAAAAGAACAGATAGAATCAGAAATGAAGAAATAAGAGAAAGACTCAAAATCAAGCCGATACTCGACTCAATCAAGAAGAAAAAATTGGCATGGTTCGGACATCTAACCCGGATGGACAATGATAGACAAGTGAAAAGAGTGTGGGAAGCCAAACCAATAGGTAAGAATAGAAGAGGAAGGCCCATCAAAGAATGGAACAGTGACATTTCGCAGATACTGCAGAGTAAGGGTAAGACTTGGCAGGAAGCAACACAGATGGCATCCAATAGGAAGGAATGGAGAAAGTTCGTTAAGAGCTAGGACAATTCAGAAGATTGTAAAATATTGTGATTTATTGAATTGTAATTTAATGAATTGTATTATAAATGGCCCTACACCGAAAGGTACTAATGGGTCTACTGATTAAGTAAGTAAAGTATGTTTATTTACAATCTACATCATTAAAAGAGTATTAAGTAAATTTTTTCCATGTTTTTGGTCATGAAGAAGAGACTTCCAATGATGTCTCATCTTATTCTATTTATGTTTAAAGTTTTAAAATAGGTCCTGAGGCCAGGTTCTATCTAGTCTCCTTGTGACAGGGCCATTATGAAATAATTCCCACACTAATTCGTTGTCATGGTGAATGGTACGCTCGTTTTGTGATTCCGAGGCTCGATGGATTTTTTCTCTAATGAAAGGTATATTTCAGTCTTCGTGAAGTGTTTGATTAGTTACATACCAGGGTGCATCCCACTATTGATCTTAGAACTTTCGACTGAAATCTTTGAATGATATTCAGTGATGTTGACTTTGCACAGCCCCAGAGGTGTAGTCCGTAGTACCAAATAGGTTTGATTATTGCTTTATACAGAAGAATTTTGTTTTGGATGTTGAGTTTTGATCTGCGTCCAAGGAGCCAATACATTTGCCGAAATTTCAAGTCTAGTTGTCTTCTTTTAGTCTGTATATGTTTTTTCCAAGTAAGACGTTGGTCAAGATGGAGGCCAAGGTATTTAGCTTCTGTTACTGTTGGTATTCGTACATTTTCCATTCTTACAGGTGGGCATGGGTTGTGGCGGTTTGTAAACGTTATTTGAGATGATTTTGTTTTATTTACTTTAGTTCGCCATTTTTTGTACCATTCACTGAGTATGTCCAGATGGTGTTGCAGGTCTTGTGAGGCTTGTATGTGATCTTCATTTACTGCTAGTATTGCTACGTCGCGTCATCAGCAAAGGAAGCGATAATAACTTTTTTGATAATTGCCCGTCGTCAAGCATATTACGTCAGATGCCCTTCGTTGCTACGAAGAAATACATTCAGTGACATTAATGACAAATGTTTTAAAAATTATGAAAATGATGACTTTCAACCGTCAAATACATATTTATAACAACTGTGTGTTTAACTGTAGTAATTTGCACTTACATAAATAAATTACAATAGAATTTTGGTTTTGAACAATTTTATTCATGAAATAATCGCAACAAATTGCACTCGATCTCTAAAATTAATATAGAATTTTAGAACTCTTGTGCAATTACTACTGAAAATTTGTTGTTGTATTTTTACAACTTATAACACAGCATTTGCGAAATCCCATTTTCTTCAATGACAGTAGGTGCGAAATATGTCAATATGACAATTTCAATTGACAATATGAATTATTTTTGAAATCTAAGAAAGTTGCAAGATGTCTCCGATACTCGCGCATGATCGTTTCTCATATCCCCTCCAAGTACTTGCACACATCGAATAGTAAATTGATTTTGAAGTCGTTATGAGTTTTCTCGTAGTCTCATATTCCGTAATAGATGTCAGATGTCATGAATTTGTTTAAAGTCGTCTGTGCATAGAACATTTCATAGAAATTCGCTAAATCACATATCACGCAAGCTATGTAATGAAATATTTTTCGAGAAGATATTTATATGCCAAGACCAGAAAGTGAATTCGTGAGCAGGTAAATTTAATGAGATATATCCGGAAATGTCTCGATCACAAAACAAAACTAAAAACAGACGACGCGACGTCTAAAAAAGAAATAAATGTCATAAAATGAATAAATATGACCGAAGTTAAATATATTTTCAATTAGTTTTATGCTACTTTACAAAGATGCAGGTATAAATTAATAACAAATTCAAGACGGTAATTTTTTTAATGTATCAATGTTGTTGAAATATCAGTTTTATTATCCCAAAATCTAACCTATTGCTGCACATACAAAGAACAGAGATAAAAGAAACAGACATGCCGTAAGAAATCCTGCCAAAGCAGCCAGATAAAGAAGAAGTAACAAAAAAATCCCTAACCTCTGCCCAATATAACACTCGAATATTTCTTAGGTAAAAATAGCTTAAAATACATCTAAGAAGAAATCGAACCATCATCTAGGAAGAAATTCGTTCAGACCGAGTTATCTCCAATAATGGATGGACCTACAATGTGTAATGTACTTCCATCTTACGTAGGTCACTTGTTACTGTGTTACTGAATTCTTTTATCTATTTCTTGGGCGACCAACTCATCTTTCATCTTCGGACCTTTTCCAACTGTTTGTACTGAGCTGTTTTTCATTATTCGATATCTGTATATGTATTACCTATCATATGCCATTTGTCATAATAATGCCTTCGACTCCTTAGAGTACCTGGACTTTTTGTTTATGTCTTTTTTCTACCACCATCCTATTATATAGTTTCTACAAATAGAGTAATGAATACAAACTAGTAAATAGCATGTCCAAATAGTTTAAGCTGATCAGTGTATATTGTTGTTGTTATTGTGTATAAACAAGGTCGTTGCTACTTGTAATAAGAACCGACGAATCAGTAATACAGTAAATTGGAACCATTATATGAATTATTTTACCTAAGACTAAGTCTTTAATCTAATAACACATAAAACAACACCAAAAAAATGTTGTTCCACATCCTACCAGACTGAAAACAATGGGAACCTTCTCTGGTAACACCTCCGAGGCTTCTACAATTTGCAAGTCATAACGGATGCTGAGACTAAGGAAGATGAGGGAATTCTACAATTTATAATTCACGTCCCATCTGCTCAGCGCGGTAATGTTCCAACGAGAATGGCTCCCTTCGTACTCCAATCAGAGAAAACATGTAAATGCTGTAAACATATACATGCTGTATCCGTTATGGCTTGCAAATTGTAGAAGCCTCGGAGGTGTTACCAGAGAAGGTTCCCATTGTTTTCAGTTTGGTAGGATGTGGAACAACATTTGTTGGTGTTGTTTTATGTGCTATTAGATTGAAGACTTAGTCTTTTGCTAGCAGATGCCGCTAGGGCAACTAATCCGTGCCATTTGGTTTGTTGTAATCCGTGACTGCACGCTGGGGTTTGTCCTAGTTTTGTCAGAGAGAGCAGCATAATATGTGCCTCCTGATGAGAGACTAATAAGTTTCGAAACCGGTAGAGGTGCTTGCTGCACTCTCTGATTGAACTGGAATGATGATGCGGCTGTAGTTTCGTGTTGCAACGAAATTGAAAATGGTTATTCATTTTTGATTTATTTTACCTAGGCTCAAATGGCACCTCAACGTACCAACCAAATCCTTCCTCAGCACACTCTGAGTTATAACAGAAGCAGTTGTCAAATCTGGGTGTGCTATTTTAACTGCATGCTCTAAGGAAAAGTCAAATAATAACGGGAAAATCATTTTTTGTCTTAGTTGTCATTACAAATGAAAAATATCTCCTCCTCCTCCTCATAAGTGCCTTCTCTATTGAGGTATCAATATGTAAATTTCTCTCTGTTCTGAGCTTGATGAATTAAGTCATTCCCAGTTGTGTGGGTCCAATCTCTGATGTTTCGGAGCCTCTTTTGTTCCGGAGATTTTTCGGAGAAGAACATCGAACACTGTCAAATATTATTAACATCCCCCTGTAATCTTATTAACGGCCAAACGTATATCAATACTTTGTTATCAATACTTTGTTATCACTTTATTATCAGTAAATATATTCTTTTTTATATTATCATTTGTTTATAAATACGTCCATATTACCTACTTCTTTTTAACTAATCGTTCTAACAAAACCACAGTTTTTGTGAAACATACTAGTAATGTAGTATATGGTATAGTTTGAACTCATTTATTACATATCAATAAATCACCACTAATAAATATTTCTAATTAATAAAATATAATAATCTCTGTATATTCAATAGTTCTTTGTCATTCATAACATATAATATGTAGTAGAAAACGGAAAATATAGCTTGGCTTTGTGGACAAGGCACCAAATCTGCCGAATGACTCATAAGCAAAATTACTTACCATACAGCATAATCTGGGAGCTTATATTCCTGGTGCGCCGTGTATTATTTGGACTAATGCTAGTTTTATGTTAATCGCGTAACGCGCATTTAGATTGAGTCGCGTGGAATCGGCGTTAGAGATAATCTCAACGTACGCGATGGGGATTGAAAGGTTTTTGAGAGAACAATTTTAGTACAGTCACTAAAGGTTTTCGCCTCCGATTTCGTTGAAATCCTCAAGAAACAAAAGTGACATGGTGACAGCTTGCGCTTTTACCCTGGAGTTTGATTTCACCCTTCTCGGGGGGTGAAAATTATTTTATTAAAAATAACACCTATACAATGAATGCATGTACATACATGGCAATATTTAAGTTCAGTTTTTGTGGACTGTATGTGGTTTCTGGTTCAAATGGAAATTTATAGAGGAATTATGATAAACAGACAATATTATAAGTTTATAATATTATAAGTTTTATTAAGTTTATAAAACTCTTATTAAGTATAATGTTATAAAATGCATCGTATTCCCGTTAATTAATTTCTTGAATACATACTTAAATTTGAGTACTTGCCGAAAAAAAATATATGTACTGTACATACTACTCTGGGCTAATTAGCAAAATTCATGGAAAAGTTATTTACCAGCAATTTTATTGCTGGAATCGAATTATAAGATCCTATATATTAATAATATAGGTATGCAAAGTCCGCAGATAGTGTGCTACTTTTTTTATAAAGAAAATGGCGTCTACAAATCGTATTTTTTTCAATTATTGCTCTATAACTTCGAAGATTTTAACTTTACAACAAAAACACCCAAATAAAAATTCACCGCAATTAAATTCTGCATAGAGATATGTTTTTCACGATTTACTCCGACGAAAATTTTCCTCGGAAAATGCGGGTTTTCCTAACAAAAACTCTGATTTTCAAATAAAGTTTTAGGTGAGTAATTATTAATCAATAATTAAATAACTTCTTTCTTGACATCAAATCTTTCTTGGTATAGATTGTAATTCCAGAAGCCGGTGAAAATTAAACGAATATTTTAGCAACAATTCAATTGTTAATTAACAATTTACGATCGCAATAATAACCAAAATAATCATGATACATTGATCAAACTTTTAAAGATTATAAAGTTGAGATGCTTATTTAATATTTTATCGACAAAATATAAATTTTTCTTTTTTTTGCATAATCTTTAAATTTTGAAAAAAATAGTTATAATACGCTGGTCTAATTAGTAAAGTACAAAGAAAGGTTATTTACCAGCAATTTTATTGCTGGAATCAAATTATAAGATCCTATTTATTATTAATATAGGTATGCAAAGTCCGCAGATAGTGTGCTACTTTTTTTATAAACAAAATGGCGCCGACAAATCGTACTTTTTTCAATTATTGCTCTGTAACTTCGAAGATTTTAACTTTACACCAAAAACACTCAAATAAAAATTCACCCCAATTTAATTCTACATAGAGGCATGTTTTTCCCGATTTGCTCCGACGAAAATTTTCCTCGGAAAATGTGGGTTTTCCCAACAAAATCTCGAATTCTCAAATAATTTTTTTGGGCCAGTAATTATTTATCAATAATTATATAGCTTGGTGAAATAAAAGATTTCTTGGTATAGATTATAAATTCAGAAGCCGGTGAAAATGAAACGAATATTTTAGCAACAATTCAATTGTTAATTAACAGTTTACAGTCGCAACAACAACCAAAACAATCATGAGACATTGATCAAACTTAGAAAGATTATAAAGGTGTGATGCCTATTTAATATTTTGTCGACAAAATATAATTTTTTCATTTTTTTGCATAATCTTTAAATTTTTAAAAAAAATTGTTATAAACAAATTAACATTTCTCAGAAATTGTTAGGACATAGGTCTTAAAAATGAATGCTTTAAAAAAATTTTCCAACCATATGCAAAAAAGTTATGAAACAGCAAAGTAAATATACGTTTCTCCGTTGTTTATAATTTGTTTTAATTGTTTCAAAGCTTAAAAGTGATTCTATGGTACAATCTAATTACTCACAAAGAATGTCAAAAATTAGTGCAATGGTTATATTTTAATCAAAGATTAAAAATACTTTCTTTGTAATTTTTAGCGCAAAAGTAGGCCTGATACAAAGTCGGAGCTAAAATGTTCACTCGAAGCGACTGACACGTAGCATACATTATTTATTAAAAGTGTACATCGCGCGGCCGATCGTCGCTCCGAGTGAAAATTTTAGCTACAGTACTGTATTACTCTACTTTCGCGCGTGTAAATTACAAAAAAATATATTTATAATCTTTAATTAAAATATAACCATTAAACTGATAATCGTTATTTTTTTGTAAATAATTAGCTTGTACTTTAAACTCACTTCTACGCTTTGAAAGAATTAAAAATAATAATAAACACCGTAGTAATCGTATGTTTACTTTGCTGTTTAATAACTTTTTTGCAAATGGTTGCAAAAAAGTTTTAAAGCATTCATTTTCAAGATATTTGAAATGTGCATTTTAGCTATTTTTTAAAATTATAATAAAATAAAAACTTTCTGAGAAACGTTAATTTGTTTATAACTATTTTTTTAAACATTTAAAGATTATGCAAAAAAATAAAAAAAATTATATTTTGTCAACAAAATATTAAATAGGCATCTCATCTTTATAAGATTTCAAAGTTTGATCAGTGTATCATAATTATTTTGGTTATTATTGCGACCGTAAATTATTAATTAACAATTGAATGGTTGCTAAAATATTCGTTTAATTTTCACCAGCTTCTGGAACTATAATCTAAACCAAAAAGGATTTTAAGTCACCAAATTATTTAATTATTGGTAGATAATTACTTATCTAAAACTTTATTTGAAAATTAAAGATTTTGTTGGGAAAACCCGCATTTTCCGAGGAAAATTTTCGTCGGAGCAGATCGTGAAAAACACGTCTCTATGCAGAATTTAATCACGGTGAATTTTTATTTGAGTGTTTTTGTTATAAAGTTAAAATCTTCAAAGTTATAGAGCAATAATTGAAAAAAACACGATTTTCGGGCGCCATTTTGTTTATAAAAAAAGTAGCACACTATCTGAGGACTTTGCATACCTATATTATTAATATATAGGATCTTATAATTCGATTCCAGCAATAAAATTGCTGGTAAATAACTTTTCCCAAAAATGGCCTATTCTCCGAATAATCAGCCCAGACTATACATTCAGTTACCTGTAACTCACTTTGAATTAATACCAAAAGGTTTTTCAAGTAAGGAATTTATTCGATTTTGTTAGCTTAAATTTTGGTAATATGTAATAACATTTTTGTAAAAACATACTTTTTGAGTTTTGTTATGAAAAACCGCTTTAATACATGCATTGTCGTTTCACGAAAAATTAAAATCTTTGATCTCTAATAACTTAGAAAGTATTGATTTCTTTTAATAATTTTGTATAACAAACTTTGTTTAGAATTTGTCCCTCTATCGATTTATGGAGTTATTTTTAATAAAATAATTTCCACCCCGATATTGGGTGGCATCTATCCCCAGGGTAAAAGTGCAAGGTGCTACCATGTCGCTTTTGCTCCTTGCGGTATCCTCTAACCGCTCATCAATTCTCATGAAACTCGATGGAGGTTCAACGAAATCAGAGGTAAAAGTTGATTTTTTACCTTCAGTGACTGTACTATATTTGAGAGAACAATTTGGCGACGAGGATTTCGCTGGCGCAGCATCAGTGTCTCCGCCAATTTGTTTAGATCATGCGTTTCGAATAATTCTAGCGGAAAGGGGTGCTGGACCCTTTGGAAATAATTGATTCGTAGATTGTTTCGTTCGTTGGTTTTATGATCTTAATTTGATTATAGGTTTTAGGGACAGTTATTCTTTAATACAAAGTACTATAATCAATTTCTGAGGTATAATACGAACACAAATGTACACTCACCGGCACAAAATTCCGCCACTAAAAATTTTTGATTAGGTTTGACAACTTATAACTTCATTATTTGTACTCCGATTTTCAAGATTCTTTCATCAGTTTGTAGGTAGATGTATTGGTATCGTTTGATATTATTCCGTTAACAAAATTTTTTGCTTAGATGGCATTATATGGCGGTGAATGGAAGCGTTGTATTATCTCCTAACTAAAATTCTGTGGAAAATTGAAGAGCTCATTTTGTTTCATCTTTTCTTGTAATAGCTGTAAATAAAAACACTGCTTGAAGGTTTATTTAATTAAAAATATCAAACGCACTAAAATTAACAACACAAAACAAAATTAACAACAAAACAAAACAATTCAATAGCGGGTATGTCGACCTCTCGCAGCAACGACTGATCGCAATCTGTTTGGCATCGAATAAATTAAGATGTGTTATCGTTGCCTGGGGAATAGCCCAATATTCCTCTACCAGGGCCATAACTGTACCAAATTTTATGGAGGCCTAGGATGACGGCGAATAGCTATTTTCAATTCATCCCATAAATGCTCGATATGCGCTGAGATCTGCGCTGCATGGGCGCCCTTCTAATCTTATCAATCCAACCTCTATTCAAGATATTCATGTTTATGAGTTAATCAGTGTTGTTATTTACAAAAAATTGTGCAGCTCTTACAAGAGATATTTGGTTAATTCCAAAACCAAAAATCTTAGTGATACCTCCGAGATAATACAAAAGGACTATGAAACAAAATCAGCTCTTCAATTTTTCAACAGAATTTTTTAAAGTTAGGGTTACAAACTGTATGGTTACTAGCAGGTATTAAACGAAACAATTAATAAAAAAATCAAAACAAGCAATAAACATATACTCTGGGCTAATTAGCAAAATTCATGGAAAAGTTATTTACCAGCAATTTTATTGCTGGAATCGAATTATAAGATCCTATATATTAATAATATAGGTATGCAAAGTCCGCAGATAGTGTGCTACTTTTTTTATAAACAAAATGGCGCCGACAAATCGTATTTTTTTCAATTATTGCTCTATAACTCCGAAGATTTTAACTTTACAACAAAAACACTCAAATAAAAATTCACCGTAATTAAATTCTGCATAGAGATATGTTTTTCACGATTTGCTCCGACGAAAATTTTCCTCGGAAAATGCGGGTTTTAATAACAAAAACTATAATTTTCAAATAAAGTTTTTGGTAAGTAGTTATTAATCAATAATTAAATATTTTAGTGACATCAGATATTTCTTGGAATAGATATAGATTGTAATTCCAGAAGCCGGTGAAAATTAAACGAATATTTTAGCAATAATTCAATTGTTAATTAACAATTTACGATCGCAATAATAACCAAAATAATCATGATACATTGATCAAACTTATAAGGATTATAAAGATGAGATGCTTGTTTAATATTTTATCGACAAAATATAAATTTTTCTTTTTTTTTGCACAATCTTTAAATTTTGAAAAAAAAAATAGTTATAATACGTTGGTCTAATTAGTAAAGTACAAAGAAAGGTTATTTACCAGCAATTTTATTGCTTTAATCGAATTATAAGATCCTATATATTATTAATATAGGTATGCAAAGTCCACAGATAGTGTGCTACTTTTTTTATAAACAAAATGGCGCCGACAAATCGTATTTTTTTCAATTATTGCTCTATAACTCCGAAGATTTTAACTTTACACCAAAAATACTCAAATAAAAATTCACCCCAATTTAATTCTACATAGAGGCATGTTTTTCCCGATTTGCTGCGACGAAAATTTTCCTCGGAAAATGTGGGTTTTCCCAACAAAATCTCGAATTTTCAAATAAATTATTTGGGCCAATAATTATTTATCAATAATTATATAGCTTGGTGAAATAAATGCTTTCTTGGTATAGATTATAAATTCAGAAGCCGGTTAAAATGAAACGAATATTTTAGCAACAATTCAATTGTTAATTAGCAATTTACAGTCGCAATAACAACCAAAATAATCATGAGACATTGATCAAACTTAGAAAGGTTATAAAGGTGTGATGCCTATTTAATATTTTGTCGACAAAATATAAATTTTTCATTTTTTTGCATAATCTTTAAATGTTTAAAAAAAATTGTTATAAACAAATTAACATTTCTTAGAAATTGTTCATTATATTCTAATTTTAAAAAATACTTAAAATGCGTATTTCATAGGTCTTGAAAATGAATGCTTTAAAAAATTTTTCCAATCATTTGCAAAAAAGTTAGGAAACAGCAAAATAAATATACGATATCTCCATTGTTTATAATTTGTTTTAATTGTTTCAAAGCTTAAAAGTGAGTCTATGGTACAATCTAATTACTCACAAAGAATGTCAAAAATTAGTGCAATGGTTATATTTTAATCAAAGATTAAAAATACTTTTTTTTTGTAATTTTTAGCGCGAAAGTAGGCTTGATACAGAGCCGGAGATAAAATGTTCACTCGAAGCGACTGACACGCTTAAACTCGCGCGAGTTGAGTATGTGGGCGGGTAGCTACGGTACTGTATTATTCTACTTTCGCGCGTGTAAATTACAAAAAAAATATATTTATAATCTTTAATTAAAATATAACCATTAAGCTGATAATCGATATTGTTTTATAAATAATTAGCTTGTACCTTAAACTCACTTCTGTGCTTTGAAAGAATTAAAAAAAATTATTAACACCGTAGTAATCGTATGTTTACTTTGCTGTTTCATAACTTTTTTGCAAATGATTGCAAAAAAGTTTTAAAGCATTCATTTTCAAGATATTTGAAATGCGCAATTTAGCTATTTTTTAAAATTATAATATAATAAAAACTTTCTGAGAAACGTTAATTTGTTTATAACTATTTTTTTTTAACATTTAAAGATTATGCAAAAAAATAAAAAAATTATATTTTGTCGACAAAATGTTAAATAGGCATCCCATCTTTATAAGATTTCAAAGTTTGATCAGTGTATAATAATTATTTTGGTTATTATTGCGACCGTAAATTATTAATTAACAATTGAATTGTTGCTAAAATATTAGTTTAATTTTCACCAGCTTCTGGAACTATAATCTAAACCAAGAAGGCTTTTAAGTCGCCAAATTATTTATTTATTGGTAAATAATTACTTATCTAAAACTTTATTTGAAAATTAAAGATTTTGTTGGGAAAACCCGCATTTTCCGAGGAAAATTTTCGTCGGAGCAGATCGGGAAAAACACGTCTCTATGCAGAATTTAATCACGGTGAATTTTTATTGAAGTGTTTTTGTTGTAAAGTTAAGATCTTCGGAGTTCTAGAGCAATAATTGAAAAAAACACGATTTTCGAGCGCCATTTTGTTTATAAAAAAAGTAGCACACTATCTGAGGACTTTGCATACCTATATTATTAATATATAGGATCTTATAATTCGATTCCAGCAATAAAATTGCTGGTAAATAACTTTTCCCAAAAATGGCCTATTCTCCGATAATCAGCCCAACTAATACTAATTACAACAGCTGCTAATACCTTTTTCCCTTCTGATGGCTCTAATATGGAAAGAAAGTGGACTTTTCTCAATAGGCGCAATAATACAATAATAATACACACATTTAAATTGGTTTGTTGCTAAATAATTCAAAACGATAACAAAAGAAATATATAGGTAACAACAAAAATACAAGGTAAAAATACAAGGTACTTACAATCGGGACGCGCCAAGGAAGTCAAAACTATATCGCGTCTTTACACTCGAATGGTCGGGATGCATCTGATTCCTTATGTCCTCGGGGTAGAATCTTGCATTTCAAGTGGTTGAAAATCCATTTCTTCGCCACATGTGGATTTCGTTCGCTAATATGCGAACAAGGAACAACACAGGCGTCGACAAGGAAAAAAAGGGATATGATTTCGAACTATTTAAGCAACCAAATCAATTTTATGGAATTTCCAGCACAAACTGATGCAAGAATCTTGAAAATCGGAGTAGGTACAAATAATAAAGTTATAAATTGTCAAACTTAATCAAACTTAAGTGGCTGAATTTTGTGCCGGTGAGTGTAGAATAAATTTTATAAATGTGTATAATCACAGACGTACTGCTTTTTCCGTCACATCCAACTTAATGCGTCAGAAAGAAATCGAAAAACTGTGACGAATTGAAAGAAGGCTCTGAGAAGAACTAAAAAACATTTTTGACCATAATCTTATGAGTCCAATCATTACATCTGAAATTTTACATATTGTTTAACAGGACTTATCATGGGTAATATCTATCTAATTGCTATCAGGTATTTTCAAAACACCCTATCCGGTATTCAAACAGTATGTATACTTCCTTATATTATGTTTTCCTTTATTTTGTTTCTATAATTATTAGTAGGTAGCGTATTTCAAGTTTGGGAAATAAAATGTCAAGCATATTTTACATATATAAAAAAATATAGTATTCCATATATCACTCTAAAAATTTTTTCATTTCGATTTATACTAGTTCGGTTTTCAAAATTTGTCGACTTTCAACCATAAATATTTTACTTTTTACCATCAATACACCCCAACCCCGGTTTACTGTGTTACTCTTAAAATCCTTACATCCATTTTACGTCACTCGTTTTTATAGCGCATAAAACGTTTTTTTGTAGTCATGACCAGGCTTATTTTATACCCTGAGGGTCTGCGGCAGATGAAAAATGCTCCCTTATTATTAATGCTTCATAAAGTAATTTGGAGTGGATGACAGAAGGACGGTTTACTTAAGTAAAAAAAGGTATAGATTAGGAAGATAGATCTATATCTATATTTTTGTAAGGTTTATTGGAATTATAGTAATCAGAATATATAAATAATATACATATACAGTTTATTAAAATCGTTAATTTGCTTAGTTATATGGCATAATAGTTATTTATGATATAAGTGTTAAAAGTACACGTTTAAGGCACGCATTTGAAAGTTTCGCATGTGAAAACTCGCTTCGCTCATTCTGCAATTCACATGAGTGCCTTAAAAATGTACTTTTTAACACGCATATCGTACAATATTTTTTCTACAAACGTAATTACAGGACAATATCTACAAAAACTTTTACTTGAACTTGACTGACATTCCATTTTTATATTTTTTTGACATTACATCAAAATTGCCTACACGGTCAATACGAACTGCAGTGCCTTAAAAGTTTTAAAGCACTAGTGCCTTAAAGTAGCCTTTTTAACGCTCGTATGGAGTGCTAAAAATTGCATTTTTAACACGGTTGTAGAAAAATGTATTTTTACACTAAATTGTTAAAATTAAAAAATATGCTAAGATCTTTCTTTTATATAGGGTGTTTGTTAAAGAATGGGCCATAGCTTAACCCTAAATTCCTGAGCTTAAAAAAGGCGATTTAAGCTAACTTACCTTTGTACGAAAGTTGATAATAACCGAAATACAGGGTGTCAAAGTTAAACTTTTATTTTATTTATTCGTGAATATTTCCTGACAGACATGGGATAATAACACGAAATTTGGTAAGCGGGGGTTTTTTGGGACGAGAAATCTAAATTCGCCACCAAAGATAATGTATTACCCAGAGGTCGCCACATACGCCTTTCAGCGCTCATATAATAGGTTCAATTTTTTTTACTCCCCATTCTACATACTTTTTGAATCAAAACTTTTAGTCTCTTAATATTTTTACTTAAAAAAGGTATACTACATTCATCTCGCTAAACTCAACCGTTTTCGAGATAAACGCATTTTAAATCTGCGAGGCAACATAATTTTTTGCATAATATCGTTATAGTTACACCCTAAAAAATAAGTTAAAACCATAAAAATTTACAAAAATGCATCGCAAATTTCTTCAAATGGAATTTGCGATGAAATGACAAAAATATGAGAATTGGCGCAATTATTATGGTTGCAAGTTTATTTTTCAGATAAAAATTATGTTGTATTGCAGATTTAAAATGCGTTTATCTCGAAAACAGTTGTTTAGCGAGATGAATGTAGTATATACCTGTTTTAAGTAAAAATATTAAGAGAATAAAAATTTTGATTCAAAAAGTATGTACATAGAGTGGGGGAAAAAATTGAACATATTAAATGAGCGCTGAAAGACGTATGTGGCGCCCTCTGGCTAATACATTATTTTTGGTGACGAATTTAGATTTATTTCTCATCCCAAAAAAACCCCGGTTACCAAATTTCGTATTGTTATCCCATGCCTGTCAGGAAAGATTCAAGAATAAATAAAATAAAAGTTTAACTTTGACACCCTGTATTTCGGTTATTATCAACTTTAGTACTAAGGTAAGTTAGCTTAAATCAACCTATTTTAAGCTCAGGAATCTGAGGTTAAGCTATGGCCTATTCTTTACCAAACACCCTGTATTAGGCCTATAACAACTAAAAAACATTCAGATATCTGGATTCAGATACCTGGTCACAGTCCCGAACAGGGCCTTCTTTGCTTATTTCCCTGGTGTAATGAACAAACAGAAGGGTTGTTACTTAAACTTCTTCTTTGGTCCTTATTTAATTAAAATCTATTTCGGTTCAGATAACATTTAATTTACAATCCACTATCGGTGACTAAACCGTAATAACTGTTTATAATAACATCGTGACCTACCCAATCTATTACGACACGTTAGCATCTAACAACAAAATACGAATCCTCTTGTGTTTGCACTGTTCTGTAGTTATATTCATCAACCTATAACAACAGCGCGTCGACTTCAATGTCATGTTTACGTCCTTACTAATACGTGTTAAAACAATAATAAGATTATTCAAAATTAAGTAATACATATTTTATATTAAATATACAGAGTGTCATTCATAATATGATTACACTGGTGTACTAACGCAGTCTCTTCGCTGTGCATGGTCATTATGCTTCAGTTCTTGTGCAATGAACATTTGTAAGCATAAGTCGGTAACAATGAACGCAAGAGTCGGTAACATAATTATACCAGGAATAAAGCAACGATTCAATGAAGACAACAAAAATGAAAATGGGGAACTACTTATTAACTTTTGCTCTCAAAACGAATTTCGAATAAACAATACGTTCTTCAGACACAAAGATCAACAAAAATATACATTCCAAAATACAAGAGGACACAGATCCGTTATTGATTATATATTGACAAACAGAAACATCCACCACTCTCAAGTACTAGACATACGATGTTTAAGTGCAGCTAATATTGGAAGCGATCACAACCTAGTACTTGGAAAAATCAGAATAGAGCTACAAAGAAACAGGAAAGAAGACCCTGTTGAATGTGAGACAAGAATAAAGGTAGAACAGCTACGAGACTTGTCAACACGAGATCTATACCAGAGAAGATTGCAAAAAGTACTGAATGAAAACTACATTACACCGGATGAAGACATAGAAGAAAGTTGGAGGAAGATCAGAGATAATATCAAAATGGCAGCAACGGAAGCACTTGGAGAACGTAAGATAAGTAAACATATACGAAAGAAAAGGAGAACTCCATGGTTCTGTGAAGAAATAAAAATAAAATGCCAAGAAAAAAAGAAAATCTACCTAGAATACAAGTCCAAAAGAACGAGACAAACATATGAAGAATATAAAAGAGTACGAAATGAATTAAACTCAATAGTAAGAAGGAAGAAAACAGAACATTGGGAAGCATTTTCAAAAGAGATGGAGCACGACTTTTATGGGATGCAAAGGGAAATGTGGAAAATGATAAGAGGTCAAAGAGCAGAGATGAAGGAATTGATAGAAGTAAAACATATTGATACAAATACATGGACAACTTACCTAAAAAACCTTTATCAAACAGCTAATCACAAAGAACTGGAAACACCACGATTAGAATCGGATGAGAAAACAGAAATTAAAGAGGAAGATATAAAGAACGCCTTAAAAAAGATGAAAAATCGAAAAGCTCCTGGGAAAGATGGAATAGCTAATGAACTTTTAAAGTACGGAGGAGATAGACTTCACAAAGAACTGAATATCCTTATAAGTAAAATAATAAATACAGGAAGAATTCCAGAAGAATGGAGAACCACTCAAATGATAGCGTTATTTAAGAAAGGTGATAGGGCAGACCCCAGTAACTATAGAGGGATAAATTTACTGAGCACTATACTGAAACTCACAACAAAAATACTTATGGAGAAAATAATGGCGTGCATAAATATATCGGATGAACAACAAGGATTTAGAAGTGGAAGATCATGTAACGATGCAGTTTTTGTGATAAGGCAAATAGCGGAGAAATCATTAGAATATAACAAACCAGCCTTTTTCTGTTTCATAGACCTAGAGAAAGCGTTTGATAGAATCCAATTAAAAGATGTGATACACCTTCTATATGAGAAAAATTTACCACTGGATATCATAAAACTGATAGAAAACATATATGTAAGAAATAAAATAGAGATGAAAGTCAATGGAATAATAACAGAACCCATAGAAACAAACACAGGAATCCGGCAAGGAGATTCACTAAGCCCTCTACTGTTTAACATAATATTGGATGCAATAATAAAACAAGTGAAGAAAAAAAGAGGGTACAAAATGGGCAATAGAGAGATAAAAATACTCTGTTACGCTGATGACACCGTGTTAGTAGCAGAGTGCGAAGACGACCTACAAATATTATTGCACGAGTTCAACATTAACGCAAAAGAAATGAATATGAAAATATCAGTCCAAAAAACAAAAAGCTTAGTAATTGCCAAAGAACCAATAAGATGCAAATTGGAGTTAGACAATCAAATTATACAAGTAATGACTTTCAAATATATGGGAATTAATCTATCAGCCGACAACAATATCGAAGAAGAGGTAAAAGACCAAATAATTAAAGCCAGTAGAACGGCCGGATGCCTAAACGACACAATTTGGAAAAACAAACACCTAAGATTGGAAACAAAGGCCCGAATATATAAGTCAGTTATTAGGCCAGTTATGACTTACACGGCCGAAACAAGACCAGATACAAGCAAAACACGAAGACATCTGGAAACCAAAGAAATGAAGATCTTAAGAAGGATTGCTGGAAAAGGACTACAGGATAGGGTAAGAAGTGAGGAAATCAGACGCATATGTGGAGTAGACAATATAAATACCTGGGTAAAGAACAGAAAAGAAGAGTGGAATGAGCACATAAGCAGGCTGTCTGAATCAAGGACAGTTAGAATAGCCAGAGACAAGTCACCGTTAGGCAGGAGAAGTATAGGACGCCCAAGGAAAAGGTGGAATGACAACTTAGGGGCAGAATGAAAGGCACCGTTGAAGAAAAACAGGCAGTACTGCCTATATAAAAGAAGAAGAAGAAGAAGAAGAAATATCCACATCTTCAGTGAGCATGTGCCGTGGAGAGCTATTTTAAATTTGCAATGTTTGTACATGACTCCGAATTGATGTTCCAGGACTTTCCCCAACACAAACCTGACGAATTTGAACGTCCCCGTAAGATTTGGGCAGCCTTTAATCGAATTTGAACAATTCGATTAAAGGTTTGTACGTACTATATTGATATAGACGGTTTGTACGTATTTCTTGTTTTCTCATTTCAAGCAGTTTTATTTATCCATTGTACAAATAGGGGAAAGTAAAGTAAATGTGTCAGTCTGTTTTTCAAAATAAAAATGTTAAATTGGCATTTGTTTTCCTCATTGGTCATCTAAATCCATAAATCCTCTTCCTTCTAAAATTTGCAATAATTTTTTTCTTTCTAAATCCGGGTAAACGCTGAAAACAAGAAAAACATGTTTTTAAATTATTTACACGTTATGTAGATTAATTTAAAAATATTCTGAACCGAGTGGAAATAATAATTTTTCAAATAAGAATAACTAAATAAAACTTTTCTGGAATATTATAATTAACAAATTAACGAGTAAATCCAGATAATATTACCAACATTTTATTATGAATATTAATAATATACCGAAATAAAATTATTTCCGAATCAAATAAACCCGAACAGAATAGTAGCGTTAATTAAAGTAGGAGAGCACTATATACATAAAAAACAATTCCAAGGGATAATATTGACGTTATGCTAACAACAGAATAAATTTTATGTATGTAATAAATTATTAAAAATAATTTTAGAATTATTAATTCTGATATTGATATTCACCTTTTTTTATCAAGTTCAGAAATAATTCTAGTATAATGTGGCTATGCAGTATGTAACTGAATGTAATATACAATTTAGCATTCAATTGAATTTGATTTTAAATAGGAGAGAAAATTTTTTATACTTGTTCTGAAACTGTATCCTTAACACACAGCAACACGTAAAAACACACAATAGAGATCAAATAACTGCATCTATAAAATACCCTATGAATGCAACAATTTTATTTAGGAGAAACTGGAAGACCACGAAGGATCAGGATAAATGAACATAAAATATACATAAACAACAGAGACTTTGACAAATCGCAGATATGTAAACATATGCTGAACAAGTAGCACAGAGTACAATAGAAAAATGCATAATCATGAAAGAAAAACATGAAGAAGAAAAAAATTAAAGAAACAGCTTTCACCCGACTGAATGAAGAAAAATGTGTAGCAAACCCATCACCCGAATGTAACAGGCTCTGGATGGCTAATACTAAAAGACGTCAGCAACAAGAATATACATACTAATCTATATTAGCAGATTAATGGAAAGTCGAAGATACATCCATCATTTAAATTATACATATTATGTAGTACATATACATAATACGAGTACATATGTAAAGAAAAACTATTGTTTATTTTTTCTTTAATAGTTTTTCTTTAATATTTAATTATATTCTCATTTTGTTACGCCACTGTCAAAACATTAAGTTCTTCTTCTTATTTTAATGTTGACTTATGACTTGTGACTTGTTTTGACCGTGAAAGTTAATTAATTTCGATGATTGAAATCTTTGTTATTTGCTGAGCATAAACTAAAATCTAGAATAAAAGGTTTAAATGTTGTTTCTTTTCTTACAGGTAATGTTTTTGTAAATCGTTAATATTGTACATAAAATAATAAAGTTCCTTTTCTTACATAGAGAAGCACAATTGAGTTTTTTTATTCACCAAAAGTTTGATGGTTAATCACATTATTACACATATATAATGGCATAATACATAAACACAGAGGTCAAATAAGTCAGCCGTCAGTTGGAAAAGATAACCGTTAAACAACTTTTTAGTTATAATAACTTGCTTACTTAATCATAAATATCCAATCTAATCGTTCAGATGAACTTGCCTCAGTTTAACTCCAAAAAATAATTCTAAATAAACCTAGTCACACCAAATTCTTCACGGATGGCTCGGTTGATGGTAAAGGATCAGCAGGCTTTGGTGTCTTTAGTCCAGAGATCAACTATTCTTTACCCGTAAACTACCTAAGTATACCCAAATATGTACGGCTGAGATTGTCGCAATTAATCGTGCCCTCCAAATTATTTTGAAACGTGGGATTAAACAAGCAATCATCTGCTCGAACTCTAAAAGTGCCATACAAAAAATAGGCAGATCAACTTATTCTATGGAAACAGAACATTCATCGTTCATGACCAAGAGAGGCATCATTGAAGCGAAAGAAAATAACGTTAATATTAGTCTGGCATGGATTCCAGGACACTCGAATATTAAAGGGAACATGGTGGCTGATAAACTAGCTAATATAGGTAGAACCTTAAATGTAGCTGCTGGTATCACTCTTCACTATTCCATCTTTCCACCAGACATCAAGCATTCCATCTGTAATCAGTGGAAGCAAGAATGGCAGGGGAAAAATCGAAATAATTCATTTTACTCTAAAATTGTAGGTCAGATAGATAAACTCCCCTGGTACCACAATTTTGCATACCAAGACAGAAGACATATAACCACCCTTATTAGAATGAGGACAGGTCATTGTGCTACTCCGGTTCACCTATTCAGGATAGGAGTAAAAGACAACCCATATTGTGACTGTGGCCAAGTTGGGTCTTTAAATCATCTGATTTTTGAGTGACCTATAAATATGTCACCCAATTTTGACCTTTATAAAGAATTAGCTAAAACAAATATCCCTACCCCCATTGAAATTTGCCTACTTATGTCCAACCTTAATCCACGTAGATCCTTAAATTCCTTAACTTAGCCAAACAACTTATAAATTAATCAATTCCCAACTTTGAATTAAAAAAATTAGAAGATAAAGATATAAAAAGATATTAGACCTCCAAACGATAAAAGTTTTAACACTTATGTTATAATATTGCCTTACCTGTAGGTACTGTCTGGCCCTATAAGAAGGTGTTCCTACTAATATATATTTAAAAAAATTGAGGCTTTAGCATAGGTACATATTTGGAAATATTCGATTGCCCAGAGCAAAACAAGAGTATTTCCCTGGTGTAAGCTGGGCGAATTATCCCGAGGGATATAACCCAATAAAGGAAGAGAAGAAGAAGAACTTGCTTACTTACTCCGTGGCGTTACAATCCTTCGTAGGTTGTAGCCGACTTCACAATAGCGAAACGACTCTTCTCTGTCTTGAGTAATCTTCATCCAGTTCTCCACGTCCATAGCTTTCAGGTCTCATGCTACATTATGTGGCTATGCTATATTATGACTTCTTCCCATACCAGCCTTATGTTTCGTGAGCATGTCTTTTGAGGTGTCCTGCACATTGGAGTCTTCTGCACGTTATTTCTTTTATTAGGTTGGTGTCAAAATATAGTTCTTCGAGGTCTTTGTTAGTTATTATTTTTAGTTCAGATTGGTTTAGTTAGTATTTTTATTAACTAGTTCCCCGTTGATTTTTATTCCATATTCCATATGGCTATCTCTCAAGTGCCTTTTAAATAACTGGTCTGAGTAAAAGTTGAACAATGTTGGGAACAAAGTGCAACCCTATCTAACTCCTCGTTGTATGGAGATTTCGTCGGTGCAGTTATCTCCAATTTTTACGATAGCAGTTTGATTCCAGTATGAATTTTTAATGACACTAGCATCTTGTCAGCTATTCTTACAGTTTCTTGCATCTACATAAGTTTATATTTTTACGATAGCAGTTTGATTCCAGTATGAATTTTTAATGACACTAGCATCTTGTCAGCTATTCTTACATTTTCTTGCATCTACATAAGTTTATATGCTGTACTTTATCGAATGCCTTTTTGAAGTTCACAAGTTCACAAAGCTTGCAAATATATCTTCTCTTTGATCATGGCATTTTTGTAATAGACTATTTAGCGCAGTCTATGGAAATCACTCTAGTGTTATATATTGCATTAAAAAAACTACTACTTTTATGTTATCCTCATCTTTTAACTTCAGCAACTCAGTTGGTGTATCATCTGTTCCTTAATATTTCCTCATTTTAGCATTTTTTATAGCGTGGTCTATCTCTGATTTCATAATTTCTGGACCGTCAGTACAATCTTGGTAGTACTCGGGAATATTACAAATACAATTTTTTGTTGTTATCGTCAACTATTATGGTCTAAGAGCTAGCAACGTTTTCGAGAAACTATTTTAAGACAGATGATTCTTTCATATATTGTTCCCTATGCTTCCTCGAACACCGTACCGGCCATCTGGCTGCTAATACAGGTTGCGTTCATTACTGCGCAGCACACCTGTGCAGGTAAATATAAAATCAGGGTGATTGATTAGTGTGATAAAGCTTAGTAGATCCGCTATAGTAATAGATAGCAATAAAAGTTAATAACAAAACTTGTAGCCAACTTTGAGCTTCACATTAAAAAATTAGTTAGAATGTTAGGGTGTTCGATATCATAGTGGAAGACCAAACTTATGTTTTTTTAAATGGAACACCCTATATTTTATTTTATATTCGAAATCCTGTTAACTTCTCCATCACAAAAATATAAAGGTTTGTTATGTTATACAGGGTATTTACAAAGTTATAACCAATGTTCAACGAAAATCGTAATAAGTTCAGCTCCCTGTATAAATAAAAATAAGCACAACAGCAATGGTTTATTGGTGCCATATTTTTTTGTTAATTGTCAAAATTTATAAAAATGGTTGATATTGCTAATTTTCTTTATATCGAATACAGGATGAGTCAAAACGCAAGTACATTATTTTCTCAGTAATTTTAAATAGAACACCTTAATTAATAACTTGCTCTGAAAAATGAAAATATCTCGAAAACTAACAAATTTAGGCATGGGAATATTATAAAAAAATTAAAGTACGGTAATGATACTTTTCGATGGTGATATAAAATACAGGGTGTTCCATTTAAAATTTCTGAGAAAAGAATGTACCTGCGTTTTGACTCACCCTGTATTCGATATAAGGAAAATTAGCAATACCAACCCTTTTTATAAATTTTGACAAACAACAAAAAAATATAGCACCAATAAACCATTGCTGTTGTGTTTATTTTTATTTATACAGGGAGCTGAACTTTTTACGTTACATTTTTCATAAAAAACCTTTATATTTTTGTGATGGGAAAGTTACGAGAATTTCCAATATAAAATAAAATATAAGGTATTCCATTTAAAAAATATAAGTTTGGTTTGCCACTATGTTATCGAACACCCTGTAACATTCTAGCTTATTTCGTAATGTAAAGCTGTAAGTTGGCTACAATTTTTGTTATCAACTTTTATTGCTATCTATTACTATAGCGGATCTACTGAGCTTTATCACACTCATCAATCACCCTGTATATTGAATTTAAATTATTTTAGGACGAAACATTTTTTTGTCATTACTTTTTAAACTACAAAAATGTCTGGCAATTATAGTTTATATTTCTAATAATGTTTAAAAAGTAATGACAAAATAATTTTTGGTCTTACAATAATTTTAAATTCGATATGTTTACCTGAACAAATGTGCTGCGCAGTAATGAACGCAACCTGTATCAGCAGCCAGATGGCCGGTACGGTGTTCGAGGAAGCATAGGGAATAATATATTAAAGAACCAGTTGTCTTAAAATATTTTTTTTCCGACGTTGCTCTAGCTCTTGGTCCATTACAGAGGGAACTTGTTTTTCAAATATATTGCTTATTCTTTTAATTTTTTGTGCATATTAAATAAGTCCTGCCTAGATATCACATCCTCCACTTCGTCGCACCTTTCTCTCATCCATTTTTCTTCGGCTAATTTGTTCTGCCTTTTAATTATTCTCTGTAGAAATATATATTCTGTTTCATTCGATTTTATAAGTCGACGTGGTGGTAAAATAGATTGGTGATTAGGATACGGTGCCTTTAGTCCTTAATTAATTAATTAAACGTTTAACAACACTTCTCCTATCTGAGTACAATATACTTTATTTACTGATATTCAAACTACGAGTATAAACATCAACAATAATAATTAGTAACGACCTAGGCCAAGCATGTCGCAATCGTCTTTACATTAATAAATATTTACTACAATAATCTGTATCACCGGGGGTATTGTTTATATACACCTTTAAATAATAACATGCATGCCATTTCAATGTTACTCGAGCTTACTCAAAACAGAAATTAATAGTTATTTAACCAACAAGTGTATTAATAAGGGCGATTAACAATTGAGATATTTTAACGCGTGAGCGGAGCGATCGCTTTAATGTTCGAGATTGTTAATCGCAATTTTAATTCACGAGTTCGTTACAAAACTTTTCCGTCGACCGTACTTTTCAGAAATAAAGATATATCCATCTTTTGATTTTTCAAATACACAGAATTTTAAAAAATAAAGTAAATAATGACATACAATGACAGATAGTACTAACAGCGGCTACTTGATTTAAAACTTTTTAGTGGGAATATAAATATGTAGGTATATGTTTGTTTGCCTACACCACAGGTCACTGCCAATCACAGAGCGTTTAATTAATTTATGCAAGCAATGTATGTTGTGTTGCCTATAATGAAATCGTTCATTAATAGAAAATCATTCATTAATAGGGGTCATTAATCAATGATTTTGAGGGTGTTAAAATTGATTATAAATGGACGGTCGACAGAAATAATACATTAGTACCTCGATTATTAACTTTGAGTGAGGTTTAAACATCTTTTATATAGAGTGCTCTAATATTACTACAACGTTATTGCATCAATTTCAAGATCTCGTCTGTTATCCATTTATTTTTCTTGGTTAAGTTATTTCTATAATTAATGTTCGTGGAGATTTTTATTTGACAGCTTACATAATTGGTCCAGTCAGCTAAGCAACCGCATATAATAGTCCAGAAAGCCACTGCGCATCCGCTAGGAAAAATATTCCAATTCGGATTTTTTGCACAATCTTACTCAAAAAGGACTCCTTTTAACAAATTTCCATGTTGCCAGGACCAAAAGGTGGTCAAAAATTTTTTAAACGTTTTTTTTTGTTTTTTTCCTAAAATTATTTTTATTGCATGGAAAAAAGTTTTTTTTAGGTTTTTTGGATCATTCCAAACAGAAAAGGTCTTTAGTGACTTTTTTCTAAAAATGATAGTTTTTGACATATAAGCGATTAAAAATTGAAAAATTGCGAAATCGGCCATTTTTAACCCTCAAAGACTATGTGAAAAACTGAAAATTTGAATGTTGCCAAGGTTGGTAGATATTCTTTAAACATCGATTGATGAAATCCCGAAGAGTTTTTTGCAATACAATATTCAAAACTCCTTTGTTTTTTAATTGCGAATCAAGCGTGCGCGACACTATTTTCCACCGACAGTATGGTGCAAATAAGGAATAAATTCGTTATTTCGAAAATCGGCGACTTTAAGGAAAAATCCCGAAACAGGTCGATTTTTGAAGTTATACTTCTTTACGGGCGTAATGACGGTGAAATTTTATATGGGAAAACCTAGCGACCGGGCGCATGCGCATTATAACTTTGTTCTGATTGGATGTTCAAATGACATGACAAAAATTATCCAATATGGCAGCTGTGGCACAGCTGTGGGACTGCGTTTGGTTATAATGTATGCTTGTTGCGTTTTAAAATTTGTAGGAAGAGAAACAACAAACAAAAAGTTAGTTAATGGTTATACTGCCTTTTTAAATAGTTTTCATATTATATTTTTGGACTTATTTACATAGAAGAGATGATTGTTTCATGCCAATGTGAAAGCTCATCAAACTGTGCCTAGTATGAGTGCCGCAGATCTCGCTTATTCAAAGCTAAAGAATCTTTCACTGGTAAGTGTTTTATAAATAGTTGATGAAATTTTGTTATGATATTTGAACATAGCCACTTTGCACGACGCAAGTGATTGCGAAATTTATTAGTCGTTATACGGGCTCCGATACCTACCTTGAACCTACCAAAATACATAAGTAGTATGTAATACTTTTATTTACATAATTTATATTTATATTTACATAATATATTGTCTTCTTACTCTATGTTTTGTTGTATTTTTTCAATTCTAAATCATTTCAATTCAAAATCAAAATAATTTAATTTACATAAGTTAAAAATGTCAAAAGGTTAATCTGTTTAGTTAGACGATCTTCGCATATAATGACAAGCTGTCTCTGTGGCGCAGTTTTAATGCGAGAGAATCCCAATACAACGCAAATACCAGCCGCGTGGTAAGTTGGTTCGAATCCCAATAGAAACTTTTATTTTTTTATTTTTTTTTTTATACATTTTATGATTGTAAGTATATTTATTATATAATTTTATTTTCAGAAAATACGTATTTAGTTAAAAATTTTTCCGACAATTAATGTTCAGAAATCATTTGTGGCATTTTTAGTGTGTTTGTGTGTGTTTTATTTTTTTATTATTTTAATTTTTGGCACTGTTTTAATAAAAATGTTTGAGAAGTAGTAAGTATAAATTAATTTAATATTTAAATAAAATATAAATAAAAAGTATATTAATTTCGTTTATAATCATATAATAGAAGTATAACTTCTTACGTGCGTACAAAGTACACACACATTCTTTTTTTATTTTTAAGTTATGATATTGTAGAATATATGGTATACTAGTGACGTCATCCGTCTGGGCGTGATGACGTAATCGATGATTTTTTTAAATGAGAATAGGGGTCGTGTGGTAGCTCGTTTGAAAGGTTCTTCAATTCTCCATCAAGTAATGTAAACATTTACATAATTTTTTATACAGGGTGTCCTTCTACTTCTTTTTTTGTCAAATATTTTAATTTAATAAAAATTTTTTGGACACCCTGTATAAATAATTATGTAAATGTTTATATTACTGAATAGAGAATTGAAGAACCTTTCAAATGAGCTAGCACACGACCCCTATTCTCATTTAAAAAAATCATCGATTACGTCATCACGTCCAGATGGATGACGTCACTAGTATACCATATATGCCACAATATCATATTTTAAAATTAAAAATCGACCTGTTTCGGGATTTTAAAAAGTCGCCGGTTTACGAAATAACAGAATTTATTCCTTTCATTTGCACCATACTGCCGGTGGAAAATAGTGTCGTGCACGCTTGATTCGCAATTAAAAAACAAAGGAGTTTTAAATATTGTATTGCAAGAAACTCTTCGGGATTTCATCAATCGATGTTTAAGGAATATCTACCTACCTTGGCAACATTCAAATTTTCAGTTGTTCACATAGTTTTTGAGGGTTAAAAATGGCCGATTTCGCAATTTTTCAATTTTTAATCGCTTATATGTCAAAAACTATCATTTTTAGAAAAAAGTCACTAAAGACCTTTTCTCTTTGGAATGATCCAAAAAACCTAAAAAAACTTTTTTCCGTGCAAAAAAATAATTTTAGGAAAAAAACAAAAAAAAAACGTTTAAAAAATTTTTGACCACCTTTTGGTCCTGGCAACATGCAAATTTGTTAAAAGGAGTCCTTTTTGAGTAAGATTGTGCAAAAAATCCGAATTAGAATATTTTTCCTAGCGGATGCGCAGTGGCTTTCTGGACTGTAAACAATTTCACAAATTTTGCCGCTAATTGGCAAAGATAGGTTTCGTCCGAAGGGCACTGTTGCCATGTAAATATTCACTGTTTCCATGTAAATATTTCAATTAGATTAGTGGTGTGGTGTATAGTTGTTATCACGGTGTATACCCAGCTATGATTGATGATGTACTAATCTGTCATGATGCCGGACAGTGCACACGCTAAAATTTATTACGGGACACGGTGGCTTACGAGTCCCCTGGGGATCCCCGGCCCACACATCATACAATGCTACCACCCTTTCTCTTGAGGGCAGTAGTGGAATGAGTATTCAAAAATTATAAGTGCGGCAGGTTTTATGTGGGTCTGCATCTGCATAAGTATCAGTTTTGGAATAGAAAAACTAGCTATATAAGGTAATATAATAGGTCCATTTATATTTTCCCCCATTTTAACTACCTATAACTTCTAAACGGCTCAAGATAGAAACATGCGGTTTTCGCTGAAATGTTTTATTTTACTAAAAGTTTTGTATGAATCGATTGAGTTTTTGAAGTTATACTTCTTTACGGGCGTAATGACGGTGAAATTTTATATGGGAAAACCTAGCGACCGGGCGCATGCGCATTATAACTTTGTTCTGATTGGATGTTCAAATGACATGACAAAAATTATCCAATATGGCAGCTGTGGCACAGCTGTGGGACTGTGTTTGGTTATAATGTATGCTTGTTGCGTTTTAAAATTTGTAGGAAGAGAAACAACAAACAAAAAGTTAGTTAATGGTTATACTGCCTTTTTAAATAGTTTTCATATTATATTTTTGGACTTATTTACATAGAAGAGATGATTGTTGCATGCCAATGTGAAAGCTCATCAAACTGTGCCTAGTATGAGTGCCGCAGATCTCGCTTATTCAAAGCTAAAGAATCTTTCACTGGTAAGTGTTTTATAAATAGTTGATCAAATTTTGTTATGATATTTGAGCATAGCCACTTTGCACGACGCAAGTGATTGCGAAATTTATTAGTCGTTATACGGGCTCCGATACCTACCTTGAACCTACCAAAATACATAAGTAGTATGTAATACTTTTATTTACATAATTTGATTCTTCTTACTCTATGTTTTGTTGTATTTTTTCAATTCTAGATCATTTCAATTCAAAATCAAAATAATTTGATTTACATAAGTTAAAAATGTCAAAAGGTTAATCTGTTTAGTTAGACGATCTTCGCACGTAATAACAAGCTGTCTCTGTGGCGAAGTTTTAATGCGAGTGAAAACGCAAATACCAGCCGCGTGGTAAGTTGGTTCGAATCCCAATAGAAACTTTTATTTTTTTATTTTTTTTTATACATTTTATGATTGTAAGTATATTTATTATATAATTTTATTTTCAGAAAATACGTATTTAGTTAAAAATTTTTCCGACAATTAATGTTCAGAAATCATTTGTGGCATTTTTAATGTGTTTGTGTGTGTTTTATTTTTTTATTATTTTAATTTTTGGCACTGTTTTAATAAAAATGTTTGAGAAGTAGTAAGTATAAATTAATTTAATATTTAAATAAAATATAAATAAAAAGTATATTAATTTCGTTTATAATCATATAATCATATAATAGAAGTATAACTTCTTACGTGCGTACAAAGTACACACACATTCTTTTTTTATATCGCTTTCAATTACGAAAATAAAAATGGCGGATTTTTGAAAAAAACTTTGTTGACTTTTTTTTAATGGAACACACAGTATATTTTTTTGTAAATTGAAAGAACGATCATTCACCTATCCAGCGATATAAAGTTTTTTAAATTCGTTTGTCAAATCACTGAGTAATTAATTTTTAAAATGAGAGGTGCAGCGTGGATATCACATACCTAAATAACATGTAACTAAGCAAAATGATATTATGTTGTGATTTTCACATTGCATCTCTCATTTTAAAAATTAATTTCTCAGTCATTTGACAACCGATTTTAAAAAAAAATTATATCGCTGGATAGGTAAATGACCATTTTTTCAAGTTACAAAAAATATACTGGCTGTTTTAATAAAAAAAGTCAACAACGTTTTTTTTTCAAAAATCCGCCATTTTTTGTTTAAAAGCGATATGAAAAATGGCCATTTACCTAAAAACTTGAAAAAACGATCATTTACCTATCTAGCGATATAAAAATTTTCAAAATCGGTTGTCAAATGACTGAGCAATTAATTTTTAAAATGAGAGATGCAATGTGGAAATCACATAACATAATATCAATTTGCTTAGAGAGTTGCACCTCTCATTTTAAAAATTAATTACTCAGTCATTTGACAACCGATTTTGAAAAACTTTATATCGTTGGATAGGTGAATGACCTTTCTTTCAATTTACAAAAAAAATATACTGGGTGTTCCATTAAAAAAAAGGCAACAAAGTTTTTTTCAAAAATCCGCCATTTTTTTTTCGTATTTGAAAGCGATATAAAAAATTTAATCCATTCAGACAAAACTTTTACTAAAATAAAACATTTCAGCGAAAACCGCATATTTCTATCTTGAGCCGTTTAGAAGTTATAGGCAGTTAAAGTGGGGGAAAATATAAATGGACACCCGGTACAATGTATAATTTAACCTGAAAAAAAATTATGTATTTACTTTATGTTTTTTGGGTTATTAGCTGCAAAAAGTTAAAGTTGAATTGTATATGTTGATGTGTTTTATAACTTTTTCTGAATACATAATATTATAATGTTTGTTTGATTCTTTGAATATACTTTTTTCACTTCTTTGGAAATTAGACTTAGAATAGAGATAAAAAAAAATAAGAAAAAGTTTAGGAACTCTGTTAGTACACAGCTGAGTATCTATCAAATTAAGTAGACTTTTAGACTTAAAAAAAAACTAGGACAATAAAACAATAATTTTAAAAGATCAATACTTACTAGTCGTTCTTACTAGTATTATAGTTCATATTGTGGGGCCGCTCCAGTTTTGAAAAATTTTCTGATTCGGATTCTTTTTGGATTCTTTTTACTGGTGTTTTGACTTCTTTTAAGAATTATTATGAATAGTTAACAAACTTTCAAACATATACAGTATGGTGCAAATGAAAGGAATACATTCGATATTTCGTAAACCGGCGACATAGGAGCCGTGTGCTAGCTTATTTGAAAGTCTATTCAATTCTCAATAATTCAGTAATGTAAACATTAACATAATTATTTATACAGGGTGTTCAAAAACAATTTTTTAAATTAAATTAATTGACAAAAAAAGAAGAATGTATGTAATTTATTTAATTCAATATACTTTTTACTCTTATCATAAAACAGAAAAAATAATGTTTATTTGAAAAATAAACGTTGATTTTCGCTTAAATTCAATGTTCAAGCCAGCTTCGCTAGGCACCTGCTTTTTGGAAGTTTGAACATTTAATTTAAGCGAAAAGCAACATTTTTTCCTGTTTTTTGACAGTAGTAAATGCATTTTGAATTAAAAAAGTTATATACATTCTTCTTTCTCTGTCAATTAATTTAATTTAAAAAAATTGTTTTTGGACACCCCGTATCAATAATGATATTATTGTTTATATTACTGAATAGAGAATTGAATTCATCATCATTCTCTTTGCCTTGTCCCTATGCGGGGTCGGCTTCCCTAATTGCATTTCTCCACACAATTGTATCTTGGGTCATATTAATGTCAATCCCCTTTACCAACGTACCAGCCTTATCGTCTCCCCCAGGTCTTCTTATGTCTTCCTCTCCTACTCCTTCCAAGAATCTGCACTTCAGCTGTTCTTCGTATTGGGTGATTAACGTCTCGACGTTGAAAATGACCAAACCATCTTAACCTATGCTCTCTCATTTTGGCATCAATTGGTGCCACACCTATACTTCTCCTAATAGCCTTTCCCTTCAGCTTCATTGGAATTTTCTGTCACACAACACACCACTCGCTTCTTTCCACTTCATCCATCCAGCCCTAATTCTACTGCATGCATCTCCATCTATTTCTCCATTACTCTGTAATACCGATCTCAGGCACTTAAAACTATTGCTTTTTACAATCAGTTCACCATCCAAAGATACCATTTTATTTATAGTAACTCCATTTTAAATGAACATTCCAAATACTCTGTTTTTGTCCTACCATATAGCCAAATTGATTGTCGGATATTTCAGTCTCTTCACGTATCCGTCTATCAATTACTCTTTCCCATATTTTCATGGTGTGGCTAAGCAGTTTTATAGCCCTGTAGTTTGTACATTGTTGTATAATATCTCCCTTGTTTTTGTAAACAGGTACCAGTATACTGCTTCTCCATTCGTCTGGCATTTGTCCAACTTCCATAATTCTATTAAATAGACCTGCTAGCCACCTTGTTCCTGTCTCTCCCAATGCTCACCATACTTCCCCAGGAATATCATCTGGTCCTACCGCTTTTCCTTTCTTTATTTTTTGAAGCGCTTGAGCCACTTCCACGTTTGTTATTTTGGTGACCATTGCTGCTACTGTCTCCGTTGACTCTACAGGCTGTCTGTCAAAGTACTTTCTCCATCTCTTTTTGACATCCCTTTCGTGAACTAGTATTTTATTATTTTTATCTCGGATACATCTAATCTGATTAAAATCTTTTGCTTTCTTTGCTCTCTGTTTGGCTATTTTATATATCTTCGTTTCGCCTTCCCTGGTATCAAGTTGATCGTATAGGTTTGAATACGCTTCTGCTTTGGCTTTTGCTACTGCTACTTTCGCTTCCTTTTTCGCCACCATATAGTTTTGAAGATCTGTGTCGGATCTGGTTTCTTGCCACTTTTTATATAATTTTCTCTTTTAATAGCAGTCTCTGTAATACTACTGGCCATTTTTCTCCAAATTGTATTAGGGATTCTTTTCATGTTCCAACATATTTTTTCTACTATTCTTCTATACTGAATAGAGAATTGAACAACCTTTCAAATGAGCTAAAACACGATCCCCATTCTCATTTAAAAAAAATCACTGATTACGTCATCACGCCCAGATGGATGACGTCACTTGTGTGATATATATGCCAAAACATCATAATTTAAAAATAAAAATCGACCTGTTTCGGGATTTTTCCGTTAAGTCGCCGGTTTACGAAATAACGAATTTATTCCTTTCATTTCCACTATACTGTATAATGAAGTTAATGGGAGAATACCATACTTTTTGAATAAAAGTTTACAGCTGTCATGGTATTCTGCTGAATCAATAATTCGAGTTGCTGCTTTTTGTATAATGAAAACCTTATACGTATCGGACCAGTTCCTTCATAGAACGATAAAATATTTCAGGAGATTATTATGGAGACCAATATTTCAGGAGAGATATTTTGAACCATTCCAAAATAAACTGATTTCTCGACAAGAATGATCCAGCATACGCATGGCAAAATTCTGTGAGGCTAGTTTCTTACACAGTCCTTCAATGTGCTAATCCCAATTCAAATTCAACTGTATCCACAGTAACACCTAGAAACCGTACTGATTGTAGTAGTTTAACCAATCCATCAGAACTATACACTATTTTTTTATTTTTTTTTTGGTCATTTAAATTAAGTTTTTTGGAGTTAAAATCGCATTTACCTTTTTCTTGAATTTCCCTACTGCCATCGGTTTTACCTCCATGGGTACAATAAGGTTGTGTCACCTGCAAAAAGAACACAATTGGTATTATCTAACGATTTTGATAAATCATTTATGTATATTGAAAATAATAGGTTCCAAAACTGATCTTGTGCTGCGCCTGATAAAATTGGTAATGAATTAGATTCTTGACCATTAAATGAAACAGTCTGTGCTCTTCCTGTAAGGTATGGTTTTAAGAAGTTATTCCGTTTTTAGAATATCCTATATCAATACCCCAGTCCCAAGATTAATTACTTGTAATAGTAATATAGTTTTTGCTAAAACCAAACTGCATCCTAGTTATAATCGATTTGTGGCACAGTCTTCAACTACGATTTCAAAAATATTTTTTTTATCAATTTCATTTTTTTGATAATTTCAATAAATTAAACCAGTTACACCGACAAAATCACCGATTTAAACAAGTAAATTGTAATGACTGATATTCAACATAATATACAGGGTGTCCCAGACTAATTTACCCACGCTATATCTCTTAAACGAAGAGAGATTTTCGAATGGAACAAAAGGTGATATATTCTACTTGTAATACACTGTAATATGGCGAACAAAAAAATCATCCCCTAAATAATCATCCCCCAGTTACAACCCCTAACTTTAATCTTTTTAATAGCACCCTGTATATTTTTTATAGTTTTGGATGTAGTCTTCTATCGTCTATTCAACACATTTTTTGAAAATAAAATCGGTTCGTAAATAACCAAGAAAATATCAGTTTAGTGTTGTTAATTATGTGTCCCAGACTAATCTATCAAGGCTATATTTCATAAAAGAATAGAGATTTTCGAATGGGACAAAAACTGATTACATTTATAATACACTTTAATATGACGTAGAAAAAAAAATCCCCTAAATATTCATCCTTTAGTTACAACCCCTAACTTTATTTTTTTTAAATAGCACCCTGTAAGTTAGGGATGAATATTTAGGGGATGAATTTTTTCTACGCCATATGAAAGTGTATTACAAATGGAATAGATCAGTTTTTGTGCCATTCGAAAATCTCTATTTGTTTAAGAAATATAGCCTGGATAAATTAGTCTGGGACACACAATTTAACAAAAATAAACTGATAGTTTCTAGGTTATTTACGAACCGATTTTATTTTCAAAAAATGTGTTGAATAGACGATAAAAGGCTACATCCAAAACTATACAAAAATATACAGGGTGCTATTAAAAAAATTAAAGTTAGTGGTTGTAACTAAGGGATGATTATTTAGGGGATGATTTTTTTGTACGCCATATTAAAGTGTATTACAAGTAGAATATATCAGCTTTTGTCCCATTCGAAAATCTCTATTCGTTTAAGAGATATAGCGTGGGTAAATTAGTCTGGGACACCCTGTATATATAATTAGGTCAATACTCCTTTATTTACTAATATAAGGATTGTTGTAACACACAAACATAGTGTACAAACCAACAACTCAAAAACTAGCTAAGCTTTTTCTGGAACATAGTAAATAGCCGAACAGACTTAGATAGAAAAAAACGAATATACCTTTTTGTATAAACGAATATTAATGTTTATTTTTTTTTTCAGGTAAGCAATATATTTGGTATTGGCGACTGATTTTAAACGTGAGTATGAACATGTGTATATAAATTTCTGAACAGATTTTCATTATTTTCACTATGAACGTCAGATATACAGTGTGTAACCAAAAAATTTTTACAAATGGAAAAAAGCTTATGTCACAAAAAAGGTTATTCCTGATAAAATACTTTGCAAGATCTGTAATCAGGGTCTTGGGATGAGCAAAAACCTCATCAACTAGATATACACGTTAAGTTGTTAATTTCAAAGAATTGCTTATAATGTAGGTATAATAATAACGACTGATAGTGAGGAATAAAATCTGTCCAAATTCTTTTATACAGTAGAGGTGGTCGTTAGTGTCAAAGTTTTTCCTAAAACCTGCCCTGCCTATTCCCTAGGTTATCCACTGTTATTTCTAGTCTATATTGTTATTATTTTATTATTCTTGTGATTAACTTGGTGATTTAGCAGGCTTATGGGTTTGTAATTATTATATTACGATGTTATTTTCTCTTGTAGCTTTACTTCTTTTAATTTTCTTCAGTGTGTTCTTTATTTATATCAAATTCCCATCCTTGGTTGACTAATCTTTTTCCTAAGTTTTTTCTTAACTTTTCTAGTTTCTCATCATTGTTTTGTTGATTTCTGTATAATTCTGTAAAGAAACCTTCTATATTACCCTTAGTGATCATCTCGGTTGGTGATGATAGTTCTTTAATTTTGTTAATTATTTTTTGTCATTTGGTAAATTTTTTCCTTAGACATTTTAGGCTTAGAAATTATGCTTTGTTAACTTTTATGCTTTCGGTTGTCAATCCTAATAGATTTTTTATTCTTTTACTCATCTCTCCAAGTTAATCATGTTCTTGCTCTATTACTTTTTTCTCCTCTCTTTCATATTTATCTTTGGGCACTTTTATTTCATTATATTATTTCTTTTGGCAGTGTTATCTTCTGGCTTTTCTCCTAGTTTCTATTATAATGTGATTAGTAATTATTAATAATACTTATAAAATTAACAGTTACACTAAAACAAAGAATTGGGATAACCAAATGAAACTCTTCACTGTCTAAAAGTAGTCATTACAAATTTTTGTTTTTCTAAATACATATAAAAACATCTCAGGTATGATACGGCTTCTGCACGCACTAGTCCGTTTCTGGACTGTATCATTTCTCTTTAGAGCTTCCTGCATTATGGATCACCACAGGAATATTGTTACAGACTTTATTAATAATATATGATTTTACTGCATATATTCATTGCGCCTCGTCTAAGGGGCGAAATCCAGTACCCAAGGGGGTCCGTCACGTTAGTTATTGATAAATTATGGGAAACTTGATACCTGCATGCTCTCATTTTCCTTTCACATGCCATGGGTACGCCATATTTTGTAAAGGTTTATATTATAAGTTGAATGGATAATATTTTTTTAGAATAAACTTAAAATTATATACAGAATGGTTCAGAATTATCGAATACATTTTTTATTTCGAGATTAGGCCACTTTGAAGAAAAATCCCGAGACAGGTCGATTTTTATTTTTAAATTATGATTTTTTGGCATATATGTCATATTTTACATAGCTAAATAAAATACGCGCTGAACGAAAAATAATAAACTAAATATTGAAATTGTGCTCCAAATTGGCAAAAATCAAAGGTAAGCGTAACACATAAACAAATAAAAAACGTCATCGATATTACGATATTCGAAGTGGATTCTTGTTTGATTGGAACGCGGTGTTGCCAAGTCGACAGGGAAGTCCTGTAAGTAGGGAGGAGCGAAATAGTATATACTGCTCAATATAATTTTATCAAAAAAAAAAGAAAAAAAGTAAGACGCTACACTGAGAAAGGTTGAGTTTCCGCGGAGATAGTCCGAACGAGACCTTTATCGCAGTAAAACGAACCAGTTGTAATGAGCAGAGAAGATAAAAAATACGAAGAGCTATTATTTCGAACAGAAAGTGACGGTACCACGACAGACGAAAACGACAAGAAGAGAAAAGAGGAAGAATTGGAACTGGCTTTTAACAAAAGTCGAAAAATAAGCAGATCTCCCTCCTACAGAAAGGAGAAAATGGAGGAGAATATACAAAAATTATGGAAATGATGGCAGGAGTAAGTCTAAAAATCGAGGAACAATCAAGAGCACTTAGCGAGATGCGTAGAGAGCAGAAAGAATATAGAGATGAAATAAGAGAGCTACGCCAGGAGAATGTAACATTAAGAGAAGAAAACACGAAACTAAAACAGGCAGTTTATCAAATAGAAGAACGGCTTGAAAGTTTAGAAAATCAAAAAAGGCGGAAAAATATAATTATACAGGGATTGAACATAGATACAAATGGGCCAGATATCCTAAAACATGCAATGAAAAGTTTTATGCAGACAGAATTAAAAGTAGATGTACAAATAGAGAAGGCTCTGAAGTTAGGAGAAAAAGTTTGTCTGGTTGATCTTGAAAAGGAAGAAGATAAAAGAAAAATCATGCGAAACAAAACCAAATTGAGAAATCGAGAAGAAGGTCTAGTTTATATCAACGATGACCTATCAAAGAACGACAGAATTGTACAGAAACATGTCAGACAAAAAGCGCAAGAACTAAGAAAGGAAGGGAGAAAAGTGAAAGTAGGGTATAAGAAAATATATGCCGATCATGAAATATGGCGCTGGGATGGAATGAACCAAACGTTGGTGGTAGAGACCAAAGCAAAAAACTAAGCAATAGCAATGAAAGGAAACAAATGACGACGAAAAATGCAAAGAATAGGATTACGAACTATGGAAATAAAACAAATCAAGACAGCAATAAAAAAGAAAAGCCGAAAAATGACAAGATACAGTTTGCAACAGGGATAAATAAGAAGGAAACGACGCAGGCAATGGACAAGGCAATAAGTAAAGATAACAAAAAGAATACTAAAGTCAACTTGGGTACATGGAATGTAAGAGGCACATACGAAACAGGAAAACTCAAAGAATTAATTAGAGAAATTAAAAGATATAATGTAGAAATAATAGCTTTACAAGAGACAAAACAATTGGAAACAGAAATAGTAGAAATAGAAGACGTGGTATTTTTCAAAAGCGGGGGAGAAACCAGAAGGTTAGGAACACGTTTTATAATACAGCGAAAATGGAAGGAAAGAGTAATGGCATTCCAACCAATATCAGATAGACTATGCACAATAAGATTAAAAGGGGACAAACGAAACATAAGTATAATAAATGTACACGCACCGATTGAAGATGCCACAGAAGAAGAAAAAGATGAATTCTACGAGCAATTGGAAAGAGAATATGATAAATTACCAGGGTTTGACATCAAAATAATAATGGGAGACTGCAACGCCAAAGTAGGAAGAGAGAATATATACGAACACATAATAGGGAAATATAGTAAGCATGAGGTGTCGAACGATAATGGCCAAAGAATAATAGGCTTTGCAACAGAAAGGCAAATGGTGATACGAAGCACACAATTACGCCGAAAAGATATATATAAAGGAACGTGGATTTCCCCTGATAAGAAGACAGTAAATCAGATAGACCATATTTTAATAGAGAAGAAGCATGCAAACAATGTAATAAATGTAAAGAGCATGAGAGGAGCGGACTGTAACTCTGACCACTACCTGGTGAGAGCAGAATATAAAATCGAGCATAACATAAAGCGAAACAATAAAACAACAGAAAAAAGTGGAAAACAATTTAACATAGGACTACTAAAAGATAACAACACACAGAAGAAGTATGAACAGGGAATAACCAACAGACTAATCAGGGAACAAGAAACGTCAAGCCCAGACAAACAATGGCAAAATATCAAAGAAGCAATCTTGGACACAAGTAAAGCAATACTAGCGAAAACCAAAAGAAAACACAAAACAAAAGATTGGTATGATGAAGAATGTCAAGAAATAGCAGAAGCAATAAGAAAAGTAAAACTCAAAAATCTCACAAATGACGAAGAAAGCACTAGAGAAGAATACAGAGAATTGAGAAAAATCATGAAAAGAAAATGTAGAAGCAAAAAGAGAAAATACAACGAGAACAAACTGAAAGAAATAGAAGAAAAATTTCAAAAAAAAAGAAATAAGATCATTCTACCAGGAAGCAAAAAAAATGGAAAGAGGATATCAAAAAAACAACCCATATATGAGAGATGATAAAGAGATGTTGCTAAATGAGCCTGAAAAAATAATGGAAAACTGGCAAAACTATTTCACAGAACTGCTAAATAAGAGCGAAGTACAAAAGGAAACAAACCATGAAATTGAAGATGATCAGATAGCAATAGAAATACCCACAGAACAAGAAATAAAGAACGAAATAAAGAGCTTGAAAAATAACAAAAGCCCAGGAATAACAGAAGTATCGGCCGAAATGATAAAATCAGGAGGGAAAAGACTACAGAAAGAGATATATGATCTGATAAAAAGAATATGGGAAGTAGAAAAAATGCCAGAAGAGTGGACCATAGCAAGAATATGCCCTATACATAAAAAAGGTGATAGAATGCTATGCGAAAACTACAGAGGCATCGCACTATTAGAAATAGTTTACAAAATCTTGGCACAAAGTATAAGTAAAAGGCTAAGTCATTATTCGGAAAAAATACTGGGGGAATACCAGGCAGGTTTTAGAAACAACAGATCAACGACTGACCAAATATTTGCCTTAAAAGAAATACAGACTACCTGTTACGAACATAAAACAGTACTATATGCTTTGTTCATAGACTTTAAGCAGGCTTACGACACAGTAAATAGACAGCAGATGTACGAACTGATGAAAGAATTGGGGATACCAAGTAAAATTGTCAGGATGATAAAGATGACGATGGAAAACACAACAAACGAAATAGCTTGGAAAGGGTATACATCCAAAAAGTTTGAAACCAAGGAAGGATTACGACAAGGAGACCCACTATCAACAATGGCATTCAATCTAACATTGGAAGGAATAATCAGGAAAAGCAGAATAAACATGCAAGAAACGATATTTAAAAACGGCCACCAATGCATAGCATTTGCAGATGATCTGACGCTATTAGCAACAGGCAAAAAAGAACTACAAAAGTTAATGAAAAACATAATAACAGAAGCCAAAAAATTCGGACTTAAAATAAATGAAGAAAAGACAAAGTATATGATAATGGGGGAGATCCAAAAAGAAAAAGAGAATAACATCATAGTACAAATAGATGGAGAAAAAACATACTCGTTTAAAAGAGCCAAAGAAATTATTTACCTGGGAGCCAAAATAGATGAAAATGGTCATGAAGAAGGGGAGATAAAGGCAAGAATAGCTAAAGGAAATAAAAAATATGGAGCATTACGCACATTATTGAAATCCAAATACGTATCAAGAAAAACAAAAATAAGAATTTATAAGACTGTTATCAGACCTACAGTAACATACGCAAGCGAAACATGGGTGCTCAAAAAGTCAGAAACAGACCTGTTAGAAAGATGGGAGAGAAAAATGCAAAGAGCAATATATGGAGGTGTGAAAATAGAAGGTCAGTGGAGAAGAAGAACCAATAAAGCATTGGAAGAACTATATCAAGAGCCAACGATTACGACGACGATCAAAGCACAGAGAATACGATACTTGGGGCACATAGAGAGAATGGGAAGTAAACGAATGCCAGAAATGGTACTTTCACGAAGACCAATACAAAAGAGGAGGAAAGGCAGGCCAAGGAAAAGATGGAAGGACAGTGTATATGAAGACTTGAAGAAAAGTAACATTGAGAGATGGAAAGAACTAGCATTGGACAGAAGGAAATGGAGAGAGGTTGTGAAAGAGTGTATAAAAAGACTGAAGTGTATTTAAATAAAATTTATAAGTTATGTAAGTTATATTAAGTTAGTTACTATATTATTTATGTAATCAGAAATGTAAACATTTTAGCCCTAGGCCTACAAGGCCTGTTGCGCTTAATAAATAAAAATAAAATAAAATACATCTTGATTATAGCCACTTTCTCCGCAACTGAGTATATTTTATGAACTTTATTGTTTTTGACACAATAAGTCATAAAATAAAAATATTGACAGTTAAAATATTGTTAATATCTAACCTCCTTGTGATCAAACGTAACCCGTTATACACATTCTGCACTACATGTGGCCTAACTTTTACAACAATACTCTGACAAATGTATTTCTTTTGCAAAATTTTGGAATGTGTTAATTCGTAGACTGATTTTAACACTTGTTTTTTAATAGAGAGAAATATAACAAAAGGAGCACACTTTTATGTCTAAATAATTGACGAATGTAAATAAACGTTTCTCGATGCTCGTTTCCGATAAAATATCTCCAGAAAGAAAGTTTTGGTGTTACATTAAGATTTTTGAAAGCAGCAGCGCGTCACCGCAAATACTCCCAAAATCAATAGCTTAAGCAGCAATTGGTTCCAATCGGCTTCTGCCACGAGGCAGTAAATAACGAAGACTAATACCGATCGGGGCCAATTCCTGAAGATTTATATCGACAATTCTCGCTTTTAATCAGACTTTCGGAAAAGTGGACTGGAAAACTTGAAATGTCTTCAAGGCAAGTATGAGATATTTTTATCCCATATATTTTTCTAGCGTACTACGTAATAATATTAAAGATATTTTATATTTAGGTTCTATTCACACTTCAAAACATGACACAAGAGAAAGATTTGTGTTTATTCAAAAAAATAGATAAATAATAATTATAAATTTGTCAAATACTACTCTAAAAAAACTAAAACTTTGCACGAACAAATGAAAAATAAAATGATAATTTTAGGAGGTATGCAACAAGGTTAGCATATCTTATGATTTATGATTAACTAGCAGGGTTATCCTAGAAATCAAATGTAGGATAGAGGAAAGCAACATCTGCATTTAAAACATAGTTAATATATTCATATGTCAGATTTTTCAATACATAAAGTTACTACGAAGTTATATCTTTCCTATACTGTTGTACAGAGATAAGTCGTGGACTCTCACAGAAGCCACTTGCAGGAAATTTGAAGCTTTAGGAATGTAGCTTTATAGTCGAATCCTGAAAATATCTTACCGACCACGTTTTGTTGAGAATTCAAAAAGAAAAAGAGTTTGGTTGCTCATATTCGGACGTTTCATTTTTGCTTATTTTTTCTTTGTTTTCATTCTTTTTCGCTTCTGGTTTTTTGGATTTTTATATTTCTTTTGTAACCTTTTTTACAGTTTTGTTGACAGGAATATGACACAACCTCAATAATAAAAACAATTTGGCGGTTATACACACCTTATCAACAAATTATTGTTCTTAATATCTTTTGACAACGATTTCCGGGATGGACATCGAAGCGTTAAGTATCTTAGGAAAAATATTTAAGAGGAAACAGTAGCGAGCAACAGGTAGCAACAAACGTGTTCCAAGATTGCGGCTGTAATTTTGAATATTTTGTCGAGATATTTCGCAGACTTATTCGTAATATAATAAAGAATGGCGGCACAGAGCCCAATTTCAGAAATATGTTAGTATGTGGAAATTACTCTATAACTAAATAAAATATTAAAAAAAGGAGCCTGTACCGCCATTAAGAAAGACAAAAAAATACACTTTCTTCAAATAAACTTTTTTATCCCGTGCCTAGATTTTGTGTCACATTGGTACTACTAAAAATCGATTTTTTTATAACAAGAAATCGAACGTCACTGACTTGGCAAAATTTCGCGCCTATGTGTATAAAAATTATTGTTTTTGATAGTATAAACGTCACTGTCAGTGTCGAATTACAGACGCACTGTTGCCTCACTTTTGAAAGTTCGCAGAACTTTCGCAATCTTGGACCGCGTTTGTTGCTACCTGTTGATCGCTACTGTGTGCTTTTAATTGCCATTACAACCAAACTGTGGCTAATCCCATATAAAAATTACATTTAGAGCCGGTTGTTCGAACGCTAATCAACAATGATCACTATCAAATATGTAATTACTGTCACCAACTGTCAATGTCAACTTTGATTGGGTTGCTGAAAACATAATTGATTATAATTATGAGATTAGTTAATCAATTAACATAACAATTATTAACATAATTGATTAACTAATTTCATAATTGTAATCCATAATTATGTTTTCATCAACCCAAACAAAGTTGACATTGACAGTTGGTGACAGTAATTAAATATTTGATAATGATCATTTTTGTTTAGAGTCCGAACAACCGGCCCTTAGTTAAAAATTGATGATCAGTTTGGTGAAATACCTCACCACAACTTTTCATGATGTGTTAAAAGTTGCTTGGTTTTAAATAAATTCAATAATTTTTTAGTTTCACTGCACACAGTATTCTTCTTTTATAACTTTCGTTCTAGAATTAATATAAAATAAGTGCACACACACATACAACTTATTCCATTTGTATGTATGTGCTAATAAATAGGGGTGACTCCCTTTTAATACGCAAAGCGAATATCGCTGACTAAGTAAAATATACACCGCACCACGAAGAACAAAATTAATGCAATTAAGGTTCACTTAAGCTACAGCAATTTACCACATCTGTACCATTAGGACATGCATTAGAACGAAGTGTAGAAAAAATTGGAGTGACTACGCATCCAAGCGAACTTGATTGGTTTTATACAATCTTTACATAGGTTTGCAGTAATTCAATTTTACAATTTAAATCTTGAGATAATTATAAAATTGACAATCATTTAAAAATCATTAGTACATTCTTTCACGGTTTTTGCTGTAAATTTTAAAGAACTACTTGGATTGACATGAAATTTGGCATACGCATAGCTAACATGCCAAAGAAAAAAGTGATATGGTGCCGATGTGTGCTTTTGCCCTGGGGGTGACTTTCACCCCATCTCAGGGGTGAAAAAATATATGTCCAATATAAGGCCCGAAATGGATAAACTGACTAATTTTAAGCAACTTTTGTTCTATAGAGTTTTTTCACCAAATCAATACTTTTCGAGTTATTTGCAAGTGAATAATATATGTTCATTTTTCAACAAAATAACCACGTTTTTAGACGGTTTTTCGCAAATAACTCAAAACGTAAGCATTTTGTCGAAAAAAATATTCTTAGCAAAGCTATAGCCTATAAACAAGTAAAAAAAAACCGTGTATATATTAGGTCTCTATACCTAGCAAAAGCAGAGTTATAGCTAATGAAAAATAGGTTCATATTCGAAAAATTCCAAATAGAATAATTCAATGTGAAATATCCAAATAATGAAGCATTCTTGGGGAAAACACATTACAACTTTTTTAAAGTGTTTAAAAAAAGCTTTATTTCTGTTTTTATAAAAAAAATTCTAGCATCAAATGTAAGCAAGTTACGCTCAAAATAAAGTTGGTCCCTTTTGTTTTGGCAAAAAAGAATCAGAAAGATCACCCCCAATTAGCAACTTAAATGAAATTAATCGTTAGCGCTTCATAAGTTGGTTTACTTATGTTGTGTTTATATGATCTGTAAGTTTTATCGATTCAAAGTGCTTATTTTTGAAAAAATTTGGTTTTGAAGTAAAGTTTTTAAAACTTTTAATTTTCGGAAAAATGCTTTTTTTCAAAATAACTTAAAAATGGTTAGAGATACCAAAAATGTTAGCCAATAAAAAAAGTCTGCTTTACTTTTCTGAATATTTTGTATTTTTTTGTTTTTCTGTAAGACAAAAATTGGTTAAGATTCGGTGTTTCTAAATTTGCATACACTCGTGATAAGTGACTCGTTCAAGCCCTTTTAACTACAGCTCTTTCAAAAATAAGGACTTTGAACCGATGAAACTTACAGATCGTATGATCAATACATACGCGAGTAAGAAACTTGTGAAGTGGTAACAATTAAGTTCATTTGAAATGCTAATTAGGGGCTGATTTTCCCGATTTCTTACCAAAAAAAGGGACCAACTTTATTTTGAGCGTAACTTGTTTACTTTTGATGCTATTTTTTTTTAAACAAAAGTAAGCATTTTTTAAACACTTAAAAAAATAAAATAAGTTTTCCCCAAAAAAGTGTTTCGTTTTTTGGTTATGGCACGATCAAATATTCGATTTGGAATTTGACGAATATGAACCTATTTTTCATTAACTATAGCTCTGCTTCTACTAGGTATATTCACCTAATATACAGTAGGAAAAATGAAAGAATACCTATGAACGAACATATAAAACACGCTGTATTTTCCTGTCACCGTGTCACACAAAAAATTGGCCAGCGCAAGTACATGTAATAATTATTGTTGCATGTACTTGCACTGGACAATTTTCTTTGTGACACGGTGACAGGAAAATACAGCGTGTTTTATATGTTCGTTCATGGGTATTCTTTCATTTTTCCGACTGTATACACCATGTTTTTCCCTTTTTTACGTGCTATATTTTTGATAAGAATTTTTTTTCCGACCAAATACTTACTTTTTGAGTTTATTTGCGAAAAACCGTCTGAAAACGTGGTTATTTTGTAGAAAAATTAACATATTCACTCGCAAATAACTCGAAAAGTATTAACTTGGTGAAAAAACTTTATAGAACAAAAGTTGCTTAGAATTAGTCATTTTATCCATTTCTGGACTTATTTCGAACATATATTTTTCACCCCCAAAAGGGGGTGAAACTCGCCCCTAGGGCAAAAGCACACATCGGCACAATATCACTTTTTTTCTATGACTTGTTAGCTATGTGTATGCCAAATTGTCAATGTACTACATTTACCTTTACAGGAACGTACGTACCTTTATATTACAAATGCAAAATTTGACAACAATCAAACTGATTAAACACTATTCAAATGTCATTGTAAGTATATAGTCATGAGGGCGCTAATAACCGGCAAAATAACGCAAAAAATGGAAAACATACTAAGTTGTGAGATAAAAAGAAATTAAACTAATAGTAGAGTTGGGAAATTTAGCGATACATACCTATAAATTTACATTCTATTTATTGTTTCCCAACTTTAGACGTATCGGATGAGTTTCGCAACTGCCACTGTGACAGTGACAGTTTTAGTTGACATACTCCTCTGATACGTCTAAAGATGGGAAACAATTAATATAATCTAAATTTATAGGTTTTTATCGCTAAATTTCCCTAGTTTCATTTCTTTTTATCTCACAACTTAATATATTTTCCATCTTTTTCGTTATTTTGCCGGTTATTAGCGCAATAAATTAAACAAATTATGTTTTGTTGCTTGGTAAAAAATTCTTGTAATAATTTAATTTTAGTTGACTCATTCATATTGACAATTCAGATATAGACCTGGATCCCGCGTATGAAAAAAAAGTTAATTAATAGCAAGCTGAAAATTTGTTAATAGCTTAACAGTTTAAAAATTTGGAACGTCAGATTACGAAAACGTCCCATGTATTTTGTCGGACAGAACATCCAAATGATTTGTTACCCTTTTATTAAACTCTCATGCAAAAATCAGACTGCTGTTACTAACCAACATGATTCCTGTCATTTGACATGTTCTTCGTGTTCCACTCATTAAAATGCCCAGTTGGTGATAAACACCAGTCTGATTTTTGCATGAGTTTAATGAAATGGTAACAAATCAAATGGAAGTTTTGTCCGACAAAATACATGGAACGTTTTCGTAGGCTGACGTTCCAAATTTTTAACCTGTTCCACAATTAAAACTTCCCCTGTTCCAGTGTTCTCATACATCAAAATTTGTCCGACTAGACACCGTTAAGCTATTAACAAATTTTCAGGTTGCTATTAATTAACTTTTTTGGTACGCGGGATCCAGGACTAATATAATATTATACATTTTAAAGTAGATCGCTTTAAAATGATATTGTCAATGTTTTTGAGTTGCGTTCGAGGGACGTCTTTATTGCAAAATATTTCATTCGGTTACATGAAATCAACTTTAACTTTAGAATATCTGTCAGAAAAATTATAGCATGTGATTTGTATTTAAAAATCAACCACATGACATGCAATGATGACAGACTGTTAGTGATCCGATAGTAAATCATGTGCAAAAACCAGGAAAAGACCTCAGGATACTATCCCGACATATTAAGCATTTTATCTTACATTTAGTTTACTCTGAATATTGACACCAAACTCTAATTTTATATGTATGTTATTTTAAAACATAATTAATGAATCCTTTATATGTTATTGACTTACTAATAGTTATATTTTCTTCCTATTAATTACCTCTTTTAATGTGTGTAGCTAAATACCTAGGCATCACTCTATCTAGCTAAGTAAGGCTCGAAACAGAAGTGGAAGATCAAGTGAATAGAGCAAACAGAGCCGCAGGTTGCCTCAATGACACAATATGGAGAAATAATAATATCGGAAAAGAAATGAAGGGCAGAATTTACAAAACAGTCATCAGACCAATGATGACATACGCGGCAGAAACACGACCCGACACAGAAAGGACAAAAAGACTGCTCGAAACAGCGGAGATGAAAACCCTTCGAAAAATCGATGGTAAAACTCTATGAGACAGAGCTAGAAGTGTAGATATACGACGGAGATGGAAGGTGGATAACATTAATAAATGGGTAAGGAACAGAAGAATTGAATGGAATGACCACATAAGTCGAATGACAACAAATACAGTAGTCAGGACAGCGAGAGACGGTTCCCCAATAGGAAGACGATCAGTGGGAAGACCACGAAAATGATGGAACGACAACTTACTAGAGGCACATTGAAAAAACAGACAGAGTCATGTCTATACAAAAAGAAGAAGAAGGAGAAGAAGAAGAAGAAGAATATGGGTAGCCAGTTTCTACTGCATTCTGCCGAGGAAATTGCGACGCAACATGATTTCTATATCTCCTAGTTAAACAAATTGAGAGCTTGGTTTAACTGCACTTCTACTGATCTTTTTAGAGCAGCGGTATCGAAAGTGCGAATTGCCATGATTCTTCTGCCTTCTTAGAGGAGATAGCACTTGAGGAAAAAGAAGATGGTTTCATCAAAGAAAGGAAGGTTCTCAGAATGATATTTGGCTCACAAAAGATCAAGTGACAGGAGAATGGAGAAGGCGCCGTAATGCTGAATTGGTGGCTCTGTATGATACTGACTATTTCACTCATCTTAAAATTTTCACATAATCTGACCAATCACAAACCAAAGACAGCTTGTGTTATCGCGAAAACACCAACTGTCTTTCAATTCTGATTGGTCTATCAGCTTCGTGTTTTCAACGACGTAACCATGGATACCGATCGCAAAGCAAAGTTTGACGTTTGCCAAAAAAAATATTGTAGCTGTATACGTCAAAATGAGTCGTTTCGGTGGTACTTCAAACGAAGTTATCAACCAAAACATTGAAGAGCATATACCGAGTAACACAAGAAAATCTAAATCTTATATATGGAGACAATTTATGATGTTCTGTGTGGATCGCAACTACAAATTAGATGCAGAAAATAACAACGAAAGACTAGCATTCATTTTAAAAGACTAGGCCTTCAACATGCGAAAAATTGATGGTAGTAATAAATATTTCATGATTATGACTAATTGTGAATTATTCAAAAAATGGGTAGATTTGGGTTACCTAGATCAAATGTATTATTATTAAATTCCTTCCTCTCATTCTACTGAATTTTTGACCTATCACTTTGTTCGTGAAATAGTCTAATAAAATACCACTCGTGATTTAATTTATCTTATAAGTCTGTCTTTTATTTCTAAACTCAACTGAGTTGCTTAAAGAAAACACCACTCGTCCTACGGACTCGTGGTGTTTTCAAGCAACTCAGTTTCGTTTAGAAGTAAATCGACAGACTTATCGCGAAAATTGAATCACTAGTGGTATTACTATTGAAAATATTGTCAGACATATGAAAGCTAATAGTCCTGTCGCCAGGGGGGTACAACGGCCTCCTGTATTCAGATGGACTTACCCAAGATTTTTTTTATCTATTTTGACCTGTAGAACACGAATTTTTTAGGTAACAGTTGATCCGGATGTCGATAAGATTGTTATAAACCAAGAAGTTGAGGAATCACATAACAGCGATTTCTCGCAAAACAAAACATTTTTTTGTATTTTTTGGGCCATTCTAACCAAAAAATGTTCCTACAAATTTTTTCGTAGGATGCATAGTTTTCGAGATAAACGCGGTTGAACTTTCAAAAAATCGAAAAACTGCAATTGTTAAACCCGAATAACTTTTGATTAAAAAATAAAATAGCAATTCTGCTTACCGCATTTGAAAGTTCAAGTCAAATTTTATCGGTTTTAATTATTTGTATTGCTAAATATTTATTATTTTATTGTTAAACAAAGCTATAAACAGCTAGTGCTTGAGTGATGTTTTCAATGATTTCTCATTTAAAATCGAACGAGTAGGTAGCAGAGGTAGAAGTGAAAGCGGGGCTATTTCTATGTAGCATGCATTAAAACGCATGTATTAGGCACGGGAAACACTATGTGTTTATAGTTTTTTTTAACAATCAAAAAATAAATTTTTATCAATGCAAATATTCAAAACAGATATGATTTGACTCAAACTTTTAAAGGCGGTAAGCAGAATTGCTATTTTATTTTTGAAGATATTCTTCTTTAGCGGGGAATCGATTGAGGGTAAAATTGTACATTTACCGCGCGCCTGCGCACACTGACAGTATGTAGTTCTGACAGTATGTAGTTCATTGCTAATCTTTCAAGATAGGTATGTATGTATCTGTAACCGTGCAAATAAGTCATTAAAAGAATATATTAGTGGTTTTAGGATATGTATTATTTATTATAATTCTTGTGTTTTTGGATTAATAAAATATTATGTAAACATAACATTTTTACACTATATGTCGTGTGCCGTGTTGTGTAATTATATCCGAAACTTACATGTCTATTTCTAGTGCCTCGATGGAGTAGTTAGAAATGCGTTAGCACTGAGATTGGAAGGTTGCGGGTTCAATTCCCGGGCGATTCATATTTTTGTTTTATTTTTGGTTGTTTTAATAAAAATTTTTTGAAGTGGTAGATAAGAAAGTTAGTTTGATTTTTAAATAAAATACAAATAACCTTTTAAGTATATTTACTTCGTTTCAATTACCTATTATATAATAGAAGAATATCTTCTTACGTGCGTACATAGTACACACACATTCTTTTTTTATTCAAAGGTTATTCGGGTTCACAAAATGCAATTTTTCGATTTTTTGAAAGTTCAACCGCGTTTATCTCGAAAACTATGCATCCTACGAAAAAACTTGAAGGAACATTTTTTGGTTAGAATGACCCAAAAAAATACAAAAAAAATGTTTTGTTTTTCGAGAAATCGCTGTTATGTAATTCCTCAAGTTCTTTGTTTATAATAATCTTATCGACATCCGGATCAACTGTTACCCAAAAAATTCGTGTTCTACGGGCCAAAATACATAAAAAAAACTTGGGTAAGTCCATCTGAATTAAGAAGGCCGTTGTACCCCCCCTGGCGACAGGACTATAACCGGATAAGCTGGACAGGTCGTGTGGTAAGAAAAAAAGAAGACAGAGTGTTAAGTCTGTATTTTTTGAGAGACTAGACTGTAGACAACAATGAGAAATGGAAGTTCAAGACCGTAGAAGATGGCGAGCTATAGTGGATGAGGCGAAGACATACCCCGAGTTGTAAAGCCAGTCAAGAAGAAGAATATGGTTTGGAATCTCACATTTTATCTTTTTTCGCGATAACTTGATGAAAGATTTTGCAATTTTGAAAAAATTTCGTAATTGCCTCGAGGAAGGGTGTAGTAATGCGTAGGTTTTGTATTGTTTTTTTCTTCTTCTTCTGCTTTTTTTTGTGGAATTTATGACTTTGGGGAGAGCCATTTAGCTTTAATAATTGTTAGAAATAATATTTCTAACAAAGCAAGTAAATAAAAATACTATAAAATAAAAATTTGTTGTAAATTCGTATTTACATTCGTATTGTGAGATAAAATCTAACACGCGACTGTTCACGTTATAGACGGAGAGCTAGAGCCGAAAAATCATCGTCATAAGTAATAATCTGGAGTTTTTCCTGTGAAATGTGTCCATTGTATATTGACAATTATGACCCCTTTCAGGCTGACACCTCAGTGGATACAGGAAGTAGCATTAAAGGTTTTCACCTCCTATTTTGTTAAACCTCCATCGATTTGCATTAGTTAGAGCATACATCAAGAAACAAAACTGATTTGGTGCCACTTGCACTTTTACCCTGGTGGTGAATACCACCCCTTCCCGCGGGTGAAAACTATTTTATTAAAAATAACCCCACAAGTCGATAGAGGGACAAATTTTAAGTAAAATTTGTTATATCACGTTATAAAGATCAAAGATTTGTCTATTTAAGAGCATATGCGTGAAGTTACGGATGATAAAAAGAACATGTTAATTAATTGTATGTTAGTAAAGTATTATTTTTATATTATTTCGATATTTAATTGAATTTTTTTTTCATTATAAACTGAATATGTCCAGGAACTGGGGGTGTCCAATAATGGGTACATCTGACATATTCGAATACACTTTTGCTAAATTTATAATATCGAAATAATATAAAAATAATATTGTAGTAACATACATTTAATTAATATTTTCTTTTTTATCATCCGTAACTTCACGCATGTGCTCTTAAACAGACAAATCTTTTATCTTTAATAACTCAAAAAGTATTGATTTATTTTAATAACATGATATAACAAATTTTACTTAAAATTTGTCCCTCTATCGATTTGTGGGGTTATTTTTAATAAAATCGTTTTCACCCCCGAGAAGGGGTGGTATCCACCCCCAGGGTAAAAGTGCAAGTTATCACCAAATCATTTTAATTTCTTGGGGTATGTTCTAACTAGTCACTAATTTTCATGCAAATCGATGGAGGTTTAACAAAATAGGAGGTGAAAATTTTTAAAGACTACACTAACTTTCCCCTTTCATCCCTTATTGCTACTTTCTGTATCCACTGAGGTGTCAGCCTGAAAGAGGTCATAATTATCAATATAAAATAGACACATTTCACATGCCAAACTCCATATTACTTATGACGATGATTTTTCCGCTCTAGCTCTTAGACTATTACAGAAGTGAGCGCGACTGCTCCCGGGTTAAAATAATTTGTGCTGATTCTTTGATTTTTTTCTTTTTACTATCTGTTTCTTTCAGAACTATGCTTGAATCTTTCCATTGATTTCCATGTTGCATGTTTCGATTATCCCGAATTTTCGTTAGAACAAGTAATTTTGGCTTTATCATATAAGGATTTAATGATTCCCTTTTAGTTATGATTTTATTTGAAATTTAATCTATTGGTATGTTAATACGTTCTTTAAAGGTACAATATTGCAAAACCTCTAAATTTTAAAGAACCGCTTGGATTGACATGAAATTTGGCATACACATAGCTAACAAGTCAAAGAAAAAAAGTGATATTGTGCAGGTGTCTGCTTTTGCCCTAGGGGCATAGGCTTAACCAGGGGGTAGTTTTGGGGGTTATAACCCCCCTTCCCTTTGGATGTACTTTGAGCTCTATACGCTTAATACCATTATTATTCCATACCCTCCAGAGATCTTCAAGTAGATATAACCCCCCCCCTTTAGGATCATCCTGGTTACACCTCTGCCTAGGGGTGACTTTCACCCCCTTTTGGGGGTGAAAAATATATGTTCGAAATAAGTCCGGAAATGGATAAAATGACTAATTCTAAGCAACTGTTGTTCTATAAAGTTTTTTCACCAAGTTAACACTTTTCGAGTTATTTGCGACTGAATATGTTACATTTTCTACAAAATAACCACGTTTTCAGACGGTTTTTCGCAAATAACTCAAAAAGTAAGTACCTATTTGGTTGAAAAAAAAAATTCTTATCAAAAATATAGCACGTAAAAAAAGTTAAAAACATGGTGTACATATTAAGTCACTATACCTAGTAGAAGCAGAGATATAGCTAATGAAAAATAGGTTCATATTCGTCAAATTCCAAATCGAATATATTAACCTGCCATAACCAAAAAACGAAGTACTTTTTTGGGAAAAACTCATTTTAACTTTTTTAAAGTGTTTGAAAAATGCTTATTTTTGTTTAAAAAAATTTTTTTAGCATCAAAAGTAAACAAGTTACGCTCAAAATAAAGTTGATCCCTTTTTTTGGTAAAACATCGGGAAAACCACCCCCTAATTAGCATTTCAAATGAACTTAATTGTTACCAGTGCACAAGTTTTTTACTCGCATATGTATTGATCAAATGATCTGTAAGTTTAATCGGTTCAAAGTTCTTATTTTTGAAAGAGCTGTAGTTAAAAAGGCTTGAACGAGTCACTTATCACGAGTGTATGCAAATTTAGAAACACCGAATCTTAACCAATTTTTGTCTTACGGAAAAACAAAAAATACAAAATATTCAGAAAAGTAAAGCCGGCTTTTTTATTGTCTAAGATTTTTAACAATTTTAAAGTTATTTTGAAAAAAAAAGCATTTTTTTCAAAATTAAAATTTTTAAAAATTTTACTTTAAAACCAAATTTTTTCAAAAATAAGCACATTGAATCGATGAAAGTTACAGATCATATAAACACAACATAAGTAAAGTAACTTGTGAAGCGATAACGATTAATTTCATTTAAGTTTCTAAAAGGGACCAACTTTATTTTGAGCGTAACTTGATTACATTTGATGCTAGAAATTTTTTTTATAAAAACAGAAATAAAGCTTATTTTAAAAACTTTAAAAAAGTTGTAATGTGTTTTCCCAAAGAATGCTTCATTATTTGGATATTTCACATTGAATTAATCTATTTAGAATTTTTCGAATATGAACCTATTTTTCATTAGCTATAACTCTGCTTTTGCTAGGTATAGCGACCTAATATATACACCGTTTTTTCACTTTTTTATAGGCTATAGTTTTGCTAAGAATATTTTTTCGACAAAAGCCTTACGTTTTGACTTATTTGCAAAAAACCGTCTAAAAACGTGGTTATTTTGTTGAAAAATCAACATATTCACTTGCAAATAACTCGAAAAGTATTGATTTGTTGAAAAAACTCTATAGAACAAAAGTTGCTTAAAATTAGTCAGTTTATCCATTTCGGGACTTATCTTGGACATATATTTTTTATACCCGAGATGGGGTGAAACTCACCCCCAGGGCAAAAGCACACATCGGCACCATATCATTTTTTTATTTGACATGTTAGCTATGCTTATGCTAAATTTCATGTCAATCCAATCGGTTCTTTAAAATTTACAGCAAAAACCGTGAAAGAATGTACTATGTGTTGGTTTTCTATACACATGAATCTCATATAATTTTAAAGTCATGCCAAAATGCATGAGTCAGATAAAATAAAATTATTAGGCAAATTTTTAATAAAAATAACAAAAAAAAATTGTTTAATTTTGTTTTATATTTTGAGAACGATTTCCGAAGTGGAAATCGAAACGTTAAATAAATTTAATTCTGGCTTATTTCCAACAAAAAATAATAAATTTCATTAAGATGTCACAAGAAAATAGCTTCAGAACAATATTAAGACGCCTATTTAAAAAACTTCAATGTCATAAAGAAACAGCTTTAGGACCTATTACCTTAGTTACCCTCTGAATCCAATTACCCTTCTTGGATCCGCCCAAATCAAGGGGATGCATTAGCAAAAAAGTATAGTGGAAACTTTGTGACACAAGAGTTAAATATTCCATTAGGATAGCTTAGGGTTACGCCACTGTAATGGGGAGAGAATTACAAGCCATCGCGCGTGTTTCAGGACAAGCGTCCTGATTCTTCCTCTGGAGTATTTCGTAATGCACCGGGTTCACTGACCCTTTGTATACTTAATTTATTGTATTTAAACAGGTACAAGGATAATGAATGGACGGACGAAGTTGAGTAGGAACACAAATAATTTAGACTGTATTATTATTAACGACATATTTCCACTGGACGAATTAAGACTGATATGCCTTGTAATTTTTGTAATGATTTTTTTAATAACTTATTCAAATATTGTATTATATTTTTGTAGATAATAATCACTAATTCTATATAATGTAACTACATTATAGATGGACTATTCAATCGAATTCATATACCATCAAATCTATACCTCAAACATTTTGTGACAAAAGAGTAAATCTATAGGAATAAAAGGCAGATTTCGAGCATATAGTTTAATCAAATCTTGCCCAAGTATACTTAGCATCATCAGGGACATTTCGTCAAATTAGGAAGATATCCCAGCAAAATGCAACATTGGCAAGAAAAAAGTTTTTAAAATTTGCAACTAATAAATAACATATAACACACACTGGACAAACAACAAACAGAAAAAAATTGAAAGAAAAGAAAAGATGGTTCAGATTTGATTACAATACAGAACCTCTATTATGTGCTTATACGTATTTTGGAATAACCGTTTCCTCATCGGAGCATCTGGGTAGAAGCACTTAACTGCAATCAAATCCTTTCATTCTTTCCGGGTAATTATCAGTAGTAATTGCACAAGAGCTCTAAAATTCTATATTAATTTTAGAGGTCGAATGCAATTTGTTGCGATTATTTCATGAATAAAACTGTTCAGAACCAAAATTTTATTGTAATTTATTTATGTAAGTACAAATTAGTACTGTTAAACATACAGTTGATATAAAATATTTTACGGTTGAAAGTCATCACTTTTATAACTTTTAAAACATTAATTGTCATTAATGTCACTGAATGTATTTTTTCGTAGCAACGAAGGGCATCTGACGTAATATACTTGACGACGGGATATTATCAAAAATTATCACCTTAATTTGCATTTCTGTAGCTTTCTATAGGGTGCGGCAAAAGTCAGTTCCCCGATTTGCACAATCGAAAAATATCGGAAAATGAAAATGCAAAACGTTTAATTAAGTCGCAAATTAAATGAAAAAAAATAATAAAAATATCGGAAAATAAAAATGCAAAACGTTTAATTAAGTCGCAAATTTGGGTTACAAAGGTGCATATAAAAATCAAAGCTTTATGTTTGCACTGGTGTCCATCTTCCTCGCTACAACGTTCACAACGGCTCGCAACGCTACGGCATGTTCGGTTGAGGATTGCCTTGTTCTGACGGAGGTGTTCAAATTCTTCCTCAATAATTGTCTTCAACTGTGGGAGAGTTTGCGGTCGCCTAGCCTAGCCTAGCATACACACTATTCTTCAGCAGATCCCACAACGAACAGCAACACGCGACAGGCAGATGAACGAAACTCAAGGGGAACCCTACAAACTGTAGGGAACACCTGTTATGCGAGGCTGATTGTTAGCATGTACTTATCGCGCTTATACACGAAACTACATAGCGGGAACTGACTTTTGCCGCACCCTGTATTGCTCAGAATCTCGTATGAATGAAATAATCAAAATAATTACCAAAGATGCTACTAGCGCCATCTATGAATCAAAAGTCTAATAAGTCAGGAAATCAAATTCGAAATTATTTATCCTCTGAGCTTTTTAAGTTGGAAAAATAAAGCATAACAGAGTGGCGAAATACTCGACAAGGGATATCTAAATTGCATTTCACGTCCTGTCATTCACCGTTATAATAATTTTAGCGAACTATTTCCTTTAATATCCACCAAAGGTGAATATAGTATACACTAAAAGAAAAGAAAAAATAGTCAGATTTGATTACAGTATAGAGCCTCTACTATGTGCTTATACGTATTTCGTATAAGCTGCATAGCTTATTTCTATTTCTGCTATTTCGTGCTTATTCCGAAATACGTATAAGCACGTAGTAGAGGCTCTGTACTGTAATCAAATCTGAACCATCTTTTTTTTTCTTTTCTTTTAGTTTTTACTTTATTCACCTTTGATGGATATTAAAGGAAATAGTTCGCTAAAATTATTATCACGGTGAATGACAGGACGTAAAATTCAATTTAGTCGATTTCCCTTGTCGAGTATTTCGCCACTTAGTGGAGTCACTGAAGGTTTTCACCTCCGATTTCGTTGAACCTCTATCGATTTTCATGAAAATTGGTGAGTGATTAGAGGATACCTCAAGGAACAAAGGTGACATGATGCCAACTTGCGCTTTTACCCTGGGGGTGGATGCCACCCCTTCTCGGGGTGAAAATTATTTTATTAAAAATAATACCATAAATCGATAGAGGGACAAACTATAAGCAAAATTTGTTATATAAAGTTATTAATATAAATCAACACTTTTTGAGTTATTAAAGACCAAAGATTTTATTTTTCCGTAAAAGAATGCATGTTTTAAATCGGTTTTTTACGTATAACTCAAAACCTATAAGCTTTTACAAAATAGTTATTATTGCTGAAATTGATTATAATAAAAAACTGAATACATTCCTCACTTAAGGAACCAAACTAATGTTAGTTCAAAGTGAGTTATTGGCAGTTGAATGTGTATTTTTTTCGACGGGTACTCAAATCTAAGTATTCAAGCTTAAATAACGGGAAAACGATGCAATGTATAAAATATACTTGCTAATCATTTGTCAACGTACTTCGGAATACCTATTAAATGAGCTTCAGAACAAGTTAATGGTGTCAAAATTAAGCAAGTTATGATGAAAATAAAAGAACCCTTTTGAATTTTTTAGGAAAAAGTAAAAAATAAAACATACGCCATTTCCACAAAAATTACAATTGATAGTAATCCTTACAAGAACTTCTTTATATTAGCATAAGTAATGATGTCAATAATTTTGACCGGTTTAGAATGCATATTTTTGAAAAAAGATATAATTTAAAAAAATCATAATTTTTAAACTTATTGTAATTTTCATATTCTTTTGATAATAACTCCAAAAATACTCAATATACGTAAAAAATGATATATACCAAAATCTTTTTCTGTGTCAAATATGTTACTTGTTCTACTATTTCCATAGGTTAAAAAATAACCTGGATACAAACGTTTAAATCCTAAATTTTGCTGTGAAAAACATGCAACCAGGGCCATTTAACCTTTTATTTAAAAAAAGTAAGGGGTCTAAAAGATTAAATTCAACGTGGTTAAATAGCCATTGGAATTAACTTTCAATCGGTTTTTAGACAAACCTGATATCGTAAAAATAAACGGAGTTATTAAAAAAAACAATAACATTTTTTGGAAAAATTTTTAAAAGATAAATTTTGAAAAAATTTTGGTGCATAAATTTTAATGCTATCAACAGGTTCGGCGGCTCATTTGATAGATATTTTTAAGTACTTTGACAAATTTTTAATAAGTTTGTGTTATAAAATGCATCATTTTCTCGTTATTTCAGCTTGAATACTTAGATTTTCTTTACTCGCCGAAAAAAATATATATTCAATTACCTATAACTCACTTTTAGTTAACATTAAAAGATTTTTCTAGTAAAGCGTTTATTTTGTTTTTTATTAGCTTCAATTTTGGTAATAATAACTTTTTTGTAAAATTTATAGTTTTTCAGTTATTTATGAAAAATTGGATAAAAACATGCATTTTTCTCAAGAAAAATTAAAATCTTTGATCTTCAATAACTCAGAAAGTTTTGATTTATTATAATAACTTTATATAACAAATTCTGCTTAGAATTTGTCCCTCTGTCGAATTATGGGGTTATTTTCAATAAAATAATTTTCACACCTGAGAAGGGGTGGCATTAACCCCCAGGGTAAAAGCGCAAGTTGGCACCATGTCACCTTTATTCCTTGAGATATCCTCTAACCACTCACCAATTTTCATGCAAATCTATGGAAGTTCAACGAAATCGGAGGTAATAGCTCATATCCACCTTCAGTGACTGCACTAACTCTGTTATGCTCTATTTATCCAACTTAAAAAGCTCAGAGGATACCTAAATAATTTTGAATTTTATTTCCTGACTTATTAGACTTTTGATTCATAATATGGAACTAGTAGCATCTTTGGTAATTATTTTGATAATTACCCGGAAAGGATTTGATTTCAGTTCAGTGCCTCTACCCAGGTGCTCCGATGAGGAAACTGTTATTCCGAAATACGTATAAGCACATAGTAGAGACTCTGTACTGTAATCAAATCTGAACCACCTTTTCTTCTCTTTTAGTTTATACTTTATTCACCTTTGGTGGATATTAAAGGAAATAGTTCGGTAAAATTATTATCACGGTGAATGACAGGACGTGAAATGCAACTTAAATTTCCCTTGTCGAGTATTTCGCCACTCTTTATTTTTTTAACTTAAAAAGCTCAGAGGACAAATAATTTCGAATTTTATTTCCTGACTTATTTGACTTTAGAAAAAAATTAATTAAAATTATGCCGGAGGCTACATCTTCAAGTCAAAATATAAGAACAATGAAGATGTAAGATTGTTCTTACATTTTGACTTGAAGATGTAGCACCCGGGATAATTTTAATTAATTTTAATCTGTTTGTTGTTTGTCCAGTGTGTGTTATATGTTATTTATTAGTTGCAAATTTTAAAAATTTCTTTCTTGCAAATGTTGCATTTTGCTGGGATATCTTCCTAATTTGACGAAATGCCCCTGATGATGCGAAGTTAGCGAAAGTATACTCAGGCCAGATTTAATAAAACTAGATGCTCGTATCTGCCTTTTATTCCTATAGATTCCATATATTCGAGCATTCAACCTACTTCTATTTTAAAAGAGTAAATTACTGTATCTAGCTGGATCCTTGAGTCAGTCTTCGCTCAAACTACGATATTATAATATGTTTCGCCTTTGTTGAGAACTCGTAGTCAGGCAGTGTTAGAACCGAAGACATATTATATTATGAGAAAGAAAAGAGAAATATGCTTTTGCCTGAAATGATCTCGCTGCGTAACTCCATCTAATTTATAGTACAGAAACCGAAGCTTTTCACCTCGCAATTTTTACAGAATTAATCGATTTACTTAAAAATTTGAGAATAAGTAGTGGATATTCCAAGGATCAAAATCTATATGATGCCGAAAGGCGCTTTTACCATGGGGGTGATTGCCACCCCATCTCGGGGGTGGAAATTTTTTATTAAATTTTGACCGCAAAAGTTGATAAAAAGATTAATTGTAAGCAAAATATGTTCTATATATTTTTTTGATAAAATTAACAGTTTTCGATTTATTCGCTATCGAAAGTGTTAGTTTTATATCGAAAAAATTAATGCTTTTCAATATTTTACTCATCCAAGTTCTTCGGAATTAAATAAGGTACAATTTCATATTTAAACATTTTTTCGTATCTCTGATGCCAATCTTTTTATTCAGAAGAAAACGGATTTTATTCAGACTTTTACCAAACTACAAAAATTCGTTATTCACTTTTGACTCCATTTCTTTTAAACTAATCATTCTAAGCCGGTCAAACTTCTAAAACCTATTAATAATACATAAGTAAAGAAGACCAAATAAGATCAATGACTAATTTAAATTAGGGTGGTCGTTAGGGGGTTGTTTCGGATCACTTTTCGCTGAAAAAATAGGGACTGACATTCTTTTCATTATCAAGGCACTTAATTTTTGTGCTAGAGACTTTTTTTTATTTCTGGAGATAGATATTTTTAAATACTTTAAATTAGTTTTAACAAGTTATCCTCGAAAAAAGCACAGCTTTCCCGTCTTTTGACGTTGAAACTACAATAGTACAATATTTAGCATTTGACGAAGAAGAGCTAACGTATAATAAAGTATAGCTCAATTACTATTGGTCTTAAAGAAAATGAGAAAAGACGGTTTTGTATATTTTTTCAAAAGGTACATTTTTGTTAATCAAAGTTGTTTTGATAAAACGAAAACTTTTTGTGTTATTAGCAGAAAACTGACTGTAACATTGATTTTTTCGATATAAAACTAATATTTTCGATAGCAAATAAATGGAAAACTATTAATTTTATCAAAAAAATGTATTAAACGTTTTTGCTTAGAATGAATGTTTTTACCAACTTTTGCGGTCAAAATATAATAAAAAATGTCCACCCCCGAGATGGGGTGGCAACCACCCCCGTGGTAAAAGCGCCTTTCGCCATCATATAGATTTCTGAATTCAATTTTGAATACGAACCACAATCATCAATCTATTCATATAAATAAAATATCTTAGCAAAAAATTTTCCACTTAATTATTTGGTCCCAGATGTTCTTTAATATAAATGGATCCATTATTCGCTAATTAATTCAACTTCATTTGAATTATGTATAGATGGCTACATACATTCTGGCTAATTCTCTATTTGCATTATAAAATCATTTTATACTTTACCTACATCTTACATAATTAAGGTAAGTGTAATTATAGTCACAACATTGTTGATGTTTGTTATTACTGTTGAAAATTAAAAAAAAATCTTTTATTGCAATTAGTTGGCTGTAGTAATACAGGGTAACTTCTAACGTCACATTGTCGGTTTGATTTTTGACACCTTTCAGAAACATTACTAATTTTGCATTTAGTTGCCATTAAGTCATTGGAATGTAAACAACTCATTTTGCATCCGACGTGTTGGGAGATTCAATACCTTACCTAAGGGCATTATCCTTGTTGCCATGTATCCATCGTAAGGCATTTTATTCAAGTATGCACCTTTAATGCATACATACTATATTTAAAGGGTTTTTACCCGAACATTTCTTTGGTGGCTCGGCTAGCATCCAATCTGTAAGTATATCCAACTTGCTCTAACCTTAGTCGAAATTTAAATATTAACTTTACATTCATTAAATCGGTTATACTTACTTTTAGGTCTAACACTGATGATGATTTTTTTATAAAATCGAAAACGTTTTGTTGTGATGTAGCCCTTTAAAGGGATTTTAATAAAATTTTATACCTTTTACAAAGGATTTTTTTCAATTTTTGAAATAACTATATATTACAACTTTGTCATTACTTTATACCAGCATCGGGTATTACTTCATAATTTTCAAATGAATATATTACGAAAACGGTACACAATATCAAGTTTTACCAAGAGTACCTTTTTGGTATAAAATTGTATGATGTTTAAGTTAACTTGGAACTTTGATTAATAACTCTACCCTTAAACAAGTTATGTTAAATAATACTTGGTATGAACCTTGTATCTTATGGAATATCTGAACAAACTCATGGGATATATTAGTTTCCAAAACATATTAGTCTAAAAGTTCATTATAATGTTGCCAGTAGTTTTGGCAAAATCGTAAAAAATGTGTAAGATTTGTTAGTCTTCAAAACGTTATTGTTCTTTTTGTTCTTCAAAATGTTCTTCTTTATCTTGAAAACGGACAAAAGTTCGGAAAACGTACCTATCCTAGAGACTGTGTTTACCGTTTTCTGAAACGCACTGTATATATATTTTTCTTCGGACATTTCCGCCCACAAATACAATTTGGCGCTTAGCCACTTCCAAAAAATATATATTCATGGCACGATTATCGATTCGGGTCACGTCCGAATCGGATCCCGATCCGCCTACCAATTCGCACCAAATATTGCGCTACTCAAACGCGATTTTATGTTAATACAATCATCTATCTAATTTTGCTTCTGCCTCTGCAAGGGAACGCTGCTAATTGCGATACTATTCTTGGGGGACGGCGATCGGATCGACCCTTCCTAGGCCTACTATGCCATTTTCTCTTCTATTCCACTATTGCGTTTATGTTAGATGTCGGAAAGAGTGTGTTATAATGGACTTACAGTGTGCTGTACATGCCTAATAATAATTTCTTTTATTTAAAATATTAAAAGTATGTCACTAGCAAATAATTACAGGTTATTCGCATAAGCTATTCACTAGATGCCAACATTAGTTGACAACGATGTCGTCGTAAGCAATGAACGATATGGCTATTTGGTTCAGGTTTTTAGGTTTCAATGGTTTAGAAATTCTTGTGAAATTTAGTCCTGAAAATGACTTTATTTCGTTTTGTGTAGTATGAATAGGAAAATCCTACTGACTGCGCCAATTACAAAAATCAGGGCCGAAAACGATTTAATTTTGTAATAAATTTATTTTGAACGTACAATTTCGAAAATACAGTAACAAGTAACAAACTAGAAAGCTAATTAAACACTGATATCTATAGTCTCCCTACCGGTCGTCACACATTGGATAATCCAGGGGCGTAACACATTAATTTATAATAAATTTTGTGGAAGTATTGAAAACAAAAGTTTTCAGTGTTTTATTGTTTGATGTTAATTTTACTTTCAAACTTCCAAAAATTATTCACCAACGAGGAAATGAAGCATTTTGGCTCGCAATTTTTTCGTCCAGCATGGATTTACTTGAAATTTTCACACAAGGTAGGGAATAGTCCAAGGATCATTTTCTATATCATGCCGCTGTACGCTAAAACCTTGGGGGTGGTTGCCACCCCATCTCGGGGGCGGGAATTTTTTATTACATTTTAACCATGCAAATCAATGTAAAAAGTAATTCTAAGAAAAAAATGTTTTTTGCATTTTCTTCGTAAAACTAATATTTTGCGAGTTATTCGCGCTTGAAAGTAACAGTTTTTCGATGAAAAAATCAACTTCTTTAGAGGGTTTTTTGAGAATACCTCGAAAAATATGCATTTAATCAAAAAAACTGTAGATATCAAAATTGTTTTTTTAGTAACATAAACCAAATTCTTTCTCTGTAATATCTTTAAGACCAATACAAACCGAGATACGGCATGTTAAATGTTAGCTTTTTTCGTCAAATGCATAATTTGAAATATTCAAAGTAAAATAACGGAAAAACTTTGCATTTTTTGAGGAAAACTTAAATAATCTTTTTTGAAGTATACAGTTAGACCTTTCAAAAAATAATAATAAAAATTTTCTAAGCCTGAAAATTAAGCGACCTATGATCAAAAAAAGTCGGTACCTGCTTTTCTCTATGAAAAAATCAGTGAAAACAACCCCCTAACTAATTGATGGATTCGACCGTTACTTGATGGAAGTTCATTTTATCTCACAATAAAACACTGAAAAACGTTTGTTTTTCTATACTTCCACAAAATTTTTGTGGAACCCCCTAACTACCCTCGTAATTAAAAATTGGTCTTCACCTTTCTGCAGTTCCTTTTATATTTGTATTATCAATACAACCAAGAAGATTGACCTATATAGAAGGCCTAATTTTAGAAAAATTGGAGTTTAGTGAAAAATTAATTTTTTGGAATTTCCCATTTTTTCACCTTTTACTTTAAAATATCTCCGAAAATAATGGAGATACGAAAAAAATGATGGACTACTAAATTGTAGCTTTTTTAATAACTAAAATTCGAGCCCTTTAAACCCACCCTAATTAAAAACTAAGGGATCTTGCGGAATTTACTTTACACAGTCTTATAACTCTTCAAAAACCCTACAAAGTTATTTTTGAAAAAACTTTTTATCGCCAAAAATGAAGGAGCAATGTTGATAAAACGATTTTTTTTTTGAAAAATTCGGATAGTCCGCTTATGGATAATTTTCAATGTATGTATAATGCCACAGAACCGGTTCGTATACTGGAAGATGACTAAAAAACTATTTGTATTTGTACATATTTGGAAATTTGTATTTTTGTGTAAATAAATGTTTTTGTAATTCTTTAATTATACTTTTTTTCTGTATAGACCTATAAAAATATCTAAAAAATTAAAATTAAAATATCATAGAAAATGAACTAGAGGGTGTAATGAGCCTAATCACAAATTTTTGTACAAATCGGTGCTGGACGAAAAAATTGCGAGGTTTTGCCATTTTTTTAGCTTCATTTCCTCGACTACAAACTGTAAGATGAGAATAGTAAGAGAGCTGCGTATAATTGCTTAGTAACAAAAACTACATTAAAAAGTAACAAAGCCAAGTTTCCACAATAAATTACTAATATTCCTCGCATCATACATATTCTTGACATGTCCTATAATACGCAGACAATAACCCATCAACATCGGCATACAAATAACGTCCTATATATATGTATATCCTAATGAACAGTGGATGAGGATTCGCAACTAAACCTGTTAAGATGTGTGTCTTCGCAAAGATAGGGGAGATTACCAGCAGCAGAGGCAGCAGGGAAGTAGGCCATTTGCATTCATGAGACGGTACAGATTGCCAAGACAACAAATATTAGACTTCCGACTTCTAAACACTTTTCAAAATAAAGAACGGATGTATGTCAATGTTTCCCCAACAACAACTTTTTTAAATGAACTTCCGCTACACAGACAGGCTTTTATTTAGATCTATTATTTTGTTAAAGATTTAAGGCACTTTTATTTGGCATTTTACTTTTATGATTATAATAGAAAGGGAATTAACCTTTTTTTTATTATGCTATTAAACACCTAAGCTGTCTTTATACTACTGAAATCTGGTCACAGTTGACCAATCATCAATTCTTTTGTACGTCACTCTTATGATATATTGCCAAAATATCAATATTTAAAAATGAAAATCGGGATTTTTCCATAGAGTATCCGGTTTACGAAATAACGAATTTATTCCAAACATTTGCACCATACTGTATTACAGGTCTTTTAGTAGAATATTAGAATATTTAGAAGCTTATTACAATTTAAAAAAAAAATAAAAATCTTATCTTGTAAAAGGTATATTTAAAATCCCTAAAAACGGGCTGTCTCACAACAAAACGTTTTCGGAATCAATATTCCATCATCAGTGTTGTCACCTAAAATAAGTATAACTCTATAAGTAAAACAAACGTGAGGTTAAATTTTGACAAAGGTAAAAAAGTGAATAGATATTTATACTTACAGGTTTACATGCTTTAAGCCACCAAAATGTACGGGTAAAAACCCTTAAATTGATATTAAACTATTGGGGTTACATTATATTATCTGATTTTAAAGGATGTTAAAAATATTTCCAAATTAACCCCTGGCATCACATGATATCAACCATATTTGTTGAGAAATCGTAGGTAGAACCTTACATGGCAGAGTTTAGGTGACAACTGACCGGAATGGCCCTCTGAAGTATGTCAGCACTAGACTGACACCGTACCTTGACAGAATGTAATAATATGTGTAGTTACTTCAGTCAAAAGAATTTAAATTTTATGTTAATATTTTAAAACAGTAGTGAAAAAATTTGTTGGGATTAAAATTAATCTACAGGTGCCTCCGAAAAATTTTGAAAGTATATTCCCAACATCATAACAAATCAAGAACTCTGGAAGAAAACCAAACAAGAGCCAATTGAAATTGCAATTAAAAGGAAAAGATGGAATTGGCTGGGACACACCCTGAGGAAGGACAACTCAGATATAACAAAGAAAGCTCTAAAATGGACAGTAGCAGGACGAAGAGAGCAAGGACAACCCGCAACGACCTGGAGAAGAACAATTGAAACTGACTACAAAGATATGAGAAACAGCTGGGGAGAGGTAGCAGCTATGGCCAGAGACAGAGTCCAATGGAGAAGCTTCGTGGATGCCCTATGCTCCTTTACGGAGTAACAGGAAATAAGTAAGTAAGTAAAATTAATCTACCCTGAACGTATGGTGGATAAAAGTTAAAAATTATAAAATCAAACAGAAGTGAATTAATACTTTCTTTAGGGTAGGCAATTATTAGTACATAGTATTGAAAATTATAAATTGTAAATACAGAGTTGTACTTTTCTAAGATATTAGTTAAGCTGATGTTATAAGCTTAATATTTGGTGTAATTTATTAATAGAAGGATCCAACAAAATAGATAAAAGATGATATATAATTAGTTTGGCTGAAGAAATATGTATTACTAGATGTGAATGTAAATAAGAGAAGAATTAATGAGGAGACCGAGAAATCTCGTTCCCTAAAACACACCAAAAGAGAGAATACTTCCACTTTCTCACATCTTAAACAACAAAAACACACTCTCAACATCCCAGAAGACGTCTCCTTGTTACACAAAATTCCTCAGAAAGACTACCTAAAATTAGACCTGTATGAGGACCTAGAAATAGTCAACGAAAAACAAAACAGCCCTAATGGCGTTAACCGTCATGTATCGTTTAATCGAGACTTCATTCCATTTCATCGCCAACTTTTCTCATAGTCAAGATATCCACCATTCATCCATTCCTCTTTACATATCCATCTTCATGTACACTTCGACTCTAAACCACATTTTCGATAAGTTATACCTATGACTTATTACACTCATTTAAACCTCATTCACAGTCTAATTTTCTGTAACAGACCAACTCACCAATATCAACTTACATCCCTTCTTTCATCACTACTTCTTTTTCCTTTCTTACACACCAATAACCTTATACCCTTCCTGTCCCATCATTGCTAGTTTTTCATCTCCAGATACTTTGATGTCGGTTCTCTGGATTTCTCGGTCTCCTCATTACTTCTCTTATTTACATTCACATCTATTCTTGTTCTCATGATCATTTTTCAGTGCGTCACAGTTTTTCGATTTCTCTCTAATGCATTAAGTTTGATGAGACGGAAAAAGCGGTAGCTCCGTGATTAAACACAAAAATAATACAGCATTACAATGGTTATATACATAAGATGTCTATTCCTAACCTACGTTTGATTCGTTGATATTTAGAATGCGCGTTTTTTCTAGCCAATCAAATACACGTATTACGAACATTTGACGAAAACTTCGTCCATTTTGGCCAATTTTTAGAAGTGTCAAAGAGTCAAGTGACGGTTATTATTCAGGTCAGTATTTTGTGTACCTATCATTTTGAAATTTTGAATTCGACTTCCCTTGTGTTTCACAACGTTTTTGTGCATTATTTTGTGTTTTGGTTTAGAATTTAGTTCGTTAAAAGTTAGTTTTGTATTTTGGTTTAGAATTTAATTCGTTAGAAGTTAGTTTATACTCCAGGTTATTATGCAAGAAAAATATCCATAGTAAGGAGACGTAACTCATGGCTGAAGAACCTTAGGAACTGGTTTGGATGTAATAACAATGAATTATTTAGAGCCGCGGTTTCAGAAATAAAGATCGCTCTGATGATTACCAACTTTTGAAGCGGAGACAGCACCTAGAGAAGAAGATAAAAATACAGTTTATGGATAGTTTTGTGTCATTTTTGAATGTTTCCATATTTATAAATTTAATTAACAATATTGTTTACTTTTTAATTTTATTCCCCTTTATAAAAAATATCTACATGTTAACATATTGTGTAAAAATAAAATCTACTAAATTACTAATTAGTTTAATTCCACAAGCTTTTCACCTATGGCGAAGTACGATTCTGGCATCTGTCAGATTCGTCAATAATTACATGAAATAAGTCTCGACACACCCAATACAGTATATGACGTCATAATTAATGACGCACTGAAAAATGATCATGAGAACAAGAATAGTAATACACATTTCTTCAGCCACACTAATTATATATCATCTTTTATCTATTTTGTTGGATCCTTCTATTAATAAATTACACCAAATATTAAGCTTATAACATCAGCTTAACTAATATCTTAGAAAAGTACAACTCTGTATTTACAATTTATAATTTTCAAACTATGTACTAATAATTGCATACCCTAAAGAAAGTATTAATTCACTTCTGTTTGATTCTATAATTTTTAACTTTTATCCATCATACGTTCAGGGTAGATTAATTTTAATCCCAACAAATTTTTTCACTACTGTTATTCTTTTAAAATATTAACATAAAATTTAAATTCTTTTGACTGAAGTAACTACACATATTATTACATTCTGTCAAGGTACGGTGTCAGTCTAGTGCTGACATACTTCAGAGGGCCATTCCGGTCAGTTGTCACCTAAACTCTGCCATGTAAGGTTCTACCTACGATTTCCCAACCAATATGGTTGATGTCATGTGTTGCCAGGGGTTAATCCTTTAAAATCAGATAATATAATGTAACCCCAATAGTTTAATATCAATTTAAGGATATTTACCCGTACATTTTGGTGGCTTAATGCATGTAAACCTGTAAGTATAACTATCTATTCACTTTTTTACCTTTGTCAAAATTTAACCTCACGTTTGTTTTACTTATAGAGTTATACTTATTTTAGGTGATAACACTTATGATGGAATATTGATTCCGAAAACGTTTTGTTGTGATACAGCCCTTTTTAGGGATTTTAAATATACCTTTTACAAGATAAGGTTTTTATTTTTTGTGATTTATGGTATACAGCCAATACAGGAATTTTTTCCTTGTGAAATTTTTTTTAATATTGACAGAAATGAAAAATAATATATAATACCTTCACATAACATTTTGAATAATACAGCTTGTACATATCTTTTAATTATTATATACCAACAAAATGTCGGCATACAATTTTAACATACATATTTATATGTGAATGTTGGAGATTTCATTCATAATAGAATATTTGTTTGGAAATAGGTCTGGATCCCGCGTATAAAAAAAGCAAGCTGAAAATTTGTTAACAGCTTAAGGGTGTCTAGTCGGATAAACTTTGATATATGGGAGCACTGGAACAGGGGCAGTTTTAATTGTGGAACAGGTTAAAAATTTGGAACGGTCAGACCACGAAAACGGCACATTTATTTTGTCCGCCAGAATAGACTTAAACTCTCCGAACAGAGATTAAACTCTCATGCAAAAATCAGACTGCTATTTATCACCTGTCATAATTCCTGTCATTTGAAATATTCTACATGTTCCACTCATTAAAACGCCCATTTGGTGATAAATAGCAGTCTGATTTTTTCATGAGAATTTAACCTCTGTTCGGAGAATTTAAGTCTGTTCTGTCGGACAAAATACATGTGCCGTTTTCGTGGTCTGACCGTGCCAAATTTTTAACCTGTTCCACAATTAAAACTTCCCCTGTTCCAGTGTTCCCATATATCAAAGTTTGTCCGACTAGACACCCTTAAGTTATTAACACATTTTCAGCTTGCTATTAATCAACTTTTTTCTCATACGCGGGATCCAGACCTAAAACCTTTTTAGCCGTTTTTTACATTTATTACGGAACTATTTCCATTTGACTAAGTCGAGCAAAAACGACGATTTCATTTTAGTTAATCATTTTCTGAGACCTCCCTTAACTGTGCTTGTGATCTCAGTGATAAAGCCGTTTTTTAGTATCGTAAACAAATGAAAGACACTTAGAGGGTTCTGCTTACCATCCAAATCGACCCATAAATACAGATGAATGTCATCAGGGGCCTTTAGGAATGTTTCATTAGAGGGTCGTTTATGACTCTATTTTCTTCTCCTTTTATATAAAGTCAAGTTCTGTGCAAATTAAACGGTTGGCAATTGGATGGTGGAGTTTTAGAAAGATAACATTCAGCTTTTTTCCAAGTGCTATCAACTAAGCTGATGTGGTGAATGTAAAAGGGACGATATGTTCATGCTTTATCAAGTTAGTTAGCTAATGATACCGTTCATAGAGCTCAAATAGAAAAATGTTGTTAGTTACGTATATACATACAGCGTGGCAAAGCCTAATGGAATAAATTCATTATTTCGTGAATGAGTGATTTTGAAAATAAATCCTGGTTCGTGGAAGATCCTCGGAAATAGGAGTCGTCTGCTAGCTCATTTGAAAGGTAATTCAATTCTCTATTCAGTAATATAAACATTAACATATTTATTTAATTAAATTAATGGACACAAAAAGAAGAATGTTTTGTGTGTAATTTATTTAATTCAAAATACATTTTACTGCTGTCAGAAAACAGAAATACTATTTCTTAAATAAACATTGCTTTTCGCCTAAATTAACTATTTAACTGTCAAGAGGTAGTTGGGTTACTTAAATTTTATTTCTGCTACACTATTATAAAAGAAACTATATAACGAAAGAATAAAACTCCAAACACTAGCATCAATGGAAGACTGGAGGAAAATGCAAAGTAATATAAGAACAACACATCATGAACTTAGAGAGATAAGTAAAAGGACACACAAAGGGCACAAAAATCTATTAGGACGGACAACAGAAAGCATAAAAGTGAAAAAATCCAACAAACGATTGGAGATAATAAAAAGCTCAAAATTCTATGGAGAAAATTAACACATAGTAAAAAAATAACGTTAAAGGATAAAGATGGAAATATCATTACCAAAAGAGATTAACTATTAAGTGTAGTATGTAGAAGATTAGAGAATTATGCATAAGTCAACAACGCCGTGATGAGCAACTAACACGAAAATTAGAAAATTTAGGAAACAGGTTCATCAACGAAGGATCGAAATTGATAACCGATATATCAACAGACGAAATAAGGAACGCACTGAAGAAAATGATAAGAAATAAAGCATTAGGAGAAGATAACATCATTATAGAAGCCGGAAAAATTGAAGTAAACACAGTTTTAGAGAATATAAAACAACTGTTCAACTTATATCTGCGCAAAAGTAAAACACCTATAAGACACCATAGTGCACCAGAGACGCAGAATGCAACACAGATGGCAAACTAGTAATTGCTTGGACGAAATTCCTCTTTATATGGTGTAGCACTTAGAAATAAGGGGGAAGATAAAAGCTTGGAAAATTTAGATACTGCTTAAATACAAAAGGGTCGAGAAAACTAGGGGATATTTCTAAAAACTACTTTGCTACGGCGGCTCGTGTTTTGGTTGGAGAGCTAAGGTTGTGAGTTCGTTAAGAAGAAGTTAGGGATTAGGGAATATTTACTACTATCAAAAATTTAAACAAGGGTACTTACAGATATCCTGGGGTGTTAAATATAAATCCTGGCTATATTTTGTTAGGGCGCCTTACCAGGAGTTTTACTTTCTATGATCATCCAACATCTTAAAATTTGACTCTAAAAAGCTTTTAAAGTTTGTGGTTAAAATTTTGCCAATAGGTTAGCGGTAAATAAACAGGACAAAATACACAGTTATGGCATTTATTGAAAAATTATTCCTTGACATAACAAAACTTTCAGATTACATAAAAGATTACCTGTAAAAAAAATACATCTACTTTTCTGAACATAGGTTATGGTGCACCAAAAAATAAACAATAATATTATTGCATTGAGGATTTGATATCTGACTTAATTATGACTTGTATAACTGACTGACTGACCTAATTATGACATATATTATAGCATTTGCATTAAAACAAAAATTTATATTCATTCAGGGAACAATGTTTACATTAAAGAATTACTGACTACTCCTCGTAGTACTTAATTATTGAAAATAACAACAACTATGTCACCTGTCAAATATCATTCCGTAAATCTTTTATTTTTAACTATTTCAAAAGGTTTCAAAAAGGATTTTAACATTAACTTACAATTATGTCTTTACAATAATATTTTAATGATGGAAGCAAAATTATTCTTTGTTCTGTTCAACAATTTACTTTTTCATCTTTGTATTTTAAGTTCCAAAAAGATTTATTTTTTTTATGTTGAAAGAAATTAACGTTATTAGTTTGAGAATTTTATAATTATTAAAAGTCACTATACCTTAAAATTCAAAACTTCACCATTGTGAAACTTGACATGACACTTGACAGCACGTACGTAGTTCATACGTCACTCGAAGGGGAAAATGTCAATGGAAAATTACTGATTGCACCATATACCATTATACCATGAAAATACCATAAAACAAAAGAAATTTGCTTATTTACCTCGGGAAATAGGTTTTCTAATCCAGGAGACGGGAGGCTTGGGTTTAATTCATCACTACGATATTAGTACTATGCCGGCTTTCATAAATACATACGCAGTATTTTTACAAAGCGTATATTACACTTTTACCATCAAAAAAGGAACTGCTACACCATCAAACTGATGGTACACCTACTTAACAACAACACAGAAGAACTTTGATAGATCCCATTTACTTGGAAATTCTTTTTGCGTCACAAAAAAGCCGGTAACTCACTATCGATGTTTACTGATTCACTACCATTGTAAGAATGCCTGCTTTCTTCTCCGTCTCCTGCCAAAATTCCTTGATCCTGTCACTACGCAATTTCCGGCTTCCGTTCTTCAGAGCCAATTACGAGCTTCGATCTTTGTACCAAATTCAAACAAACCAATCAAATTGATTTTCAACATTTATTCTAGAAAGTTCATCAACGCATTAGAACTGTACTTTTGTCAAAACTTCTTACAAATTCTGTTTTTGCGTCTCAAATAAACAGGAATCTTGTAACACATTGAAATGTTGCGGAATACTTCGTAGATGTATACAGGTGCGGTTTTAGAAAATTCCTTGCAATCTGAATTTAAGTAAAAAACTGAATAAAAAAATTTGGACTTCTTAGAGAGGGATTGTAAAATCTATACAAATCTAAAGATCATATTTTCACTGGTTTTTTAAACGCTACAATGGACCCAACAGAAACACTTAGAAGAAAAATAAACGTACTAGAAGAAAACTCCATAAAAGACTTATATAAACGAAGATTGGACCAAAAGCTAGAAGAGTTTAGGTATGAATCATTAGAACAAACGCACAAATACATAAAAACATGCATAAAGACAGCAGCCGTAGAGAAAAGGACCAAAAATACATTCACCAAAATACGAAATTAAACGGAGATACACTGAAATGCATAAAAGAGAAGAAATAACTCCATATAAAATACCTGAACACAAAGAACTATGAGGACCTGGAACTGTACAGAAAAAAAAATAAAGAAGTAAAAAGTGACAAATGTAAAAAAAATAAAGATGGGAAAATTCTGCACAGACATAGAGCAGCACATAGGAAGAACGAGAAATTCAGAGTCATGGCATATCATAAAGTCGCTCCAAAGAAAAAAAAAACAAAGGAAATCAAGATCGGTCGATAAAATCAAAGAAAACGAATGGCAAGAATACTATAAAAAATTGATAACCGATAACCGCCCCCAATTCAAAGAATCAGAAATAGACGGAATAAAAATGTATACACATGATGAAATCGAATTAAGCCTAACTGAGGTAAAAAGAACGATCAAACCTCTAAACAACAGAAAAGCAGAAGGTCCCGGTGAAATACCAAATGAATTGATAAAAAACGGATCGGAAAAGCTATTCCGCATTATACACAAAATGTTTGAGAGAGCTCTGAATAGAGAATACTTACCGACAGAATGGACTCAAGACTCAAGCATATATGGCATCAATATAATATAAGAAGGGAAATAGAAAAAACTGCGAAAACTATCGAGGAATCAGCATTATATCGTCTATAAGAAGACTGTATGGAAAGAGCATAAAGGAAAAATTAAAAATATACAGGGTGTCCCCGAAAATAGTGCGTTCCTTTAAAGTATGGATATAATACACAATGTAGAACAAAAAAGTCCTATAACATTTTTTTCTAAAGTTAACGGTTTCCAAAAAAAAAATACATTGTTGTCTATATAAGCGAACTTTTATTTTCATAAAATTAACTAATCTGACATCACTGTACAAGAACTGTTTGTGACTAGGTGATTGACATCAGCAATGTAGGTCAGACAGTAGACACCTGCAAAATAGTTATATCACCCTATGTGTGAAAATCAAACAAAACAAGAATTTGTTTGTTTGTTGAGGAGAAAGACAGGGTTTAATGTAAATAGTAAAGGCCCATTGGGCAACTATTTTTGAAATGCCACTGTGTCTATCTTTAGATTTTGTATACATAGTTGTCAGATTTCAATTTGCATACCAAAATGTATTTTCGTTTTTTGGCCAAACGGTTGAATTTAGAAAAAAATGTTTAAGACTTTTTTGCTCTACATGGTACCTTCTAGCTATACCTTTAAGGAACGCACTATTTTCGGGGACACCCTGTATATACAGGATAAAATCGGAGAAGACCTGGCAGCTTTCACAGTGGTGAAAATATGCTTAGATCACGGTCGAACAACTAATAGAAAAGAGAATGGCCAAAAATAGATCCGTCCATCTAGCTTTTGTAGATATTAAGAAGGTATATGACTCTTTGGCCTAAAGAAGAATGGAATGTCAATACTTAGACTGCCTCTCAGAGAGAGGGTTAGAAATGAGGAAATCAGAAGAAGGAAAGGCTTCATTGATGTCATAGAGCGAATAGCATGGCTAAGTGGAATTGTGGGCCATGTGGATATGTGTCCAGTATGAATAACGGGCAGTAGACCCAAAAACTTACAGTGCGGAGACCACGAGCAGATAGAAGAAGTAGAGGTAGACCATCTACACGATGGAAACAGATGGAAAAGGGTCGCTGGGAATTGGCTGCAAGAAGCAGCTGCCAAATTCTACAGAACTGGAAGAAATTAGGAGATGCCTATGTTCAACTTTGGTAGAACCATACCGAATCGTAAAATTATTTAATTTTAACTTTATAATTGTAAAGACAGGTATGTCGATTTTGAGACCCTGTATTTTGTCTTACATATTGTTGTAAAATTTTATGGGAAAATTTTAGAAAATAAAATAAATATTTTATATCAGAGACCACGAGATCATAGATTTTCATCGCCCTGTATATGACCAAAAATTGTAAATATTATAATTTAGCTAGTAACCAGTGTTTTTCGCGGGAAGTGAAATCGTTAAGTGATTTGTTAATGGTTCTTTGAACGGATATACAATTATGCGGTAAAAATTAGAAAGTACATTTATTTCGCGTTGGAATCGACAATAGGACATTTGTAAATGATTCGTAGAAGGAGAGACCGTAAACAAATTTATTGAGTTTAGAATATAAGACCTTTTGTTTAGCATTTTAAAACAACGAAAAGTAATTTGGTATCTCCTAGAATTTTAACAAATTGGAAAAAGTTTTATACAAAATAAATGGGTTCTTAAGAAATGAAAATATGGATGTAGTGGGTAGAGAGGATTTTTGTGATTGGCGGAAAAAGATGGATGGAAGGGATGAGAGTGTTGAGTCTGATTTTGAGGAAAGAAAAATGGTCACTGTGTAATTAATATCTGGAGAAGACAGTCCAGTTTTTTAAAAAGTGAGAAGTCGGTGTAAAGTGGTGAAATTGGCTTTTGCGAGCAGATCGTGGTGAAACGAAATCGTTGACCGAGTTGAGAAGTTAATTTTCCTTGTGTCAGAGGAGATTCCTGTGTTCTGTCTAGAACGAGTAGCCGGTGGGTACCAATTTGCACAAGATATCGACCAGAGAGAAAACTGAATAGAGATTTCGAGCGAGTCCCGTTGTTTGTTTGTTGGGGAAGCAGTTTGGACGAGAAGGACCTTTCGCTACATTCTAGGAGCAAGTGTGAGAGAATCGAAGGCTGCGCAATCCAGGAGGAAGAAGTAAAGAAGAAACAAAAAGGTTAGTCAGAATTTTTGTGAAACGTAGAGAGTTTGTTTTATATCCACACCATATTTGTTTATTTATGTATTGAGCATTTCTATGGCATAATTTAGTCATTCCAAAAATTCAAAAGAGATAAGTAATCAATTCAAAAGGAGAAAAGTAAATTCTAGTATTTTTGTAAGAATAGTCTAACGAATTATTTAAATAAATTTTTTGTTAAAACAAAGGAGATACCAGAAATAAAGCTTAATTTATTAGATGAGAAAAAGTTGCAACATAATTAAAATTTAGTATAATTTTTTAAATCTTATATTTATGGTATATTGGATAAATAAAAAAAGAATGTGTGTGTACTTTGTACGCACGTAAGAAGTTATACTTCTATTATATGATTATATGATTATAAACGAAATTAATATACTTTTTATGTATATTTTATTTAAATATAAAATTAATTTATACTTACTACTTCTCAAACAATTTTATTAAAACAGTGCCAAAAATTAAAATAATAAAAGAATAAAACCCACACAAACACATTAAAAATGCCACAAATGATTTCTGAACATTAATTGTCGGAAAATTTTTTAACTAAATACGTATTTTCTGAAAATAAAATTATATAATAAATATACTTACAATCATAAAATGTATAAAAAAAATAAAAAAATAAAAGTTTCTATTGGGATTTGAACCAACTTACCAGCGCGGCTGGTATTGGCGTTGTATTGGGGTTCACTCGCATTAAACGCTTCGTCACGGAAACAGTGTGTCATTATGTGCGAAGATCGACTAACTAAACGGATTAAACTTTTGACATTTTTGCATTATGTAAATCAAATTATTTTGACTTTGAATTGAAATGATTTAGAATTGAAAAAATACAACAAAACATAGAGTAAGAAAACGATATATTAGGTGAATATTGAAAGAAATTTTGATGGCAATCAAATTATGTAAATAAAAGTATTACATACTATGTATTTTGGTAGGTTCAAATGATAGTTCAAATGATATTACATACTATGTATTTTGGTAGGTACCTATGATACATTTACAATTATTACGTACCTGTTGCTTTAAAAACTATTTAAAAATCACTACAATTATAAACTTTTCTGTTTTGCCATATTGGATAATTTTTGTCATGTCATTTGAACATCCAATCAGAACAAAGTTGTAATGCGACTGCGCCGGGATCAAAGGTTTTAATCCTATTAAAATTCACCCTCTATCGCGCGTAAAGAAGTATAGCTTCAAAAATATTTATAACATTTATATGACATCGAGTGTGTTTAATTTCCCTCTTTTGTCCCTGGATGAAGTAAGCAAGAAGCCACAAACTTAGGTAATTCATTAAAATTAAAATAGCCCTGAGAATAAAATTTATTAAAGAATTTAATTTAATTTTGGTTTTGTTTTACATAAGTAATAATTAAAATAATTAAGTAATTAATCAAAATAAGAATTTGCTGATCAATCTTATAAAAAGAGAGAAATACAGAGCTTAACAATATATGGCATAATATAATTAGCTTTATTAAAATATCACGTATTAAATTTACTATTAACAACAAGATTACTTTTTATTGTAGTCTAGACCACAATAGTCGATTTATATAATATATATTAAACAACCTTGAACCCCAATATTTCGGTTTATCTCTGCGCCCCCGGAGATGTATACAAACTTCCAAATCTATTTTCGCGGTATCAATATTGTCGCGGCAATCGACTTGTCTTGCATCCTTTTCTACTCTCAGCGAATGGTACCCACCGCCACCCAAGGCACTTCGAGTTCTATAAGGGGTATATACCCTCCATGTGCCCAAGGGCTTGTTTTTCAATCAAATATTGTCTCCTTTACGGCGAAGACAGTTGATGTCGGTTTCGAGTGTATCTGGAGAGGAGAACGTCTTGCAGTATATAGATGAATTTTGGAGAGAGATGGTAAAGCGCAAACTTCCGCGATGTTTGCTCTGGGGGAGATTTATATGAAATTTGGTGATTTAATGTACGTAAAAGATTAATAAATACTAAATGAGTCATCAATCAAGTTCCTATTAAAAGGAATTGTGTACAAGACGAGAATAATAGAACAAAAAACATGTACAGGATAAGAAAATAAACTAAATAATACTGTTTAGTATTAATTTAATACTAATTTAGATTTAACGGACTTTTTCAAAATTATATATGTAATCACATTCATAACAACTCTTCTTCTTTTTTAAAAGTGCCGTGTCTTAATCAAAGGTTGGATATCATCATCACTATCTTCACTCTATCTACCGCTCAGTGGCGGCAGGTCAGGGTCGGCAGGGTCGGCAGTGCCGACCCACACATTTATGGACACATTATAGATTTTTTTAAATGTATAAGTTAATCAGAGTTGATAATATTCGTTTCTGTGAAATAAAAAAAATATCTGTGAGGTAATACGGACTAAATTTTATTCATTGTTTTTAAAAGAATTCGAACGATCTGATACGTTAAGTGATCCCTGTGCGCTGTGCGTAAGAGACTTTTCAAATTAAGGATCCTAGCCAGCCATACACCCGACTGCGATTGTGTGAATTCATGGCCCGCTTCGGCTAGCCGTACCCAGTTGAGCATTTGCTTGTAATAAGACGTTATGGAATATTAGCCGATAGGTAACCAATTATACATTCCCCGTATTTATTTGAATGACAAGTGCGGCAGAAAAACAATCTGCCGAGCACAGCGGTGATCTGCAAACGGCAACAAAACACGTACTTGGACGTTGAGATTTAATTTGGACGTTGAGAGTTGACTCATATTTGTTTGCAGAAATTGCTTGAAAATAACTCATATAATAATATTTGAGTTATCCTCCCACTCAAAAAGGTCCGGAACATTGTTTAAATAATCAAAATGTCAAAAAATAAAGGAAACATTCGATTTTTTTCTTCATTTTTTTGATTATAACTTTAAAAATATTCATTTTCGAGAAAAGTTGCACTGACATAAAAGTTGCGTAATTAAATTTTCTACAATAAAGGATTAGCTAAAAATTTTAAAAATTGTCACCCTTGTTGCAAAATAGCAATAAATGCGAAAAAATCATAAAAAACAAGTATTCGTATTTTACGTTTTTCAACCGTTTATGCTACACTTAAGACCTTCATAATTTTACCCAGAAAAACTATATCATATAATAAAAAAATATTGTGAATTTCATTAAGATCGGTTCAATAGATTTTGCAAGATAAATTTTGCAATCCAGCTTTCACAAAAAAATTAATTTTTTCAAAATGTTGCAGAACTGAAAATAAAGCAGACAGCAAGTTGAATTTATTTTTACGTATAGAAGAATACCGTACCTTTCTTCTACATATATGTAAAAAAATTCAACTTGCTATCTGCTTTATTGTCAGTACTGCAACATTTTGAAAAAATTAATTTTTTTTTGCAAAAGCTAGATTGCAAAATTTATTTTGCAAAATGTTTTGAATCGATCTTAATGAAATTTACAGTATTGTTTTATTATATCATAAAGGTTTTCTGGTTAAAATCTGAAGGTCGTAAGTGTTAGCGAATACTTTGAAAGTTAAAATCAAAAAACGAAGAAAAAAATCGAAGTTTTTCTTAATTTTGTGACATTTTGATTATTTAAACAATGTTCCGGACCTTTTTGAGCGGAAGGATAACTCAATTATTATTTACAAGGAATTTTCAAAATATCTATTAGACAAGTTCATTAAAAGTTATCCTCATTCTTTATTCAAATAAAATAAGAAAATTGATTAACAGTTTTATATGCTGATCTAAATATTTTCGAAAGGTGGGATAAGCTACAAAATATGTTTAATTTTATATACTTCAATTCATTAGGTACAACAAAATGTTCCCGAATTTAATAAATTATTGTGCTCAAATGTGGGCAAATTCTGCCTCAAATGAACGGGATTTCTCTTGTCTCAAAAAAGTCAAAACGTATTGTCGAAACACCATGAAACAAGAGAGAATGTCAAACTTGTCTCAAATGTCAATAGAAAAAAACTTTTAAAACCTCTCCAAAACAATAATAAATTTTACAATGAAGTTATAACCCATTTTGCTACTTCGAAACAACATAGACTAGAGTTAATTTATAAACAGGTTTACAAAAAAAAACAAAAAAAAATAAAAAAAATAAAAAAAAAACAAAAACCAAAAATCTTCTATGAAATTGAAGCCTTTTAATTAGATGGCATACCCATCTGAGGAGACAAAACCTTGCCGACCCTGTCCCTAAAGCCACGAGCCGCCACTGCTACCGCTGCCTGAAGACTTCTATTAAAATTCACTTAAACCAATACCTTAAATTTTTCAACCATGACACTCTCCTTCTTCCTATACTCCTTTCGCCTCTTATCTTTCCATGTATTAGCATTTCATATCGCTGGCCCCTCATTACGTGTTCCAAATATTGCAATTTTCTTATTTTTCATTGTGTTTAATATTTCGTGTAGAATTGTTGCAGGACCAGATGAAATTCCTGTAGAATTGTTGAAACTTATAGACGACGACACACTTGAAATAATGGTGAACCTCTTTAACACAATTTATAGAACAGGCATCATACCAAAGAAATGGCTCTCCTCTACTTTTGCCACAATCCCGAAGACGAATACCGCCAGAGAGTGTTCAGACCACAGAACTATAGCATTGATGAGCCATACACTAAAAGTATTTTTAAAAATAATTCACAAAAGAATATTTAATAAATTAAAAGAGAACATAAGCGCCACACAGTTTGGATTCAGAAGTGGACTGGGAACATAGGAAGCTTTGTTTGGTCTGAGTGTGTTAATGCAAAGATGTTTGGATGTTAACCAAGACCTCTACGTAGGTTTCATAGATTTTGAGAAGGCCTTCGATAAAGTCAGACACCAAAAGCTGTATGAAATCCTAAGAAGCAAAAACATCGACAGTCGCGACATTAATATTATATCCAGGTTGTATTGGGGACAAACAGCAAAAATCAAGGTTGATAATGAGTTAACCGAAGAAATTGAGATTCGTCGAGGTGGGCGTCAGAGTTGTGTGCTTTCTCCACTACTATTCAATATATATAGCGAAACAACATGTCAGGAAGCACTTCTAGAGCAAAACATTGGTATGAACATTAACGGAGAGTTAATTAACAATATACGATACGCTGATGACACGCTAATAGTAACAGATAACCTAGCAAATTTACAGTATTTGATGGAAAACAGAAACACTCATACCAATAAGTATAGTCTAAAACTGAACATCAAAAAGACTAAATTCATGATTGTAACAAAGCAGCTATACACCAATGTGAATTTAACCATAAATAATCAGCCAGTTGAAAGAGTTACGTCCTACAAATATTTAGGGGTTTGCTTCACTGATACTAATGACCAGACAAGAGAAATCAAGAGGCGAATAGAGATAGCGAGACAATCGTTTGTCAAAATGAAAAAGTTCCTATGCAGCCGGGACTAAATATAAACTTAAGAACGAGAATGCTAAGGTACTATGTTTTCTCCGTTCTGCTGTACGGCATGGAAGCTTGGACACTGAAAAAGATAAACATCAAAAACATTGAGGCATTCGAGATGTGGTGTTACAGGAGAATGTGGAAAATACCATGGACAGAAAGAGTAACAAATCAAGATGTCTTGCTGAAGATGTGGAAGGAATGCGAAGTCATAAAAACCATTCAAACGAAAAAACTGGAGTATCTAGGCCACATAATGAGAGGAGAAAAGTACTCTCTGCTAAGACTCATAATCCAAAGAAAAATCTCGGGAAAGAGAAATGTGGGATGTAGGAGGATTTCCTGGTTGCGAAATTTAAGGGGGTGATATGGGTGCAGTTCGATACAGTTGTTCAGAGCTGCAGCCAACAGAGATTCCATGTTAAAAAGGCAAATGTGATTATTGGGCGCTGTAATAATGACATTTTTGTTCTGTTATACAGCGATGAGCGCTGCAATAACCGACAAAATAACGCAAAAGATGGAAAACATAATACGTTGTGATATATAAAGAGATGAAACTAGCTGGGGTGTAAAATTATCGATAGGAGCCTATAAATTTACATTAAATTACATAGTGTCCCACCGTTAGTATCGGAGGAATATGACAACTGTCACTGTGACAGTCACAGACGTCTAAAGGTGGGAAACTATCTAATGTAATGTAAATTTATAGATTCCTATCAATAATTTTACACCTCTACTTGTTTCATCTTTTTTTTTGTTTCACAACGTATTATATTTTCCATCTTTTGCGATATTTTGCGGTTATTAGCGCGCTCGTATGTTCAAAACTTTTGAAGACTGTCTATTTTTATTTCACAACGTATTATACTTTTCATCTTTTGCGATATTTTGCGGTTATTAGCGCGCTCGTATGTTCAAAACCTTTGAAGACTGTCTCTTTTTATTACACAGCGTATTATATTTTCCATCTTTTGCGTTATTTTGCCGGTTTCTTTGAAGGCTGTTTCTGAATAATAACTTTCAAAAATAATGAAAACACATTCATAAATACATATATTAACAATACAATCCTAGAATATACAGACCATTAAGCTACAATATGAGACAACACTCAACTTTTCTACCAGTGTTCCATTTGGATAGTGTTCCATAGTATAGATAGGTAGTAGAAAAAAAATCACAGAAGAGGTGGACGAATGACATCAAACATATCGTGGACAAACAACGGATGAGAATTCCTAAGCGTAGACATTAAGGGACCATATGGAATAGGTATTTGGAAGAAGAAAAAGAACATGTGCTAAAGAACAAGACGTGTATCATAAATAATATACGTCTTGTTTTTAAGTTTTGTCACTTTTATGATTAAGTATTCTGCTCACATAGTGATTAAATTCAATTGTTTAATGTGATTCACTGTCAGTAGAAAGATAATGCCTTTTTGGACCACATTGTCGCTGGTGATGAGTGTTGGTGTTTTAGATTAGAAACCCATATTGCCGCGCAATGCCATAACTACGCAGAACCATGTTGATCATAGTGTTCAAGTAGAATAAAGAATATCTTCTTAGAACATTAATATTACACGAGTAATTCAGATTTATCACAGTAAGTTTACCATTTATTTAACATTAAAATTAACAGACATATTGATTCAAGGTCTTAAGATAACACCCTAATATTAGTAATTTTTTCTTTTATTTTCTCTTTATTTATATTATTATAATAATTATAATATTTCTTTTAGTTGTTAAACAACTGCAGTAGGTCTCACTTTTTTTAGTTCTCGGTGTCCGGTGTTGAATTTTCATTAATTTTAATTTATTTTTACGAGGAAGGCAACCAGTCCAACACTATTTATTTTTGTTTTCGTTTTGTTTACTATCGCGCTGTAAAAGAGGTTCATTCATTGCGTCAAAAGTGAAGCGTTGGGTTTTTTTAAAGAAGCAAAGAAGGCAATTGCTCGACAACCAACGGCTAAGATGGGCTATAAAACCCATCTGGTAAAGTTTTCTTATATATTCACTTTGGTGATAAATGAAGACGAGGTCCCTCGGAAGTCTGGAGTACGGCTATTTTAAACGCTAAGTGGACCTCTTTACGAATTATTTTTGTTCCTTTTCTCAAATTTAATGTTGTTCTGAAGCTATTTTCTTGTGGCATTTTTATAATCAAGTATATTCAAATGGGAAATAAGCCACAATTTTACCTAAAAATGATTTTATTAACGTTTCGACGCCCAAGTCGGATGTCGTTGTCAAAATACAAAATAATACTAAATAAACAAAAATGTTGTTGCTTAGTAAAACATTCTTCTAATAATTTATTTAATCTGACTCATTTATATCGGCAATTCAGATATATATTATACATTTTAAAGTAGACGACTTTAAAATGATATTGCCAATATTGATGAGTTGTGTTCCTGGGACGACGTTACTAAAATATAGTTCATTCGATTACATGAAATCAATCCCAACTCAAGAATATTCGCCACAAAAAATCATAGCATGTGATCTGTCTTTAAAAAGACAACCAAATGCAACGGTGGCACTGAAATTCTCGCGTTAGAGATTCCATAGTAAATCACGAGGGAAAACCAGGAAAAACCTCGTGATACTATCCCGACATCGTAAGTATTTGGGTTTACATTTAGTTTACTCTCAAAACTAATACCAAATTCTGACTTGATATTTTAAATTTTAAATAATACTAAAATACTAAATATGTACTAACTCGATATGTTACTGATTTACTAATTGTGGTATTTTCTTTCTATTGACTTCCTCCTTTAATATGGGTAACCACATCCTACTGCATTCTACCGAGGAATTTGCGACACAATTGGTTTCATTTAGCATAATTAGAGCCGCTTCTTTGATTTTTCTCTTTTTACTATCTGCTTCTTTTAGGACTATACTTGAATCTCTCCACTGAACTCTATGTTCATTATCCCATGCGTGTTGACATATTTGAGATCTATCAAATTCTCTATTTTTTTATATAAGACTGATGTTCATTTACTCTAACGTCTAATGGTCTTGATGTTTCACCTATATAAAATTGTTCGCATTCACAAGGTATTTTATAAATACAATTCTTTGTTCTTTCTTGATCACTGTTAGGTTTAGTTTTAGATAGAATAGATCTCAATGTGTTTGTTGTTTTGAATGTTGTTGATATGTTGAATTTATTTCCTATTGTTTTAAGTTTCTCGGATAGTCCTTTTACATATGGTATTGATATTTTCCTCGTATTATTTCTTGTGAATGTTGTAGGATCCCGTTCTAAGTTGTTCTGTTCCATTCGATCCAATCTTGACAATTCCTTATTTATAAACGATATGGGATAATCATTTTTTAATAAAACAGATGTTAACAATTGTTTTTCTTCTAAAAATGAATTTTCGTTAGAACAAGTAATTTTGGCTCTATCATATAAGGATTTAATGATTCCCTTTTTAACGTTGATGTTATGATTTGATTTGTAATTGAGATATCTGTTGGTGTGTGTTGGTTTTCTATATACTTGAGTCTCATATACAGTATCCTTCTTTGAGACCAAAACATCGAGGAAAGGTAGGGTGTTATTGTATTCCTTTTCCATTGTAAACTTTATTGTCTCTTTATACTATATTTAAACTTATACGTTCCTGAATATTATAAACGATCAAGAAGAGACAATAAAGTTTACAATGGAAAAGGAACACAATAACACCCTACCTTTCCTCGATGTTTTGGTCTCAAAGAAGGATACTGGATATGAGACTCAAGTGTATAGAAAACCAACACACACCAACAGATATCTCAATTACAAATCAAATCATAACATCAATTTTATATAGGTGAAACGTCAAGACCATTAGACGTTAGAGTAAATGAACATCAGTCTTATATAAAAAATAGAGAATTTGATAGATCTCAAATATGTCAACACGCATGGGATAATGAACATAGAGTTCAGTAGAGAGATTCAAGTATAGTCCTAAAAGAAGCAGATAGTAAAAAGAGAAAAATCAAAGAAGCGGCTCTAATTATGCTAAATGAAACCAATTGTGTCGCAAATTCCTCGGTAGAATGCAGTAGGATGTGGTTACCCATATTAAAGGAGGAAGTCAATAGAAAGAAAATACCACAATTAGTAAATCAGTAACATATCGAGTTAGTACATATTTAGTATTTTAGTATTATTTAAAATTTAAAATATCAAGTCAGAATTTGGTATTAGTTTTGAGAGTAAACTAAATGTAAACCCAAATACTTACGATGTCGGGATAGTATCACGAGGTTTTTCCTGGTTTTCCCTCGTGATTTACTATGGAATCTCTAACGCGAGAATTTCAGTGCCACCGTTGCATTTGGTTGTCTTTTTAAAGACAGATCACATGCTATGATTTTTTGTGGCGAATATTCTTGAATTGGGATTGATTTCATGTAATCGAATGAACTATCTTTTAGTAACGTCGTCCCAGGAACGCAACTCATCAATATTGGCAATATCATTTTAAAGTCGTCTACTTTAAAATGTATAATACGTGTCTGAATTGCCGATATAAATGAGTCAGATTAAATAAATTATTAGAAGAATTTTTTACTAAGCAACAACATTTTTGTTTATTTAGTATTATTTTGTATTTTGACAACGACACCCGACTTGGGCGTCGAAACGTTAATCAAATCATTTTTAGGTAAAATTGTGGCTTATTTCCCATTTGAATATACTTGATCTCAAATTTAAATTGTTTAAAGACCCGGTGTCAAACCACCTTTATAAAACCAAAAGAACCAACCCTATGGTGAGTCTTTCCACCAGAATCGAACTCTCGGGAGTTATAAGAAATTAATATGTAGTACACAAATATGTGTATTACGAAATGCTTTTCGTAATCACAAATAATATCTTGTATTTGAAGACGTTTTTTATACCTACATTAAGTAACCTCGTAATATTGATTGGTATACAATGTTAGCTACATTTAAACCAATAACTAATATCAGAAAGTATTATTTAATGTCGAGCTTTATCCCTAATTTATTTCGACGGCACATTATGGGTTTTTTTTTCGATTCTTTTTTACGAGCTCTCTTACCAATTTTTTCTGCTTCCATTACAGATCTGAAAAATTATCTCCTATTCGTATCTGGATTATCAGCCGATAAGAGGGGAATTTGAAGATCTTTATCTACATTCAGTTTCAGATATATACGAGAGACGATTACAATGTCGTCGAGGTAGCTGATTCACTATCGAGTGAATTAATGTAATAGGTCTGGATCCCGCGTATGAAAAAAAAAGTTGATTAATAGCAAGCTGAAAATTTGTTAATAGCTTAAGGGTGTCTAGTCGGACAAACTTTGATATATGGGAACACTGGAACAGGGGAAGTTTTAATTGTGGAACAGGTTAAAAATTTGGAACGGTCAGACCACGAAAACGGCACATGTATTTTGTCCGACAGAACAGACTTAAACTCTTCGAACAGAGATTAAACTCTCATGCAAAAATCAGACTACTATTTATCACCAAATGAGCGTTTTAATGAGTGGAACATGTAGAATATGTAAGTGACAGGAATTATGACAAGTGATAAATAGCAGTCTGATTTTTGCATGAGAGTTTATTCTCTGTTCGGAGAGTTGAAGTCTATTCTGTCGGACAAAATAAATGTGCCGTTTTCGTGGTCTGACCGTTCCAAATTTTTAACCTATTCCACAATTAAAACTGCCCCTGTTCCAGTGTTCCCATATATCAAAGTTTATCCGACTAGACATCCTTAAGCTATTCACAAATTTTCAGCTTGCTATTAATCAACTTTTTTTCATACACGGGATCTAGACCTATAAGGTAAGAATTTAACAGACAACTTCAGTAATTCTTAACTTACATTATACTCTGGGCTAATTAGCAAAATACAAGGAAAAGTTATTTACCAGCAATTTTATTGCTGGAATCGAATCTTATTATTGTATGTATTAATAATATAGGTATGCAAAGTCCGCAAATAGTGTGCTACTTTTTTTATAAACAAAATGGCGCCCGAAAATCGTGTTTTTTTCAATTTTTGCTCTATAACTCCAAAGATTTTAACTTTACACCAAAAACACCCAAACAAAAATTGACCGCAATTAAATTCTGCACAGAGACGTGTGTTTCCCGATTCAGTTCGACGAAAACTTTCCCCGGAAAAAGCGGGTTTTTCCAACAAAATCTTTAATTTTCAACTAAAATTTTAGATAAGTAATTGTTAATAAATATTTAAATAACTTGGTAATGTAAAAGTCCTTTTCGTATAGATTATAATTCCAGAAGCCCATGGAAATTGAATAAACAGTTTAGCAACAATTGAATTGTTAATTAAAAATTTACGGTCGCTATAATAACGACAATAATTATGATGCATAAGAATAACTATGTTTTTTTTATAAAAAGACACTATACCTATCTAATGTACTTTACAGAATTGAAATTGGACTATTTAGGCGGCCTCAGGAATATTTTAAAATTATAAACAATTTTTTGGCTTATAAACAAATAGAATATCTCGGGAAATCTTAAACTAAATTAAATTGTAAAAACGGTATTCGAAAGACAGCGGAACAACGCTTCTTTTAAAAGAAAAAACGTTTAATTATGATGAGTGGTTCCTGAGATACAACCAGTCAAAATTGACCGGAATTTACGGCAAAGATATAAACAATAGGATCATAATTTTTAAACCATCACCTTTTTATTTTTGTCCTCTTTCTCCACACCAATTTTCATATCTTTAAAATACTTATAACATATATTATTATAATAAAAACTATCGATAATACGTGTGAAAATTGCCAAAAATAGCAAAATTCCAATCAAAAATTAGGTTGGAGAAAATGTAACCCTCAAAGTTCAAAATCGATATACGTTAAAAAAATGCATTTTCTCGGCTTCCCATGGAGCAATTTCCTTCATTCTTTTTTTGTTCCCTAATAACTCGAGTAGAGCCATCGAACTAACGCATTATAATATATATTTATTTATAAGAATAAATAAGAATATATAATTTATTTATAAGAACAGAAAACTACATATTTTTTCCACTTGTAGGCTTTTTTTAGATAAACTTACTACAAGTGTACCTTTTAAAGTTAAAAACATAAATATTCTCATTTGAAAGCTGTATAATTATTTAAACAATTTTTATTTAAACAAATTAAAATTTTGTGTTATAATAAAAAAATTAATTTATTATAACAAAACAAAAACAAGTTTGACATTTAATAATGCGTTAGTTCGATGGCTCTACTCGAATTACTTGGGAACAAAAAAAGAATGAAGGAAATTGCTCCATGAGAAGCCGAGAAAATGCATTTTTTTAACGTACACCGATTTTGAACTTTGAGGGTTACATTTTCTCCAACCTAATTTTTGATTGGAATTTTGCTATTTTTGGCAAATTTCACACGTATTATCGATAGTTTTTATTATAATAATATATGTTATGAGTATTTTAAAGATATGAAAATTGGTGTAGAGAAAGGGAACAAAAATAAAAGGGTGATCGTTTGAAAATTATGATCCTATTGTTTATATCTTTGCCGTAAATTCCGGTCAACTTTGACCAGTTCTATCTCAGGAACTACTCATCATAATTAAACGTTTTTTCTTTTAAAAGAAGCGTCCTGCCGCTGTTTTTCGAATACCGTTTTTATAATTTAATTTAGTTTAATATTTCCCGAGATATTCTATTTGTTTGTAAGCCAAAAAATTCTTTATAATTTTAAAATATTCCTGAGGCTGCTTAAATAGTCCAATTTCAATTCTGTAAAGTACATTAGATAGGTATAGTACCTTTTTATGAAAAAATCATAGTTATTATTATGCATTATAATTATTGTCGTTATTATAGCGACCGTAACTTTTTAATTAACAATTCAATTGTTGCTAAACTGTTCGTTCAATTTCCATCGGCTTCTGGAATTATAATCTATACGAGAATAGCTTTTACATTACCAAGCTATTTAATTATTGATTAACAATTACTTATCTAAAAGTTTAGTTGAAAATTAAAGATTTTGTTGGAAAAACCTGCTTTTTCCGGGGAAAGTTTTCATCGAAGTAAATCGGAAAAAACACGTCTCTATGCAGACGTGTCTATTTATTTGAGTGTTTTTGGTGTAAAGTTAAAATCTTTGGAGTTACAGAGCAAAAATTGAAAAAAACACGATTTTCGGGCGTCATTTTGTTTATAAAAAAAAATAGCACACTATCTGCGGACTTTGCATACCTATATTATTAATATATACAATCACAAGATTCGATTCCAGCAATAAAATTACTGGTAAATAACTTTTCCCAAAAATGGCCTATTTTCCGATAATCAGCCCAGACTATTAATTAACTCCATATTCACGATGAAAAAAAAAAGAAACAGAACAGAATCAATCCATAAATTTTCTAGATTTAAAAATTATCAGACTTGAAACCAAACATGATCTCCGTATTTCATAAACCTACGGCTGCATGCATACACAATTTTTCATCCCATCCTACACAGCATACATTGGCAGCCCGTAATGCCTAATAATGTACAACATTTTTAATCCAAAAACTAAATAAGAAAGCCCTGAAATTAGTCAATCAAAATAGCAAAACACATAAAAAAGAAAGGGATAACACTAGCTTTTAGGACAAACAACAACTTAAGCAAATATATTAAGAACAAGAAGAGCCAAAAGAAAAAGCATTTACATAGTGGTGTATACAAATCTGCTTATGATGACTCCTCAAAAACTTACATCGGTTAAAGTGGTAGAACTTTAACAAACGTATAGCAGAACATATAAGGGCTTTAAATAATAGAACAACAAATTTTACGTACCCACTTCCATTCTAGATCATAATAATTCTTTTAATTATTATTATTAGAATCTATGGAAATTAATAAATTAAAAAATACTGATATAGTTCTGAATTACTAACTTGAGACAAACAGCTCCCCCTCCTCAACTTATTCGGTTAACGATGTATAGGATACATCTTATACAACTTTTCTCTCTGATGGACTGTAGATATAAAATTAATATCTAGGACTGTAGATATAAAATTAATATCTACACAATAGGACAAACATGGATGTGCTAAAATCAGAGAGGGAGAGAGAGAGAGTTTATAACAAATATGATGCTGGATATAAATATCAGACCTCTTACCTGTAATTTATGAATTTTTTAAACACTAACGATTCAAAAAGCTATCCAAATGTACCTACTAAGAATTTATTATCAGAGAGAAATACAAAAAAAAACATCAAACCAATCTAGAACATAAATAAAAACAAAATAGACATAAACAAAATCTTATAGACAAGTGAAAGTTTTACTTTTAATAAAATTAAAAATAATATCAAAAATAAAACTACTGGGACCAATAATCTTCTGGTAACACCATTCGTGGTTTCTAAAATTTGCAAACCAACGAATTGCCGGAGCAAAGAAGGCCGAGGGAGATCTAAATAGTTGCATCTCACTTCTCGCCTGTCCAGCGTGATAAAATTCCAACGAAGATTAATCCTCCATACTCAGAATAGGAGTAAAAATAATATAAAGATTAAATCCTATAGCTACCATATTACTTACTAGTTACTATAAGTCTTTCAAAAGCAGGGTAATCTTTGACATATTAGAGAAAACTTTGTAAATGTATAGTGGACAGTAAATCCTTGACGAATTTTTGACAACTGCTAACAGAGATGTTGCTTGGTCTACGTCTTAATTTGTCCTTATACAAAAGCGGGACAATTTTTGACAGATTGGAGAGCACATGGAGTAAATTCTTGACGTATTTTTTGAGGGCTTCTTCTAACAGAGACATTAATTCGACATAGTCTTAATTTCATCTGATGTGTAGGCGAGTGCCTGGTGTTTTTAGAGTTTTTCTTGAAAACTACATATTTCACTACGCTACACTGTTGTCACTTACATATTTACATCTATATCATCAATCTGGTCACATAACCACAATCAAGTCATCCTCAACCTCATTCTAAACTAACCAAACCACGATTTATTTTTTGAAGTGCTTGATCAACTTCGTCGTTTTTTATTTTTGTGACCATTGTTATCATCGCTATCATTGGTTCTCCCTTAATGTAGCTTTTATATTTTAATTACTAGTTTCAATCTTCAACAGAAAAATTTCTCAAAATTAATTAATCTTTAATTTATACATCGCGGACCTACCTAGGACAACTTCGCAGAAATTTGGCTATGCTGACGATTGGGCCATGGCAGCAAGACATCATAACATGAACGTTACAGAAACAATACTGACGGATGACCTTGCTGTTATGGGTGAATATTTTCGCAAATGGAGGCTACGGCCCAATGCAACGAAAACTGAAGTGTGCTGTTTCCATCTGAATAATGCCCAAGCCAACAAAAAATTCTCCGTTCACTTTGAAAACAGACTACTCACTCATAACTCAACACCAAAATATCTTGGAGTGACTCTTGACAGAACTTTAAGTTTTAAGGAACACCTACAAAGAACGGCAGAAAAACTGAAGACGCGAAATAATATAATCCAAAAGCTATGTGGTACCACATAGGGGTCCTCAGCCTCCGTACTCAGACCATCCGCTCTCAGACTCATGAATATCTCGGTGGATGAATATGCTTCGCAGGTATGGCTCAATAGCAAACACACGAAGATCATTGACACCCAATTAAACCAGACAATGCGAATGATCTCAGGTACAATTCGACCAACACCGAACTATTGGCTTCCCATTCTGAGTCACATTCCACCGCCGAAACTAAGAAGTCATTCTCTTCTCAGAGAATATCGAAAAATCGAGACTAACCATCAACTACCCATCCACCATGATAAGCTTGATATCGAAGTGAACAGACTGCGCTCCAGATATACCCCATTGTTAAGGGCCACCTCCCTACATCAGGAACATTTCGACCTCACCAACGCTTGGAGAAGACAATGGGAGAGCGACTCACCACAGGAATCACACCAAATGGAATGTATAGATCAGAAACCGCCAGGCTTTGAATTGCCCCGCTATACTTGGACGGCGCTGAACAGAATAAGAACAGGTACCGGTAGATGTGCTGACAGCTTGCATAGATGGGGAAAGGCCCTTACTCCGGAGTTTGACTGTGGTGCGCAACGGCAGACCGTCCGCCACATTATTGAGGAATGCCCCCGAAGGCGGTACCCTGGAGTTTTCGATGAGTTTCTGAATGCGACCGAAAATGTTTTACATTATATTAATACATTAGATGTTCGTTTGTGATATTTCATGTAGTGTTTTATATACTTTTTTTAAATTATGTGTTCTTATTGTATCTATGCCATACGATAAATAAAATAAATTTCTCAAAAGTTCTTTAGCAATTTACTATTTGATATTGGAAAAATATTTCAATTAGCGCAGAAAAACGCTTGTTATTTCCTCGCTAAACATTTGTAACGTCACCCGTAAACAGTTCCTTATATCCTTACAAAGAAGTTTAGCTTTTATCTGCTGGGGCCGTTACAGCTCCCTTCGTTTCTTTCCGCCGTGTGTACCCAAGCGATCTTTATCTTTCACAGTGCAATCTTCAAAAGTATGTCGTCATATCTGGCCGGGAAATTATTTTCTTTCGCTCGACTGGCTCAGAATTAGATACAGATAACATTTAATTGAAGACGAAACATGTAGGAAATTTGGATTTGTATCAATTAAGTTTTTCTTAGAACCTTTTCGTGCAGATAAAAAGTGCTGCTAGTTTACTATGATTGGCGTATGAATCATATCAAACATGAGGCGTATGGGAAAAACGTTTTTTTTTTTAATTATTGAACTGATTGGAATTTTCTCTATTCGAGTTATGACGATCGAATTGCAGAAAAGTCATAACGGCTAAAAAGAGAAGATAAGGACGATAATGATTCTCACGAGGACCAAGAGTGATTTTTTAGATGGTAATAATCCGGTCGTAAACAAGAAAGATACTTAGCGCAAGACAAGCGACAATTACAGCTCTGTAAGAGCAGTAAAATAAAGCTCGAAAAATGGGTGGTGAAGTATACAGTGGGTATAGTGAGTATATTTACACCGCTGCTGTCTGGCCATCCACTATACTCACTGTAGAAATCGGGAGCTTTATTATTGTTCTTTCAAATTCTCCGGGATTCCGAATTCATTTCTTTCTGCACTGGATAACGGGCACTCCACTACAAGGTGTTTTATTGTTAGAGGGGTCTCGCAAGCATAACACTCTAGTTAGAGATCTCCTGTCATCAGATGGCCATGCCTGAGGCAACTATAACCAAGTCGCAGTCACGTGATGATTACCAGAGATAAACGATTGGTGGAATTATCAGGCCATGGTTGAAATGTTGGTTTTATCTTAAGTAATTTTCTCCTGTTTGTTGTGCCATCTTCTGTTCCATATGTCAAATATTTTGCTGCGGAAATATGATTTGAGATCTGTGGCTGGAGTTTTGGGATATATCTCAGTATTTGATGATTTCTTAGATTTTAGAGATGATTTCTAGAGAACTTAGTGAGTCTGTAATTATTAGGAAGTTATGTAATTTCAGAACCTTTTGTAACACGACATTATAGCTTTAAATATTACAAGAGTCTTCTTGTCAAGATAGTCTTAGTGTGTGTACTCAAGCGATCTTTATAGCTCACAGTACAATCTTCAAAAGTATGTCGTCATATATCTGGCCGGGAAATTAGTTGCTGTCGCTCGACTAGCTCAGAATTACTTATATTTCTTTATTTTGTCTTTTGTTACAAAGGCAGATGCTACACAATGTTCCGTCGTAGATCTATCGGTGACTAACTGTTTGAACGAGGAATATTCAGAAATAAAAGTTTGATATTTAGAACTAATAATATGACGATTTGTTTCTTTCTTCTTTTCTGACAATATATCCAAATTTATATGAGAAGATATTGGACAAGGAGGGGGATTTGGCATATTGCTAGGATAGATTTCAGGGACTTGAAAGTTTAATATTCATTTATGATTCGTCTGCATCTTTCATAAAAGAGAATGTGGGTTTTTGCGTGCTGAATATGCGAGGAACGAATAGTTTGGTGACATTGCAAATGGTCCGCTTAGTTGCATATGAGTATTAATTCCTGTCTTCTTAAATAATGGTAGTTCACGAGTTCGGCCTGAACACTTATGATAGGAATTGTTCTAAACGCACCGCATATTATTCTAAAAACGTTATTTTGATTGGTGTTTAAAATGTTTAGAGTTGTTGTTGAAGCGGAGGAGTAAGCATGACATCCATAATCAATCTTGAAGCGGATCAGATTTTTTTGAGAACTTATTGAGTTGATCGTGTAGAGTAATTTGGTCATGCTTTGTATATGATTTCTCTTTAAGAATATACTAAGATCATCCGCGTACAATTTTGCTTGAATCGGTTTATTCATTGATTATATCGTTAATAGCTATGAGTGAGGGAAAACGTAGGGTTGATTACCGAGGCCTGAGGTGTACCATTTTTTGTTATCTCACATTAAATCGAAGACCGTTTACTTTTACCTAGAAATTTTTATTTAAGGGAAAATTTTTAATAAAAGCAAGTATATTTTCTTCCTAGCCCCATGATTCCAGTGTTGATATTATCTTGTGATGCCAAGCCTTATCAAAGAAAAATTATGTTGACTTTATGCTTTTAGTTAACATTCATTTCAATACACAAAACTTATTTATGTTACATCAGTCAAAAGCGAGCACAAAACTAGACAAATCGCGTTATTACAAGTCGTTCATCTCACGTACGTGAAATATATCTATGCCATCAAATACCTTCACCTCCCAACGACTCTGGATATTCTCCATTCGGTACTTGCCTTGACTTATTGATTATTATCCATTTAATACATTGAGCTATTATGAAATGATGTCGGATATCACCCTTTTCCGCTCTATTCAGACATTTGGGTAGGTATAGCGATGCCATTATTGATTTACTGTATCAGCTCACAAGTAAATTGTACAAGATGAGGATCTATTTGCGTATTTCTTTGTAAGAGACTCTTATGGTAATGAATTTTGAAATCCATATATTATGTATTGAATTACGTTTGAAATGATAATATAGATAAATTTAATGAAAAATTTGTCTTTATAAAATGTGTTGTAACGTTACAAACGTCACATCTTTGCTATTTTATTTTCAAATAATTATTTTATTCTATTTTCTTTAATAATTCTTTAATAATAATCCTCTTCTATTTGTTTTACCTTTTTTCCCGTTAAAAATTGGTTGGCGCCCTCTTTCGGTATTTATAGGCATATCTCAACATTCTTGTTCTATCTCAGAATTCACATTCTTATTCAATCGTTCTGTGGTTCATGACAGTGACTTCGCACTGTCGTTTCTCGGTTCAAATTTTAAGCCCCCACTCACGAACTCTGTCAATGTCAAGTCAAACCCTTTCTCTTTGTCAAAATGAAGAATATTTTTTTCATTAAATTCTAAAATCTACTTAAGGCAATGTCTGGCCTCATAGCCACATTTTCAAACAGACGTTCTTAATTGGGGTAAGTGTTTAAATATAAATGTACACATTTTTCTAAGCCTATATCCGTAATCTTTTTTATGTTCCTATCTTACCTTACTTTTCGTACTTTTTATTGTTGTACCGCATGGTAAAATTATTTATATTATCTATTATCTTCATATGTATGTAGTAATCCACAACTATTTAACTACTAACACTATTTTATACTATTCATTTTGTTTAACCTTGCCTTTCTGCAACATTTCTGGATTATTTCTTGGAATGGCAAGGATATCTTTCATTTATTCTTGGTGTCTAATGTACCTGTATGTATTCTAGTTTTCTGGACAAATAATAGAAACCTGAACAACCCTTCACTCCGTGGGAGGACTTCTTCAAGCTGGAGCCCCCAATGTCGCCGGCGATGCAGCGATAGTACATGGCATAGACTCCTAACAACCATCCAACACCTGTAGGCCTGGTGGCCAGAACATCCACGTCGCCAGAGCCCGTTGCAGAACAACAGCAAGACACCAAGAACCCGCAGACAGATACCAAGTGCCATCGATAAAAAAAAAAGAAAAAAAAATGTGTAACGTTACAAACGTCACATCTTTGATATTTTATTTTTAAATAATTATTTTGCCTTATTTTCTTTAATATTTCATTAATAATTATCTTCTTCTATTTGGTTTACCCATTTCCCCCTTTAAAAATTGGTTGGCGCTCTTTTATTATCCTCTTTGATTATCATTTTATTATCCTTTTTTATTATCTTCTATTTACTATATCTCTTTTCATTCAAATCAACATACTGAACGTACCCTGTATACATTCTTACTCCGTAAGTATCTGTCTCAATTCGGAACATGCCCGCCACCTATGTCGCACTGTCATGAAAGTGTCACTTCATACTTCATCCCTACCAGAAGACACAAACTGGAAGGGAAAAATTAATCCTTAAAAAGGCATGTAATTCCAAAATTAAATCATTTTGATCCATCAAATCATTCCTCTTGGGGTAAGAATAATATTATATTGTAATTATATTTCTCCGTCTAACAGTTTTTCTAATGTTTTTTATCTAACCTTCAAATGTTCAACCATGTGTTTGATTTCTATATTTCTTTTCATCTATTAATATGCACGTTTAGTAATCAAACACATGGTTGAACATTTGAAGGTTAGATAAAAAACATTAGAAAAACTGTTAGACGGAGAAATATAATTACAATATAATATTATTCTTACCCCAAGAGGAATGATTTATTTTTCCCTTCCAGTTTGTGTCTTCTGGTAGGGATGAAGTATGAAGTGACACTTTCATGACAGTGCGACATAGGTGGCGGGCATGTTCCGAATTGAGACAGATACTTACGGAGTAAGAATGTATACAGGGTACGTTCAGTATGTTGATTTAAATGAAAAGAGATGTAGTAAATAGAAGATAATAAAAAAGGATAATAAAATGATAATCAAAGAGGATAATAAAAGAGCGCCAACCAATTTTTAAAGGGGGAAATGGGTAAACCAAATAGAAGAAGATAATTATTAATGAAATATTAACGAAAATAAGGCAAAATAATTATTTAAAAATAAAATATCAAAGATGTAACGTTTGTAACGTTACACATTGTTTTTTCTTTTTTTTTTTATCGATGGCACTTGGTATCTGTCTGCGGGTTCTTGGTGTCTTGCTGTTGTTCTGCAACGGGCTCTGGCGACGTGGATGTTCTGGCCACCAGGCCTACAGGTGTTGGATGGTTGTTAGGAGTCTATGCCATGTACTATCGCTGCATCGCCGGCGACATTGGGGGCTCCAGCTTGAAGAAGTCCTCCCACGGAGTGAAGGGTTGTTCAGGTTTCTATTATTTGTCCAGAAAACTAGAATACATACAGGTACATTAGACACCAAGAATAAATGAAAGATATCCTTGCCATTCCAAGAAATAATCCAGAAATGTTGCAGAAAGGCAAATAGAAGAAGATAATTATTAATGAAATATTAAAGAAAATAAGGCAAAATAATTATTTAAAAATAAAATATCAAAGATGTGACGTTTGTAACGTTACACACTCCTCTCACCCATCAGGAAAATTTTGAACAAGTGAGAAATTTTTCCCAAAGAAAACAGAAATGTTACAGTATATTTATTTAAAAACCCTTAAAAGGGCTACACATATCACAGAATGTTTTCGCTCTCTAAAAAGAGCATTATCAGAGTTACAGGTTTGACATGGTGAGCCACCCAAAAATACAGAGATTAAAACCTTTTAAATGTTGACTAAAAGTCTTACATTGTAAAATTAATTATTAAATCCAAAGGATGATCCAATATATGACTCCCAAGAAGCACGCGGGTTGCTAAGTAAAAAATTATGTCTTCACATTGAGAACGGTGAGTGGCAACTGACTCACCGGTGTAGTTATACGGTGCAGGTCGGAAGGTTATATTTTTTATAATAAATTTCTTATTTCATATGTAATATTTAAAAAAATATCAAAAAAATATTTTTAAGAAACGCTTTTCTTTAGTTACGAGTGACTAAAATTAAAAATATTTTAAAAAAATCAACTAAAAGCAAAAATTAAAAAAAAAATTGAAAAGAACACATTCGTTAAAGAATAGCGTGGGGCGAAAACTGTTTATTCGATGAAGACGCGCCCCACGCTTTTCTTTGACGAATGTATTATATTTTTTTAATTTTTTTAATTTTTTGCTTTTTAGTTGATTTTTTTTATAATATTTTTAATTTTAGTCACCCGTAACTAAAGAAAAGCGTTTCTTAAAAATATTTTTTTCATATTTTTTTTTACTTCTTAGTCTTACACTTTTCAAACATTAAAATATATCGTCATGTTTATCAAAATATGTATAAAACATGATGTACAAACGTGAAAAGTAGTCGGGATCCGCAAAAAATTTGAAACTTTTTTGTTTATTTATGAAGCATAACGTAAACAATTTACGTAAAAAGTGAAATTATCTATAGTTCATATAATTAGCTACAAGATGAAAAAGTTTCAATTTTCTTCATTGTAAAAAACCAAGAGAATTTAAGCATTTCTTGTTAAAATCGTTTTTTATTTAAACAATTAATAAACAAAAACAATTTTTATTGACTATTTGAGTATTGTTCCCGCGAATGGATATGTCTGCAAATTTTTGGTCATTTGCATTGAAGAAAAGGCAGTCAAATTAACATCCAAAGATTTGACCCAAACGATTGAACTAAAGAAAAGCGTTTAATTAAGAATTCTAATGTTAGTTGTAGCACAAAACGTCTCTACCGGTGGTTTTTCTAAGACTACCTACACGAATTTTTTGAATTCGAGTTTTTGTTGAAGTTTTGTTTCGTATCGTATTGAAATTTGACACGAATAAACGCCGATTTATTTATAAACAAATATATGAGCGTTCAAAATTTGAAACTTTATTGTTTATTTATGAAGCATATTGTAAACAATTAACGTAAAAAGTGAAATTATGTATAGTTCATATCATTAGCTACAATCCCTAAATAGACAAGGCGAAAACGGCGGGTTCTTTGGAGAAAATATTCCCATGAGAGTTTTTTGCAGAATCACATTCGTGAGACATTCCAGAATAAGACACAATTTTTTTAATCAAATTGAAAAAATCAATATTTTGGCCGGAACAATTTTTTTTGGGTTTTTTGGACCATTGTGGATAAAAAAGGTCTCTTATAATTTTTCTCTTAAGTTAATCGTTTTCGAGGTAAAAGCATTTTAAAATTGAAAAAAACGAAAAATGGCGATTTTCAAGGTTTAATAACTTAGTTAAAAGTTATTACTATGAAAGTCAGAAAGTAACTAAATCAAAGTTTAATGCCCCCCCCCCTACAAGATCCTGAAGAAATTTTGCGAATGAGTGCGAAAGAGATGCCATTCAGGCAGTCCAATGGCGCATCTCACTCGCACTCACATTTACAGCCGCGTCAATACGATCTTACCACTCATTATTAATAATTAAAAATAACAGTTCAGTAATAAATTAATGACACAAATTTCTTCAGGATCATGAAGGGGGGGGGGGCGCTTTAAATTTGATTTAGTTACTTTCTGACTTTCATAATAATCATTTTTAACCGAGTTATTAAGTCTTAAAAATGACCATTTTCGCGTTTTTTAAATTTTAAATTCCTTATAACTCGAACACGATCAACTTTAGAGAAAAATTATAAGAGACCTTTTCTGTCCTGAATGGTCCGAAGAATCTAAAAAAAAAATTACTCCGGGCCGAAAATATTGATTTTTGCAATTTGATTAAAAAAAATTGTTAAAAAAATTGGACCCCTTTTCGCGTGGGCGACTTCTTGAACCTTATTCTGGGGTGTCTCACGAATGTGATTATGCAAAAAAATCTCATGGGAATATTTTTTCCAACGAACCCGTTGTTTTCGCCTTGTCTAAAAAGTTTCTACATTGTAAAAAACAAGAGAATTTAAGCATTTTCCATTAAAATCATTTTTTTATTTAAACAATTAATAAACATAAACAATCTTTTTTTATTGACTATTCGTGTATTCTTCCCGCGAATGCATATGTCTGCAAATTTTCATTCATTTGCATTGAAGAAAAGTCAGTCAAATTAACGTCTAAAGATTTGATGCAAACTATTGAAGTAAAGAAAAGCGTTTAATAATAAACAGTCAACTACAATACAAGACCATCAAAGTCAAATAAACGCATCACAGTCATACTCTTTGGCAGCGTCGAGAGTGCAATTTCCTTTAAAGTCCCAAGCAATTATCTTTAGTGCCTTAGAAAACACCAAACTTCAAGACTACCTTCTTCCACTTGGAAATATAATTCAACCGAAAAATATAATCTTTTCTTCTAGATTATCTAATAATCGCATATGTATGTATTTATCCAATAAACAAATAGTGGATGATTTTATGAATAATCATGGTCAAATAGAAATAGAAGGTGAATTTGTCAGAGCACGAAGGTTAGTTACACCAGCGGAACGACGTGCTCTCCGGCGTATGTCCTTCAATACCGCACGACTTGCTAATCAATGAGTTACAAAAAATCGGCATAGTTCCTGTCTCCCCCATGACATTCTTCAAAATTAGTGCTTCTATGCCTGAGTTCAATCACATCCTTAGTTTTCGAAGACAAATTTATATCAGTTCTCACAGTCTAACACTACCAGAGTCATTTACTCTTGTTTTTGACAACATGATATATAGAATATTCATCTCTCAAGACAGTTTAGTTTGCTTTAGATGCAAGAAGCCAGGTCACATTGCATCACAGTGCTCCGAACCACTAGCTCAACTGAACCCCAACCAAAACAATGAAGCATCGGTATCCAGCACAACAAATATATCTTTGCAAGCACCCAATGATACAAACCCTTCTCAGTGTGAACAAATGTCTATTTCCAATGTCCCGGAGATACCGAACAAAGAAGATGCATCAGATAAGGACAGTCACATAATTAATCAACCAAAACGTAATTTTGATGAAATTATTTCACCTGAAGCAGATCCATCTTCCAAAGAATGTAACATTTTTCCACCACCTAAAGTCCAAGCAAAATCTAAAAAAGCTAAAATTAGTTCAGCAAGCACTTCTAAATGCTCATTTTCTCTCTTACTTGACCCTGCTAAAAACTTCATACAAAATCACCCTCTACCTTTCCCTCTAAACTTTGATCAACTAACATGCTCCTAATGAATATCACGGGATCAACAGATCCTATAACCACAATTCAAGAATATACCACAGACCTATCAGCTTTGTCCCATATGCTCAGTCTAGTTTACCCCCTTTTAAAGGAAAGATCCATAAAACGAAAATTCACGTCCATAAAGAAAAAAATTCATCGTTATCTTGGCAGTGAGGCGTCAGACTGGGAAAGTGACACATCTCAATTAAGCCAACATTAAGATTCAAGTTTCTACTTCAAAAGAATATTGATGGACTTTTTCATCGCCTTGTTATGCTCCTACATCTTTCTCTGCATTCCAGCATCTATACTGCAGAGCTCTTTGGATTGTTTAAAGCCATCAAACTATGTATATATTAAAAACCTCCCTTGTTGCCCAGTCCTTTCCGACTCTCTTGTCGGACTTGCACAGTCAAAGCTATGCAAAATATATACCATAAACACCCCATTGAGAAAAGAACCAAGGCCGAACTAATGGAAGCTCAAGAAAGTTTCAGAAGAATCCACTTCCTGTATATACCATCCCACATAGGCATTGAAGGAAATATGAACAAGCAGATACTAGTAAGCGTAACGCTATCACTACCGATGCATCAGAAAGAGAGTGTCGGAGTGTCGCTAGCGATCTAAAAGTTCATTCCAAAAATAAAGTGTTAGTGCGTGGAATCCAATTATTGCTCCAAAGGTTTAATTGTATACAAATTGTAATTCATTTTTACCAATTTTTGATTTAATATTGTTACAAATATTACAGAAATGTCGCTAATAACCTTCGGGTGGATGCGACTTTGTCTTTTTAAATAAATAAAAAAAGTAAATAAACAGTCAACTATTATCTTTTATAAAAGTTTTACGGGTTTATAATAAATATAACGTTAATGTCTTATTCGTGTTTTTTCATGATCGGAAATAAAACTTTTTTTAATTTCCCTCGCATAACTTTTAATATCGAATCCATATAATATACCGTACAATACCGTATTTGTCACCAGCATTTCTGTATTTGTAGCAATGTTACTACATAATGCTGGGACGGACAGGCATACCAATAAAATTAAAGGATCGATTTTTTAAATTGTGTTTTGCTCTATTAGCGAAACATTTTGCCTTTACATAATGCATTTATGGATAACAACATGAAGTAACATTTGCCTATTTCATAAACGTCAGCTATCATTTTGTATTATGTCTCTTTGAACAAACTAATTGTAATAATTAAAGCAATTTCCATATGTCATTTCTACTAATGTGTCGATGTATATTGAACATTGTTTACAGATTTTGCATTAGTATAGTAGATTAGTTGGACGAAGTATGTATAATAGATTAATAGTTACATAATACCATAAATTTGATAGCAATTTTGATGTCGAGAAAAATATACAAATAATACAAGAAAAAAATTTTTCCACAATTTTTCCACCTCTATCCAAAGTATACATTTCCTGACCTCATTCTTCTTCTTCTTCTTCTGCTTCTTCAGCCTGTTTGCATCCACTCCTGGACAAAGGCTTCCCCATGAGCTCTTCACTCTTCTCTGTGTTGTGCTATTTGGTGTCAGTTTCTCCCGACTTTGGCTTTGATGTCATCCACCCATCGTTTTTGTGGTCTTCCTCTACTACGATTGTGTTCGCGTGGTCTCCAATGTACAGTGTTTCTCATCCACCTGTCGTTGTTTTGCCATGCCACGTGCTCTACCCAGTTCCATTTCTTTTGCGCAATTCTTCCAATTATTACATCTTCCACCTTCGAACATATTCACGCAGAAAACAAAATGCATTACCATTGCGAAAGACAAAATTAGATGCAAGCTCGTGGTAGAAGGGAAACCCATAGAACAGATAAACCAGTTCAAATATCTAGGTGTAGAGTTATCAAGTTATCATGACCCAGCCAGAGACTTTAGAGGACAAATTAACAAGGCCGCTGTCTTGTCCGGATTTTTGAGAGATGCGCTCTGGAATAACCTATATATGAGAATGGATAGCAACGTTAGAATTTATAAAACTATATATGAGAATGAATAGCAAAGTTAGAATTTATAAAACTTGCATCAGACCTGTTATGACCTATGGAATTGAATCAAGAGAAGACACCAATAAAACGAAAAGCATGCTACGAACATCCGAAATCAAAAAAACACTAAGAGCAATAGCAGGGAAGACAAGAAGAGATAGAATACGAAACAACATCACCAGGGAACAATGTGGCGTACAAGATGTAGTCAGATGGGGCAGGCAAAGACGAAGAGAATGGTTCAGTCATGTAAAAAGAATGGAGGAGCACCGACTACCAAGAATTGCGCTAGAAGGAAAACTAGCAGGCAAGCGTCCACCGGGGAGATCACCCAAAAGATGGAGAGATAGCTGGCAGTCTACCTCTCAAGAAATACTTCAACGTCGGAATTAACAGATCGACAGATCTACAACAAGTATAAGAAGAAGAAGACCTTCGTCCTGCTTCGCACGTCCTCGTTTCGTATATGTCACTTTCGTTTTATATAAGTTCATTTTTAAGCCGATTTGCTCAGATTCTCGTTTAAGCTCTTTCAGCATGCAGATTAGTTCCTGTATTGTTGCTTATGTCATCGGCAAATCTTAGGTGACTTAAAAATCTGCCAACGATTTTAATTACGCGTTGTTCCCAATTTAACTTCTTGAACACATCTTCTAATGTAAGAGTAAATAATTTTGGAGATATGGTGTCTCTCTGTCCAACACCTCTTTCCGTTCTTATTTTGCTTGTTGTTAGGCCTCATTGTAGGGAGCAAATATAAAATAAATATAAATTTTAGCTATATCCCTAACTTATGCCTCGCAGTATATTTATTAAATAAAATTAAACTGTATTTTCTAGTATTCGTTAAGCGTTTTGTGCTTATACATGTACCATCTGTTTTTATGGCTTCTACCTTGATTAGGACATTGACAATGTAGCGTTATGTTTCCCTTAATATATGATTTTTATTTTCATCGATAATCACTCATTTCGTGTGAATGGCACGATGCGATGTGTCAGTCCGTTATGCATTTGTCATTGCACTCGACATATGACAAATGAAGTGAATTTAGGTAGAATAATGTCAACGTCGTTTTTTCACGCGAATAACGCATTTGCATAGCGTATACGATGATGTTCTATTTGTTACTTTTTCTCGGTCGCTTTTGAATTGTGTTTCGGCTCGCGTTCGCCATTTATGGAAATGTTGATACACCAAATTAAAAGTTAAATCTCATTTTTATTTCTATTTGTTTAATTTTGTTTTTAACAAGGTTGCTAATAGGAATATGGCAATTTGATTCCAATTTTTTGATACGTGTCAAGTTGCAAAAGCCGACAAACAATAATTTGAAACTTTTCAGTAGGTAATCCGCTAGAAGTAATCCGCTAGAAGTAATCCGCTGTATTGTCGTATTTGATATCCGTAAGGAAAAATTTCCTCTAGCTGGCTCTATACCATTAATTACAGAAATTGAAGAAAAAGATCTTTTGTGTAAAAGATATATTTATTTGAATAAATATACCTTTAACACAGAAGATCTTTTTCTTCAATTTTCATATTTGATACTTATTATTATACATATATTATTTAGAATGTATTTCATTGTAATACTATTCGATATAACATTAAAACTGAAAAAAGGAGAATTTTTTCTATACAACGCAATATATAGAACTTATCAAAAGGTATAGACCTTTGTAGCCGGTGTTTTGTTAAGGATACGTTGTTATCACGATTCAGGATTATACGTCGTGTTTAAAAATTCTTTGACCCTGAAGTTTCCTCTTACGTCATACAAAATCTTATACATTCTATTAAATAGGCATTTATAGACAATTTAGTAGAGGAATACAAAGCCGGATTCAGAGGAACAGATCGATAAGATTTTTTGAACGTGGTGTCATCAATATGATCATGCTGAATTAATCGTTTAGCATAACTTTCTACAGATGCTTGAAGGATCTGATACTTTTGATAATTACTAATACCAATCATCTTCTTCTTCTTCTTCTTCAGGTGCCGTGTTCGTATTCAGACGTTGGCGGTTGTCATCATGTTTACAAGTTCCTGAAACCTCTCTCTATCATAATACCAATTTCTCAATCTCCCTATCATGATATCAGTCTATGTGATAATACCAATCACAGAACGGATATTTGTTAAAAATGAATTTTTAAATTATAGCCAGCCCTCAGCGTCCCCTTTGAAAGGAGGTAACTTAACCTTTGGTATTAATATACTCTGCAAAGGATTTTGAACAACCGCATTTGTGGAAGCTGATATTGAATTGTAAGACTGGCTCTGTTTTATAATAAAACCTTTAAGGAAACTAGCTGTTTTGATATATCGGTTTTGAAAATGATCAGCTTTTTCTTGATTTTCCTCGAGCTTGCTCTCGTCACAAATATCTTTGATTTGTCCTTGATTAATATTAAATTCCTGTAACATGATTTCAGCAAGAGAAGTCTCATTTGTACTTCTGTTATACTTGGTTTACTATGTTGATTTTCTGCCTTAATTGTCTCCTTATATCTTTCTAAATATTATTTTTTTTGTTTTAAACTCCCTCTTTTTCTAGTAAGTTACTTTTCAGTAGTTTTGGCCATGTTTAATATTATAAAGGTATTAAAAATCGAGTACAACTTTGTAATTGTATCGGCACAAAACTAAAAATTGTAATCAAATTGTTTCTAAATAACACTGAAATTGTTTTAAAATTGAACAAGTTATTGAATGCTACATATAAATTGGCAAAGTATATTTAATTAGCAATTCAATTGGATTAAACTTGAACAAATATTTGAATAGTGTGTATAGCTTTGGCGCAATATTGAAAATAATCGAAATCGAAAATCGACTTTTAGATAGAAGACCTAACTGGTACATCAGTTGCTCTAAGGATTTTTTCTCAAATCTTCTGAGTGCCTTTTCATCCTTAGTGCCAAAGCCTATGTGCCATTTTCATACATCACTACTAGACGTTCAGACTGACAAAATTGAAGAATTGGATTTGAAGAACTGTAGTAGACTGAAGTCGCTTTTGTTAGCCACATTGACGCTGGATTTACCCTTCTGCGTCACAAAATTATTTTCGGTCAATATTGCACACAGGTGTGCACTTGTCACTTTCTCGTTCGTGTGTTCATTATTGATGACATCTTGATCTTTTTCTTCTCCTTGGTTCCTGAACATGATCATGCACTTGGTTTTCTCTCTGGTAACTCTCAGTTCCGCCTCTATTTAGCATGTCTTTCCAGAGCTGTATAGGGCTTTTCCAAGTATGATAATAATCTTGAAAGTTTTCTTATACCATCTGCATACGTTAGACCTTGTATTATTCTGTTAAATAGTGTTCCACGTGGGTTACTTATACCTGGTTGCACCAACAGATCTTAAGCTTAAGTCGTGCCTTAAGCTCAGCTTATGAAACATACGTGTTGCGCCGTTGTGTCTTAGATCAATTTTCAGCTTGAACCGATAATAATCTCAATTCCCCGTGATTCTCAGCTTAAGTTGCTGTCTGAGATATAAGACATAATCTAGATCAGCGGTTTCCAACCTTTTTTAGCTCGAGGCACACTAACTTAAAAACCGGTTCAGCCACGGCTCACTTGGGTAAATAATCTCTATAATGATAGTGAGTATAATCGAATTTCGCGGCACACCTACAGGGACTTCAAGGCATACCAGTGTGCCGTGACACACTGGTTGGGAAGCTCTGATCTAGTCAGTCATAATCTACAAGCTGAGCTTGGCTAAGCTGGAGCTTAAGATATGTTGGTGCAACCAGGCATTAGTAACATTTTCTCATGATTCATTCTCATTCAAGTGAGTTAAATTAAGTAACTCTGAGTGGGAGTTTAAGGGAATGGAAAACCACTCACGCGTCCATCTCTAGTTTAACCTCGAATTGTCTGAAATTGCCATACTTCTCACTTATATATGAGTAGGAAAAGAACATTTTACATATTTTGATCAGATCAAGAGGTGTAAACATTGTTCTCTGTTGCTATATTTTTACAAACAGAATCTATTCCACTGGCATTCTTTTCGAACTAATCTCTGTGTGTGTAAAAATTCCAAATGAATTTTATCAAAAAAGCAACCATAATATACAATCTCATGATGTGCAAGTGTCAAAAAACAATCTGTCGTTATGGCAACCAGACATTACACCAGCTCCAGCTTAAATGTTTAATCTAACGCATAAATTTTGAACGGAAAGAGTGAGCGGACGCGCTGGCCCTTCGCTCCTGCCTCGATAGCCGTTCGAGGGAGGACAGTGACCTTTTTGTTGTAGGGTCATTTAAATTTAAATATTTTTACATTGAAGGTCCGCATGACGATGATGGTTCGAGGCGCACCCAACCGTAAACACATTATGAAATATATATGAATGGATTTAATTTCTTGCGTTTTATGTCAGCTGTTAGGATGAATTCGGAAGTAAAATAAAATATTGATCCTAAATGTCTCATAGCACGCGTGTTTATATCCCACACCACACACCACGTCGTTATAATAGAAAGTATGAGTTTTAATTATTTTTTACGGCTTAGTTCGCACCGTTTAGTTATGTGTTTAGCACAGGCTGCAACTGCATAAAATTATTACGCTCGCGTTAAGTGTATAAGGAAATTAAATATCAGGAATTAAATTATCAATAAATGGGGACTGGTGGAGATATTAAAAAATATGTTATATTATTCACCTGACGTCTTATAAAAATTTATATAACATAAGAACTAGTTCTTCTTTAAGTGCCGACTCCCAATCGATGATTGGTTATCATTATCACTATTTACTCTATCTACCGCTGCTCTGAACAGTTGTACAGAAGTGAATTTAAAACAGTCCCTTAAAATTTTCAACCATGACAGTTTCCTTCTTTCTGCATTCCTTCCTTCTCTTATCTTTACCTGCATTATCAGTCTTCGCATGTCCCTCATTACGTGTCCCAGACATCGTAACTTTCTTATTTTTATTGTGGCAAGTATGGCGTGGGAATAATTTTAAATAAACTGTCGCCAATGGGGTTTCTGGATGAAAATTACCTTTTTCCGTTTCCATGGTGCCTTCCAAAGGACTACGAATAGCCAGGTCGTAGCTTCCTTTGCGTTAAGTCTATTATCGGAAGGATTTTTTCAAATATTAGCTCAGTTTAGTAGTGAAAAGTGGTCCGACAAAAAATATAAGTCCATTATCAGTCCCTTAGTGGAGGGTTTGACAATAATAACTCATAAATAAAACGGGATAATACCCGAAGGTTGGCTGTATACCATCTAGTTAAATAAAATTTAACGTGAAGTAAAACACTCCCTGGTGTAGTTGTAAGTGTAAGTGTAGTGTAAAACACACCGTATAAAATATACCAACTACACCAGGGAGTGTTTTACTTCACGTTAAATTTTAAATAATAACTTAGTTTACAAGTAAAAGGTGGTCCGGCAAAAGAGTCTGATGTGAAGTGGGGAACATAGCCCCGTAGAGTGGTTATATGAGGATAGCTCCTAGAGTATAAGACCCTATATTGGGAGCCTGACGCCAGGCTGGACTAAGCCTGAAAATGTCCCACATTTATAGACTTTCTTGTCTGTGTTTCTAGGTGAAAAAAATTCGATGCATAATAATATGTCCCATTTATTGCGAGTTTTAAAACTTATTTATAAAAAATGTATTCCTTTTTTTCAATAGCATTACAGCCATTTGTCGAGTTTTTATGTACCTCATTTCTAGACGGGCTTTCTGCTTAATCTATATTCAAGTTGGTCTTGTACGGTATGGGGAGAGCAATGAAACATCGATCAATTGTTATGACATTAGTACGCTACCCTCTAAATATATGCAAATATGAATGCCTTTATTGAGGCGGTTTCGCAGTTGTTTAAAAAGAAATATAATCTGATATTCAGGCAAGTTCGTTTTTCCTACATTTAGAATATGTACTTCTGAAGATAAAGAATTGGGTTTTGTTTTTATAAATTTTTTCTTGCACAAATATTGAAAGTATAGACCCCTGAAATGTGTTAGTAGTTGTTCTTAGAATATCAAATTTCAACTTTTATAAATTAGCCAACAAAAATGGTACGGAGTCTTTCTCCAATAGCCAATATAACAAAAATAAGAACACTTCTGTTGGAGTGAAAGTAAAGAGAAGGATATACTCCAACAGAAGTAAGGAAAAAGGCAATAACTAGTGGGACAAAAATGAAAATAGATGGGATGTAAAGAAGAGAGTGTAGTGGCTTCTACGTTGAGAAGCCGCAGTAGGAAAAAATACTACTTTCCAGTAGTATTGGTGGAGGAAAGTGGAAGGATGTAGAGGCAGAGGCAAACTGAATAGAATTGGCTAGCAAGAGATGCAAGAGAACAACTTGACACTCAAGGATGGATACGGCTAGTTTGCATGCCTGTCGAAGAACAGTAGCTCTAAGTAGATAGTAATGATGACTAAAAGGTGAAATAATAAAATAAGAATAATGTACTGAAAATGAATGAAGATGAATAATTTCTAAAGATGAACAAAATAAATAAAACTAACAAATCATGGGCGCCAAGAAAATGATCTTCGATCACTCTCCCACTGACTATTTGACACTGCTGTCAAATATTAAATATATTAAATATATGAGTATATGGAAATATAAAGGAAATAAGAATAAATGATATACAAAATAAATAAACATTTATTAAAATTAACTACCAGATTTTTAATAATCTCTGAGTTAGATCAAGTGCATATCATGTGACTCTAAAATTACATAAGTTATACAAAGTTATATTTAAGATAACTACAATAATGTTATCTGTTACAAAATTACATAAGTACCTCTTACTTACATATAGGGTACAACTCACATGAGTCTTCTACCAAATGGTTATAGTACGCTTGCTACGTACCACTAAATTGAAACCGACGAAGATGAAAATAATAAAAATAAATAGGCACAAGCCTGATTACGAGAAAATACTATAATGGATTAAGCAAAAATTAATGAATAAAATTGAAGCGAAGAAATATAATATGAAACCTACTTGAATGAAGATAAGTAAATGAACAATAAAATATTTGGGAACAAGCAATTAATATTACAAAATAAATATCAAACCAATAATAAAGTATAAAAACCTAATTTTCTGGGACTTATTACCTTGTGCACAATGTAACGTACCATATGATCATAAATAAGTTTGGGAACCTAATACGTTAATAAACAAATATGTTATATAAAAAAATACAGGCAGCTAAATCTGAAAAAATATTAATAAACATAGTGCATTACCAAAAGTCCGAAATATAAAACACAAAATTTACTCAAATCACCAAACTGAGTGTTCCCAAACAACCCCATTCCTCAAATGTATAACCAAAAGGTTCCCAGAAAATGAGCACGAGGATAGTGCCAAACCATGCTTCCTGTAAGCACAGGTGTAGACAGAAAATGAAGCTGGAACGCTTCGCTTGCTCCCAGGTGACTGACTATGTAGCCGGAATAGGTTCCTCTCAGGTGGGTGAGGGTCTATGATTTCTCATGTTCGTTTTATCTTATTTCCCCAAAAGGCTAAAACAAATATTTCCCAGTCTTAGTTTCAATGTCAAAGTCTAGGAAAAGTCAAAGGAGAAAAAAAAAAGAAACTAAGAAGTGGTTTTTAGTTTAGATTGTAATGTAAAAAAAAGGGTCATTAATATACAAGAAAAACTTTCATTATTGGATAGTACAAAATAGACATTATTGGATAGACAAAATTTGACCTTCAGAGCAAAATATGTGACAATTTCAAATTACAGTAGAATAAATATATGATTTCAAATGGTACGGTGTCTTTCTTAAGGTTCCACGGAACGGAATAGGAATAGCCGAACTGGGACCCAGAGCACCCCAAGTAGAATTCTATTTTGCTAACGTCACAAAATAGAATTTCATAATGGGAGAATCGACGGTTGACAGGCAACGTGACGTCATTAAAATAGAATTCTATTTGGCGTGCTCTCGCACCTGAACCGACTACGCACAAGTCCTGTAGTCAGTTCAGTTCGGCTATTCCTATTCCGTTCCGCGGAACCTTAAGTTCGTTTTACGGCTACTGCTAGCGTAAATTTGTTGCCCGTGGAGCCTTAGCCTTAAGCTTTTAATCCCAGTTATATTAATCCACATATGGTGAATTTAGGCTATACATTGTTTTTATGAAGGCTGAAAACGTGTGAGAAAGAAAAAATGACTATGAATTTGTTTTCAGAGCGTAAAGGTTTCCAAGTCAAAAGGACTGCGACATTCAACTAAAATACGAAGAAATCCAGTGGATTAGTAATTTAATCACTTTTCTCATATTCGAGTTAAAAGGGCAGATGTCCGAACACGTGTATGAAGTAGTAGAAGATGTGATAAATTATATTAAGATCATATAAGTAGAAATGTATTATCGATATGCTACAAGGTTGTAACAATTGTACTTAAATTATCCTTTTATTTTCAGGTAAGTGACTATCTTCACACATCACTGTTATTTGTGGTAAGTTTCCAATGATTAATTTAAAAAAGACAGGCGGCATCAAAGTTTACTAAGATATTTATGATTTTTAGATTTTAGAATTTTATGTTTTTAGATACTGTAAACGGAAAAAAGTCCTATATATCAAGTCTATTCAAAACTAAAGCCTCCATTTCCTAGCTATATAAAATCCAAAACATACGTAGCCCGTTTCTTTGAAAGATTAATATCGGCTTGTTACTTAGTCTAATATCAGAAGAGCAAACAATTCAAATACGATATACTTGCCGATCTGAAATTCAAATCAGTCCATATATTTCCAGATATTTCAGGACGCCGTCTGTAACAGGCTCCACGGGTGGCCCTTTTGACAGCGCGCTGATCAAAAAGAAAATAAACGATATTTTATGAAAACCGGTTGCATATTGAATTTGGTACATCCATCAAAGAAAAGTTCAAAAGATTAAATGTTGTTGTCTTACGTGTTTACAACAGACGATATTGCTTCGATTTCTAGATTTGCAAACATATTTTCGAGGAAAGGGGCGACAATATTAACTTTAACAAAAGCTTATCTCTGGAAACCAGTAGCCCAGTAGCTTACCCAATCTTTATAATCTTAATTACCTGTAACAATAATTCTCTAATAAAACCTTTTTAAAAAGCGCAAGCCTATAGTACACTAGTGTGGTTATTTACTTAACGACGTTCTATACCTTCGTTGCGGGGTATGCCTCTCAGAAGAAAGGGGGGGGGGAACTCATATGCAAGCGAAAGTTGGTAACAATGCATTTATAGCAGAATACTCAAATCATATGTTTCAGTATTGAATACTTTATAAAAATAAATTATAATAAATTACGGAAACTACGGAATAAATTACGGAATTAATCATAATAAATAAATTAAAAATAAATGGTACGGTAAACAATCCTCATTTTTTAATATGTTATTCCTTACAAGAAAACCTTTAATTTAAGCACAAATAATTAAAAATCGTAAATTTGGGTCAAAAGTTATTAACTTTTTAAGAATTCCCATAAGAGCCCATGTTAAAACTTAACTTTGACCCTTAATAGTAATTAAATGGCACGGTAAAACAATTAAAAAAAAAGCAAGTCTTAGTTTTTTGAAGTAAACTATAACATACTAAAATTTCATGCAAAATGGTCCTGTTAGTTTGGTCAAGTTCAATTTCATCATGTTTTGTTTGAAAATGTTCCCAGAGACTGTTCAAGCCACACACCAAAGTAACTGTAAATTTTGCTCTAAATAGACATATTTTTTTCAATCTAAGTTCATCTTCCTTGGAGACAGTATGTAGTGAAGCTACAAGGAAAGAGAAAACGAGGTAGACCGAGAAAAAGTTGATGCGAAGAAATAGACAAAGATGTTATCATAACGTTAACGATATTGTTTTGCAGAACGTTAATTATAATAGTGAAAGAGTGCCGTTGGGAAATTCATTATTTTTATGTAAACTAGAACTATTCAATTAAGGTAAAAATATTTTAAATTACTTCTAGCATGCAATGAACATTTGAACTTACTTTATATCTTAATTCGTACAAATAAATATACTTGAGGTCATTACCTTTTCAGTATAAATGTAAAGTTATAGCGGTAACTTCTCATCCCGCTTGTTTTAGAAAGTAAAGACAATTAAGTAAATTCATTAAGCAGTAAAATAAAAAAGTTTTTGAGAGGTGTGGTTAGAAGTTTACTAGCAACTGGAGTTTCAATCTGAAATTTTATATTATGAATGTCGAAAAAGGAAAGAAATTTGTAAAGCTGTAATAACAACTTTAAATTTGTTGAGGAATTTTTATATTCTTCTTCTTCTTATACTTGTTGTAGATCTGTCGATCTGTTAATTCTAGTATTTCTTGAGAGGTAGACTGCCAGCTATCTCTCCATCTTTTTGGTGGTCTCCCAGGTGGACGCTTGCCTGCTGGTTTTTGTTCTAGCGCAATTCTTGGTAGTATGTGCTCCTCAATTCTTTTTACATGACTGAACCATTCTCTTCGTCTTTGCCTGCCCCCTCTGACTACATCTTGCACGCCACATTGTTCCATGATGATGTTGTTTCGTATTCTATCTCTTCTTGTCTTCCCTGCTGTTGCTCTTAGCGTCTTCATTTCGGCTGTTCGTAGAATGTTTTTGGTTTTATTGGTGTCTTCTCTTGATTCAATGCCATAGGTCATAACAGGTCTGATGCAAGATTTATAAATTCTAACTTTACTGTCCATTCTCATATATGGGTTATTCCAGACCACATCTCTCAAACATCCAGACAAGACAGCGGCCTTGTTAATTTGTCCTCTTAGGTCTCTGGCTGGGTCATGATAACTTGATAAGTCTACACCTAGATATTTGAACTGGTTTAGCTGTTCTATGAGTTTCCCCTCTACCACGAGCTTGCATCTAATTGGGTCTTTCGCAATGGTAATGCGTAATGCATTTTGTTTTCTGCGTGGATATATTCATATTGAGTCTTCGACATGCTTGATACAATCGATAAAGTTGTCTTTGTAGGTCTCCTCGTCCTCTGCAATCAAAACTGCATCATCCGCATAGCTCAGGGCTGCAACATTCTACTGTGGCCGAGTATGTATCCTAGTTGTAGCGATTACACATCTTCTACTATTTCATCTATTAGCTTAGCATATTGAATAGAAATGGACTGAGGCTGTCTCCCTGCCTGATTCCTCCTGGTGTTGGTATGTTGGCCGTAGTGGTGTTGTTTGTTTTAATTTTTGTCGTGTTGTTATTGTTCATTTGTTTTATGACTTCAACAATGTTTGCCGGTATCCTTTTTTGCTTAATTTTTTTTATTATATCGCAAAGTCTGACTCTGCCAAATGCTTTCGTTAGGTCTATGAAGCAAATATATGCAGGTTTGTTATATTCTATCGACTTCTCTTTCACTTGTTTCATGACAAATATTGCGTCCGTCGTCGACCTGTCTTTTCTGAATCCTTGCTGTCCTTCTCTGTTCTTTATATGCGATTCCAATTTATCCTTAAATATGCCTGTGAATAACTACATTGTCGTATTTAAGAAAGTTATTCCTCTGTAGTTGTCCGGTCATGATCTTTGTCCTTTCTTAAAAATCGGTATTGTGATACTGGTGTGCCAATCTTGTGGTAGAATTTTTATATAAGTAGTCGTTTTTAATTAATTCTTAACACAAAAATAAGTTTCCTCGACATGTTTACTACCATTTTCGAAGATTGATGATACTTCCACGAAACTCTGCCGTAAAAAAGTTACTGCAAACTTTTCTGTCTAATCTTGCTTACGCAGTGTTTTTCATTGGACATTTCATGTTCATATATTTGGACATACAACTATTCCATCTGTTTCCTATGTCTCGGTTTAGTGTGGTGTTTATCTTTAGTATGTCTGCCATTTTAGTGGTATATGGACTCAATATACACATAAAAAGACAAAGTTCATGATAATTAGCAAGAAAAAGATAACAGAATGTCAACTCTACGTTAACTATACCCCAGTAAAAAGTATGGCGCACTACAACTTCTTTCGAATCATAATAAATAAAGAATGGATTAACAACCAGGAGATAAGAGCGCGCATCGAGAAAGCTAGATCCACCTTCAACCAGATGGAAGCATTAGTCTCCCTCTTGGTATAAAAATAAGAATGCTGCATTGATACGTCTTCTCTGTCCTTTTTTATGGTGTTAAATCGTAGACCTTGAACGAAGATTGGAAGTATTTGAAATGTGGCTATATCGGAGAGTGTTTAAGATACCGTGAACTAACCAAGTCACACATGACGAGGTCCTCAGAAGAATGAAGAAAACCCGAGAGATACTGATATTATCATATTTAGAAAGTTATGAATACTTCGGACGCATTATTCGAAATGAATCCAGATATGCCCTTCTACAAACCATCCAACAAGGAAAAATATTTGGAATGCGAGGTCCAGGAAGAAGAAGAATATCCTGGTTAAAGAATCTTAGAAACTGGTTCAACGCAACATATGTGCCGCTTTTCTGCTCTGCTGCAGATAAGATAAAGATGTCATAATTATCGCCAAAATTCGTCGCGATACGCACGTCAAAAAGAAGAAGAATTATCCTGGTAGTTGTCGTTCCCGTTTTCTTTTTGTCCCCGTAGCTCCCATTGGAGACCTTATGGTATTATGGCCTCGTAAATACATTGTTTTCCGGCTCATTTATATTCATTTCATTATGGTTGTACTTGTGCCTTTTCCTTTAATTATCCTCCTAATCTACCGTATGGAACATAAGTGCTGATATTTAAAATTGTCCTTTCCATATTTCCTTATGACCATGTCTCTGTTGGTTATGTCAATACTGGCATTAAACATTGTTCTATCCTCGTATTTTTATTAAGTTCCTAATGCCTCTGCTTCTGCTCTGAATTATAAAATTGAGTTTTGCCAACGCAATCCAATCATTTCTTATTCTTCTATTTATGTACGCCGTCTGCCCAATGATGTTATTGAATATTATTTGGAGTAGGGGAGAGCGGGTACAATTGTAACGCGGTACAAATGTAACATTGCTTCTAAACATCTTGTTTCTGGTCGACTAGAGCTGACAACGCTGCATGTGAGAAAGTATTTAGTGGTGTAATGTTGACCGTAGTTTGGCGATGTTAAGTGAGGGGTTACATTGTTAGACGAAAATATTGGTTTTTACGCCTGGCAGGTAAAAGTAATTAAATTTTGTATTTTTTGATTGAGAGAATAAGAATTGAGTCATATTATACATTTATCAATATATTTATTAAATTGAGATTAGATTTCGTGATCTGTCATAAAATTCTGACAAACCATTGGCATGTCGTTGTGGTACAATTTTAACACTAGCGACGGGTACATTTGTAACGTGTATTTTCCATACCAGTATATACATACACATTACCTATATGTATAATGTATGTATCGCTATGTATGTATAAGACACCTGTTTATAAATATTTATTTTGGGAATAAGTTGTATAAAATTCCATGATTTTGACATTGTTACATTTGTCCCCTTTATGTGTTACAATTGTCCCTTGAATGGGTACAGATGTAACATTTGTTGTTAAGTTAAAATTATGCATTTTTCTAGTTACCTAATCAAACGTTACAAAATAAAATTGGAAATTGAAGTCAAATGTTCAACCTATAGTCTTATATGGGACCCATTTTTAAATAAACAATTACAAGTAAAAATTGTTACAATTGTACCCGGACCTCCCCTACTGGAATTTTTACGGAAAATTACTGGCTTCGGTGACTGGTACAATACAAATTTATTCGTTAGTTTGTTAGTTATTATTTTGGTTAAAATTTTACACATTTGACATAGAAGGCTTATTAGTTGGCAGTTGTTCCTATTTTTTGAGGTAAAGGTTGCACACCAGTTTGCCTATTTTCTGAGGTAGAGGTAGAGGATACACGATACACCTCCTGGAAGATGAACAAACAGTGGAAAGATATCAGCAACAGACAATAATCAAAATGCAGATCAATAATATTTTAGATGGGGAGTAAATATTTATTTTAAGTGTCGTATAAACACAGGAAAAACTTGTTCGGCATTAGAAAAAAAAGTATGTACAATGATAGAGTAACAACTAATGGTGGGGAAAAAACGCAACTCCCGGAGTTCAACCCTGTCGAGAGTTATGCAAATGACCGGGCGGCGTATTCCATGCCGCCGCGACGACCAAGATAAGGACGCTCGCCCTGCGCCCACTGCGCTACTGTTATGATAGATGGCGCTATATACGGGGGTTGATAAGTGTTATCTTACTAGGCTTACGGGGTCAGCCTTCTCTCGCACCTGCTTTCCTTTTCCTTTTGTATTTATACTCGGGCCTCAAATACCGCCGAGAGTTCTCCCCGAGAGATAATTATTGCATTCATTATGACCCTTTTCACAGGGTAAGTTTTATTTATCCCTTAGTGGAGGGAAGTGTTCATGGAGAACACAGATAATTTGGATGAAATTCTTTCTGTGGCATAGAAAATGGGGCACATGGCATAAAGGAAGCGACGTACTTTGTTTTTTATGGTAATTATTTATTTGAATAATTGTGATTTATTTGATCGTCTTTTTGGGGTTTTTTCCCGCCTACGTAGTGTTCTACAAGGGTTGAACATGTTTCGACGCCCAAAGATGTTGATTATAAAAATGCCACAAGGAAATAGCTTCAGAACAACATTTTTTGTGTATTACTCTTCTAATTTTCGGAGCATATAGAACAGATCTTCTTCATCTTGAGCCGGTACCACTTGGTCATCTGCATGTGTACAAGAAATTGTCCCGGATTGGTATTCCCATCCCTTCACATTTTCTTTTCCATGGTTTTAATGTTTGTTCCAGGAATATCTTGAACAGTGTCTAAGATGTAGGGCATCCCTGCTATAAGCCTTGTGTGGTCTTAAATTCATTGGAGTATTTATTGCCGGTTTTAACTCTTACCCTGTTGTTGTTCTATTTTTTACGGCTTCTATTAACCTCTAAGTTATTCTGATTTCCTTCATTGTGTTCCATAGTTGTTTTCTGGGAACCGTGTCATATGCCTTTTTTAAATGGATGAATACCATGTGTACTGGTATATTTATTGCCATTTTTTTCTCAATATAGCTTATAATTTTCAAATAAAATATTCCGAAAACGGTACAGAGTATCGAGTTTTACCAAGAGTACCTACCTTTTTGGTGTAACGTTGTACCTACATAATGTTAACATGGAAGAACACAATGGCATAATTAAGAGCACAATTTAAGACACTGGTATTGTCTTCTTCTTCTCTTCTTATTATATTAGGCCTCTTGGCTTGTTCTTAACCGATTTTTGGCTTGTATTCGTAGCTGTGATGTTGAATGCCAGCTATCTCGCCACCTTTTAAAGGGCCTTCCTATTGGTCTCTTGCCTGTTGGCTTCGAATCCCTGGCTATACGGGCTATTCACTCGCTGTCCATTCTCATCACATGCTGATTCCACTCTCGTCGTCTCTGTCTTCCTCACCGTACTATATCGTGTATGTTACAGAGATCTCTTATTTTGTCGTTCGGTATTCTGTCTCTCAGTGTTTTCCCAGTTATTGACCTCAACGTTCTCATTTCTGATGTTCTCAGTATCCTCTTGGTTTCTGCAGTGTCACATTTTGTTTCTTTCGCGTACGTCATATTCGGTCTTACACATGATTTGTATATGCGTATTTTCCCTTCCAGCCTCATATCTTTGTTTCTCCAGATGAGATCACTCAGATATCCTGGCACGTAATTGGCTTTATTTGCTTGCTTTCGGACGCTCTCTTTAACATCTCTATAACTACATATTTCGACTCCCAGATATTGGAATCTCGAGACTTGTTCAATTAGTTTGTTGTTAATTACTAATTTGCATCTTATGGGTTTCCTTGACACTACCAGGGATTTTGTCTTAGCTGTTGATATTTTCATGTTGTAGTTCTTCGCCACTGTATTGAAAGTTTGTGCCATTCGCTGTAGGTTATCCTCGTTATCGGAGATTAAGATTGCGTCGTCAGCATAACAGAGGATTTTTATTTGTTTTTTTTTGGTACTATGAAACGAATAAAAATAATATCCAAAGAATATGATGATAAAAAGGCAATTTTAAAAACGGATTAGTAGACTGCAGCAACCGTTTTTAATTTTGGCACTGATACAATCATACATCGAACATTTTTATTTTTATTAGCGCTTTCGTACAAATACAGTTGTTTGCTCTCGTAGTCTGGTGTGTGCTTTGTTAACCTCAAAAATTCAGGCAAAAGGTATTGGAAAACTTGGATTTCAATATTTCTTCTTCTTATTGTTTGTTTTATGAATGTGAGGAAACTGCCGGAGCGCCGCCGCCCGCGCCGTTCGCTGATATTTATTTCATTTCGGTGCACAGCAGCGAACAGAGCGACAAAATTATTTATTAAGAAGATAAAAGCTATAGATATTCCAATTTTTGTATGAAATTTATTACGAAGTGAGGTTTTAATAAAACCGGCATTTTAGCACAGTAAATGACCGTTTTGGAGTGTAATTTTCAGCCTCACGACGATTTCCTTGATTATTTCATTCATATGAGATTCTGACCAATAGAAAGCTACAGAAATAAAAATTAAACTGATTATTTTTTAATGATTTTAACTTCCAATCGTATAGTAAGATTTTTGATCACGTGTTTAATTCTGTCCAATCAGATTATTGTTACATTGGTAATTTTCTACTGTATCTGTATGAGAATTTTTTTAAGTAGATTGTTTCTGTTTAATTGCAACCAGTTTCATAGTTTTGACAACTGTCACATTTAAGAAAATATCCATAATATACTTTTTCGTACTTCCGGGCCTAAAGTGACAACTTCACTCCCTTGTGACAGGTACTAAAGTGTCACATTTAATCCCTCCGGGATTAAATATTGACGAAACTCCCGGAACGATTAAATCACAAACAAACGAATTTAACCTGCTCAGACGTGAGAATTCTTGACTTCTTTGGCTTAAATCCCTCATTTCTTCTCTTCAAAAAAGCTAATAATTTTGGAAATTTACTTATATCAATATCTTCTCTAATGTTAATAACCGATTTCAGCATTGAGTAATTCAGAGAGTTGAGGCACAAACCGCTTTTGATTTATCATCGAAGTAGACTAACAGCGCATTTTCAGTAGGTTGTCTCACATTTTTTAAGCGGCACCACTTTTTAAAAGCATCGTACTGCTGCTCGTATAGTTTTCTAGATTTCGGTGGTAACAATTCTTCACCTACTTCGGCTGCTCTTTTATCAATATCAGATACACCTTCTTCACTCATGATACCAATAATTATCAATAACAATGTTTCTTTACAATGACACTAGTAATGACAATGTTTCTAAATTATAACTGTCACAACGCAATGTTACTATGGTAACTTATTTTAAAGACAGTTTATTAAATGAGTTGAAGAGAGAAAAAACTGATTGAAATTATTGAAATAATTAATAAAATCATACCGGAAGTACGAAAAGTATCGTATATACCTTGCGACTGAAGTACATTTAATCCTTCAGGTAAATTATGGCCCTCCCTGCGGTCGGGCCATAAACTTTACCTTCAGGATTAAATGTACTACTTCAGTCCCGCGGTATATAATGTACTATTTCGTACTTCCGGGCCTAAAGTGACAACTTCACTCCCTTGTGACAGGTACTAAAGTGTCACATTTAATCCCTCCGGGATTAAATATTGACGAAACTCCCGGAACGATTAAATCACAAACAAACGAATTTAAGGGATATTTTATTGAAAAATATAATTAATTAGAATGGTAATTAACGTTAATATTCAAATTAATTGACTTCTTTGGCTTAAATCCCTCATTTCTTCTCTTCAAAAAAGCTAATAATTTTGGAAATTTACTTATATCAATATCTTCTCTAATGTTAATAACCGATTTCAGCATTGAGTAATGTGCCCAGAGAGTTGAGGCACAAACCGCTTTTGATTTATCATCGAAGTAGACTAACAGCGCATTTTCAGTAGGTTGTCTCACATTTTTTAAGCGGCACCACTTTTTAAAAGCATCGTACTGCTGCTCGTATAGTTTTCTAGATTTCGGTGGTAACAATTCTTCACCTACTTCGGCTGCTCTTTTATCAATATCAGATACACCTTCTTCACTCATGATACCAATAATTATCAATAACAATGTTTCTTTACAATGACACTAGTAATGACAATGTTTCTAAATTATAACTGTCACAACGCAATGTTACTATGGTAACTTATTTTAAAGACAGTTTATTAAATGAGTTGAAGAGAGAAAAAACTGATTGAAATTATTGAAATAATTAATAAAATCATACCGGAAGTACGAAAAGTATCGTATATACCTTGCGACTGAAGTACATTTAATCCTTCAGGTAAATTATGGCCCTCCCTGCGGTCGGGCCATAAACTTTACCTTCAGGATTAAATGTACTACTTCAGTCCCGCGGTATATAATGTACTATTAGTTCTGCATCTAATGTCAAATTGTCACGAGGAGAACACAAATAGGCAAATTTAAGCGCTCGACTTACTTCGGTAAGATTATTTAATGAATAAAACTAAAATATTTGCTAAACTGTGCTTTTCACTTTGACAAGTTGAAAAATGTGTGTCACATTAATTGGGATCAATGTCACAGACTTATATAAAGACTTGAATTTTATATGTAAGTATGTATTAAAAAATAATCTTACGAATATCACACGGCAGTAAGAATAAATAAGAAAATAATAGGTTTGTTTTAGCATCAGTTTCAAACGGTTTGAAACCATCAGCGAATAGTCGACCAGCGCGAGTAGAGGGGATTAGGGGATAGCACTGGTGACTGTATTATGTTCTCTCACTGACCAACTGTTTGCTGACGGTTTCTGACTAGTTTGACTGTTTGCTAGAACAAACCAAATGCTTCATTTTTTCTCAAATTTGTTGTCATTGGACAACGGCCACTCGAGCCCTGCGGGCTCTCGTGACAACAAATTTTCGAAAAACTGTCGCATTATTGTCAATGTCTATTTGGACTATTTCACTCATCTTAAAATTTTCACATAATCTGACCAATCGCAAACCAAAGACAGCTTGTGTTATCGCGAAAACACCAACTGTCTTTCAATTCTGATTGGTCTATCAGCTTCGTGTTTTCAACGACGTAACCATGGATACCGATCGCAAAGCAAAGTTTGACGTTTGCCAAAAAAATTATTGTAGCTGTATACGCTGTGAGCTCGTACGTAGAAGGGATATTTACAAATTCGCGAACGCCAGTAGTGACAAGTTTGTAAACGTTTACTGGAAATTTGACATAAATGTCAAAGTGATTAATTTAAAATTAAAATTAAACACATTAATTATAAACAATATTAGTTGGTCAAAGCTGTGGTATATATTTTTACCTTAAATATACTTACGTTTTAAATACTGAATTTAAGTTTTTTTAATGTTCCGTAATATCTAATTATCAATAATCTATTATAATCTTAGCGCCATCTACACGATTATTGTCAAAGTATCCGAAGTAAGAAATTGATATTTTATCAATAGAACGTCAAAATGATTAGAAAAATCTTAAAAAAATCGATTACAATTTAATTACTTTTTTGCGTTGTAAATATTAAGCGATAACAATTAAATAACAAATTTAAAAATTACCGGTAAAAGTTGAATTAGTAACCGCTAGGAGCGACACCAGCGAAGCTCAGAGCGTATACGTCAAAAGGAACATCATCAGAACATAGTGAATACTTTTAGGAATACTCCAAGTACATCACGTAATAATAGCAACAATACCAATTGTATCCACCTAATAACGGTCTTACTATTCAAAATTTTTACAATTGCATCGTTTATAATAACTATAGTCGAGAATAATGTATTTTTTTCGTGTACAAATTATTTATTGTTATAGGTAAAAAATAATTATAACAAATTATTTATAGTTACAATAAATATTTCATGATTATGACTAATTGTGAATTATTCAAAAAATGGGTAGATTTGGGTTACCTAGATCAAATGCATTATTATTAAATTCCTTCCTCTCATTCTACTGAATTTTTGACCTATCACTTTGTTCGTGAAATAGTCTAATAAAATACCACTCGTGATTTAATTTATCTTATAAGTCTGTCTTTTATTTCTAAACTCAACTGAGTTGCTTAAAGAAAACACCACTCGTCCTACGGACTCGTGGTGTTTTCAAGCAACTCAGTTTCGTTTAGAAGTAAATCGACAGACTTATCGCGAAAATTGAATCACTAGTGGTATTACTATTGATAATATCCCGTCGTCAAGCATTACGTCAGATGCCCTTCGTTACTATGCAAAAATGAACATTTCAGTGAACAAAAGTGAAAATTCAGTGACATTAATGACAATTAATGTTTTACAACTTGTCACAGATAACACCAAGAAACACTTTTAAAGAAAACTAGTAGCAAATATTCAGGTGAAGATATCGATAAAATATTAGTTAAAATTATTTAAAAAAACAGTTTTATTCATGAAATAATCTCTTAAACAAATTAAAATCGAACTCTTAAAAATTATCGATTTGTTTTGCCCTCGTGTCACTGTCACAGTATCACTCGGGAAACAATTTGATAATTTTAGAGCTCTCGTGCAATTACTACTTATTATTCCATTCATAGAGATTCTGACTAAATAGAAACCTACAAGAATAAAAATTACAGCGATTATTTTTTTAGTGATTTTAACATCCAATCGTGTAGTAAGATTTTTCATCACGTGTTTAATTCTGTCCAATCAGATTATTATTATAGTGGTAATTTTCTACCTAGATGATTACGGCGGGAATAATTTTTAGGTAATTCTGTTTAATTATGAGTCTCCTAGTTTTGACAACTGCCACATTTAAGAATATGAACCATAATCAACTTTTAGTCCTGCATCTAATGTCAAATTGTCACGAGGACAACACAAATTGGTAATTTTATGTGCTCGACTGTAATTCGGTAAGATTATTTCACGATAAAAACTGTATTTATAAATAATTTTAACTAATAGTTTATTGATATCTTCGTCTGAATATTTCCTAAACTGTGCTACTCACTTTAACAAGTTGAAAAATGTGTATCAAATTAATTGGGATAAATGTCACTGAATGTTGTTATACAAAGACGTAAAAATTGTGTATGTAAGAATTAAAAAATAACCTATCAAATATCACACGATAGTAAGAATAAAAAGGAAAATAATGCCCAATTTTTTTTCTTAAACTTGTTTCCATTCGGCCTTGTTTCCAATTTCATTTGAGATTTTCATGGGAACCTTGAATATTTTCACGATTATTTCATAACTCATAAATTAACACTACATAAATCTAAATTAAATCGATAATTTTTGATAATTTCCCGTCGTCAAGTATATTACGTCAGATGCCCTTCGTTGTTACGAAAAAATACATTCAGTGACATTAATGACAATTATTGTTTTAAAAATTATAAAAGTTATTACTTTCCACCGTCAAATATTTATAACAACTGTGTGTTTAATTGTACTAATTTGTAGGTACTTACATAAATAAATTACAATAAAATTTTGGTGTTGAACAGTTTTATTCATGAAATAATCGCAACAAATTGCACTCGATCTCTAAAATTAATATAGAATTTTTGCCCTCGTGACACTTTGACATAATAAAACTGTGTCACTCGGGAAAAATTAAATAATTTTAGAGCTCTTGTGCAATTACTACTGATAATTTTACTATAAAAAAAGGGCCCAACTTTATTTTGAGTGTAACTTGTTTAATTTTTATGGTAGAAACTTTTATAAAAAATAAAAATAAATTTTTTTAAGCACTTTAAAAAGTTCTAACGAGTTTCCCCGAAAAGTGCTTCATTTTTTGGTTATTTCACGTTGAAATATTCGATTTGGAATTTGACGAATAGGAACGTATTTTTCATGAGCTACAACTTTGCTTTTTCTGGGTGTATTGACTTCATGAATACACCATTTCTTTCATTTTTTTATAGGCTACATTTTTCCTAAGAATATTTTTTCAATAAAATACTTAGTTTCTGAGTTGTTTCACTATTTGTGAAAAACCGCCCGAAAACGTGATTCTTTGTTGAAAAATAAACATTTTCACTCACAAATAACTCAAAAAGTATCGAATTTTACTTGTGATCGTACTATCGACTTACTCTTAGTGAGAAAACTCCATAGAACAAAACTTGCTTAGAATTAGTCAATTTATTCATCTCTGGACTTATCTTGAACGTATGTATTTTCACCTCCGAAAAGTGACTTTCATCTCCCAAGTAAAAGCAACCAACGACATAAGTCTAACTTTGAAGTGGAGTGTAAATAGAACCTAAATCCAAATTTTCATGTAATTCGATGATGACACTGAAAATTACACTGGATCGCCGTATTTCACGTTCATTTACTGGGCTATTTATGATGCGATTTTATTCCAGTAATACTATTTTTTATCTTTCGCTACTAAAATAAATAAATTCGCACAATCTCGCTAAAAGATAAAATTAAAACCTACCGAGGTTTTGCTTTGTCGGTTATTGTGACATTGGTTATATAAACAAGAGGGGCATAGAGGCAAAAAAAATTGAATCAACCTATTATTCGTTTTCTTTTATTTAAAACTAACGCAGAAGCGTATAAAAATTTAAACCATGAAGTTGATAACAGAGAGGATGACATAAAGCAAAATATTTTAATCAGATTATAATTCTTCTTCTTCTTCGTCTCCCTCATATCAGCCGTTCTCTATATTTTCAATAGAGGCTTTTCCATTACTTTATTTTGTAAAAAAAGCCATTTTGAAGAAGCAATACTATCACAAAGTGAGGGAATAATAATTACCGGAAGATCTATTAACAACATAATATATGCAGATGACACCGTGAACAACTCCAATTACGACTAAACAAAACAGTTTCTGTGAAAAATATAGAGTAAAAATGAATATAAAAAATACCAAACACATGATACACAATAAATGTACGGATAGGAAAGATTGATAAATACAAAAACCTAGGACCCGGATTTCAGAAAATGATCAAATAACAGAAATAAGGGCAAGGATAGAAATAGCAAAAAATGCGTTTGTGAAAATGAAAACATTTCTCTGCAAAAATATTAGAACTGAAAGTAAGAGAAAAAAATAGACGAACTTTGGAACTTTACCGCGCTGAGCAGATGGGACGTGAATTATTCCCTCATCTTCCTTAGTCTCAGCATCCGTTATGGCTTGCAAATTGTAGAAGCCTCGGAGGGGTTACCAGAGAAGGTTCCCATTGTTTTCAGTCTGGTAGGATGTAGAGTAACATCTTTTGATGTTGTTTTATGTGCTTCTTCTTCTTCAGGTGCCATCTCCGCTACGGAGGTTGGCAATCATCATAGCTATTTTAATTTTTGAGGCAGTAGCTCTAAATAGTTGTTTTGAGCTGCATCCAAACCATTCTCTCAGGTTCTTCAGCCATGAAATTCGTCTTCTGCCGATGCTTCTTCTGCCATCTATCTTTCCCTGCATTATGAGTCGCAGGATGCCATACTTCTCGCCCCGCATCACATGTCCGAGGTACTGTAGTTTTCTTTCTTTAATTGTAAGTTCAACTTCCTTCTCTTTACCTATCCTTCTCAGTACTTGATTGTTCGTAACTCTATCTACCCAGGAAACCCTCATAATTCTTCTATACGTCCACATTTCAAAGGCGTTAAGTCGTCTCATTGTCTCTACATTTAACGTCCATGATTCCATTTCATAGTATAGTACACTATATACGTAACATTTTGTTAGGCGCACTTTAAGAGCTAATGTTAAATCTTTGCTACATAGGACCTTTTTCATTTTCATAAAATTAGAACGTGCTTTTTCGATTCTGACTTTGATTTCTGCAGTGTAGTCATTATTTTCGGTTATAAGTGTCCCTAGGTAAGTGTACTTTTTTACTCTTTCGATCTGCTGGCCCTCTACTATCAAGATTTCGTTAGTATTATGGTTGTTTTTACTAATTTTCATAAACTTTGTCTTTTTGATATTGAGAGAGACTCCGTACTCCCTACTACACCTTACTATTTTACTCATGAGTATTTGCAGGTCTTGTAAATTATCGGCTATTATTACTGTAGATAGATAGATAGATAGATAGATAGATAGATTTATTTAACTACTTTACAAAAAAAAATTGTTTGTAGCAAGTCAAAATTACAAAGTCAAAATAAGGAATATAAAAATTACAAGGTATATAAAATCACAAGGTATATAAAACAGAAATATAAAACACAACTTATAAATATGTATCACAAACAAGAATATAGATTAACAAAAAATATTTTGTGTCACGGTAAGCATTTCAGTAGATGTTCTGCAATGAGTCATATATTCTTCCGAGCAATAAAAGCAATGTTTCAACAGATACCTTTTTATTACTTTTTTGAAACTGTTACAGCTTAGCTGTTTAATATCTTTTGGTAAAATATTGTAGTAGTTATAATTAAGACAATTTTTATCTGAAAGACGCAATCTAGAGCGATTTGTTCGTAAATAGTGAGAGTATCGCGTATTGTGAACGTGAACATCAGACTGCTTTGTTAAATGGGACCTTTTTCTGTGAATTTCAGTCAGAACTTGATATATCAACAGAGTGGGTAGCGGCATAATTTTTAATTTGATGAAGAGAGGTCGGCAATGTTCCAGATAACTAACCCCTGCTAAAATCCGGATAGCTTTCTTTTGCATCCTGAAAATTTGAAGAGCATTTGTTGAATTGCCCCATAAGATTAATCCATAGCTTAGGTGTGAGTGAAATAAAGAAAAATATGTCACCTTCAATGTCTCAAAGTTGACAACCCTTGCTAGTTGACGAATAAGAAACAATGAACTAGACAGCTTCGCCTTTACTTGTGAAATATGAGCCGACCAGTTCAATCGATTGTCTATGGTTATTCCTAATAGTTTAGCAGTGTCTTTGTCATCTGGATCGCCATGTAAACCACTTGCAGATATAATCAAGTCCTGCGTTTTTTCAGTATTGAGTTTTAGTTTGTTCGCAGCAAACCATGTGCTAGATTTATCAGAGACTTCCTCGTAAGCCATTTTTAAATCCTCATTTTTATTACCTGATATTATGTATGTCGTATCATCCGCAAATTGTACTGATTTGTACGGAGATATGAAATGAGGCAAATCGTTGACATATATAATGAATAAAAGAGGTCCCAAGACCGAACCTTGTGGGACTCCATGTTTTACGGGTCGAAAATCGGAGAGATAACGTTTAGAGACTACAGCCTGGTGTCTACCACATAGGTACGAAGAGATAAGCTTAAGAGGGATACCTCTGACTCCATAATAGTTTAATTTGTGGAGCAAAATGTCATGTGAAACGCAGTCAAAAGCCTTCGACAAATCGCAGAGAGAAATTGCTATGCGATTGCCACGTTCAAGCCCCTCAATCACCTCGCTCACAATATTATATACCGCGTTTGTAGTAGAACGAGCACTTCTGAATCCATATTGCGAGTTGCTAAAATAACTTTTAGACTCAAAATAAGAATATAATTGTTGTTTGATCACCTTTTCAATCACTTTCCCGAATGTAGAAACAATGCTTATGGGTCTGTAATTGTCAGCTTTCGAGGAATCACCTTTTTTATAGATAGGTAGTACCTTTGAGTACTTTAGTGCTTCTGGAAATACTCCAGTTGATAAAATTAAGTTAATAAGATGAGTGAAAGGTGTTAAAACTATTTGGTGAGTTTCTTTTAAAATTTTGCTATTAATTTCGTGAACGTCCTTACAATTGGAATTATTAAGAGATTTAATTATTTGAGAGATCTCATCTTCCACAACGGGTCGGAAACAAAAGGACTTACTCGGGGAAGGATAGTTTCTGTAACTGAAGAGGATATCGTTATTAATAGTGGGAAGGGATGTAATTATATTCTCTGCGATTGTAATAAAAAATTGATTTATTTCGTCTGGAGATAGATCTGGTTGTACCGAACTGGATCTTGTATTGCCTCTTTCGAAGTTTAATATTTTCCAGCAGTCTCTAGGTTTATTATTGGAGTTAGTAATAAAACCAGAGTAAGCCGACTTTTTAGCATTTTGTAACTGCCGATTATATTCATATTTTTGTTGTTTATATAGTTTGAAAATATCGGGATCCTTAGTGACATCTGCCATGTGTTTAATGAGAGAAAGATTAGATCTGTAAGACCTTAATTCGTCATTAAACCATTGCACGGGTGTTATTTTAGCAGTTTGTCGTACTTTTTTTAATGGAAAAAACTTTAATATTAAGTTATTATAAGTTTCAGTTAAAAAGAACATCAAGACATCGGGATCGTTATTGGTGTCATAGAAAAAGTCCATCTTTGTACTAGCTAGTGCATATTTAAGCTTCTGCAAACCAGAAGAAGTAATAGACCGTTGAAGTGATTGATTAGTGTCAACAACTTTAAGATCAGAATCAATAGATATAAATTGTGCTCGATGGTCAGAGAAACAAGGTTCAAATACGCCCACCCTGTAGATATTTTCAGAAAAGTTAGTCATAATGTTATCGATGCAACTACTGGATTGAGATGTGATTCTAGTATAATCGTTTATCGTTATTTCTAGACCAAAAGACATTAACAGATTTTGAATATCATAAGAAGAGTCAGATTTAGTTTTAAAATTTATATTAAAATCCCCAAGTATAATCAGTTTGTCTGCTTTGTTAAGTAAGAATGCTATAACATTCTCAAAATTCACCAAGAACAAGTCACAGTCACCATTACCTGATCTGTATACAGTTAAAACATTGGTTCTCATTGAAGGTATATAAATTGCACAAAACTCTGAAGTTTGATCTACGTTATATTCATTTAGATTAAGAGAAGAATACATAAGATTTTCTTTTACATAAATTGCAACGCCACCTTGCTTCTTTTCAACCCTACAGAAAAAGTTAGCTAGTGAAAAGCCGGAGATGTTAATTGATTTTAGATTTTCTTCAGTTTGCCAGTGCTCTGAAAAACATATGACGTCATAGAACTTTTTATCCGCAAGAAAAGCATTGATCATATCGACTTTATTTGATATACACTGTAAATTGACATGAAACATGCTTACCGTGCCTTGTTGAATTAGGTTATTTTGAAAATTTGATGGAGGGTTAACGGTCGTTTCTTCATCCTTCATTTTATTTGAGTATGTGTTGGACGCTTCATAAAAAACCTGCTTACATAAGAGCCTACGGGCCATAGTTTTGGGTCCATCGCTAAACCAAAATGTTGTTCAAAAATTGAGACTTTAAAGGATGAATATATGTTGGGATGCTTAGCCGTTAAGGACGTACATATCACTTCTGGAAAGTGTTTTTCTAACATCTTCTTAAGATTATCTGCCGTTGTATGCTGGTTTACCCTAGTAACATGAAGATGACTAAATTTTGGGACACCACTGATTTCAGAGTTTTCATTATTGCCAATAACAATAGGTCCATTCCTTCTTTTATACCTAACAGTTTTCCATTCTTGCCCATTATTATTTGGAACTGGAACCGAATTTTTACTCTCAGTATTTATCAAATTCTCATCGTTTGTTAAATTAATGATATCTGAACATTTTGCCTCCGTTTGTATTCTTAAAATATCAGCTGATAATTGTTTATTATTTTCGATTAAGGAAACAACTTGTTTATTTTTATTGGTACTATTTTTAAATAGAGTTTTTGTTGGGGAACTCCTTTCTTTATCAACAACTAGACTTTCATTTACAGCAACATTTTTTGCGGGTGTAGTGTTTTCGTTTTTTGGATATATTTTACTGCTAGACTGTTTCGGTCGTTCAAAATTTGGGTCTCTGTTTGAATGGTTGATTGAATTCGTATTTTGTTTTGTAGATGGCGACTGATCAGCTATTTGCATATATTTAAATAAATCTAGTTGTTCCTTCAATAAATTTATCGTAATTTGTTGATTTGATATTATTGTTTCATTCTGATTAATAATTTTCTTTAAGTACCTTATTTCAGTTTGTCTCGGATCCTCATCGTCAGCTTCACTATCCAAGGTTTTGTTTGGTGGATCACTTAACCTCACACTCTCCTCACAGCATATAACTGTCTCATCATCGATATATTTGATCGATTTTAGTTGCTTCAGGCAGCCACTATGGGATAACGTTCCACAATTCGCACATAATAGACCACTTTGTGCAACTTTATAACACTTTTTACAACACTTAACTTCCGAGTCGTAAACACGACCGTTCTTCTGAGGCGCCATGTTTCTTTTTGCATCATTCTGTATCATCTGCATATCTGATGTTGTTAACTAAGACTCCATTTACTCTTATGCCGACTGTTTCATCTTCCAGAGTTTCTCGCATTACCTCTTCAGAATAAGCGTTAAATAATAGAGGTGATAGTATGCAGCCTTGCCTGACTCCTCTCTTTATTTCCATTTCTTCAGATGTTTCTGTTTCAATTCTTACTATTGCTCGCTGATTGTAATAGAGATGTGTTATTAGTCTTAAATCTCTTTCATCTAGGTTTTTAGTTTTTAGAATTTCCATGAGTCGGTCATGTTTTACTTTATCAAACGCTTTATCGTAGTCTATAAAACAGACGTAAAGAGAACGGTTAACATCCAAACATCTCTGTGTCAGCACTTTGAAGGAGAATAATGTCTCTCTGGTGCCCATTCCATTGCGGAACCCATATTGAGTGTCACTAATATCCAGCTCCAGTTTAGAGTGTATTCTGGCGTGGATAATTTTCAGCAGAATTTTCAAGGTATGTGACATTAAGCTTATTGTTCGGTAGTCACTGCATTCTTTGGCATTCACTTTTTTTGGCAAACACACAAATGCTGATGTCAACATTTCTCTAGGGATGATTCCCGTAGTATAGATAGCGTTGAACAGTTCTACTATTATGTCCAGGTTTTTCTCGTTGACCAACTTTATCAGCTCGCTAGGTAATTCATCTGGACCAGCAGATTTATTGGTTTTCATAGAGTTTATTGCCTGACTAACCTCTGATTTGGTTATCTCTGGGCCTACATCTCCGGTTTGGCTATCTACGGATGTACTAGCTTCTCTCTGGTCATGAAATAGTTCCTCGATGTACTTTTTCCATCGTCGTAGTTTTCGTTCTGTCTCCATTATAATATTTCCGTTTTTGTCGAGCAATATATTTGAGGTTCTTCTATTTCCTATTCCGGCTAGTTCTTTGACTTTTTTATGTAGGTTGAAGTTGTCATATATGTTTTGAAGTTCTATTTCTTTACATTTTTCAGAGAAGTAGGTTTCTTTAGCCTCCCTAATTTTTTTTCTTATTTGGCTTTGAAGCTGTTTATAGCGAGTCTTATTAATTGTTTTGTTTTTTCTTCTTTCATTCATCAACTCTAGAATTTCCTCCGTCATCCATTCTTCTTTCTTACATTTGGTTGTTGTAAGTACTTTCTTACTTGGCTCTAACATAGAGGTTTTGAAGAATTGCCACTGTTGTTCTACGTTGCAATTATTTCTTGGGTTTCTATCTAGATTTATGTTGATTTCATGTTTCAAAGTTTCTTTTGTTTCTTCTGACTTAAGTTTATGTATGTTAAGTTTATTGTTGTTGCGGCTTTTTTGCGTCTTTTTTAGTTGAAGTTGAAACCTAGCAATAAGAAGACTGTGATCAGAAGATACGTCCGCTCCTGGATATGCCTTTACTGCCTGAATTGAGTTTCGATGTCTGTGCTTTATTAGGATGTAGTCAATTTGATTTCTGACGATTTTGTTGTTTTTGTCAGCTGGCGATTTCCATGTATAAAGGCGTCGCTTAGGTAATTTAAAGAATGTATTTGCGACTACAACATTATGTTCCTGGCAAAATTCTATTAGGCGATCCCCTCTGTCATTTCGTTCGCCATATGGCCATACATTAGGGTAGCATTTTCCTTCGCCAATTTTTGCATTGAAATCACCCATGATCACTGTTATGTCTCTAGATGCTGTGAGCTGTATATTTTATGTGCTATTAGATTGAAAACTTAGTTTTTTTTTTGCTAGCAGTTGGAGCAATCTTTTTGTACTCTCTGTGTCGGGTCGTGTTTCTGCCGCGTATGTCATTATTGGTCTGATGACTGTTTTGTAAATTCTGCCTTTCATTACTTTTCCGATATTTTTATTTCTCCATATTGTGTCATTCAGGCAACCTGCGGCTCTGTTTGCTCTATTCACTTGATCTTCCACTTCTGTTTCGAGCCTTCCGTAACTAGATAGCGTGATGCCTAGGTATTTAAACTCCATCACTTGTTCTATTATCTGACCTTCCAGTTCCAATTTACATCTTACTGGGTCTGCTGTTATAATCATGCATTTTGTCTTTTTTTGAGGAAATTAACATGTTAAATTTTCTGGCGGTTATGTGAAATTGGTGCAGCATACGTTGTAAATCATCTTCACTTTGAGAGATTAGTATTGCATCGTCTGCACAGCAGATTATTTTAAGTTGTTTTTCTTCCATTTGGGATCCTTTTTTAATTCTTACTTTTTTTATATTATTTCGTCAACAAGTCTCTCGAGTATAGCAAATGGATAACTTCCTTTAATTTGACCCTGTAATAAGAATATTATAATCCGTATTTCCATAAATAGGGAAGCGAATAGGGCTACAGATAAACCAGCACAAAACAAAATACATAACGATAGGGAAGGACGACACAACAACTCAGAAATATCTACACATAACCATGAATTTGAAACTGTATCCACTTTTTCTACTGGGGAGTAACAATAGAAATATCGAAATGCCGTTTTCAGATTTGGATTCAGAAGAAAAAACTACATAAGAATCCATCGATAAATCTGATCTGAGTATTGCAGGAGCGGCAACGCAATAACACACAGACTTTGCGAATTTATAAACGAAATGTTTTCGTTGAAAATATTTCTGTAAAAAGGTCTTAAGTCAAAACATGTCGATGACTAAGTTTTTTAATACGTTAAAAACATCGATAAATAGCGATGAAAAGCGATTGAATTTTAACGCATTTTTGAAATATTAAAATAGAGGTGAAATTCAGTCGATTTCTATTATTTTTATGGATTTTTTTAACGTACTAAAAAACTTGTCATAATCGATATTTTTTACTTAAGACCGCTTTACTTATCAGTACAGATTTGTCCTTCTAGCTGTTGCATTTTTTTTGCAATCAGTAAATACACTAAGCATCAAAATTAACGCACCACCTTAGAAATGGGACATTTTGATATCTCGTATTTCTTAAAGCTGTTGTCCGATTTGAGTGATTTTTTTAGTACATTACAGTTTATTCTTCAAAAATATCGGAATAATAATATTATTGCTAAAGAGGTAAGTGTCATTGTATACCGGGTGTAACAATGATAGTGTGTTTTTTCCTCAAATTTTGGAACACCCTGTGGAATATTCTAGCGTATACAAAATATTGAAATTAAAACTCAACTGTAACCTTAGGTTTTTTAACATTTTGCTTTTTGATTCATTCGCTTGTGTTGGATAATAAAAGAGTTAGGTACTTTAACAACTAGCGATGTTATTCATCAATACAGGATGTTTCTACATAAGTGCGACAAACTTTAAGGGGTAATTATGCATGAAAAAATAATGACTGTTTGCTTTATAAACATATGTCCACAAATACTCCGTTTCCGAGACACGGGGGATGTTGAATTTTTTCTTACAGACTGACGATTTATTTATTGCTCTAAAACCGGTTGAGATATGCAAACGAAATTCTGTAGGTTTTAAGAGGTAGTTATTGTGCATTTTTTGACATACAATTAAGAATTTCTTAATTCTTAATTATATGTCAAAAAATGTGCAATAACTGTCTCTTAAAACCTACCAAATTTTATTTGCATATCTCAACCAGTTTTAGAGCAATAAATAAATCGTCAGTTTGTCAGAAAAAATTCCAACATCCCGTATCACAGAAACAAAGTATTTGCAGACATATATTATTTATAAATAGAAACAGACTGTTTGATTGATATATATATATATATATATATATATATATATATATATATTGTTATATTTCTATTTGATATAAAAATTAAAATTTGATAATTATAAACAAAATTCACTTTAATATAAAATATTTTTAATTTTCTCAACCACGGGCATATAAATTTAGAACAACCTGTATACAACAAATTGTTATATTTAATTTTAAGAAGTGATTAAACGATACTCGGAACAATGCGCTTAAAATAAAACTAAAGTGAAATCGAAAATAGGTCATTATCGTTGTTCGCGGAAGGTTCAATCATTAGCCGATGCTAAAGAAGACTTAGTAAAAGTAGATAATAGATCATTAAATTTTGTAATTAGTAGAAAGTAATTTTAGAATGGGAATTAACTATTTTCTTTGAAATCCATTAAGCATATTTAGAAAGTTTAAAAATTGGTTTTGAGGAATACTGCGAATGAGAGTTGGTGGTGGAATTTTGATTTGTGAATCTGGAAGGGATATTTAGAAAGTAGGGGAATGAATGACAAATAGAGAGCAGAATGTTTTGAGCTGTCGAGAAGTGAAGTCGAGTAGTGGACGGTAGTGTACGGAGAGTGAGAAAGCCGGTGTAGTTCCGTGAGTGTGGAGTATCTATCGTGGAACGAGAAGTAGGCCAGGTTGAGAGTAAAAGAAACTCCTTGAGCCAAGAGTGTCCCGGTAGCTGATTGCAGTTTCGAAAAAGGTAGAACACAGCATCACGACAGAAGCAGGAAACGAGAGCTATACGAGTTAGTTTCAGAGGAGAACATTACTGGAAGCCAGGACGAGGTTTGATTGCAGCCAAGGACAGCAGGAAACGGGTCTTATGTGAAGACATTCTCAGTGCACCAAAAAAAGGTCAGTCTCATTTGTTTGGACATGAATGTATGGGTTTTTCGTAGTAAATACCACATTTAAAATTGAGGAAACATAATCAATAATATCAGAAAAGCTTCCTCAAACTTAAATAGAATTGTTGCTGATAAATCATAATAGTTAAATGTTAATAAAAACTTTCAATTTGGAAATCAAAAGGAAATAAGATTCCCATGTAAATGTTATGTTTAAGAATAATAAGATATAGCAAATATTAAACAGTGATTGCCATTTAAATAAAATAAACAATATTTTGATTACAATTGTAACCCATATGTGTTATTATTTTACTCTTTTCTTTCCTATCCCGATTAGGAACCATTAAGAAATACTTAGAAGCCACGTATGTAAGTACTTAATTTTATAAAAAGCCCTGAGATTGAAAACACATTGATATGTGATCTGGTAAATTAGTTAGATTATTATTCATGCATTGATTAAATTAAATGACATATAAAAATATTATCTCATATCAATAATCAAGATCACAACAACTGGCGCCCAACGTGGGGCATTGTAAAGTATTTCTAGTGGCAAATTTGAAGGATAGAAAGAGTAAAGCCGGTATTTAAAAATTTATATGCCTGTGGTAAAAAGTGAGATACTTACATTTGATAACATAGAATTTTAGATCTCTTTAGGTACAAATTTTACATAACTGATTTAATATTTTATTTTTTACGATATTACATTTGATATATTTATTGACAATTTATAATATTTGGGTGAGAAAAAGTCGTCTTGGTAACATACTAGTAAAATTTCATATTTGGCGGGGACAGTACTTCTTGAAAACAAAGGTCTGTGACAAGAAGCCAAAGCAAGGACAACAAAAAACAAAAAGAACATTCAGACCAAGAAGATATTTTAGACACGACAATCATGGCATCAGAACAGCAAGAATTATCAGGAATAGATAAACTATTACAACTGATGCAACTCCAGTCACAAAAACTGGATGACAATCAAAGAGAAACAAAACTAGCAATGGATGAAGCAAAAAGGACAATGGATAAAAATCAGGAAGAAACATCAAAGAAAATGGATAAAGTGGATCAAAAAATGGATGAAACACAGCAAAAAATGGATGACAATCAAAAGGAAACAAAACAAGCAATAGAAGAGAACAATAAGAAAATAGAGGAACGCATAGAAAAGTATGAAAAGGAAATAAAAGGATGTTTGACAACAATGAAAAACGAGATAGAACAGCAAGAAATGAAAATTAAAGATCACATGCAAGAACAAGAAATTAGAATGAAGGACCACATGAAAGAACAAGAAATGATAATTCAAAACAAAATGGAGGAGTTAACGAATGGCCAGAAAAAGGAACTAGAAAATTTGGAAAATAAGTTAGAAAATGCTATTCAAGTAGACAGAGAAGAAGTGGAAAAAAGAATCACAGAAATAGAAAAAAAAGTCACCGAAAACAGGACGCAACAGAATGTCGGAGAAAGAAGAGAAATGGTTATACATAGCACAGATGACGTGAAGATAAGGTTTGGCGGGGATGTAAGAAGATTACACCCAGTGCCGTTCATAAATAGCCTGAAAAAGAAAATACAGCACATCGGAAATTTCGAAACAGCAAAAGAAACTATCAGAAACCATCTCAAATATGAAGCAAGCCTATGGTTCGATAGCAAAGAAGAAGAATTCGGCAACTGGCAACAATTTGAACAAAAATTTTTGAATTATTTCTGGGGAAAAGTCCAACAATTGGAAATTAACAAGGAATTGCAAAATGGGAAATACAATGATAGGATGGGTGTATCAGAAAGGACATATGCTTTGCAAATTTACAATAATGCAAAACATTTACAATATAATTACTCATCGGAACAATTAGTCGAACTGATTGCAAGACATTTCGAGGAAACGCTGGAAGACCATATCACATTGCAAAATTACAAAGACATAGATAGTTTATGCCAATTCCTACAAATAAGAGAATCACGTCTAAGAGAAAGAAAATCAAGAAGGTCGCGAGAAGATTACAGGCCCCGAGAAACACAAGATTACAGAGATAGAAATCAAAATAGGAGGGACTATACAAGACGAGATTTTAATCCCAGAAGGGAAAACGAAAATAGAGACAACGGAAGAGGAAATTATGAACAAAGAAATAGGCAATGGAATGAGGACAGAAATCGAGAATACCAGAATAGAAACACCACACGCTCAAATCAAGAAAACAGAAATAATGGTAGACAAAATGAACAGGGATATCGAGAAAACCGAAACAGATCCGACAGACCAAGAGAAAATAGAAGAGAAGTAAATAATACCCAGACAGATGAATATGACGGAGAGAGACATTATGACGAAAATATAAACAACGATGAGCAACCGGCGTCTTTTCACGACGGCGCTCACTAAAAACCAAAAATCAAACAGGAATCTTTTGTCACCCCAAGGAGTTTATTAAATTGGCAGGAAACAACGAAAAGAAAAATGGAGTTAATTTAAAATTTGTGGATGGATTTATCAACGAGAAACCAATTAAAATTATGATAGACACTGGATCTGAAATAACATTGGTCAACAGAAAACTAATAGAAGAAGTTAACTTAACGAATTTAATTTATAAAATACCTAGGGTAAATTTAGTGGGCGCAAACAAACGGACATTGGCAACTATAAATGAAGGCATACGAGTAATGGTACGACTGGGCAAGAATATGTATGCACTACAATGTGTAATAATGCCAAACATGTCACATGACATGATAGTAGGAGTGGACGAATTGGCAGAAAAACATGTAGTGATAGATTTTAAAAATAATACGATGAAACTAACAGAAGAAAAAGAAAAAGAACAGGACAAGGAACATGAGAAACAAAATACGGACGAATCAGGTAAAGAACAAACAGTGGAAATGAATTTGGCAGCGAAGCAAGGACAAAGAAGAAAAAGGAGAAAAGGTCAGAAAAAGATAAAAGAAAATGAAACCTGTGGCTCCTCAAAAGAAGAGTTGAGCCCAGAAGAAGAAAATTTGAGAGTATCAGAAACAAAGGAAACCTGGGATTCCTCAAAAGAAGAGACGGGCTCAGGAGAAGAAGAAATAAAGCTAAAAGATGAAAGTGAAAAGAATATGATTGAAACAGTGGTATTTGAAGAGGAGGTATATGCAAACGAGGATGCAGAATGCACGGTAAACATGTGTGAAGAATCTGAGAAAAAAGACAGAAAATTGATATGTGGAGAAGGGAAAGAAAAAGAATTGCGGTTGATGTTACGAAACTACGAAAATTTGATCAATGAGGAAAACAGAGTGGCTAAAAAGTACGAACATTCATTTGAGGTGAAAAACTTGGGAAATTTTCGATCAAAGACTTACCCGATTCCATACAAGTATCGACAAGAGGTGAAAGAAGAAATAAATAAAATGTTGGAAGATCAAATCATCGAAAGATGTGATTCACCATATGTTAACCCGATTGTGATAGTAAAGAAAAGCAGTGGAGAATTGAGATTATGTTTAGATGCCAGGAATATCAACCAGCACACTGTATCACAATATGAATCACCTCTAAACATCGAGGCCATTTTTGGAAGAATCACCGGGTCACACATATTTTCGAAAATTGACTTAAAACACAGTTTTTGGTTGATACCGTTAGCTGAAAAGTGTAGAAACTACACCGCTTTTTCTATTGATGGTATTGTCTACCGGTTTAAGGTAGTGCCGTTTGGATTGCAGAGTGCTTGTGCTGTACTCGTCCGAGCTCTACATACCATTTTGAATCGCCACGAAGATTTCATAGTTCATTATATCGATGATTTATTAATTTTTTCACAAGATACTCAGAGTCATCTGAAACACATAGAAATAATTCTGGAAGAATTGGACACAGCGGGATTGAAATTAAACATTGAAAAATGTCAATTTTTTCAAAAAGAAGTCATTTATTTGGGTTTTCAATTGGACACCAAAACAGTAAGATTATCCGAAGACAGAGTCAAGCTCATAGATGAATACCCAAGACCAACGAATTTGAAAACATTGAGAGGTTTTCTTGGCACGATTAATTATTTTAAAAAACTGATTCCCGATTTGAGCCAAAAGGAAATCCCTCTGATAAAGTTGCTTAAAAAAGGAATAAAATGGAATTGGAAAGAAGAACAGGAGGAAGCTTTCGAAACATTAAAACGAGAATTCGCAAAAGGAACGAAAATATACCACCCCATTTACAATTTACCTTTTATACTCCGAACTGATGCGTCCATACAAAAATTTGCAGGAGTTCTGTCTCAAATACAAAACGACCAAGAAGTGCCGATATGTTTTATATCGCGAGTGACTAAAACACATGAGAGAAAATATAGTGTTACAGAATTGGAGTTTGCCAGTGTACTATATTGCGTAAACAAATTGAGGTTTTACTTATTGGGAGCAAAATTCACAATCGAAACAGACCATGCAGCTTTAGTACATATCATGAAGAATAGATTAGTAAATAATAGAATACATAGAGGCATTCTATTATTACAGGAGTATGATTTTGAGTTCCGATATATAAAAGGAAAAGACAACATAATAGCCGACGCTCTAACACGGGATGAGGACACCGGAAAAAAGGAAACAATTACTCTACAGGTGGGACTAAATAGATTAATACAAGAAGAAGGGATATATTCGTTAAATGAGATAAGGACAAACCAAGAAGACCTAGAGGAAAGAGAGAAAAGAAGAGCGGAAATAGAAAATGACATATATTTTAAGAGAATAGACGGAAAGGAACTATATTTAGTGACACAGACATTGGCCGAAAAGATAATAAAGAAATTACATGAGGACAATGGGCATATCGGTAGCAGAAAAGTTTGGCTCGTTTTTAGGGAAAATTACATCAGCCGACAGGATTACCGCATTGCAAAGGAAATTACCCAGAAGTGCGATGTATGTCAAAAATATAAGAGTCGGAATTTCAAAAACGAAAATGTTGCCAAAAATATTGAAGCCCGAAACAAACTAGACATTGTAGCAATAGATATGTTAAGCGATCTAATTATGACCACTAAAAGGAACAAACATATTCTGGTAATGGTGGATGTGTTTTCAAAATACGTAAAATTATGTAGTTGCCGCACCACAAAGGGGGAGGAAATATTAAGAAAAATCGACAATTTTATAGCCATAGTAGGAACACCAAAAAAGATTCTACTGGACAATGCAACGTATTTCCGAAATGATCGTTTCAAGGGACAACTTCGAGAACGAGGAATAGAGACAAATTTTGTCAGCATCAGGCATCCACAGAGTAATCCTTCGGAACGATTCATACAGGAAGTGACGAAATTTCTTCGCATTGCAACAGATGGTCAACATCGCCACTGGGACAGGAAAATGGCGGAAATAGAAAGGTATCTAAATACAATTCCGAGCACAGTAACAAAAGAGACCCCAGAATACATCATGAAGGGTGTACTGCCGATAAGGCCATGGGAAGACCAAGAGCCAAAAGAATATCAACAGGTGATTGAAACCGTACAGAGAAGATTACGGCGAAGCAACGAAAAATATATCCAAAGACAGGAACAAAATAGAAAAAGAAGACCAGTGACTTTCCAAAAGGGTGAAAAAGTACTCGTGAGGGCATTACGAGTATCAAATCTTCCTGGGGGCATTTGCGCAAAGTTGATGCCTGTTTTCGAAGGCCCGTACATCGTGAATAATGAAAATGGGATAAATAGTTATGAGTTGAGGCACAGGAACTCGGAAAAGATCCGAGGAATTTATAATATTCACGATGTATACAAATATCACGAATGAAAGACAGAATTACATGAAGTAGATAGTAAGTTAGGATATAAGACGTAGATTAAAGTAAGGAAATATACAGGGAGTTGGTTTTGCCTCGAGAAAATTTATTTAAAAATGCAGATAAATTTTATCGAATACAAGGCGGGGATTTGTTATATTTCTATTTGATATAAAAATTAAAATTTGATAATTATAAACAAAATTCACTTTAATATAAAATATTTTTAATTTTCTCAACCACGGGCATATAAATTTAGAACAACCTGTATACAACAAATTGTTATATTTAATTTTAAGAAGTGATTAAACGATACTCGGAACAATGCGCTTAAAATAAAACTAAAGTGAAATCGAAAATAGGTCATTATCGTTGTTCGCGGAAGGTTCAATCATTAGCCGATGCTAAAGAAGACTTAGTAAAAGTAGATAATAGATCATTAAATTTTGTAATTAGTAGAAAGTAATTTTAGAATGGGAATTAACTATTTTCTTTGAAATCCATTAAGCATATTTAGAAAGTTTAAAAATTGGTTTTGAGGAATACTGCGAATGAGAGTTGGTGGTGGAATTTTGATTTGTGAATCTGGAAGGGATATTTAGAAAGTAGGGGAATGAATGACAAATAGAGAGCAGAATGTTTTGAGCTGTCGAGAAGTGAAGTCGAGTAGTGGACGGTAGTGTACGGAGAGTGAGAAAGCCGGTGTAGTTCCGTGAGTGTGGAGTATCTATCGTGGAACGAGAAGTAGGCCAGGTTGAGAGTAAAAGAAACTCCTTGAGCCAAGAGTGTCCCGGTAGCTGATTGCAGTTTCGAAAAAGGTAGAACACAGCATCACGACAGAAGCAGGAAACGAGAGCTATACGAGTTAGTTTCAGAGGAGAACATTACTGGAAGCCAGGACGAGGTTTGATTGCAGCCAAGGACAGCAGGAAACGGGTCTTATGTGAAGACATTCTCAGTGCACCAAAAAAAGGTCAGTCTCATTTGTTTGGACATGAATGTATGGGTTTTTCGTAGTAAATACCACATTTAAAATTGAGGAAACATAATCAATAATATCAGAAAAGCTTCCTCAAACTTAAATAGAATTGTTGCTGATAAATCATAATAGTTAAATGTTAATAAAAACTTTCAATTTGGAAATCAAAAGGAAATAAGATTCCCATGTAAATGTTATGTTTAAGAATAATAAGATATAGCAAATATTAAACAGTGATTGCCATTTAAATAAAATAAACAATATTTTGATTACAATTGTAACCCATATGTGTTATTATTTTACTCTTTTCTTTCCTATCCCGATTAGGAACCATTAAGAAATACTTAGAAGCCACGTATGTAAGTACTTAATTTTATAAAAAGCCCTGAGATTGAAAACACATTGATATGTGATCTGGTAAATTAGTTAGATTATTATTCATGCATTGATTAAATTAAATGACATATAAAAATATTATCTCATATCAATAATCAAGATCACAACAATATATATATATATATATATATTTATTTATAAAGCAAACGGTTATTATTTTTTCATGCAGATTACCCTTAAAGTTGGTCGCACTTATTTAGAAACATCCTGTATTGATGAATAACATTGCTAGTTGTTAAAGTACCTAACTTTTTTATTATCCAACATAAGCGAATGAATCAAAAAGCAAAATGTTAAAAAAGTCTAAGGCTACAGTTAAGTGTTAATTTCAATATTTTATATACGCTAGAAGATTCCACAAGGTGTTCCAAACTTTGAGGAAAAAACACTCTATCATTGTTACACCCGGTATACAATGACACTTACCTCTTTAGCAATAATATTATTGCATCGATATTCTTGAAGAATAAAGCTATAATATACTAAAAAAATCACTCAAATCGGACAACACGTTTAGGAAATACGAGACATAAAAAATGTCCCGTTTTTAAGGTGGTGCGTTAATTTTGATGCTTAGTGTATTTAATTTTTACTGCCATCCCTTACTACTATGTGGAAAAATACGTTGGCGTCAGTGAAGAACTCCCCAAAATTGAAGTTTTAGTGACGGCATTGCCTTAACATGTTGAAAGTGCCGAATCTTGTTCGGATTTTGAGGGATATTGACAGGATGAGAGGAAATGTATTTCTGATAGGTATAAGGTGTTGCCTCCCAAAATTACTTTACTAGGTATAAGGAAAATTGACACGGAGCTTTCGGGGCTTTTGCTTTTTTGTTGTTAAATCATTTTAAAAAATTGTTCAAGGACGATATGGTACAGAATTCATGATATTGAAAATTAGGTTATTATTAAAAATCCACAAGGAAATAGTTTTCCTGTAGTTGGCTGTATAGATACCATATAATACAAAAAATGAATAAAATCCTTTATAAAAGGTATATATTTAAAAATCCCAAAAAAGAGCTACATCACAGAACTAGTTTTCGATTGGATGACCAATCATCATCAGTGCTTACCTAAAATGAATATAACCTGATAAGATAATGCACAGTTTTCAAAATTTTAACTACGGTTTAAGAAAAGTTGTAGGTTATACTCACGTGATATAACATGCTAACCACCAAAATACAATAATATAAAAATATATGGGTAAAAACTCTTTAAAAGCAATCCGTCAAGATTAATATGCGAACTTAAACATGTATGTTCAAAATATTTCATGTAATATGCTCTAGGTACCATCTGAGCTCTAATTCGACTTGTTCACATGATGACAGTATGGTACAAGTGACGATGACATGGGGTCTCTTGAACGATGCCATGACAGAAGTGACAGTTCCACAGGAATATGAAAATTTAACCTGCCAAATTTGAAGACTATGGTGTAAAGCTTGTTAAATTAAGAAAAGTAACAACAATGGTGGTTAGCATGTTAGATCACGTGAGTATAACCAACAACTTTTCTTAAAGCGTAGTCAAAATTTTAAAAACTTTGCAGTATCTTATCAGGTTATATTTATTTTAGGTAAGCACTAATGATGATTGGTCATCCAATCGAAAACTAGTTCTGCGATGTAGCTCTTTTTAGGGATTTTTAAATATATACTTTTTATAAAGGATTTTATTCGTATTTTTTTTAGGTTATTATTAAACATTTGATAAAAAAATTTAAGATTATTATTAAATATTGTATACTGGTTGGGCAATTGTAATTTAGTTAGGAATATCGCAAGTTGGCTTTCAATGGAAGCATGGACGTTAAAGGCCAGTCCATTAACTTGAAGTTTTTGAAATGTGATGTCTACGCCGGATGCTTAGAATATCATGGACGAACAGAGTCAGAAATGAAGAAGTATTAAGAAGAGCTGGATTCCATGATAGGGAACTTTTATTATGTAAAAAATAAGAGGACTACATATATGTACTTTTTGTATAGAGAAGAACGATATACAGTGAGCACGTAAAGGTTGGAATAAATTCATTTTCTCAAGAATGGACGATTTTGGAAGAAAATCCTGAAACAGGTCAATTTTTATTTTTAAGTTACGACTTTTTGGCATATATATTATACTAGTAACGTGACCAATCTGGGCGTGATGATTTCATCGATGATTTTTTTAAATGAAAATAGGTATCGTGTGATAGCTCATTTGAAAGGTAATTCAATTCTCTTTTCAGTAATATAAACATTAACATAATTATTTATACAGGGTGTCCAAAAAAATTTTTTTGAATTAAATTTATTGATATAAAAAGAAGAATTTGTGTAATTTATTTAATTCAAAATACATTTTACTGCTATCAGAAAACAGAAAAAAATGTTTATTTGGCAAATAAATATTGTTTTTTGCTTAAATTCAATATTAAGCAAAGCAGCCACCCACCAGCTTCGTGAGAGTTTGAACATTTAATTTAAGCGAAAAGTCATGAATATTTTTCAAATAAACATTTTTTCTGTTTTCTGAGAGCAGTAAAATGTATTTTGACTTAAATAAATTACATACATTCTTCTTTTTATGTCAATAAATTTAATCCAAAAAAAAAAATTGTTTTGGACACCCTGTATAAATAATTATGTTAACGTTTATATTACTAAATAGAGAATTGAATTACCTTTCAAATAAGCTATCACACGACCCCTATTCTCATTTAAAAAAATCATCGATGACGTCATCACGCCCAGATGGGTGACGTCACTAGTATGATATATATGTTAAAAAGTCGTAATTTAAAAATAAAAATTGACCTATTTCGGGATTTTTTTCCAAAATCGTCCATTCTCGAGAAAATGAATTTATTCCAACCTTTACGTGCTCACTGTATATTACAAGAAGAACGATACACTTTTCAGCAACTGATATTCTTCTTCTGCTTTTTGTGTAGACATGACTCTGTCTGTTTTTCAGTGTGCCTCCAGTAGGTTGTCATTCCACATTTTTCGTGGTCTTCCCACTGATTGTCTTCCTATTGGGGAACCGCCCCTCGCCTTCCTTACTACTCTATTTGTTGTCATTAGTCTTATGTAGTCATTCCATTCCACTCTTCTGTTTTTCACCCAGTTATTAATGTTGTCCACCTTGCATCTCCGTCGTATATCTGCACTTCTAGCTCTATCCCATAGTGTCTTACCATCGATTTTTCGAAGTGTTTTCATCTCTGCTGTTTCTAGCATTATTTTTGTCCTCTCTGTATCAGTTCGTGTTTCTGCCGCGTACGTCATTATTGGTCTAATGACTGTTTTGTAAATTGTGCCTTTCATTTCTTTTCCGATATTGTTATTTCTCCATATTGTGTCATTCAGGCAGCCTGCAGCTCTGTTGGCTTTATTCACCTGATCTTCCACTTCTGTTTCGAGCTTTCCGTAGCTAGATAGTGTAATGCTTATATATTTAATAATGATAATAATATAATAATAATATAGAGTTATATACTATATATTATATATTAGAGTTATATATTAATATAATAGTATAGAGCAGGAATACTTGCCGTGGAACAAAAACTGACACCTGGCAGTAGGTATAAAATGCACACCCATTGATATGGAGAATTATGGTTTATGTTTAGGATCGCTGCCTGGGGATCGCCAGGGCACGTCTGGAGCCGGCGCTGGACGTGACAGCATGCGGGACGTCGGTGGCAGGGTGTTGAGGAGGCGGGCCCCTGTCACACAAACAGCTACAGCCCAACAACAAGAACAACAACCACAAGCGAGCCAAACAACAGCAAGAGCTCCACTCGCTGAAGGTGCTGCGCTGGAACATCAGCCGGCGCTCACTCAAGCGGGACGACCGAGGCAGCGCATGAAATGGACTGTGTCCATTAATGAAAGCATTTTGCGCTTCTATTATAAGGTGACAAACCTTGGTCAAGAAACGATCGGCTACAGACAACAGCTGTATGCCGAATTTTGCAGGGAGTACCCAGATATTCAAGTATCGGAGCAAAGAGTATCAGATCAATACCGGGTAATCGTAAGAAACAACCTTATCCCAGAGACTAGACGCAATACGATCAAAAGCGAAGTCGAACGGGAGATTAATAACCAAGAGCTAGTTTTAGATCAAGTCCCTAATGAAATCCTTGATGAGCAGATTCCTGAGATTCCCATACCAGAAACTCAACCTGACAATACACAGCAGGAAAACAACGAGTTGCGCGATAGTCTAGAGAACGAAATGGCTCGTGCCGTACAAGAGTTTAATGGAACAAATCCACTTAGCAGACCACCGCTACCACGAATAAACTCTTGTATGAGACTAGGTGCCCTGTTACAAATTGTGAATACTGAAGTCCTACCCAATTATATCGTAGAAGCCCACACATTGGAATATCTGCATATGCTAATCTACTGTGCAGCTACAGCAATTGCCAATGTAATGGGCGTTAAGATCAGAACACGACGGGGTACTAATAACGGAAGGACTGGTAACAGAATTGCACCCTGGGAAAAAAGACTTCTCGGAAAAATTGAATTACTGCGTAGGGATATTGGTCAAGTCACAGAATATATAAGAGGTGTTACAAGTAGAAAAGTCATTAAAAGAGCTGAAGAAATAATGCGGAGCACTGCAAGACACTCGAGATACGATCCAGAAAATAACACAGCCCAACAGTGTCTGGATACGTTAAAACAAAAACTCTCCGTCTATTCAGGACGATTAAGAAGGTATAAAGTTAGTAACAGCCGAAAATGTGACAATGCACTTTTTGAGAACTCTGAGAAGGCGTTCTACCGAAAACTCAATTCCACCGTAGAAAGTGTCGACAAGTCTTACCCAAGCCAAGAAGAAATTCATGAGTTTTGGGGAAATCAACTTTCCACACCAGCTGCTTTTAACAACAATGCTGGCTGGATAGAAGATACGACGCACAACTGTCACCACTACGTCACTGCTAACTACGAACCATTCACGACTGAAGAACTCTCAAATGTCATCAAAGAGCTTCATAACTGGAAATCTCCTGGACCAGACGGAGTTCAGAACTTCTGGCTTAAAAAGTTTTGGAGTATTCATGAGTGCTTATCAACATTAATTAATCATGTTATTTCTAATCCGCAGGAATTACCATCATTTCTAACTCAGGGAACTACTTATTTAATACCCAAGGATCAAAATAACACCCAAGATCCATCCAAGTACCGCCCAATTACTTGTCTTCCAACTTTGTATAAATTGGTCACATCCTGTGTAACCCGGCGTATCTACCAACACTGTGCTCTAAACAATATCATAGAGCCTCAACAGAAAGGATGCGCTAAGGGTTCCATGGGTTGCAAAGAACAGCTTATCATCGACTCAGTCATTTCTAACCAGGCATTCACTAAAAAAAGGAACCTTTTTACTGCTTTTATTGACTATAAAAAGGCCTTTGATTCAGTACCGCATGAATGGCTAATAGATATATTGAAAATATACAAAGTAGATGATAACATAGTGACCTTTTTAAGGCATATAATGAGAGATTGGAAGACTAAAATTCACCTCCAAATACCTGGTGAAAACAATATCGAAACCGAAAATATCGCAATCAACCGGGGCCTATTTCAAGGAGACTCGTTGAGTCCATTGTGGTTCTGTTTAGCTTTGAACCCCCTTTCCCAACTATTAAACTCCACTGACTCAGGTTTTAGCATTAAAAGCAATAATACTGTGGTAGCGAAGCTCAATCATCTGTTGTATATGGATGATTTGAAATTAATGGCTTCCACTCGAGAACACCTAGAAGAGATGCTAAAAACTGTAGAAACATTTTCTAATGATATTAGTATGCAGTTCGGTCTAGACAAGTGCCGTGTTTTGAATATAGTCAGAGGAAAGGTACAGCCCGGTGGATTCGATATGCAAAATGGCCAGAACATCGAGGCCATGGGCGACAACGATATGTACAAATATCTTGGAGTAAAGCAGGCGCGGAAAATTGACCATAAGCAAATGAAAACTGAGATAAGTACTGAGTTTATAAGAAGGGTAAAACAGCTGCTTCGTTCACAGCTTAACAGTAAAAATTTGTTTAAGGCTCTAAACACCTACGCTTGTTCCGCGCTTAGCTATTCATTTGGTATTGTTAAGTGGACAAAAACGGATATAGAAAATCTTCAGCGAAAAGTACGAACACACCTCACAAAGGCACAAAAACACCACCCTAAAAGTGCAGTAGAACGAACGACATTACCCCGCTATTTAGGAGGAAGAGGACTTATGGATATAGGTGAGCAATTAGATAAACAAATTGCTAATTTAAGAACTTATTTTCAGATGCAGGCTGAGACATCTACTCTACATCGCGCTATCTGCGCAGTAGATGACACAACACCGATCAAACTGAGGGAAGCAGAACTGCGCATAAACCACCTTACTAAGGACGAAAAAGTGCGCGCCTGGATGGGTAAACCTTTGCATGGGCGACATCCCAATGAGGTCAGCCAAGATTATGTCGACAATATAGCGTCGAACTACTGGTTGACATCAGGAAAGATGTTCCCTGAAACGGAGGGTTCATTACTGGCCATTCAGGATCAGGTTATACCAACCAGAAACTACCTGAAATATATCATAAAAGACCCTCAGGTTCAAAACGACAGATGCCGATATGGATGTCAAGCCCAAGAAACCATCCAACATCTTACAGGGGGCTGCCAGGCATTTGCTGCAACTGAATACAAGTAACGGCATGACGCAGTGGGAAAAATCCTTCATCAAGAGATAGCTATCAAGCTGGGACTTCTCCAAACGGACCATCTCCCGTATTATCAATACGTCCCTGAGAGTATGCTTGAGGATGGCAACTACAAGCTATACTGGGACCGCACTGTGCTCACAGACCAAACAGTGGCACATAATAGACCAGATCTCGTACTAGTTAATAAATTAACAAGACAAACAACACTAATTGATGTGGCGATTCCTAACAACAATAATCTAAGTAGTAAATTCACTGAAAAGATCGCCAAGTACAGAGATCTAGAAATTCAAATACGAAGGCAATGGAGAATGCAAAGTACCCAGACGATACCTATTGTTATATCTACTACTGGAGTCATTCCGAAGAACCTCCTCGAAAGCATAAAAAGGCTGGGTCTAAATGAACATCTTTACAAGACCATGCAGAAAGCTGTACTACTCGCAACGGCCAGATGTGTACGAAAATTTTTGGGAGATACACCTGCATACCAAGTCACCTAGGGCTCGATAACACGGAAAGAGTCCCACCAGAGCTCAATCCTTTTGATACCGTAGGTATCTGGGATGAGTCAATTTTCCCCTTAGAGGGAGTGTGAGCCGTATGGCTAAATCTGGATAATAATAAATAGAGTTTATTTGTAGCAACTAATACATAAATAAATAAACCCAGTTTCTCACTGAAGTTGTTGGTCAAAATAGACTACAACTTGTGCGTGAGGGTTAAATTTTGATTAAGCGTATTAAATAACATTCATTTATCTTATAGGTTAACAAAAAACGGAATCAAATATAGTCTTGTTCGATCATCTAACTTCAATTTTTGGGCTCCTCTTCTCACCTAATTCAGTTACTGTTAAATTTTGTTGATGGGACCTCCGAAAATCTCTCATAATATTCAAGAAAGGATTGCAAAAAATTTCTGATGGGATTCTTCTGACGAACTTCGTTTTCTGTAAGCATTATAATTACTTTTTGAAGGTATTTTATCCATTTTTACCATAATTTTCACAATTTAAACATTTGTAATAAATCATTTTTGACATTTGTAATTAATTGACATTTAAACTCCAGGTCGTGTTTCTGCCGCGTATGTCATTATTGGTCTGATAACTGTTTCGTAAATTCTGGCTTTCACTTCTTTTCCGATGTTTTTATTTCTCCATATTGTTTCATTCAGGCAACCTGCGGCTCTGTTTGCTCTATTCACTTGATCTTCCACTTCTGTTTCGAGCCTTCCTTAGCTAGATAGTGTGATGCCTAGGTATTTAAACTCCATGACTTGTTCTATTATTTGACCCTCCATCTCTACTTTAGTCCTTATTAGATTTGCTGATATAACCATGCATTTAGCCTTTTTTGGGAAAGTTAACATGTTAAATTTTCTAGCGGTTATCTTAAATTGGTGTAGCATACGTTGTAAATCATCTTCACTTTGAGAGATTAGTATTGCGTCGTCTGCATAGCAGATTATTTTAAGTTGCTTTTCTATATATATATCCCGTTCACAGCGTAATACGCCTTGGGGTTCCCGTTCGCCAAGCCTGTCTATTCTGCCAGTCTTCTTCAGATAGATTTCTTGCTGACATTGCTTTTGAGATTCCTTGGATCCATGTTGTTGGTGGTCGTCCTCGTTTTCTTTTCTCTGATGGTACCCATTCTAATATCTTTTTGGGTAGTCTTTCTTCCCCCATACGTCTAACATGTCCGTACCATATTAGTTGTTGTTTTTCGATGTCTTCTATAATTGATCTTTGTACTTTCATTTGTCTCCTTATGTCCTCATTTCTCACATGTTCTAATCTAGACTTTCCCGCTGCTCTCCTCCAAAAATCTATTTCAACTGCCAATAGGTTACCTTTAAGTTTTTGTGATAACTGCCACACTTCTGAGCCATAGAACTGGTTTTAATATGGTATTATATATTCGGGCAACATTAAATTGGAGGGTCCGAGAAGTTAGCTACATATATAAGGAAATGAAGGCGTGACAGTGTTGCCATGTGTTCTTAAAATAAATCGGAAAAGAGCATGTGATATATTTTTATTAATTTATGTATTAACATGGAAAACATTAACTATGTAGATAAAATAACGAGAAAAAATTTTAAATTTCTCTAATTATGTCGACATAACAAGATTTTAGTATCAATAATAAAGTTAAAAAGTGTAAAATAAGTAAAATTCTGCTGTTTTAAGATTTTACTTAATATTGATTAAAGACAGAAATATTAAATATAATATAAATAATAACAGACTCCAGAATATATGCAACTGAAAACACAGATATACAAACAAGTCCACAGAAATATTAAAAAGCTGTGATAATAACAGGCTCCAGAATATATGCAACTGAAAATACAGATATCCACATACAGATGTCCACAGTACTATTATTAGGAAACATAATTTCTCTAAAATGGAAGTTATAGCTATTTATATGGGTAAAAGGACTATAAGTCTTTCACGTGCTACAAAAGTTGCAGACATTTTAATATTTAAAAAAATACAAAATAAACACAAAAATAGCGTACTGACGAAGTGAACACTTTTCAGTAACTAAGGGCATTTCAGTATTCAGGTACATTCATTCCAAATAATAAAATAATAAAAAGAAATATTTATAATATAATAAAAAGAAAATCATAAAATGTATATCTGCAGAACATCTGTGCAATCTGGCAAACGCAAATTTAAACGTTCTGACTCTATTGCCAAATCACTCCAGGAATCTATCAGGGCAATTGCCACAAAAAAATTTCTAGTAATTAACTGCAATGAATATCAAAACAAACAACAAATATTTATTCGTTCGTGTTTTACATGAATTAAGAAATATCAAAATCCATAGAATAAAGTAAAAAGGTAGTTTTTGAAGCTTTCTCTGTATATTTGAAGCCTGCAATATATTATATATTATATGCATTATAATCGCATGGCAACACTGTCAAACTTCAATTCAACGTTCTATGAAACTCTAATGTGGCTAACTTCTCGGACCCTCCAACTTAATGAAGTCCATATATTCTTTTTTTCGTTTTTGGTCTTCTATTTTTTTGCCATAATACTGAATTAACGCACCTATAACTTGTTTTCCTTTGGTTATTCTGTCTTTTATGGATTCATCACTTCTCCCTGTCTTTGTCAGTTTCAGTTTCTCCAACATTCAACATTTTTTCAACATTCAACAATATTCAACATTTTTTGTAAAAGGTTAAGTTTTATGTCGCTGATAAAAGTTTTAATCGCCATCAAAATACAGCTATTACTGTACGAATCGAAATTTCAACTTGCGTTTTACAAAGATAACCTAAAGATCATTTTATTCAAGATGAATATCTCGAAGTAATTTAAAATTCAGTTGTAACACGAATTCTTTACAAGCAACTTAGATAATTTAATTACCTAAGAGAAAACCTTTCATTCAAACATAATAAGCAAAAGGTGTTAAGCGCGGGTGGAAAAAATACGAGAAAATAAAAAGCCTGAATATTCATCAAGGTGGATTTGGACAATGAATTGGAAAGAGAAAAAGAAATAAAGAGCTCGAAGGCGAATCTTTCCAATTTGTTTTATTTCTAGACAAAGAAAGGTCACAGCTATAAAAGTTTCAACGGAATTGGGGAGAGGAAATGCAATGCATCTAGATGTGACCTCGTCAGGGTTGACAACGTTGAAACTGATAAGAAAATGGAGAGAAAACAGGGAGGGATTTAGCCTGGTTGGAATTTCAAATAACTAACTGATACAAAAAGTTGTGATATACGTGGTGGAAATTTTAAAATAAAAATTACCTGCGAATAGATTTTATACATATAAGTCACAAATATAAGGTTATCAAATCTTAAAAATATCTACTGGATAGGGTTGTTTCGTTTTAAACATTTTGTTCTAATAAACTGTTTTAAACATGTTTTAAACATTATTAGTCGAGTAAATGAAGCATTTTGGCTCGCAATTTTTTCGTCCAGCATGGATTTACTTGAAATTTTCACAGGAGGTAGGGAATAGTCCAAGGATCATTTTCTATATCATGCCGCTGTACGCTAAAACCTTGGGGGTGGTTGCCACCCCATCTCGGGGGCGGGAATTTTTTATTACATTTTAACTATGTAAATCGATGTAAACAGTGATTATAAGAAAAAAATGTTTTTTACATTTTCTTCGTAAAACTAATATTTTTCGAGTTATTCGCGCTTGAAAGTAACAGTTTTTCGATGAAAAAAATCGACTTTTTTAGAGGGTTTTTTGAGAATACCTCGAAAAATATGCATTTAATCAAAAAAACTGTAGATATCAAAATTGTATCTTTTAGTAACACAAACCAAATTATTTTTCTGTAATATCGCTAAGACCAATGCAAACCAAGATACGGCATGTTAAAAGTTAGCTTTTTTCGTCAAATGCATAATTTGAAATATTCAAAGTAAAATAACGGAAAAACTTTGCATTTTTCGAGGAAAACTCAAATAATCTTTTTTCAAGTATACAGTTAGGGCTTTCAAAAAAGAAATAATAAAAAGTTTCTAGTCTGAAAATTAAGCGACTTATGATCAAAAAAGGTCGGTACCTGATTTTCTCTATGAAAAAATCAGTGAAAACAACCCCCTAACTACCCTACTGATTAAAAATTGGTCTTCACCTTTCTGTAATTCTTTTTATATTTGTATTATAAATACACCCAAGAAGTTTGACCTATTTAAAAGGCCTAATTTTAGAAAAATTGGAGTTTAAAGAAAAATTAATTTTTTGTAATTTCCCATTTTTCACCTTTTACTTCAAAATATCTCCGAAAATACTGGAAATACGAAAAAATTGATAGATTACCAAATTGTAGCTTCTTTAATAACTAAAATTCCCTTGTGCATAGATTTTCATTACAGTGAACAGTTAGCGAGATATAGCTGTTTAAAACCTCTATTTACGAGCAAACACCACCTTATTCGAGCCCTTTAAACCCACCCTAATTAAAAACTGAGGAATCTTACGGAATTTAGTTGACACAGTCTTATAATTCTTCAAAAATACTACAAAGTCATTTTTGAAAAATCTTTTCACCGACAAAAATGAAGGAGCTATGTTTATAAAACGAAATTTTTTTTCGAAAAATTCGGATAGTCCGCTTATGGATAATTTTCAATGTATGTATAATACCACAGAACCGGTTCGTATACTGCAAGATGACTAAAAAACTATTTGTATTTGTATTTGTACATATTTGTAAATTCGTATTTTTGTGTAAATAAATGTTTTTGTAATTCTTTAATTCTACTTTTTTTCTTTTTAGACCTATTAAAATTTCTACTTATAAAAACTGTAATGTTATTAAGGGTGGTTTTTAAGGGTTGAAGTATTATGATATTATATCCTAAAGTATAAACAATCATTATTTAACCAATCAAAACCAAATTTTACACATATTAAAGTATACAATGTTTTTATATAATTTTTGACAATAAGGGGTTGTTTACACCCCTAAAAATAATCAACGCCCTTAAGCATGATATAGAACATGAAGTACAGGGTAAGATGATCCAAATCCCAAATTTTTATGTAAATCGATGCAAGCCGAAATTATTCTTTTAGGATAAGTAAATTTTGTATATATAGCTCCAACAAGGGTGGTTTTAAGGGTTTAAATATTATGATAGTATATTTTAAAACATAAAACATTCATTATGTAACTAATAAGAACCAAATGTTGACAATATTAAAGTTTAAAATGTTATTTGATAATTTTTTACAACTAGGGGTAGTTTTCACCCTTAGAAAACCAAAAGCGTACAACGGCTCAATATAGAAAATGAACTAGAGGATGCAATGAGCCTAATCCCAAATTTTTGTACAAATCGATGCTGGACGAAAAAATTGCGAGGTTTTGCCAGTTTTTCAGCTTCATTTCCTCGACTATATTTGTTTATGTTTAAAATAGTTTTTGTTTAAAACAGTTTAAAACATGTTTAAAACACTTAAATTAAAGAAGTGTTTTTTTCCATTTTCTTTATTAATATGTATAATGAACATCAAAAAAAATTATTAAATACCTTATACAGTATGTCCCTGTAAGTTGTATCCATATGGAAAACTTTTTTATTATTAATTTTACGAAAAAAAGTTATTCTTCATAAAAAGCTCTGCATGGTCCAAAATCTAAGGTTCAACCATCAGATATCAAATTTTATGAATATTATACGAGGTATGTCAAAAAGTTTGAATTTCACTCAAGAGTAAAGTAGCTTTATTTTTTACAATATTGAAAATTGTGATTATAAAAAGTTGTTTGGAATTAAAAACTATATTCTAATATGCAATTACATCCTTCCTTGAAAATTTTTTTTTGTTGAAAAATTATGGATAACTAACATTATTTTCAGTAATTTTAATTCTAATAATTCTTTTATTATTAATTTTACAAAAAAAGTTATTCTTAATAAAAAGTTCTGCATGGTCTAAAATACTCTAAAACCTAAAATACAACCATCTTATGTCAATTTTATACGAGGTATGTCAAAAAAGATAAATTTAGATCAAAAGTAAAGTACCTTTATAGTTCAAAATATTTCAATTAGAAGGATGCAATTACATACTGAAACATGGTTTTTAATTCTTAATAACTTTTCATAATAACAATTTTCGATATTGTGAAAAATAAAGGTATTTTACTCTTGAGCTAAATTCATATTTTTTATATACCTTGTATAAAATTGATAAAATTTGACTTAAGATGGTCGTATTTTAGGTTTCAGACCATGCAAAACTTTTTATTAAGAATCACTTTTTTTCTTAAAATTAATAATAAAAGAGTAATCAGAATTGAAATAACTGAAAATAATGTTAGTTATCCATATTTTTTCAAAAAAAAAAAAAAATTCAATTAGAAGGATGTAATTGCATATTAGAATATAGTTTTTAATTCCAAACAACTTTTCATAATAGCAATTTTCAATATTTTGAAAAATAACAACTTTACTCTTGAGTGAAATTCAAACTTTTTTACATACCTTGTATAATATTCATAAAATTTTATATCTGATGGTTAAATCTTAGGTTTTGGACCATGCAGAGATTTTTATGAATAACTTTTTTTCGTAAAATGAATAATAAAAAAGTTTTCCATATGGATACAACTTACAGGGACATACTGTATAAACTTTTTAATATGCATATTATTTATTAATTAATAATCGGAACACAGAAAAAAAATTGGAAAACTTAAAGACATTTTGCATACAAGAGTTAATCAATTTCTTAAAACTGTTTCAGTTTCATAGTAATATTGTAATCTAAATCATCAATCTGATCAGTCACGTCATCACTGATGGAATTAAGTTCTTTAAAAATTGAAACCAACTTAGAAGCTTTGATATTGCCTAGTGGGCCTAGCCGATTACGTAGTTTGGAATGGTAAACCGTATGACGAGAAGAGTCTTTCTTAGTTGGCTGGCGATGCAATAGCTCTGTGAAGCTGTTGAGCAAGTTTCAATGCTGTAGTATTTATATTTTTCGTAGAACGCCACCATGCCAATGGTTTTATATTGTCAATTAGATGTTTAGAAAACATATGGTTTAAAGTTTAAAGGGTACACACTTTGCCTGGTAATAATAATAATAATTGAAAATGCTTCTGGATGATAATTTATAATGGATGGATGATAAGTTTATTTCCACTAAAGCGATGATCAAGCAAATTTGACAAAAAATTGCTGGGGTCACCACAAAATAACTGACAGTAGTAGTTATTGCAATAGCTAACTTGCAATGCGAATTTATAAATAATAAATTGTCTGGGATTACGCAGGCAATTTCTTATCTATTATTTAGTAGAATAATAGATCAAACACCTTCAATTAATGTTATGATTAAGAAAATATGATTTAAACAATGTTTTCTTCTAAGTTTTATTTGTTTAAAATATTAAATTTAAAAACAGAAAACAAAAACATGTTTAAAGCAAAAAAGGTTTAAAACAAAAAAAAACATGTGTTTTAAACAAGTTTTATTTGTTTAAAACATACAATCTAAAAACAAAAAAAAGCATGTTTAAAACAAAAAAAAAACGTTTAAAACAAAAAGAAACATGTGTTTTGTTTAAAATTAAAAAAACATGTTTTTTGCAACCCTGTGGATATGATAGTCGTTTTCAGTATTTGTTGTTAGAAAAGAAAAGCAAAATGAAACTAAGTAAAAATAAAAATATAATCAAAATAGTCGGTTAAAATATTTCATATTATTTGAGAGCAATATAATATTTCAAATATATGAAAAATTGTTTTAATCTTCTGTTCAAATACTAGCAAAAGGCTAAGAAAATTTTTACTATGGGCAAGTAGGTCTCCTACGGATCTTATAAGAAAATAACAGAACCCCATGGTTTTTTATTCTTACTATACTGAGCTAAAAGTTAACGTAATTTTCCTCCGAAGCTGAGTCATTTTTCAGAAGACATGATCCCGTTGATTCTAAGCTATATAAGGTAAAAATATTTGGTATAAGTGAAAGGAAGAAGAAAAATGGAAAGAAAAGGGAAGAAGGTAAAAGGAATCTGGTAAATAACAAATAACCATGCTTTATATTCTCTCTCCTATGGCGCTACAGGCTCCCCCAGCATTCGCCTCCAAGTATTTCTGTCCCTGGCTACTCTCCTTCAATTTATCCACGCTCACTATCTCTTTAGCATCGGTTCTCACTTCGTCTATCCACCTCTTCCTTGGTCTTACTTGGTACCTAATTGGAACGCTAAAGTTCCAATCTATAATATTGTAAGAAATCATAATAGAGGGAAAATATGGGGAGGAAACCATATGCAGAAATAGAATAAGGATGATCAATTTCTGTAGAAGGAATGATCTAACGATTGGGAACACCTATTGGAACCAACGAAGAGAAGATAAGTACATATTTGTAACAGAAGAAACAAAATGCTTAAAGTTTAATATACCATATAGCACTTACGAAAAAATTAACAAAAGTAACACAAAAATTGAAAAAAGAATAGAAGCAGAAATAACCTCACAGCATAGGCTAGTCATAGTAGAATGTATATTAACACCAGGAAGAAAATAAGATGAAACTGCGTACTTTATAATAGTAATATACAAACCACAGACGACAGAAATACCGGAGAAATACCAACACGAAACAAACGAAGAGTTCAAAAAATTAGAAAGTAAAGAAATCCAAAGAATTCTCGAAGAACAGTGGAAAATATTCATATTTTTAGCAAGTAAAAATTGTTTCCTCTGCCTGAAGTTCAAATATGCGTAACAAAATACACTCTATACAAAATATCCATTATAAGCAAAACTAAATGTCTCGTAATCTAGTTTGCAAATATGTATTGACCCCTGAGGCAGATCCAGAACAGAGTGCGTCTGTAAGAAGAAAAATGGAAACAGGATTTTCCACTTAAAGTTTAAGTTGAACATATATAAGCCAGAAATCAATCACCTTTTTTTCTTCTATTTGCTATTAGGTTAACGACTTTCGTGAAACAGCGAAAACTCACTTGACAAGGGAATGAAAGTAGATAAAACCGAACTGAACGCAATCACGTCGTACGAGATAGGCTAAAAGCGCGCTTTTAAAGCTCTGAATTTATTTTGGATTGGATTAATTTATTATGTTATTTGTATTCGTTCTATGCAGCTGACAGAAGACGATATATGCCACGTTTAGAGCGCTCATATCGGAAAAAATTGTCATCGCTGTAAGATTTTTATAATTATAAAAATGTATACCATTTCTATTCATCTTAGTTTTTTATTTTCATAATTATTAACAATCTAATCTAATAAAATCCTAGGATGACAAGGAAAGAACTGCCAACTGACACTTTCCGTGGATTTAACCATTTAGTAGTTAACAAAAGATTATAATGAATTAGACGTAGATACACTACGAGAATATGCTAAAAGCTTCTTTTGACCCGGCATCCGACAGGTGAACTTTTTTGCCACTAACAGACAGGTGGGGTGTGACAAACCCCAGCACTTGAAAGAGCTAAAGAATGTCAAAAAATATCTTTACGTTTAGTTATTTGTGATATCTGGAACGTCAACATGTTGAAGCTGGTCAGGATAGTTACTATTTACACTAATATTGTCTATTTCTTCACTTACTTCCGATCCACTCTTGTCAATAAATTCATCACTGTCTGTTTCATCCTATAAAGGCATAAAGGCGTGCGTATTTTCGTTCGCAATTTATTTTAGCTTAGACTAATAAAAAAATATGTTAAAATCTGTAATAAGTATTATTCATTTATAGCCCAAAATGACCGTTTTGGAGTGTAATTTTCAGGGACAACTCCGAATTGCATGAACATTTGGATTTAGGTTCTACTTACCCTCTAATTCAAAGTTGAATTTATGCCGTTGGTTGCTTTTACTTGGGAGGTGACATTCACCCGTTCTCGGGGGTGAAAAAAAGAGCGTTTAAAGTGAGTCCGGAAATGGATAAACTGACTAATTATAAGCAACTTTTGTTCTATAGAAATGTTTACGTAAGTGAATACTTTTCGAGTTATTTGCGATTGAAAGTGTTTATTTTTCGCCAAAAAAAAAAATACGTTTTCAGACGGTTTTTTGAAAATAACTCAAAAAGTAAATATTTTACCGAAAAAAATATTCTTAGCAAAAGTGTAGCTTATAAAAAAACTTAAAAAACGGTGTATTAGTAAAGTCTATAAACTGAGTAAAAGCAAGGTTGTAGCCCATGAAAAATACGTTCTTATTCGTCTAATTCCAAATCGAATATTTCAACGTAAAATCACCGAAAAATTAAAAAACTTTCGGGAAAAACTTATTAACATTTTTTAAAGTGTTTAAAAAAGCTTTACTTTTGTTTGTTGCAAAAGTTTCTAGCATTACAAATAACGGTGTTACGCTGAAAAAAAAGTTGGCCTAATTTTTTTTGGTAAAAAAAATGTAAAAATCTCCCCCTAGTTATCACCCTGAATAAAATTAATCGTTACAGCTTTACCATTTACTTTAAATGTATGTATATTATTTATATTATCTGCAAGTTTGATCGGTTTCAAGTGCTTATTTATGAAAAAGTTTGGATTTAAAGTAAAAAAAAAATTTCTAAAAATTTTGAAATATTTTCATTTTTTCAAAATAACTTAAAAAGTATTAGTGACACGAAAAATCTCAAGGAGTAAGAATGTAGGTTTTGGAAATATGATAGTTTCATTTTTTTTCTGTAAGACAAAAATTGGTTAAGATATGGCTATACCCTATTCCACGAACATACGCCTGTTTTTGATTACTTCGACAACGAATATTTTACTGTGCAAAATAAGAAGAACGAAAGCAAATTGCAAATTACATTGTTGTTTATTGGAATAATTATTAGCGCCATTTACTTTCGTACTTCTTATATTGCATAGTAAAATATTCGTTGTCTAAGTAATCCAAAATAGGCGTATGTTCGTGGAATGTCCCATATTCGAAGTTTTCATACATTCGTGTTTAGTGACTCGTTCAAGCCCTTTCAACCATGACCCTTTCAAAAATAAGCACTTTAAACCGGTGAAACTGACAGACCATATAAAAATAAATAATCAAAGTAAATTTATTGTAAAGCAGTAACGAATAATTTTATTTGAGAAGATAAACACTGAGATTTTTATGATTTTTTACCAAAAAAAAGTTTTTCCGAAAAGTGCTTCATTTTTTGGTTATTTTACGATGAAATATTCCATTTGGATTTGGACGAATAAAAACGTATTTTTCATGAGCTACAATTTGCTTTTGCTGGATCTATAGACTTTACGAGTACACAGCTCTTTTCGTTGTTTACTAAGCTATATTTTTACTAAACATATTTTTTTCGATCAAATATTTACTTTCTGAGTTATTTGCAAAAAACCGTTTGAAAACGTAGTTTTTTTGTCGAAAAATTAACATTTTCAATCGCAAATACCTCGAAAAGTATTGACTTACATAAAAAAACTTGAATGAAAATTTCCGGGCTTATCTTGAAGGTATGTTTTTTCACCCCCCAGAAGGGGTGACTGTAACCCCCCAAGTAAAAGCAACCAACGGCACAAATTCAACTTTGAAGTGGAGGGTAAGTAGAACCTACATACAAATTTTCGTGCAATTCGGAGTTGCCCCTGAAAATTACACGGTATCGCCGTATTTCACGTTCATTTACTGGGCTATTACCTGTACTTACTTATTTATAGGAGTAAAAGAAAATAAAGACAATTATGCAGAAAGTTCAAAATCCGACTCGTGTGGTGTGGACACTTCCAATCCAAATGTACTTGCTGAAACTAAACAGACTACTAAAAACTATGTGCCATTACATAGATGAATATACAAGAGAAAGCTATCTAGCCGCTGTGGCCTATACATGCAAACTTTTCTTATGTTTTAGGCGCTTTAGTATTGTTGGGGTGTACTACACCTCGCCTGTCGGATGCCGGGTTAAAACGCTGAATTTACTTTGATTTGGATTTATTTATTATATGTTATTTGTATTCGTTCTGTGCAGCTGACGGGAGGGGATTAAGGAATTATAGAATAAATTTAATTTAAATTTTTAATGTTGTTCTGAAGCTATTTTCTTGTGGCATTTTTATAATCAAGTATATTCAAATGGGAAATAAGCCACAATTTTACCTAAAAATAATTTTGTATTTTGACAACGACACCCGACTTGGGCGTCGAAACGTTAATAAAATCATTTTTAGGTAAAATTGTGGCTTATTTCCCATTTGAATATACTTGATTAAATTTTTAAATTTTTAAATTTTAAAACACCTACCTGAAACTGGCTGGAGTGTCTACCTAGGTCCACCTATACCTTTTCAGTAATTCACGTCCCTAAAAATTATCATGCAATGTAATCTATACCTAGGTACACCTCACGTTACTTAAAAATATCATTAGGTTTTTTCCACTTCGGATTAATTGAAAAAGTCTAAAGATATCTAATTACATTCATATCCCATTCAACATTTTTATATCTAATTACATTTTTTTGTACCCTATTTTGAGTTCTCCTAAGAAATCAGTCCTGGATATTGTTTAAGGCCAAATAAATGTAAAGTAAACAGCAATAATTACACGTGTACCTTTCCGGTAACATAAAAGTTAATAAGGTTTCTCCAGTTACTATACAATCCTTAATGAGACACCCTGTATATGATATTATTGTACTAGTATATCTTGGTTCACATTTATAAATGTTTCTAATGGTGTAGATCTTATGATGATGATGATGATGATGATATAGTAACCTATAGAAGGCGATACTTGTTTAGCTGCATGTAATGAATAACGTAATACTGTGTTATACAAATCGTCTAAATGTAATAACGTGTTTTACAAATCATCTAAATAATTGAGTAATTAGAGCATTGAGCACAGATTAAATTCGTTACCTAAATAATAGAGTGAATTTACTGTTCTGTAATTTTCACATAAATTAATAATTCAAGTGGATTGCCCGTAGAGATGCTCCCTGCTTTTGTAAATTATTAAAGTATGCACACTATTATTTATAGGTAGATGGTAAATACATTTAAGGCAGATATTAACTACTGTTGACCTTCCTTTGGCAATTTAAGTATGTATTGCAATAAGAAATCTTCTGAGACTCCATCTTGTATTTCTCGTATACAAAATACATTACAAAAACTTCAGATCATTCTGTCTTTGAAAACTTTAGCGCGAATCTTATTTACATATTTTATGAAATTTTAAAACAAATATTAAAATTTTTGTCCTAATCCCCTAATTTTGCCGGAGGCCGTTATACAAAAGTGTACAAACCGTTTTAAAGTTGTTGGTAAATTGTTTCAATTTTCAAACTGTACTCAAATTGTATTTCCAAATATTTTATTTATTTTGTAGTATAATAATTAAATTCACTATCAAATGTTATTTATATTTTATTAATAACTTAATTTAAAATTTAGTTTGACATTGACGGACCTATCAAACTCAATTATTATTTTAATATAACATAATTTATTTAAACAATTCTTCTTCTTTACGTGCCATCTCCGCGACGAAGGTTTAGCAATCATCATTGCTATTCTAACTTTTGACACTACAGCCCGAAAGAGTTAAGTTGAGCTGCACCCAAACCATTCTCTGAGATTTCTCAGCCATGACATTTTTCTTCTACCTACGCTGCCGCTTCCTTGAATTTTTCCCTACATTCTGCATCATTAATTTTAGGAGCTCGAAATCTGTCACCACGTGTTATATGACCCAAGTATTGCAGTTTTTTTATTTTGATTGAATCCAGTATCTCCGCTGTTCTCTATCTATTCTTCACAACCAAATAAATCCTAAACAATATGAATGAATGAATGAATGAATGAATGAATGAATGAATGAATGAATGAATGAATGAATGAATGAATGAATGAATGAATGAATGAATGAATGAATGAATGAATGAATGAATGAATGAATGAATGAATGAATGAATTTATTTGACTACATTACACAATTACAAGGTTTGTAGCAAGTCAGACTTCAAAGATTTAAAATAAACAAGTAAAAACCTATCTATACATAAAATTAGAATATACCTAAAATACACAAAAAATACCTAAAATATACAAATAATAATTTCACACATAAGTAAGTATATCACAAAAATCTCACTTTTAAATAGTATAAAAATTATGTAAGTACCAATATAATTCCTTTATTTAATTTTAAACATGTTATTTTAATATAACGTACCTATACAGGGTGTCCCGAAAAGAATGGTCATAAATTATACCACACATTTTGGGGTCAAAAATAGTTCGGTTGAACCTAACTTACCTTAGTACAAATGTGCTCATAAAAAAAGTTACAGCCCTTTGAAGTTACAAAATGAAAATCGATTTTTTTCAATATATCGAAAACTCTCAAAGATTTTTTATTGAAAACGGGCATGTGTCATTCTTATGACAGGCCCACCTTAAAACCAAATTATAGTGAAATTTGTCCACCCCATAAAAAATTTATGGGGATTTTGTTCCCTTGAACCCCCCCAAACTTTTGTGTACGTTCCAATTAATTCATTATTGTGGTACTATTAGTTGAACACAACGTTTTTAAAACTTTTTTGCCTCTTAATATTTTTTCGATAAGCTAGTTTTTATCGAGATGCGGCTACTTTTTTACTATATTTACATAAAAAATTTATGGGGGTTTTGTTCCTTTAAACCCCCCAAATGTTTGTGTACGTTCCAATTAAACTATTATTGTATTACCATTAGTTAAACACAGTGTTGTTTAAAACTTTTTTGTCTCTTAGTCTTTTTTTGATAAGTCAACTTTTATCGAGATGTGGCTTCTTTTTCAAAATATACCAAAAAATTTAAGTTATAAATAAATTTTCAGATTATTAACAGGTGTCTATAATCATACTTAACAACTTAACCATATAAAAATAGGTGGTGGATTCGACAAATATTCAAAATATCTCGATAAACAGTGGCTTATCAAAAAAGTACTAGGAGGCAAAAAAGTTTTAGAAATATTGTGTTTAACTAATGGTGCCACAATAATAATTTAATTGGAACGTACATAAAAGTTTGGGGGGGTTTAAGGGAACAAAACCCCCATAAAATTTTTATGGGGTACACAAATTTCACTATAATTTTTTTTTAAGATGTTGCTACGATAAGGATTCCTCATGTCCATTTTCAATAAAAAATCTTTAGGAGTTTTCGATATATTAAAAAAAATCGATTTTCATTTTGTAACTTCAAAGGGCTGTAACTTTTTTTGTGTGCACTATTGTATATAGGTGAGTAAGGTTTAATCAACCTATTTTTGACCCCAGAATCTGTGGTATAATTTATGACCAATCTTTTCGGGACACCCTGTATAATTTGAGAAATGTACCGATAGAAAGGGTTGATAAATACAAATACCTAGGAACCTGGATTTCAGAGAAAAATGATCAAACAAGAGAAATAAGGACCAGGATAGAAATAGCAAGAAATGCATGTGTAAAAATGAAAACAGTTCTCTGCAACAAAGACCTTAGCTTAGAACTGAGAGTAACAGCTTTGAGATGCTACGTGTTCTCGATTCTACAATATGGACTTGAAAGCTGGACATTAAAGCAAGAACACATAAATAAGCTACAGTCATTTGAAATGTGGTGTTACAGAAGGATGCTTAGAATAGCATGGACACAGAGGAAAACGAACACGGAAGTATTGCGAGAAATGGGTAAAGAATGCGAAATAATAAACACAATAAAAATAAGAAAGTTACAATATCTGGGACACGTAATGAGGGGACCGCGATATGAAATGCTAAGACTGATAATACAGGGAAAGATAAGAGGCGGAAGGAGTATAGGAAGAAGGAGAGTATCATGGTTAAAGAATTTAAGGGACTGGTTTAGATGCAGTTCTATAGAACTCTTTAGAGCAGCGGTGGATAGAGTAAAGATAGTGATGATGATATCCAACCTCCGATTAGGAGACGGCACTTGAAGAAGAAGAAGAATTTAAGTAACGTACCTATATCGTGAGGGGTAACCGCAAGGTAACCTCTCGCGTCACGATTTTTGAGTGACGCCCAATACGATTTTACACCCACCAAAATTCCATACCGAACGATAAGCAGGATTTATTTAAAAAAAAATAGCTTATTGTGGTTTATGGTGGGAAGTAGCAGATACTCGTTTGTATAGGAAAAACTTAACACAAGAAGAATAGGGACGAATAATAATAATTGTTATGGTATGTTTAACAGTAAATGGTTGAGTTCAATTAGTTACCACCACAAACATCCTGGATTAACCGATAATAGTATAAAAGGCCCGGTTTCAGGTAAAATTTAAATATGTTTTCTGGTAAAATGTCTTTGCTTTATTATGTGAGTACCGTCTAGTCAGTGTTAATTGTCAAAAGACCAACTCTGTCTACCTCGGTGGCTTATCGCTCCGGGTGGGTCTTAACAATGGGCCAGGTCAGATAAATTTAATAATATTTACGACCGCACTAATTGAACTCAACCATTTACTGTTGAACAAACCATACATGGCTCACAAAATCGAGAAACATAATTGGCTAGGTGGCATTGTGGCTACTAATACCTAAATCTGGGCATGGCATCGAAAGAAGATCCGTTATACCCTGTCTAGCTTAACCGATTGTTTAAAATATTTTTTAATAGTATTATTTTGTATTTATTGGTATAGTCGGTTCGCTAAATTCAGACACAACTGGCTAGTGATTTTAGTAAGTAATTTTGCCAATCTGGTAAAATTGGCAAAGAAATAATTACTAAATAGTTAATAATTACTAAGTAGTTAGTAATTTTGCCAATTTTGGCAAAATCGGCCAAAAACAAAAAAAAAATACCTACTAAAATCACTAACCAGTTGTGTCTGAGTTTAGAGAAACGAGTATATTTAACCTTCATAAACGTTTTTTTTTCTGGAGCTATACCGTTTTCTAAGTATTTTTTTTATTTACAGTGTTTCATTGAAACAAAATCTAACCAGAAAAAAAAATAAAAAGAATTAATGCTCGTGGCAAAAATAAAAAGGTCCCGGAAATTTTCATATTTCTAGAACTCTTAGCATGTAACAAAACTCCCATAATACAAAAGACCGAAAGGTGTATAAAGAATACGTAAAATATGTAAATTGGTTCTTAAATGTCTTGTGGAAAAAATACCAGGTAAATTGTAATATTTATTTTCAAATTGTATGTAGACAACGGCTTCCAAGGTAAAAGCCGAAATGTTAGAATTTTATTTCAGAATTTATGTGGTATTTTCCGCAGAATATTTTAAAAACAGGGATAGGTCACAGATAGCTCCTGAACAATAAAATGTCTACTTGGGGAAACAAAAAATAAAAGAAAATACGATTTAGAAATAAATATTTATTAGGTCCTGGAGACGACGAAATAACAAAAGAAATGATTACAACTGTAGGTCAAACTACTTTGGAGGGAATTAAACCTCAGGGACGCCGCTAAAATGTTGGCCGCCCGTGTGCAACTTTATATTTGCCGCCCCCCTTTCAACACTTTAATCGTTTTAACATAAGTACTAGTATCTAAAGAAATGTGCAGGAGACCGTAACGCGTATATTAATAATAATAATTCCTCTGATCTCGACGTTACCTTTGGACCTGGATCCCGCGTACCAAAAAAAAGTTATTATTATGTTAATAATAATATACAGAAATGCAATATTGTACTAATACCTACATGTGTAAGTTTTGTTTACAAGACTACTTACAACATTCGGCATGCTTAATTGTTTACTAATATATTTAAATATATGGGCCTGGATCCCGCGTACAAAAAAAAGTTGATTAATAGCAAGCTGAAAATTTGTTAATAGCTTAACGGTGTCTAGTCGGACAAACTTTGATTTACGGGAACACTGCAACAGGGGAAGTTTTAATGGTGGAACAGGTTATAAATTTGGAACGTCAGACTACGAAATCGTTCCATGTATTTTGTCGGACATATCTTCCAATGATTTGTTACCATCTCATTAAACTCTCATGCAAGAATCATACTGGTGTTAATCACCAAATGGGCATTTTAATGAGTGGAACATAAAGAATGTTAAATGACAGGAATCAAGTTGGTTAGTAATAGCAGTCTGATTTTGCACGACAGTTTAATGAAAGGGTAACAAATCAATTGGATGTTCTGTCCGACAAAATACATGGGCCGTTTTCGTAATCTGACATTCCAAATTTTTAAACTGTTCCACAATTAAATCTTCCCCTGTTCCAGTGTTCCCGTACATCAAAGTTTTCCAGACTAGATATCGTTAAGCTATTAACAAACTTTCAGCTTGCTATTAATCAACTTTTTTTGGTACGCGGGATCCAAGCCTATTTGAAATACAGTCGTGTGCAAAAGAAACGGTCACACTACTATATATTACAAACAAAATCGTTTATCAAAAGCGTGTCTAAAATCATCAAATTCTCAACTTAGGGTTTGCTCACTACGGAGAGCAATGGGTTGTATCCTCGCTCCGACCCTTGCTCCCTGGTATTTATATTCGTGAATCCTCGCATTTAAAATAATGTATTTATTTTAAATGTGAGAATTTAGGAATATAAATACCAGGGAGCAAGGGTCGGAGCGAGGATACAACCCATTGCTCTCCGTCGTGAGCACAACTTTGAACTATAACCCATCTATAACCATACAGACATAAGCATAAAGGAACAATATTATAGCTCGAGTAATAAAAAATATTTTTTTAAACCATCGAGTAATAAAAACGACTTTTTTATTACTCAATGAGAGCAACTTAACAAGCACTTATCTAAATTCTCGGAAAGTATCCTATTGTCGTATCGTACTCTCTTAACAAATCATAAATGTTCAGAATTTGAAAAAATCGCATAAGCACTTTGAATTAAAAAGCATTCCCGGAACTACTTTATGACTACAGCTGCAAAAGGGCAGTTCATATAATAAATAACATTTTCTGGCATTTTTGTTTAGATTGTTTGAAATATTAGAGTTTATAGACATATCTGAATCATTACTATTTAATTTTTTAAATTTATTTTCATGTGAAAAAAAGTATTATCATCAGTGTCCTGCTTTTGGCCGCCTCTATTATCGGCCGCCCGTGTGCGATGCACACTTTGCACACATGGTAGTGGCGGCCCTGACAAAAAGTAGGCAAAATGCGCAAGTACTTTTACTACACAAGAAAGGAAAAAAACTCGAAAATTACAGACCAAGAAGTCTGTTATAGTCGATTCGCGAATCTGTTACACAACTATCTAAACTACAATTACAATAAAGATGCACTAGAAATAAACAATTGTAACGAGGTCGTTGCGTTGTTGCTCCAAGTAACTAAATCAGTCGAAGAAAAGAATTCGCTTTTTAAAACATTTTTATTTGGAATCAAAACATACAAAAGATAAGATAATTAGCCTTAATTACTCGTTAATTTCGTTAATAAAATATATTTATAATCTACGCATCGAGCTTTCTGTCCGGGCCGATGAGACGATATTTTGTACATGAATGAATGATTTTGACGATCGCGGGAAATAGGAATTGCTTTTATTAATACGACATGAATGTATAAGGAAAGGGAAGAAAGGTATCTCACTCAGCTCACCAGATGGAAAGGCATATTAGGGATATACGATCACCGCTCGTATAAGGATAGGTAAAAGGATAGGTAAGAGGAAAAACTGTCGGATTCGCTCAGCTCGCCAAAACGACAGCGGAAAATAGTCGGGAACTACTACCTACATAAACTCACCTCTTATACCTCGTTGCTGTTTATTATTATTCGATCAACGCTCCAAGAATAATAATCAAGTAGGCTTTCCGTTCCGACTTTTATATCGTCCAAGACGGTACAAAAACACGTTTTACTTAATTCATTGGCGTACTCTATCTAATCAGCCCTAAACATCCATCCTTGGATATAGGCCTCCTCTTCCTTCTTCCATGCTTCTCTATCTTGGGCAATTTGCATCCATTTTGACCCAGTGTGTTTCTTCAGGTCATCTGACCATCGCATCTGTGGCCTTCCCCCTTTTCGTTGTGTTGATTAAACATTGGAGACCGTGGAACCATAAATGGCGTACTCTAGACGATAAAATTATATTATCGTCACACAATATACACTAGAGTGCACGAGGAGCACTTCCAAATCATGATTTGGGAGTGCTATTCGAACATTCAACGTGTCCTGGTTTATTTATTTCTATATACTAGTGCATTTTTATTGTGATTGTAGTGTAGACAGTTGTGTCTCAGATTAGCGAATCGACTATATCACAATTACCAACAGGCTATCAAACAGATACCGATAGTTACCAGCCTGTTGAACAGGCGGAATTTCACAAGGGTTATAGTACCATAGAACACCTAAAGACAATATAACGATATTATCATTGATAAATTCCTTTGGCATTTGTGGATTACAATAAGGCATTCGATTCCATAGAACTCTGGGTTGTATTAGAAGGAACGAACATCACAAAGATTGATTCCAGGTATACTAGAATGTTTCTAAAATACAAATACGACAATGCAATCATGCAAACAAATGTAGCAATAGGTTTAACAACAAGCAAAATAAGAACGAAGAGATAGGAGTAAGAAATGGGGACACTGGACACTATCTCTCCAGAATTACTTATTCTTGCGTTAGAAGATGTGCTCAAGAAGTTAAATTGGGGACAACGCGGAATAAAATATGTGGCAGATTTTAAGTCATTTAAGATTTCCCAATGTCATAGTTACAGTGTTCAGAATTACAGTGTAATTATGAAAATATCGTGGACAGAAAACGTCACAAACAAAGAGATTCTGAGAAAGATAAATAAAGAAATGGAAATCTTAAATACCATCAAAACAAGATAATTAGACTATCTTGGACATACTACAAGTGAAGAGAGATACAACTTACTCCAATTGATTATGCAGGGAAAGATTCAAAAAGAACGAAGCATTGGGAGCCGCACAATATCGTGGCTGCGCAATCTGAGAGAATGGTACGGATGTACATCAAATGAACTTTTCAGAGCAGCCGTCTCTAAAGTCCGAATAGCTATGATGATTGCCGACCTCCGTCGCGGAGATGGCTTAAAGAAGAATGTCATATTTACTCATAAGCAACAATAAGCTACAATCATTTGAAATGTGGTGTTACAGAAGGATGCTTAGAATAGCATGGACACAGAATAAAACGAACACGGAAGTATCGCGAGAAATGATTAAAGAATGCGAAATAATAAACACAATAAAAATAAGAAAGTTACAATATGTGGGACACGTAATGAGGGGACCGCGATATGAAATGCTAAGACTGATAATACAGGGAAAGATAAGAGGCGGAAGGAGTATTCGCGGTGTGCAAGTACTTGGAAGGGGAAACGAGAAACGACCCTGCGCGAGTCGCGGAGAAATATTGCAACTATCTTAAATAATTCATATTGTAAATTGAAATTGTCAAATTGACGTATATTTCATACCTTCTGTCAATGAAGCAGAAAAATTATATATTGCTCCACAATATTGATATGATATGCAATTATTATATAAAGGTAAATTTAATTAATTTTATTTTGCTTGCAGTACTGCATTTTAATAACTAATTTTATTTACTACATACAAATGTTGACGTTTTCATAACATAACCTGAATCTTATTTTTTCTTCTTATTATTTTTTTTGGACTATGGCCTTGACAATTATCCAGTAACCAGGACTAATATAATTGGCCAATATAATTAAAAGTGCGAATTTTAGTATACAGCGTAGAAATAGGGGTCGCTTTGCCGAACTTGCACGGTCCCAATAGGAAGAAGGAGAGTGTCATGGTTGAAGAATTAGAGGGACTGGTTTAAATGCAGTTCTATAGAATTCTTTAGAGCAGCGGTAGATAGAGTAAAGATAGTAATGATGATATCCAACCTCAGATTAGGAGACGGCACTTAAAGAAGAAGAAGAACAATACAGAGGAACTAATCGACATGCTAAAGGAGCCTAAACAAGAATCTGCGGAAATCTGTGATGGAAGTGAATTCGAAAGTGTCGAAAAGTATATTATATACCTAGGTCACACAGAGACAACTAGAAGAATCCGAATGACTTGGGTAGCAGTAGGAAAACTTAGTGTGTTGAAAAACAGAAAGAACCAATAAATCTAAAGAAAAGGGTATCCAACAGTTTTATTCTACCAGTTATGGAATGAAGACCGTTGTACAGGATTTATATTAGCATCCAAAAAATAAGAGTATTAAATCGATTTAATTTTTAAAAGTCTTAAGGTAAATAATATACACATGCATTGTTTGGATTTCGTAAATGGGTGGCATTGATTTATTTAATCTAGGTCATATACTGAAAACAGCAAGTCAGCAATAATGCTCCTATTAGTAATTCACGGTCACATTAAAATTATTTTACACACTATCAAAAATTTTCTGAGAACATACACCTGTTTGCCGTTTTGACCTACTTAGAAGTGTGTACAAGTCTTACAGTATTTTCCAATACATTAAAAATAGTCAATCATAACAAACAATTACGATATATTTATAGATACGTAGAAAGATAGACAGAGATTATTCATTATTCAGAACCAGACTTTGTTAGAGTCGAGACGTTGTCCATCCATCCAACATCAACTAGTTACTGTAATACTTAGTGAGTTAAATAAATATATTCAAGTATTTAGTGTTTCAACATAATCAACCCCATCACCGAGGGTGGCAACCCCGTACCACCATAGCGTGATACAGAGTTATTAGCTAATAGATTATGAACGCAATGGTATGGGTACCAGAGAGGCATTATTCTCCTTCAACGTGCTGACACAGAGATGTTTGGATATTAACCATCCTCTTTACGTCTGTTTTATAGACTACAATAAAGCGTTTGATAAAGTAAAACATGATCGACTCATGGAAATCCTAAAAAATAAAAACCTAGATGAAAGAGATTTAAGACTAATAACACACCTCTATTACAATCAGCGAGAAATAGTAAGAATTGAAAAAGAAAAATCTGAAGAAATGGAAATAAAGAGAGGAGTCAGGCAAGGCTGCATACTATCACCTCTATTATTTAACGCTTATTCTGAAGAGGTAATGCGAGAAACTCTGGAAGATGAAACAGTCGGCATAAGAGTAAATGGAGTCTTAGTTAACAACATCAGATATGCAGATGATACAGTAATAATAGCCGATAGTTTACAAGACCTGCAAATACTCATGAGTAAAATAGTAAGGTGTAGTAGGGAGTACGGACTCTCTCTCAATATCAAAAATACGAAGTTTATGAAAATTAGTAAAAACAACCATAATACTAACGAAATCTTGATAGTAGAGGGCCAGCAGATCGAAAGAGTAAAAAAGTACACTTACCTAGGAACACTTATAACAGAAAATAATGACTACACTGCAGAAATCAAAGGAAGAATCGAAAAAGCACGTTCTAATTTTATAAAAATGAAAAAGGTCCTATGTAGCAAAGATTTAACATTAGCTCTTAAAGTACGCCTAACAAAATGTTACGTCTACAGTGTTCTATACTATGGAGTGGAATTATGGACGTTAAATGTAGAGACAATGAGACGACTTAACGCCTTTGAAATGTGGACCTATAGAAGAATTATGAGGGTTTCCTGGGTAGATAGAGTTACAAACAATGAAGTACTGAGAAGAATAGGTAAAGAGAAGGAAGTTGAACTTACAGTTAAAGAAAAGAAGCTACAGTATCTCGTGTGATGCGGGGCGAGAAGTATGGCATCCTACGACTCATAATGCAGGGAAAGATAGATGGCAGAAGAGCATCGGAAGAAGACGAATTTCATGGTTGAAGAACCTGAGAGAATGGTTTGGATGCAGATCAAAACAACTATTTAGAGCTACTGCCTCAAAAATTAAAATAGCTATGATGATTGCCAACCTCCGTAGCGGAGATGGCACCTGAAGAAGAAGAAGAAGATTATGAACAATGCAGAAGGCCTTCAAACGAGCTATGGTAGGAGTTTCTCTGAGAAAACATATACGAAATGAGGATGTGTGAAACAGGATGAAGGTGGAGGACGTAATTGGGAGAATTACGCAAATGAAATGGAACTGGGTAGGACAAGTGGCATGACGAAACAACTAAAGTTGGACGAGAAACATTGTACATTGGAGACCACGCAAGTACAGTCGTGGTAGAGGAAGATAACAAAAACAATGGCTAGACCACATCAAAGCAAAAGTGGAGAGAAACTGGCACCAAATAGCACAAAACAGAGAAGAGTGGAGAACTCATGGTGTTGTCTTTGTTCAGGAGTCGATGCAAACAGGCTGAAGAAGAAGGAGATGTTATATTTATTATAAATATAGGTTTTCCATGATTGTTGTGTCTCGTTTATCCGTTTGTTTTGCTCATTATGTCGAATTCGTTTTTATAATTACTTCAGCAGTCATTTAACTTTTATTAGAAATACATCTTTGTTATAACAAGGACACTAATGTTTAGAAATATTCATCATCATTATCATAAGTGGCTCGACAATCCGTTGTGGATCTTGATCTGCTCGCAAAGAAGTCGCCACCCCAGTCGATTCCTGGCATCTTCCTTCCATCTTCTGACCCTTAAAATCTTCAGGTCTTCTTCCACATCATCAATCCATCTTCTTCGTGGTCGTCCTCTACTTCTTGTGCCCTCTGGTTTTGAAAATGTTAATCTCTACGTGTATTCGTGATCTGACATCCTAGCAATGTATCCAACCCACCTGCACTTTAACTAATTTCACAATATCTGGATCGGTGTATAACTGTCTTGTCCGGATGTTTGAGAGATGTGGTCTAGAATAACTTATATATCAGAATAGAAAGCAAAGTTAAAATTTATAAAACTTGCATCAGACCTGTTATGACCTATGGCATTGAATCAAGAGAAGACACCAATAAAACCAAAAGCATGCTACGAACAGCCGAAATGAAGACACTAAGAGCAATAGCAGGGAAGACAAGAAGAGATAGAATACGAAACAACATCATCAGGGAACAATGTGGCGTGCAAGATGTAGTCAGATGGGGCAGGCAAAGACGAAGAGAATGGTTCAGTCATGTAAAAAGAATGGAGGAGCACAGACTACCAAGAATTGCTCTAGAAGGAAAACCAGCAGACAAGCGTCCACCGGGGAGACCACCAAAAAGATGGAGAGATAGCTGGCAGTCTATCTCTCAAGCAATACTTTAACGTCGGAATTAACAGATCGACAGATCTACAACAAGTATAAGAAGAAGAGAAAAGAAGAAGGTATATAACTAATGTAGTTCAAAGTTGTATAATATTCTTCAACTTATTATGATGGGTAAAATCGAAGGACGCAGAGGAATTGGTAGAAAGCAGGCCTCTTGGTTGAAGAATATCCGGGAGTGGACAGGAATAAAGAAAGCAGAACACCTATTTAGAATAGCTCGAGACAGAGACAGTTTCGCCATGTTAATCGCCAACGTCAAGGGGACTTGATAGGGCACGTTAAGAAGAGAAGTTCAAAGTTGTATCTTCGACGCCATAGCCCATTTTCATTGACGGCCCCAAAAATCATTCTACGAATTTTTCTTTCAAAACTACCAAAAAGTCGTTTAGAAATGTTCTTCTTCTTAAAGTTCCATCTCCTATCGGAGGTTAGATATCATCATGGCTATGGTCACTTTGTTGGCTGCCTCTCTGAATAGTTGTAATGAACTACATTTAAACCATTCTCGAAGGCTCCTTAGCCAGGAGATGCGTCTTCTTCCTACGTTTCTTCTTCCTTTGAGCCTTCCTTGTATAATAATTCTCAGCAACTTATATTTTTCTCCTCTGGTTATTGGACCCAAATATTCCAGTTTTCTTGTTTTTTGTTTTTCTTGTTTTAGAAATATTATAAACCCTTATGGTCTAAGAGCTAGCAACTTTTTCGAGAAAGTATTTTAAAACAGCTGATCCTTTCATATATATTGTTCCCTATACTTCCTCGAACACCGTACGGGCCATCTGGCTGCTGATACAGGTTGCGTTCATTACTGCGCAGCACACCTGTACGGGTAAATACAAAATCAGGTGATTGATTAGTGTGATAAAGCTTAGTAGATCCGCAATAGTAATAGATAGCAGTAAACGTTAGTAACAAAAAATGTAGCCAACTTTGAGCTTCACATTACAAAATTAGTTAGAATGTTACAGGGTGTTCGATAACATAGTGGCAGACCACTCCATTTTTTTAAATGGAACAACCCATATTTTATTTTATATTCGAAATCTTCCCCATCACAAAAATATAAAGGTTTGTTATGTTATACAGGATATTTACAAAGTTATAACCAATGTTCTATGAAAATCGTAATAAGTTCAGCTCCCTGTATAAATAAATATAAGCACAACAGCAATTTGTAGGTTTATTGGTGCCATATTTTTTTGTTGATTGTCAAAATTTATAATAATGGTTGTTATTGCTAATTTTTTTATATCGAATATAGGGTGAGTCAAAACGCAAGTACATTATTTTCTCAGTAATTTTAAATAGAACACCCTAATTAATAACTTGCTCTGAAAAATGAAAATAGAGAGATTTGGCACCTCTTAAAATAACCGCTGATTTTGGCTCCGCTATGGAGCCAACTTTATTAAGCATAACGATTACGGCAACGTTAAAAAGCAGAGTTTTTGCAGCCTGTCAAGTAGGTTTTTCGTGTCATCGTTATCGTTATTTAAACATAACCTCATTTCACAACGTTATTGTAATTTTAAGCATATACTTGAACAGTTTTTGATATTTTAATTTATAGGTCATCAAAATTAGAATCTATGTAAATGTAATTTTACTGATTTTTTTACATTCTGGCAACAAAGCAATTTAACCATTACTATAACGATAACGATAAGCACTACTTTAAACCTCCGTAAATTACGGAATCCCTTATTTAATAACGATAACGGATCATAAATTCGCTCCTGCGCAGACTTAGTATAACGATAACCATAACGGAATTGCAAAATATCTCTAATATCTCGAAAAATAACAAATTTAGGCATAGGGAATATTTTACAAAAATTAAAGTACGGTAATGATACTTTTCGATGGTGATATAAAATACAGCGTGTTCCATTTAAAATTTATGAGAAAAAAATGAACCTGCGTTTTGACTCAACCTGTATTCGATATAAGGAAAATTACCAAAAAAAATATGGCACCAATAAACCATTACTGTTGTGCTTATTTTTATTTATACAGGGAGCTGAACTTGTTACGATTTTCATAAAAAAATGGTTATAACTTTGTAAAAGCCCTATATAACATAACAAACCTTTATATTTTTATAAAGTTAAGAGGAAGTTAAGAGGATTTCGAATATAAAATAAAATATAGGGCATTCCATTTAAAAAAACATAAGTTTGGTCTGCCACTATGTTATCGAACACCCTGTAACATTCTAACTAATTTCGTAATATGAAGCTGAAAGTTGGCTACAATTTTTGATATTAACTTTTATCGTTATCTATTACTATAGCGGATCTACTGAGCTTTATCACACTCATCAATCACCTTTGTACATTGAATTTAAATTATTTTAGGACGAAAAATTTTTTTCATTACTTTTTAAACCACAGAAATATCTGGCAATTATAGTTTATATTTCTAATAATGTTTAAAAATTAACGACAAAAAAATTTTTCGTCCTATAATAATTTTAATGTTGTTCTGAAGCTATTTCCTTGTGGCATTTTTATAATTAACTATTTAGATGGGAAATAAGCCACAATTAAATTGAAAAAATAATTTTATTAACGTTTCGACGCCCAAATCGGGTGTCGTTGTCAAAATAATTATGACAACGACACCGGATTTGGGCGTCGAAACGTTAATAAAATTATTTTTTCAATTTAATTGTGGCTTATTTCCCATCTAAATAGTTAATTACAATAATTTTAAATTCGATATATTTACCTGTACAAGTTTGCTGCGCAGTAATGAACGCAACCTGTATCAGTAGCCAGATGGCCGGTACGGTGTTCGAGGAAGCATAGGGAATAAAATATTAAAGAACCAGTTGTCTTAAAATACTTTTTTTTCCGACGTTGAGCTCTTGGTCCATTAAATTTTAATCAAGAAATATATAGCTACTCTAGTTATTGTGAACCATCTATCAAATACGTTCGACGTAAGTGTGCCAAAGAGCTAATAAACATATTTCTGCTAAAATAGGTATTATAAACGATGTTTCCCAAACACTTAATGTAAATAGCGTATGTCCCAAAGCTAATTCCAAACGACGACAATATCACAAATCCCCCATTTGATGTTGAGTTGGTTTAATGTGTTTCAGTATGGAAATTGTAATGCAACACAATATCGAATATATTTCGCAATCCGTTAGGCAGAGAGAGAAGTATACACATATACGTATACTCCACAGACGACACACCAGATGCTTCTTATTAAAGTTTCCACTATTCATCAGATATTATGGAAATAAGTTTGCTTGTCTGTGGTGAAACTGGGAGATTAGGTGAACTCCAGCTACTCGGAAGGAAACTGGCGCAGTCATGGATAGAATCAAACTGCAAACATAAAGTTTTCGTCGTTAGTCGAGAAAGTGGTGATGAACGAATGAAAAGTCTACATTTCTCTAACTATTTCTAAACTTTCAGGACTTTACTTAAGAAATGCCAACACTTATTAAAACGAATGTGTAATTTATGCTACAATATGTTACTGAAATTGCATTTTAGGTATAATTTATAGTGGATGTTTACATTAACTTAAAAATAATTTAAACAAAGAGAAATCTAAAGGACAGAAGTACTATAGATCTCTATAGGTCGGAAAGCAAATTTTTGGTAACAACCCTTAATTTGACCCTTCTACAATTTGCAAGGCATACAGACCTATAAATAGTAGACATATGAGAATATACAATATTATGCATTCTATACCTGGTTACTTATCTATGTAGGTAAAAATCCAACAAAACTTTGTTTACTAGTACTCAATATGTGAGTAAAACTAAAGTTACGAGAGATACTTAAGATTTAATTTTTTTCAGGGGCCTTGCCAATTGTAGAAGGTATAATAAAGGTAGGGGTGTTTTCCCTTAGTGTTAGTGTCTGGTTAGTTAATACTGGAACACATTGTTTCTTCTATATGGTTTATTGGTTGATAAATATATACATTGATTAATATGGAACGTACTTAGCTGATGACAGCACCTATCATATAATAATCAAGGTGGCACTCTCAGGCAATCCCAAAACCTAATGTTGTTCTGAAGCTATTTCCTTGTGGCATTTTTATAATCAACTATTTTCAATGGGAACTGAGCCACAATTTTACCAAAAAAATGATTTTATTAACGTTTCTACACCCAAGTCGGGTGTCGTTGTCAAAATACAAAATAATACCAAATTAAACAAAAATATTGTTGCTTAGTAAAAAATTCTTCTAATAATTTATTTAATCTGACTCATTTATATCGGCAATTCAGACATGTATTATACATTGTAAAGTAGGAGACTTTAAAATGATATTGCCAATATTGATGAGTAGCGTTCCTAGGACGACTTTACTAAAAGATAGTTCATTTGATTACATGAAATCAACCCAACTCAAGAATATTCGCCACAAAAAAATCATAGCATGTGATATATATTTACTATGGAGTCTCTAGCTCGAGAATTTTAGTGCCACCGTTGCATTTGGTTGTCTTTTTAAATACAGATCGAATACTCAAAGTATTCGAGGTAGTTTCCATACGCATAGAAACTTACTTCAAATACTTTGAAGATGTTTTATTTTTTTGCATAAAAACGGCGGCTCATATGAAAAAAAGACAAGAAAGATTTTTTGTCTTAAATTGAACGAGGAATTCAAAAATGATTTTTAATTTAAAATATCCCAGTGGCGTACTATTTTTTCTTTAAAAAATTCAGGCCACTACCCATACGGGCGCCTATGATGAACATAAAATTATTCTATTACCTCCTAAAGGAGGTAATTTTGAACATTTCTTGTATATTTGCACCTAGTTAAAATCTTATTAGTGATATTTCCTGTTATTGTTCTAGTTTAATATTATTTAATTACATAGTTCTTGATAATGTATTAAGAAATGACAAATCGTCACTTGAATGCAGAACTATCCTAACTCAAAAAAAATTTTTTTTTCGTTTATTCCTTATAAAGGTAATACATATCGTATATTTTCATGCAGAACAATCTTAAGTTCATAACTTTAAATTTACTAATAGAAATTCTATATAGAACATCATAATCCTAACTAGCAAATCATTATTTTATCAATGCAGAATAATCCTAAGTAAATACAAATACAGTTAGGATTGTTCTGCATTTTCAATAACAATGCGCGCCAACATTATTTTTGTTATCTTCTATTTACATAGGATAATTCAACGGCTATCGGTTAGTCATTTCCATCGTCTTGTTGGATATTCACGTTTGTTCTTTTGCCAAATAGAGTTGCAGTGAGTGTGAATTTTAACAACAATAATGAAACGAGGTAAGTTTTAATAATAAATATGCTTTATTAGTAGTTTTTTATCTATTAAGTGAATCTAATTTTTATCTAATAAGTGAATTAATAAAACTGTGAATCTTGTTTTTAAGATGCTTTTGGTAGAAAGTAGGTACGCATTAAAGGGCTGTGTTTTTATTCTGCCACGTGCTATAAATTGTATATAACTATTAGGCACGTGTTGAATTTCACAATATTTTATGATATATTTGAGAAAATATCGCAGAATTACTAACCACACATACATATTTCGTTATTAAATAATATATAATTCTTTATATTGAACAATGCGTTGCTACAGACGGCAGTTTGGGGATACATTATTATTGGGACAAAAATTGTAAATTTGAACAAGTGAAATAAGGTTTAACGTACGTCCTGGTTTCTGAGTATTTTAATTTGTATCAATTAATTTTAAATGTCTGCAATTAATATGTTCTTGTTATGCTGACTGTAAGCTCATTGTAAATTTGTTGCAGGTGCGTTAATGGTAAAAATGGCCATGTCTATGAATCCAACACAACATGAGAATTCTGGAGAATCAAGTAATGATACGGCAGGTAGTCCCATATCTATAGCTACGGTAGAAAGCCCTTCCACATTGTATACTAACCAGCAGTACTACGGAGATCTAGGTGAATTAAGATGTCTACACTCTCCCGTACACCAAGAACAACAGTATTGCCAGCTCGAGACACCGATAGAACAGCAGTTTTCCCAACATTATAATCAATATTACGACTTACCAATACCTACCTCCATAAGCCTACTAGTACCTGAAGCAGAGCAGTATCGCCAATCTCCGAATAATTGTTTGGGTTATTGTTCACCTCTAGATAACGTCATAGATCTTCAAACATCCATCGAACAACCACGGTTGCAGCAACGTGATGAAGCTAAAGATTCCCATAATCCTACACCTAGCGTTGTAAATTTTGCAACACGTGTCCTTCAAGAGCAGGTCCTTCAGCACCAAGATGATATTACGCGTCCATCCACATCTACCGGTAAGCTTTTACCGACCATCTCACATCAAACTGATGAAAATAGTGACCCATATGCTACAGATGGAAGCTCAGATGTTGATTTTAATCCAAATGATTTTGATTTAGACCAGCAGGATGCCCTAGTGTCTGAGGAAAAAATACCAGATATCACCAAGTCTCGTAAGCGAAAAAGAAACCCAGATAATTGGAGGAGAAATAGAATAAAGAAATTACGAAACTCCGGCAAGGCCTATGTAAATTGGAAGTCTAAACAGGTTTCAGAAAGGATTATGAAACCGCCATGTCCCACAACATGCAGACTTAAATGTCAAACGAAATTTCAGGAAAAACATCGCGTCCAGATTTTTCAAGATTTTTGGAAATTGGGAGATATTAATTATCAGAGAGAATTTGTTTTGCGGAACTTAACTGTGAAGCCTACAAAACACCCCAGAAAAAAGAAGGATGCAGTTGAGCTTCCAGAAGGTGATACTTGTGAAAGTCGTAGAAAGCTGTCGTATTTTTATACTTTTCCACAAGAGAATTGTCCAGTCAACACAATCAAGGTATGTCAAACATTTTTCTTAAATACCCTGGGAATAAGTCATCAAATCGTCAAAACAGTAGTTAAAAAAACTCATCATTCAAATTCAATATCGCCACAAGCAGATTTACGAGGTAAAGTACAATGTAATTCTCGATTGCCAAAACATTTTAAGGATTCAGTACGACATCATATTAAGTCATTTGCTTTGATTGAAAGCCATTATTGCAGAAAAAATAGCACTAAAAAATATTTGCCACCTGACCTCAATATCAGCAAAATGTACCGTTTATATAAAACATATTGCAGTGATAACAATATAAATACCATAGCTTCTTATGCTATATATAGAGAGGTATTTAACAATGAATTTAATTTGGGTTTTTTCATTCCCAAAAAAGACCAGTGCGATTTTTGCAACAAATTGTCTAATTCTTCTCCGTCAGAAAAGGAAGAACTTCGTTCTGCAATGGAAGCTCATCTTAAAAACAAGGACTTATCTAGAGCAAATAAAGAACTAGATAAAGAGAGGGCTAAAACTGATAATTCGTTTTGCATGGCTATATACGACTTACAAAAAACATTGTTATGTCCTAAAGCTGAAGTATCTCTCCTCTACTATAGACGTAAGCTTGCATGTTACAATCTGACTGTGTACGATGCTGCTAACAAACAGGGATACTGCTACATGTGGCCAGAATCGCTAGCATGTAGGGGTGCTTGTGAAATCGGTAGTTGCATATTAAGTTTCATTGACGAAATGGTACGAAATGGAATTAAGGAATTCAGTTTCTATAGTGACAACTGCACTGGACAAAATCGCAATCGATTTATATATTGTCTGTACATGTATTGTGCCGCCAAATATGGTGTTAAAATTACTCACAGTTTTCTAGAAAAGGGACATACACAAAATGAGTGCGACTCCGTACATGGGGTTATCGAAAGAGCTGCAAAAAAAATCCCTATATTTAGTCCACAGCAGTGGTACACATTAGCAAGGACTGCGTGTAAAGTGCGACCTTATAAAATTAAAGAAATGGCTCAGGCGGACTTTTACGATTTAAAGGACCTGTTAGCCAAAACTACAAAAAATTGGGATAAAACTGAACTTGGTTGCAAAGTCATATTTAATAATTTGAAAGTTATTATGGTTGACCCAAAATGCCCAAACCAACTTAACGTTAAATATAGTTTTGAAGAAGATTTTATAAAAATTAATACTCTGGAATTGAAAAGGAGCCACCAAAAGTTAGACTCATTAGAGACCTATCAACTTAGAATGTTAAGAAGCTCACCAGTTCCAATTCCTGCCGCGAAATATAAAGACTTATTATTTTTGTGTGAAAACAAGGTTATACCTACGGAATACCATAACTTTTTCACTAATCTTCAAGCTAGTAACATTCCCGAACAGGAAACTGACGAAGATTAATTTAATATGTTAGTTTAATAATTTGACCATTTCATAGTATTCTTTGGTATTTTGATTTTGAGTTGTAAATCTTTAATAAAAATTAAAAAGTTTTAAATTTTACCGATTTTGTTTTTATTTGTATCCTATGTTAATCTTAAATTTATTCTAAGCTTGAAATGTATTAATGCAGAAGTAGCTTATGTACCAAACATCGCACTTACAATAGTTCTGCAGTAGAATTTATAAGTCAGTAGTATCCTAAGTCACACTTTTTATAAAAAAATTATCATTAATCCGTCTCATTCCTAATAACACATTTAAAAGGTTCCTAATATACTATACTGAGATAATTTCACCATTTAACCAAATACTGTTTAAATTATGACACATTGAAACATTAAAATCGCTCTCCTGTAAAATATCTTAAATGTGAGTTAAGCTAGTTCTGCATTCAGGTGACGAAATATGCGCCAAGATGTTTTATTTTTTTGCATAAAAACGGTGCACCATTTAAAAAAAAAGACAAGAAAGGTTTTTTACCATAAATTAAACGTGGAATTTAAAAATGATTTTTAATTTGACATACATAAATGCGCAATTACTAGATACCTCTTAAAACCCACCAAATTTTATTTTCATAACTGAACCAGTCTTAGAGCAATAAATAAATTGACAGTTTGAGATAAAAATTTCAACAACCCGTGTCTGGGAAACGAAGCATTTGCGGACACACGTTTATAGAGCAAACTGTTATTATTTTTTCATGTAGAAATTACCCCTTAAAGTGTGTCATACTTATTTACTAATACCCTGTATACCTAATGCGCCCAATAGCAAATAGTTCTTGATTATGTTTTCTTAGTACACAGCTGGATTTAATTTTTCTTCAAGGTACACCACAGACAGCACTGAGGACTCAAAACGGAAGAAACACATGTCAACTCATGGTAGTAGCCCCTGAAACAAAGTAAATGTTACGGTGTATCTCATCAAAATTAATTCAAAATGCATTTAAACTATTTAAACCAGTAAGACAGTCAATAAATCATTTTAAGAATTTTGACCTTTTGGATGACCCACCTACGAGTAGTGGTCAACCCTTCGACACCCGTAACAAATAGCTTCTTTATGAGTCTAGAGGGAGAAGCAGGTCACAATCTAATCGTTTTCTGAGGGTGAATTAACGGTAATGGTATTTTCGTTTGATGTCGAAATATGTACTTTGGGTTTTTATTAAAGGCATTTATTATCCAATATAAAGTGATATTACACTTACATGTTCTAATATAATGAAGAAGTCGTATAGTTGTAATTGTTTACTTAAAAAATATACCTTTATAATAAAAAAGTGAAAATATATCCCAGCACTTAAAATTACGAACATGCTTCTTCTTCTTTTGGTGCCATGTACACGTTCAGGCTGGTTGTCGAATAATCGAATGCATAAAGGTTCGTCTTCCGTTCTTCCAATCAGTGTGCTACTATCAAAACTCAAAAACAACGATACAAAAAAGCATATTATACAGAAGTAATAAACAATGAGAGGAAACTCATATGGGAAAAATACATCAAAAATCTCTTTGCAGACGAGAGGCCTGAGATAGAAGTCGTTCAGGAACAAGTGATAGATATTAACAACCTATCTGGTCCCGAGATCACAATTGAAGAAATTACTAGAGCAATAAATACCTCGAAAGACGGGAAAGCAGTTGGACCTGATAAAATTCCTGTTGAGTTACTCAGATTGTTAGATGAAGAGGGAATTACGATACTCCAAAGATTTTTCAACCAAATCTATAAAAAAGAAAAATTCCCTGTCCAATGGCTTGTATCTACCTTTATCCCTTTGCCAAAAAAGAACAAAGCAATAAAGTGTCAAGAGCACCGACTGATAAGTCTGATGAGCCATTCTTTAAAAATATTCCTCAAAGTTCTTCACTACAGAATCTCCACAAAATGCGATAAGGTTATTGGTTGCTCACAATTTGGATTTCGAAAAGGCCTGGGTACCAGGGAAGCACTAGTTGCAACCCAAGTGCTAGCTCAGAACTGCTACGATCAAAGGAAAGATGTAATGATGTGCTTTATAGATTATGAAAAAGCCTTAGATCGAGTACATCATAAACTCGTACATATACTAAAACAACTTGACATAGATCAAAAAGACATTCGTTGCATAGAGGCTCAAAGAGGCAAGCTCAAAAAATTCTCAGAGGTGTAAGACAGGGATGCATTCTCTCCCCACTACTGTTCAATCTATATTCAGAAAGTATCTTCCAGGAAGCTCTTGAGAAATGCGAAAGCGGCATCAAAGTGAATGGTACCTGGGTCAATAATACATATACGATATGCGGATGATTCGGTCTTAATAGCAGACAATATAGAAGACCTCCAAAACCTTCTTAATAAAATTGGAGAGCATAGCGAGCACATGGGACTTAGCATCAACATAAAAAAGACGAAGTTTCTTATAATCAGCCGTCAATTATGTCAACATCAAAATGCAAGACTAGCATATAACAACCAAGATGTAGAGCGCGTAAGAAAGTTTAAGTACCTGGGAACCTGGCTATGTGAAGACTGGATGTCGGATATGGAAATTAAATGTCGGATAGAAAGAGCCAGAAGTGCATTCATGAAATTCAGAAACGTCTTTACGAACTCTGACTTTGACCTAAACCTAAGATTAAGATTCACAAAATGCTATATATGGTCGGTGCTCCTATATGGCATGGAAGGATGGACTTTAAAAATAAACACAATGAATAAGCTAGAGGCATTTGAGATGTGGATCTATCGACGAATCCTTAAAGTTCCCTGGACCGCAAGAATAACAAATGAAGAAATCCTGAGAAGAATTGGTACAGAACGACAACTGATGTGCACAATTAAACAGAGAAAAACGGCATACCTGGGACACATAATTAGAAATGAAAGATATCAGTTTCTGCAAACCTTAATTGAAGGAAAAATCGAAGGAAGAAGGGGAGTGGGCAGGAAGAAAATGTCATGGCTCCGTAATGTCAAACAATGGACAGGACTAAAAAACATAGGAGACCTAATACATACTGCAAGGGATAGAGAAAAATGGTCAAACGTGATCGCGAACATCCATTAGTGGATTGCATAAGAAGAAGAAGAAGAATAAACAATAGGATTTCTGATATAACAACTGTGGGTGTTGAAAAGTCATGGAACGCCATAAAAGAATTATTAATGATAGGAACAACAGTTTTCTTCTCCAGAATAAAACAACTAGGTACTATGAATGTGTGGAGGCGCGATATGGAGTGAATGTAAATGTGCGCGATTTCATTAAAAATGTTGGTCCTGGGCGCAGACGCGTTATACGTTTGCTCTGATTGGGTGTTCAAATGACACGTCAAAAATTATCCAATATGGCGACTATGGGTAAACAAATGTGTTTTAGTTTTATCGCCGACCGTCACTAAAGTCATTCATCATTGTACTCATCTGCCCTCATCTGCGGCAGTGTAGTAACACTTTATTGTATTGAAAGAATTTTACTTTACCTTCCGGGATTATTAATCAAAGTAACCGAGATTGAATGTAAGTGGTCGATGACAGTAAGCGATTATTTCTTTGAGTGAACTTAAAATGTATTTACTTTAATTATTAAAAATATTGTACAAAATTTACGTTATTATTAATTAAATTTATGTCAAAAAGTGAAATTCCGTAGTATTTTGTAATTATATTCATATAAAATAAATCAAAACTGTACCAATTTAGTAATTATTCATTATTCATTTGATACATCAAGGGAAAAGCAACTACGGAAGGATACAGTTCATAAATCATGACGTAACAATTAACGTTATTTTTAATTTTTGGATTTATTTTAAGTACCTGTTAAAGTTAGTTTAATATTTAAATAAAAATGCAATTAAATTGTTTAAAATATATTTATTTCGTTGAAATCATAATAATAGAAGTATAACTTCTTACGTGCATACAAAGTACACACACTCTTTTTTTTTTCTCTGTAATATCAACTTGTCATAAGAGAAATTTGAGGCATGAAAAATGGTGGCGAGCCTGAAAAGAAACCACACAAACAACACAGTCACTGGTTGAATTCCTTTACCAGAATGGAAAAAACTTTATCAACATTTGCTAATTGAACACAGACAGTATAGCACAACTGAAGTCTATTTGCTCTGACTGTCAATAAGGCGTTTGAAGCACCCAACGTCTGCTGTAAGCTGGTTCTTGAGTACAAGAGAGCACTCGCTGATGTTGAGCTCAGTGGAAGGGACTATAGGACCCGAACCTGGATGGTAATGCCCTTCAGTACTGGTCGGATAAGTCTCAATGAGCTTCTTTTGCGGAGATTCCAGGATTCTGAGCTAGTGATGGAGATATGAAACAGACTATTCTCCACATAGCGCGGCCATCCAGAGGTTTTAAAGCTCAACTTCTGCTTCTAAATCGTAGAGATGCTTTCTGGTGGTCAGTATGCTTACTGGCCTCTGTAGACTTAGGATGGTCCACAGTGCCGCCTATGTGATGAAGAGAAGGAAGCCTCACATGTCTTCTGGAAGTGCCCGGCATTGGTCTCTTAGAGGTGGCAGATCCTGGTTTCGGCCTTAATGCAATCGAGCTAAATGAAGGAGGTACCCCTAAAGAGATTTATGGCTTTATGTGAGGCCATAAGATTAGTAAATGACTAGAACCCTCTTTGATTCTAGCAGATATGGGAGCCCGTAATAGATTGGGTCTCAGAAACGCCAAAGAACAGGTTCTTATGGGCCTACTTCGTAATATATGAGTGATACAATGGTTTCGCTTTAGGAGGTCTTAGTGTCTCCAGGGTCACAAATGGGCCACGCCACAATCAACCATGGCGATGACCATAGCACAACTGAAGAATCATTACTTAATAACGAGGTAGTATACCCAAATCTAGGGTTTTCAATAGGGAAAGTTGGAACAGTACTATCCAGGATGACAGATCCCAGGTCATGGAAATATGCCTGTCAAGTTATGGAACGGAATAACGAAATATGCTAAAGCGTGTCGAATAATAAATTGCTTGTAACATTTCGGTTACTTTAAAACAGTACTTCCGGTTGCAACTCTGTAAACGAAAGTGTGAGGTCAAATTTCTCACCTTTAATACCATTCTTGAGTTATAGGCTTTCATTCGACACCTTATTTGTCCTTCCATAACAATAATTGTCCTTCAAATACAAAACGATATTTTTGTACTGAAGTTTTTTTCTTTTTAATAATGTGTTTGTTAATATACATATTCGTTTATAAAAAATTAAATATATTATTTTTTCTACTTTGGCAACGCTGTTCTGTCATAGACATACCTACGAAACGAATTGGTTTGGTGGCCCGGCCTTCGTTATCTTTTATATTGTTTTAACTAGGGTTTCTCTCTGTTGCTCCCACTGATGGCGCATACCCACGTTAGATTCTTTCCCAATCTGTATAAATACAGAATGATCTAAGTTTTTGGGTAGTCTAAATTATAAAGTAATATTGTCAAGCAATAAATAAAAATATTATAAATTAATTAGTTGTGTTATTGGTGCAAATAAATTAAAATAAATGTTAGAAGACTGTATATAAATAATTAAAGACTAAGAATATTAAACAAACTAAAACATTGCAATATATTAATATATATATATATATATATATATATATATATATGAAAAAACAAAAGATGTAGATCTTTGAAACACACTCAGTGATCAAAAGATCCACAGGTACTGGTTTGGATCTTCGATTCTATTCAAACAATTTTTCCCAGCCCGAAGTAGTGGATGTGTGAATTGTTCGTAAGGGGATTTTTCCGCATTCTCTATTTCATTTGTTTATATATATATATATATATATATATATATATAAATTTTAAGCGAGTTGTTGGCTGTAGGTGACAAAAAGGGGACAAAATCTGCATGATTAATTATATTTTCCCTTCATTTTTAGGGTGTTTGCTTGAAAGTTTTATCAAAATAAATACGAAACAGCATTTATCATGATCTGTATTGTATTCAATAATTACACATAACAGTTTTTTAAAGTTAAAGTACGCTCTACCCTGCAGCTCACACCGAAGTTTTTTATTTGGTCTTTTCTGGTCTGATGTCATTAATCATGTGTCATCGGGTGTCGCAAGCCCTCTTGATGCAAACCCTAATTAATGGCCGCCCCTATTGACCGCAAATTCCATCACCAATTCAAGCAGAAATGAATATAACATTCACGCTTAATACCCATTCCTACTCCTAGTCGTAGTAGTTTCGACTTGGGTCATGCAGTGGCAGGAAATTAATCGTAGTTCGTTGTAATATGTCTCGGCTCTTTTCATAGTTAGGACCAGCAGGAGCAAAAGCAGCAGAGGCAATTAATTTCAAATTTAGTAATATTGCATTCCAGCAAAAAACATTAAAATTCCTGCCAGTCAATAAAATAATAAATTAAAAGTTATAACAAATATTAAAACATGATGAAAATGAAAGGCATATCCGATGTATCCTCAAAATATCCTGGACGACTCACACCATCCACGTAGAGGTATTGAGCTGAATGGGAAAACAAAAAAAAAGTAAATATAAAACTAATTTTAATACTTACTACTTTCCAAAAATTTTTGTTAAAACAATACGAAAAATTAAAAAATAAAAAAATAAAACACACGCAAACACATTGAAAAATGAAACCAAAGAAATTATTTCTGATCAATTGTTGAGAAAATTTTAACTAAATACGTATTTTCTGAAAAAAAAAAATATATACTTACAATCATAAAATGTATAAAAAAAAATAAAAAAATAAAAATTTGCATTGGAAATTGAACCTGCGTCTATCAGGTTTAGATTATTTTGAACTCACCCCACGCAGAATTTAACGTCCCAGACATGTGAATGAAGTGGAAAGATATACCTAGTAACTAAACGTTTTAAAAAATTTTCGACAGTTGCTTATTCTATTCGTTTAATCAAATAAGTTTGATTCTTGTGGAATTAAAATACGACAAAATATAGACTAAAAAAGCAATATATTAGATGGAGATTTTTGTTGGTAATCAAATTACGTAAATCAAAGCATTACCTACTAGCTAGGTAGGTACATTTTCCAAATAGGTATTTACCTAATTTGTAATGTTTTATTACAATACTGAAACATTTACAATAAGGTACGTACCTGTTGCTTTTAAAAACTATTTAAAAAGTCACTACAATTATGAACTTGCTTTTTGTCACTGTCCTCTCTTCTTCTTCTTCTTCCTCTGTATAAGCAATTCTGCTTGTTCATTGGCGGATTGATACCTCTATGGAAGGTTGTCACTCCATCTTTTGCGCGGTCGGCCGATACTTCTTCTGCCGATTGGTGATTTATCTCCTGCTATTTTGACCACACGTGTCTCCCCCATTCTGGTTATATGGTTGTTCCATTCTTTTTTTCTATTTAGTGTCCATTCGTTTATACACTGTACGTTACATTGTCTTCTAATATCTTCGCTCCTCTTTCGTTCTCTCAGTGTATTTTCTGTAATTCTTCTCAGTACTCTCATCTCGGCCGTTTCCAATAGTCTTTGTGTTGTGGCTGTATCGGGTCTTGTTTCTGATGCATATGTCATTATTGGTCTTACACTGGCTTTATAAATTCTTGACTTCATCTCGGTGTTAATATGTTGGTTTCGCCATATATTGTTATTAAGGCATCTTGCCAATCTATTTGCGTTTTGTACTTGATACCATCAATTTCTATTTTGCATCTGATTGGTTCTTTACTCATATTGTTTTGGTTTTCTGAGATGAAATTGTCATATTGAATTCTTTTGCTCTTATGTTAAATCTGTGGACTAATCTTTGCAGACTATCTTCATCTTGGGCTATCAATATTGCGTCGTCTGCGTAGCAGAGTATTTTTACTTCTTTGTTTCCCATTCTATAACCTCTTCCTTTGTTGACGTTTTTAATGATTTCATCCATGATTAAATTAAAAAGCATAGGACTCAATGAGTCTCCCTGGTCTTATTCCGCTGCCTATATTTATAGGTTCTGTAAGTTGTCCATCTATTCTGACTTCCATTTTGTTATTTTGGTAGATGTTCTCAATAGTTTTTATGATATCTAGAGGGACTTCTCTATTATACAGAAGATGGATTACATCTTTGAGTCTTACTCTGTCAAATGCTTTCTGTAAGTCAATCAGACATAGAAATACTGGTCTATTATACTCTATTGATTTCTCAGCAATTGCTTTGTGACGAATATTGCATATGTACACGATCTTCCAGTACGAAAACCCTGTTGTTCATCTGCTAAACTTATCCTCTGATTCATTACGTCTTGTAAGATTTTAGTTGTAAGTTTTAGGGTAGTATTTAACAAGTTGATACCTCTGTAGTTTTCTGGCTGCTTTTTATCTCCTTTCTTGAATAGTAGAATTAGTTCGCTCGTTCTCCGCGCTTCCGGTATTTTATTGTGTTTTATGATTTTGTTAATTAATGTTGTTAATTGTTCTGTCATTGCTGCTCCACAATATTTCAGTAATTCGTTTGGTATTCCATCCTTACCTGCAGCTTTTCTGTTCTTCAGCTTTTCGAGTGTTTTTCGTACTTCCTGTGCACTTATATTAACATCTTCATTTGTGGTAATTTCTGGTGTTTCCGGTTCTAGCATCATTTTTTCTTCCTCTGCATAGAGCTTTTTTAGGTAATCAATCCATGTATCCTTTAATATGTGTTTTGGTTATATTAGTTCCTTTACCTTCGTTCTTTGACCTCTTATAAAGCGCCATATTTCCTTTTGGAGACCATAAAAATCATGTTCCATTTATTTCGAAAAACGTTCCCAGTGATCATTTTTTATTCTTCTTACTAATGAATGTGTTTCGTTTCTTATAGTCTTATAATAATCGTATGCCTCTTGTGTTTTAGTTGACATGTATTTTAGGTAAGCTTTTTTCTTCTCTTTACATTTTTCCTTCACTTCTGTACAAAATCATGGAGTTCTTCGTCTTGGAAGCGATTTATTTTTATTAATGTTTCTTTCACCAAGAACTTCCTTGGATGAGGCTAAGATATTAGACTTAATTTTTGCCCAGCTTTCTTCGACTCCGTCACTTTCTGTGATATACGTGTTGCTGCTTTTTTCCGTTAGTCTTTTTTGGAAAGGTATCTTGTGGAGTCGTCCTGTAAGCTTTCGACTTTAATCTTGGTGGTGGTGTATTCTGCTGTTTTGTTATCACATATATGTGTTTTCATTCTGATGTCACTGTCCTCACAACAATCAAAACTAATATACACAACATTTTGTTTATCCAGAATCTCCATTTTAACAATTATTGACAGATGATTTTAACACCCAATCAGATCCCTCATAACGTTTCATACCATACTGTCGGTGTGCGCATGTGCCCAGCAAAATAAAAATTTACCCTCGTGCCTAAAGAAGTATAATAATAATAATAATAATAATATGTTTTATTTGCAGAATGATATGTAACAATACATTATAATACTTACATATTAAATTCAATAATACATTTCTGCAAAAAAGAGATGACAAACAGCTAGGCTGATACAATGAAGTGTCATCCCTTTATTACTATAAACAAAAACAAATGATATATGACATTAAAAAAAATACAAAGAAAAAGAATTGCTATTTACTTTCTTGTAAAATACTTTTGTACTTAGTCTTAAACGTACTTATTGGTAGATATTTTAGATGTTGGGGTACTTGGTTATATATTTGAAAAATCATATATGTGAATGATCCTTGAAATTTAGTAGTTCGGTGAGCAGGTGGTGATATTTGGCCTCTGAAACGAGTATGTATGTTGTGCACATCACTGCGAAACGTAATTTTATTGTATAAATATGGTGGAGACTTATATAATATTATTCTATGATACAATGTGGTCAAATGTAACTCTCTTCTACTCTTCATATTTAACCATTTAGCTTCAATCAGTTTATGGCTAATTCTTTCGAATTTTCTGATACCGTAGATGTACCGGAGACAAGAGTTTTGAGCCCTTTGAATACGTGTTGTTTCTATATTGTCAAGGCACGGACCATATACTGTATCACAATAATTAAAGTGACTGAGAACCATTGTATCACACAATAAAATTTTTGTCTTTTGATCTAAAATGTGACGATGCGGAAAAAGCATTTTTAGATTGGTATAAGCCCGTTTAATGCACTTATTCACATGACTGCCAAATTTGAGATCTGTATCTAATTCTAAACCTAAATTTCGTGCCACATTAACAGATAATACACCAACACCATCAATTGAGACTGATAGTTGCTCTGAAATGACGTCTTTGTTTTTTCCGAACACTAACATTTGAGTTTTAGTGGGATTTATGATTAACTGATGTCTTTTTGAAAAGTTTACAAGTTTTGACAATTCTGTATTAATACGTTCATTTGTGATAATACTATCGAACTCGGTTATACTAATTTTTATCTGAGTATCATCTGCATAAATGTAAGCTTTACAATTTTCTAAAACAGTAGATACGTTACTTGCATATAGACAAAATAAAACCGGTCCCAAAACTGAACCTTGGGGCACACCACAAAATATATTTTTTTATTAGATATTCCCGAACTTGTTTCCACAAACTGAGATCTGTTAGTAAGATAATGTTTAATAAATTTAATAGCATTTGGAGAGAACCCTACATAATGCAAAATATTGAATAATAACTGATGATTTATTGTATCAAAAGCTTTTGTATAATCCACAAGTATTAGTATACTAGAATTTCCCTTATCTATGTCTCGAAGTATGTCATCGGTAACTTCCAATAGCGCTGTTGCACAGCTGTAGCCGTGTAGCCCCGCCGAAAGCCTGACTGACTAGTTGGTAAAATATCATATTGACTTGTATGTTGTTCAATTTGATTTTTTATTATTTTTTCTAAAACTTTCGACAACACAGATAAAATGGAAATAGGTCTGAGTTCACTCATACTAGTTATGTTGGATTTCTTAGGCAAAGGAAAAACTTTTGATATTTTCCATTCATCGGGAAAAACTGATAATTCAATACAGGTATTAACAATATTAGTTATGAATGGTAAAATGTTTGGGCAACATAGCAAAAGCATGTCAATTTGTAATTCGTCGACTCCCACTGCTTTAGTTTTAATTTCTAGTAAATATTTATACACAGTATTTGTATTAACTGTGATGAAATTCAATAATTCATTAAAATTTGTCTTTAAATTATTATTATGGAAAAGTACTAAGTTCTGATCTGGCTCAGTCATATTACCAGTTACTAAAAGAAAATGATTATTTATATTATTAGGATTATCTAAATTTTGCGGTATTTCTCTATTCGCCGGTTTCGAACGAATATCCAACTTTCTGATTTGTTGCCACATTTGTTTACTACTTCTACCATAAGTATTCAAACAAAAATTAAAATACCCCCTTTTTTCGTTTCTTATTGCAACAGTAGTGAAATTTTTCAAATCTTTATAATACTGGTAATGAGCTGGACGTTTTGTTGTTCGGTATTTAGAAAGAGCTTTATCTCTCAGCTTTATCAATAGTTTTATGTTATCTGTAAGCCATGGAGGATTTATTTTTTTGTTTTTTCTTTTTCTAATAGGAGCTAATGTATCAAAAATATTTACCATTAACTGATTAAAAAGTGAAACTTTATCATTAATATTTTCTAACCGAAATATTTCTTCGAAAGGAGACGAATATAAAAAATCTTCCAATAAATTTTTATCTATGTTAGTTAAATTTCTTGTATATATAACATTTTCTTTATTACTGATATCAAAATTTAATGCACAAAATACTAACTGATGATCAGAAGTAATAAATAGTTCTTTATTACCATGAATGTAAGAATCGTTTTGATTTGAAATTAAAATGACATCAATAAGTGATTCACCAGTAGCTGTGATTCGAGTAGGTTCATTAATTATTTGTTGTAGATTAAATATTTCTGTAATGTTAATAAACTTTGTTACGTTATTGCAGGACGGCCCCTTTAACATGTCAATATTTATGTCCCCTCCACAAATTATTTCATCAAACTGTGTGAAAATTTCAGCTAAATTTTCTTCAAAGTCGCTTAAATAATCATTTATATTTTTATCCGGGGGTCTATATATATTTCCAAATGCGTATTTTGTATTATGTAATTTGAAACTAATCCACAATTGTTCAACAGAATCTGTATTAGTAAAATCACAAAGAATATTATAATTAAGTGAAGATCGAATGTATATTGCAGTTCCTCCCCCTCTTGTAATTCGGTCATTTCTTATAAGGTTGAATCCGTCAATGTGCACAAAATGATCAGTAATATTCTGATTAAACCAAGTTTCCCCAGTACCTATTACATCATATTCCTCTCTTAAAACATAAGATTTAAATTCGTTAAATTTATTACATAATGAATTAGCGTTAAAGAAAGCAAAAGAAAATTTTTTCATAAAAGTACCTGATATCGTAAAATAACAACACAAAAAAAAACTGTATGAAATCTATTAAATATAACAAATAAAATGAGCACGCTGCTCCTGACAAAATACCCATCATAGTTCCTAAATAAATAAATAACCAGTATTGAAAAAGAAATATAATAAATACAATGATAATACGCAGAACTTTCGTTCCAGTTAAAATAACGAGCATAAAATAAACCCATATATTTTTTATCACTAATAAAACACAAAACCCATTAAGAATAATTGATTCATGTTTAAAACAAATTTATATTGAAACTAAAATTAGTAGTAGTACCTGTTCGATAAAATAATTATTAACATTTAAAATTAGTTGAATGAATGATCAGAAAGACACTTTTTTATATTATTAATTAACGCATAAACTCTTCCATCCAATGTCCAAACTCGATGTTTCCCGTATTTCTCCATAGCCGCCCTCAAAATCTTACTAGCTGTAGTGGTTAAATCTTCTTTAATACTTATTCCGGAACTTTTCAACATTTTTTTCCTATCAAAAACACTTCTTCTAACTTTATATGACAAAAACCGTAGGAGAATTGGTCGAGGATTGGTACTGTTTTTATCAGAAAATTTACCTATTCTAAAACACATATCTACGTCACTTTGGGTTAGGTTTACTGATAATTTATCATTTAAAAATTTTACCACTGTGTCTTCTAAAGATTTTCCCACTTGGTTTTTTTCTTCCATACCAAAAAGTAGTAAATTATTAAGTTTATAGCGCTGTTCGATCAAATTTTGATTCATGGATATGGTATTTATTTTCTCCCTATTCTCAGTAACTTGCCCAATTAATGAGTCCAGACTGACTTTGAATTGTGTAAACTTAACATATATTTCGTTCATAATAAAATTAGACTGTTGTTTACAAATTTTCGTTAACAGTTCTTCACTCAACATTCCATCTTGAGTCGTCTGTGGAGTTTGTTTCGTTTGCCTTGTATCCGGCATCTTTGACAACGACTTGATCGAAAAGGAAGAACTAGTCGATTTAGTTTATAATAAAAGATTTCAAATTTTACCTTGTTTTTGGAGTTTTCCAAAATTTGGGTACACTTTTAACAAGTACTACCATCAAATGATTACCTACACGTCTTTTTATAACTGTTAATTTCTTTTTCACACAAAACTAAAGACTTTTGCCAACACATATAACACGTATAACTTCAAAAAAATCTCTTTCACAATTAAGAAACGAAAACTTGAATACCTCGGTCATATTATGAGACACGATAAATATCATATACTCCAACTGATAATACAGGGTAAAATAGGGGCAAACGCGGATCCGGAAGAAGAAGACACTCATGGCATCAAAACTTACGCCAATGATTTGGACAAACATCGATCAAGTTATTCAGAAACGCCGCAAACAAAATTAAAATTGCTAGGATGATAGCCACCGTCAGCAACGGACAAGGCACACGAAGAAAAAGAAGAAAAAGAAAGAAAGTTACTATTTCATTCTGTTTCAGAGGCGGCTATTATCCTCTTACGTACCTTTCACTCTCTTGAGATCTTCAGAGAGGCCTATGGTCTGCTGTGAATCATCTAATTAAAACAATTACAAGTTTTAGATCCGAAAATATAAAGACGGTTGAAACCAAGTTCTAGTGACAACCCAAATTCGTGCCCTCTAAAATTTGCAAAATAAATAACCGATAAATAAAAGAAGACTAGGGGAATCTAAGATTGTATTCCACAACTCGCCTATCTAGGTAAAATTCCATCGAATCTTAGTTCTTTTTACTCAGATATGAGTAAAACTAATAGAAAATGAAAGACAGTTAATATTTAATTCCATTTTCTTTTCTGTAGACTACATATTCTGTTCTGTTTTAGGACAGCTAATTCAATCATAGACATATTGTTCTATGCTTCTGTGCTACACTTCATTGACAATTACCTCTTCCAATCCTGTCAGAGTCTGTTCTCAACATGGCAGAGTGGGAAATTTTTTAGTAATTCTTGGGCCTATAAATTTCAAGTTTCACTCAGAAAAAATTTATTTATATCGACTACAATCTCCTGGGTCTTTTGGAACAAATATGAATTTCGGTTTCCTCATTCGGGAAGGATTTATAATTCACAAGGGCCACTTTAAGTCACTGACATGGTCAACATCTGATGCCTACGTACATCATCCGGAGCCAACAGCATCTATCTTCACCTAATAACAGAAACAAGCGGTCCATCGTTGCCATAAGTGTCACTTCATTTAATTGTAAAGCACTAGACAGGGTTGCCTTTTACCTATTAAATATCACTTTATTATATTTTCTATGATAAATAAATATGATTAGTTAATTTTTTGGACCTGGATCAGAAAGTATTGACGTATTATTTTACAATAGCACTTCAATTATCTGTGGCAGTGCTATCGTTACACATGGCGCCTAACGTGGGGAGTCAATGGCACTGCTATTTACTGTTTGTATAAGTCATCATCATCATCACGTAGAGCTAGAAACCTGGGTAGGTCCTTCTGGCTGATGGCAGACTGTACAAATTTTTTCCAATTTGTTCGGTCTTCCATCAACCTGGGGTCAAATGGAATGTTCGTTTTCCGGAGATCTGCTTGGATGTTATCTCTCCATCGTATTCTGGGGCGTCCGAGTGGTCTTTTGTCTGTAGGAATCTCCTCCCATACCAGTCTTACAAGTCTCTCGTTATGAAGGCTGTGCACGTGGCCTGCCCATCTTAGTCGCTGATTTCATTTCTTGGACAATATCGGCGTCATTGTAGAGTGGTTTTAATTCGGTTTTATTCGCCAATGTAACAAAAACAGAATAACTTCTGTTGGAGTGAATGCAAAGAGAGTGATAAACTCCAACAGAAGTAGAAAAAAGAAAAGAGCTTAATGTAAGCTAATGGAACAAAAAAAATATGTGTGGCTTCAACGTTGAGAAGCCGAAGTAACAAAATACTACTTTTGCAGTAGTATTCGTAGAGGAAGATGCAAAGACAAAGAGAATGAAATTGATAAAGAAAGTGATATGAACTGGTAATAAAATTAGTAGTAGATATATGTATGTAAATTGAATGGCTAGCTAGATATACAAGAGAATAACCGCTTGCCACTCAAGCAAGGATTCGGCCAATTTGCACGCCTGTCAAGACAGTGAATTAAAGAAAATGACAATGATGGCAAGGAAATATTAAGATAATGCTCAGAAAGTGGACCGAATAAATATAATAATATAATGAAAATAGAATAAATTTTTGGGCGCCAGAAGGGAGCTAACTAGGTTAACACTCTTCCAGGTATTCTACGCTGCTATAGAGTATATTAAATTTGTAGCAAGAATATACATATATTAAATGTGTAAATATAAAGGAATAATTAGAAATAATATCCACAATAAATAAATATTTATTAAATATAACTACTAGATTTCCATAATCTCTGAGTTAAATAAAGTGACTAGTATGTGACTCTAACATGACAAGAAATGATACTAGTGAAAATCTTTTACAGAATTACTGTACAAATATAATATAAGAATAATCTTAATGAGGTTAGAAAATCTATATAAGGGTACCTCTAATACAGAAAGTACAATTTACACCTAGGTTAGTAAGAACAACCTTCACCAAATAACAATTGTACGTTTTGAAGACGTACACCTTAATTCAAAACTACCTACTGGGCCTGGATTCCGTGCACTGTAGATATCTACATGTCGCTTTCTATCGGTGTCAATTTTCGTAAAAATATTTGAATTTTTAGCTTTAATTGAATTATTTTCTAGTTTTGCTAGGTTATACTCTAATTGATGCTGAAGTGACACTTAGTAAAACAAGAAAATATTTGAATTAAAACTAAAAATTAAAATATATTGACATCGCGCCGATCGCTTTCTATCAATGTCAATATATTTGAATTTTTAGTTTTAATTCAAATATTTTCTTGTTTTACTAAGTGTCACTTCAGCATCAATTAGAATATAACCTAGCAAAAATAGAAAATAATTCAATTAAAGCTAAAAATTCAAATATATTTACGAAAATTGACATCTATAGAAAGCGACGTGTAGATATCTACAGTGCACGGAATCCAGGCCCTGGTATTGGTTCAGATCCTATACTGATACTGGTTTGTGTTATTGTCGTTTGTGTAAGTACATCTGTTTAAATAATCGCTCTCCGGGAAAAAGAGTTGAATAATTTACAAACTATTTGTTCCATCTAGGTCAGATTTAGCACACTTCAATAATAAAACAATAACCTACAATAAAAGACAATTTTAGAGCTATCGAATATACATTAAATTAAATTAAAATTATAATTCTCAGGACAACTTTGCAGATATAAAATATCTATACAATAAATAATATAATCATCTTAATGAAAATACCTCCTACAATTTCTAAATAGTTTAAAGGGAGTATTCTCTTCCCTTTTAATATGTTAATTTTTGAGCCATTGAAATGTTAATAAATCTCTTTCTGATTCGGCTCGAACTTCACGATGCGTACTGTAAAGTTCGAAGTACTTTTCAGAACTATTTTAATTGAGCCCCAAAACAAACGATTCTTCGCAATATTCGCGGTGCATCGGAAGTTCTGGAAATTAGTGTAGATTTTATTATAATTTCTTGGATAGTTCACTACAAATTAGTTTTTAGTTTATTGTCTTAAGAGAAATTACTAGTGGTGTATAGCCATGATCGTTCCGAAAAAAAAAAATGTATTTCAAGCTAAAACTAAGTCAATTTAAATACTTGGCAAAGCTTCTGGGAAGATATATAAGAATCAAGAGACTTAATGGTCGTCAATTCGAACTTCAAGAGAAATAAAAGAAAACTATGCGAGAAATTATCTACAACCAAAGTTATAGCTGAAGCTCATAAAAATCAAACGCTAAAAATGTAACGATTTTAGACTGATAAGCCCATTCTGATTTAGAATTATAGAATTCTCTAATAGAATTTTCAAAAAAGTATGAAGAGGATATATGAGCCCAGAATAATTTGGATTCAAGAACGATACGGGAACCTGAGAGGCCTCGCTTAGTTTCATTTTACTCATGCAAAGAGGCCTTTGATAAAATCAGACACGAAAATCGAATATTTACAAAAAGAGAACATGGATCCCACTGATATATAAATATAATACATGAACTCGATTGGAATCAAAAGGCATTTATTAGATCGGAGTTGGGGGGGGGGGGACACAGGGGCCATAAAAATCCAAATTGGAGCTAGACAAGGCTGTCTACTTTCGCCATTATTATTCGATTTTAATAACATCAAATTGCTCAACTTATAAAGTGATGGTCTTGGCAGTTAACGTTTTAACAAAGGTAGGGCAGATTTGTTCTGAATGTTGTAGTCAGAGAGAGTTTTATCTTCTTTAAGTTATTTACCAGCAAAAATCAATCTTTGTTGATCTGCTGAGATACCTCCCTTGTCTTGGATCTTGGCTTCCACATTTTCAATTGTGTCGGAAGATTTTACTTCCAAGGTGATGGTTTTACTACTCAAGGATTTCATAAAGATCTGCGTTTTCTTCCACTATTTTTGACAGTACACTCTCATACACTCTAGTAGGTATATTATGATGAGGCGCAAAATGGTATTATAGTCAACGGAAGAATTGCTAATAACATCCGATATGTTCAAGATACTGTATTTATTGTCGGAAGCGACAATTAATTTCACAATTTGCTGGTAGTCAGCGAATGTGAAAATATGGTGTTAAAATTAATGTATAGAAAACATAAACAATGAGGGATGGTCACAAGCTCGAGCTTAGCTCCTTCTGTTAGGGGATGGATATCACCTTATCAACATGGCTTTATAGATAAACGCTCTACTGTATCAAACTTAGCTGTAATAACTCAATATATTTCAGATGTTTTGGATGTACAAGGTCAAGTAGATGTAATATATACTGATTTTTCTAAGGCGTTTGACAAGGTTGATCACAAATATCTTCTCTTTAAATTACCAAATTTAGGATTTTCTGAAAACATTTTAAAGTTACTTGAAAGCTATTTAATAGGTAGGAGCCAATTTGTATCATATAATGATTTCACATCAGAATTAATCTTTACTACATCCGGCGTTCCACAGGGATCAAACTTAGGTCCATTGTTGTTCCTATTATATATTAACGATTTATTTTTAGATATCAATAACAGAAAATTATGTTTTGCGGATGATCTTAAAATATACTGTGAAATTAAAACAATTGCTAACTGTATAGATTTGCAGAACGATCTAAATTATATAGATAACAAACTATATTTGTATTTATAACAATTTGTACATATAAACAATTTTATACAAAGTATATAAAAAACAAACTTTTTCTTAATGTCAATAAATGTAAAGTAGTAAGATATTCTAGGAAGGAAAATAAGGTTGATTTTAATTATGTAATTCAGGGGTCAGAACTGGAAAATGTAATAGCATTAAAGACTTAGGGGTTATATTTGATTCAAAATTAACCTTTAATGACCATATTGAGCAGAAAGTATCTGATGCTATGAAAATGTACGGTTTTATCAAAGGTAATACCACGAGTCCTCTAAATTGTATCGATAAATTTTTTTGTTTTCACGAAAACTTCTTTATTTGGTAAAATTACGAAAACAAACCGAATGATAAAATCACGAGTCCGAAGGACGAGTGATTTTATCCATTTCGGTTTGTTTGAGTGATTTTACCCTAAATAAAGAAGTTTAAGTATGAAAACGAAAAAATTTATCAAGCAAAATTTAGAGTACGAGTGGTATTTGAAAAGATTATTTTGTGAACCAATATGTATTATTAGTAAATACGGGCACCTGTGAAATATTTTTAAGACAACTAGGATCAATGTCTTAAGTAGGTTATAGATAAATTATTTTATATTTTTAAATTTAGGGTACCTTAAGTTTTATCAGGGAAGAGACTGTTTTATCAAGGAAGAGGCTGTTTTATCAGTATTACACTTAATGATTGGCTAGAACGACGCGTGGTGATTGGCTGAAAAAGCAAAAACGTCAGAATTTGACAGGTGAAAAAAATAATCATCAGAAACTGTAGAAATTTTAGCGATATAAGACCGATTAAACTGCTGTATCTATCGTTAGTGCGAACAAAACTAGAATATTGTAGCTTAATTTGGTATCCTATTTATAGATGTTATATGCAACAGATCGAAAAGGTACAACGGAAACTTTTAAAATATTTAGCATTTAAGGTTGATGGAGTATATCCTGCTCATGGTTATGATTACGATTTGTTATGTAATAGGTTTGATATTGTAAGTTTAGAGTTAAGAAGAGTTATATTTTCGGTTTCATTTTTATTTAAGTTATTACACAACTGTATTGACTGCAGCGATATATTAGACCAAATTAGATTTAATGTGCCACGAATATCTTCCAGGTCAACTATCGTGTTTACTTGTCCACGCGCGAGAACAAACATGTTACTAAAGTCACCGATTTATGTTATGTGCGATAACTATAACAAAATATGCAACCATTGTGATATTTTTTCATGCTCAATTAATCATCTAGTTGATACCGCATTGATTTATGGAGTACCTTAAATTGTTAATTTTTTTTTTATTTCTTATTTACATAGTTATTTGTTTAATTAAATTCTGATTGTATGCTAACTAAAAATTGTTCAAATTTTTACCCTAGAAATGGGAAACTGTTGGGTAATAAAGCTATTATTTATTTATTTATTTAGCACGGCTGGGCTCGGCTCGTTTGACGAGCCAAGCCTCGAGCTCAAGCCGGTTTGTTTCTTGCGAGTTGAGCTTCGAGCCGAATCAAATTTTTTTCGAGCTGAACCGAGCTGAATTCGAAACGAGCCGAGCTTTCCTTATCGAGCTTGTCAATATTTTAGTTAATACTCTAATCATTTTTCTAATTCATTTATTTCTGCTACGACTGATACTTTTGTTTGAGAATAAGTAATTCAGCCTACAAATATGGATTTTTAATATACAGTGTGTCCGTAAAATATGGAATAAATTCCAGCCGAGCCGAGCTTCTATCTTGAGCTCGGCTCGAAGTTTTGAGCCGAGCTCAAGCTTGTCAAAAGGTCGGCTCGTCTCGGCTCGAGTCTATTCCTATAAACAATGGATATTATCACAAAAAAGAATACTCCAAACTCCAAACATAAACATATTAAATAATGTTGAATGGGTTGCATTTGCGAGTTTATTTTGAATGAAGTAAATGACAAACTAATTGAAAAATTGAAAAGTTTAAATATTTAGGATACTGAATACATGAGACCTTAGAGTCAGAACAAGAAGTCAAAAATGTAGAATGGAACAGATCATAAAGGCATTTCTAAAAATGAAACCTTTTTCACCAACCGAGATCTTGATCTAACTACGTTGTCGCATAATAAAATGCTATATACAATACACACTCTCTTACTAGATGGCATGGAAACCTGAACACTGATAATTACGACGTCGACGCCTGGAAAACTTTGAGATGTGGATGTTCCGCCCGTATTCTAAAAATTCCTAGGAACATGTTACGTGAACGTGTAGAAATGATAATTAAAAAACGAAAAACATTTATGTTGGACATAAATGATTCAGACACGAGAGATATAACTTCTTTCAACTAATAACAAGAAGAAAAATAGGAGGAAAGTGGGATCCTGGCAGACGACACACAGCCTGGCTGTATAACATCAAGAATAAGACACGACCAGACCTCCAAACCTCAATAAGAAAAGCACAGGATAGTGACGAATGTGCAGAAGCCATCGCAAATTTCCATTACAGACGGCACGTAAAGAAGAAACGAAAGCTCTTGTTAAATTTCTATACTGTTCACCAGCTTCAACATCAATTTTTATTACATCATCATTAACAATTTTTGCAGTAAACCTGATTGGGTTCAATTGAAGGTATTTGTATGTTTACTGTGTATTGTTTACGTGTGATATATCTCGGTCATATTACACGTGGAGAGATACAACTTTCTCCAACTAATTATGTAGGGAAAGATCCACGTGAAGTAGAAGAAGTATTGTTTACTTTTTCTCTTTCTTATGTGCTGTTTACAACAAATATCGATAATGCAACTTGTTCGACGGGGGATTGTTCAGATCTGGAAAATTTCACCCTTCCCAGGAGTGACCGCAACGAGAACAAAACTGAAGCGAAGTGCACACCAAACACGAGTGCCAGTGTCATATCGCGTAGGCCAGAAGAAACTATATAAAACTACATAATTAAATAATATTGCTCGTAGTTTTAGTTCAATTTTCTATTTTTATTAATTACATAATATTATGCATGGCTTACATAGAAAGATTTAAACAAAAAACAGTATTTTAGTATCGCGTAGGCCAGAAGAAACCATATGAAACTACATAATTAAATAATATTGCTCGTAGTTTTAGTTCAATTTTCTATTTTTATTAATTACATAATATTATGCATGGCTTACATAGAAAGATTTAAACAAAAAACAGTATTTTAGTATGTTGAATTTTTATTCCCACTCAAAATAAAACACGATTAGGAATTTGGGGATGTGACGAAAGCAAACAACTTTTTGAATTATTGATTTATGATAGATACATATCTTGATTTCAAATAGGTAACCTAGTATACAAAAAAATTCTAACTTAAGGGGATAGGCGCAAAATTTCGGCTCCAATACTATTTAAATGGGATTTATTTTTCGAATTTTGAGAAAAAAGTTACAGGGGTGAAAAACTAAGAGACAGTTTAGTGTGATTTTTATTTTCAAATATCTCATTCAAAAGAAACTTTATCTACTCGATCTCATATTATGTATAAGTTTTTAGTTTGTGAAAACTGTCATTATAGATCGCAGTGCGTGAAGGAAATAAAGTGTGCGTGAAGGATTTAAAGTGTGCGTGAAGTAACAATGCATTTTAAATGGGATTTACTTTTTCGCACTGTTTTTTGGCACACTTTCATATAATCAAATATCCTTAACTTTCGTGTTGTCATGGTGATGACATGTGAGCAATAAATTACAACAAAAGTTTTGACAGTTTTGTGGTTTGAAAGAAGTTAGAATTTTTAAATGTCAAAGTTCTAAAAATTGTAGAATAGAATTGAATTCCAGTGACGAAGAGTTACAGTTTTTTATTTGTTTATCGTAGATATAATATTGTATGAAACTGTGCGTGAAGTACTTTTTGCGAACTTACGCGATGTATAGCACTTGTTCCGCTGTCGCTCGGGCTCTACTAAATATTGAGTGCGTTCGCAAAAAGCATACTTCACGAACTGTTTCATAAATAACTATTTTATTAATTCTAAGGGACTTTCGGCCCTCGGTAATAATTTAGTCTTTCATTCTGCTTTTAAATTTTTCAAGAGTATTACTTTTTTCAGGATTGGAAAAAAATGAACACCATGTCAGTGGTGATATTTTCCAAGTCGAAAATTGGCTATCTTTGTCATACAACGCACTCAGTCGAACAGAATGTGCTGACAAGACAGTGACAATTTTATATATTTGACACGGCTTTAGGAATAATAATATCTTGAGTTGTTTATTAAATAATATTGATAGTGTATTTGATAAATAATTGATTTAAGACGTGAAATTAACAAAAAGTTATTTATTGTTTATTATTTATGGAAAATCCCAAGCAGAGACTACACCAGGATATATAATGTGATATAAACATTTTGTTGTTAAAGATTTACAAAATTTATCTAAGCGTTCCATAGTAACAATATATTATTAAAAAATCACTTTTCCTCTTTTCTCGATTAAGTATTATCTTTTATTGCATAGTATATACATTATTATAATCACTGAATACATACATAGTTAGTGAAAAATTATTATATTAATTGTGGTAGTTTAATAAAAAAAATATTTTCAAAGGCTTCGAGCAGATTCTGTGGTTTTTTGTGGGTATAAAGTTTTTAATTTTCATATTTTTAATCCAAAGACTTCTTTTTGGTTCGTTTTTTGGAAACCTATATAAAAAGTCAACACTATTAATTCCATTTTCGTATTTGCCACAATATATTTTATAATTTCATTTATTTTGTACCTACACCACTGGTAAAATGGTGATTCTTTATGTTACTTTTAATTTTACATGTAAATTTTTCTCATTTTATAACTTAAACATGTAATTTTAATTATGTAATAAGGTACATTGAAGTGTTAATTTTCAAATTATTAACCGTTTAAGAGGCAATATCTAAGAATAAAGGAGTATTTATTGAATTTTCATCTACGCACACATAACAGAAATATTTATGTACCTGTGAAATGTAACTCCCACTTCCTTCCTTCTGTTGTCGCTTTTACAACCCTAAGCCGAACACATCACCATTTTAAAGAGTTAAAGAAATTGCTAGTTTTAACTCAGAAATCGCACAAAAATCACTAATAAAACAAGTAGTGTTAAACCTCAAATGCCCACCAAACGAATGGCGGACCGATCAAAATAAGCTTCACTTTTGCTTGAAGGGTAGATAGCGCATTACCTCTCCTGGAAGGGGTGAAATTTTCCATACTCCAAGGTTCAGATTAATACTTTCGTATTTTTTTTTATTCTACTTGTTTCATTTTTGAATCCTGGAAATCCGTAAAATTGTTTACATACAGTTCACTGGCCTGTAAGCCGTTGTCTTTAATAAAGAACCAAACAAAGTAAAATTTTAATTTTGTCAGATATTTTTTGCTTACGTAATTTTTTATCATTTCGATCTTAATTTTGTTCCTAAAGTAATTAAAACTTTAATATAAGCATGACAATTTAGTTTTTATGTCAAATGAAATGAAGGTACAATTTTACTTTTTTTATTTGAAAAGTAAAGCCACAATATTCGCAATTATTTTATCGTAATAATATCCAAGTCGACTCAGAAACTTATTCTTTTACGACAAATTATATATCCGGAAGCCAGAACTACGCCATTTTTGCTACAAGGAAATTGAAATTGAAATAGAAGAACATTTGGTTTTAATTAAATTTCAATTCGAGGAAAATACTACTTAAAGTAAAGAACTCAAAGCGAAACTGCATTATATATTGTATTTAAAAAAAGTTTTTGATTACAAATTGTTCTTAATTATAATATTGAAAATATGATAAACTCTTTCATTTTTATGGGTGTCCCAAAAGCAGCGGGATGATCGAATACTTCACGAAATGAACATCGCATTGAAAAACTGAAAAATACTTGTTGAATATTTTTGAAGTTATACTTCTTTAAGCGCGTTGGGAGTAAATTTATATGTGCGCGAATTACGGGCTCTGATTGGGTAATTACAATGAACTGTCAATCATTGTTCAATATGTCGGTTATGAGTAAACAAATGTTGTGTATATTAGTTTTTATTGTTGTGCGGACAGAAACAAAAGCAAGTTTATAATTGTAGTGACTTTTTAAATAGTTTTTAAAAGCAACTGGTACGTAATTCTAAATGTTTCAGTATCGTAATAAAAAATTACATAGTTACCTACCTACGTATTTGGAAAATGTAAAATAAACGTACCTAGTATGTAATGCTTTGATTTACATAATTTGATTACCAACAAAATGTCTACCAATATTCATCTAATACCGTTTTCTTACTCTGTTTTGTTGTATTTTAATATTTAAATTCCACAAAAATCAAACTAAGTAATTTGGTTAAATTCAGAACCACCCCTCTGTGGCTTAGTGGTAAGAGCGCCTACCTTTGGATCGAAAGGTCCGAATGATCGTGAGTTCGAATATCACCAGGGTCAGAGATTTTTCGTTTATTATAAATTAATAAATGAAAATAGTTTCTGTCCTTGTGGGATCGGTGCTCACCGGAGGGACCGCAGACGTTCGGATACAATTAGCGTCTCTTTGCAAAGACAATGACGTCGTCTTTGCAAAGTAACAAGACACTTACTCAACACACACACTACACATGACACTAGGTACGTAACTGCAAAAATTTACCGTACCTACCATGCCACTGGCCATTAGTTTTCGAGGCATTAGCTAAATAAAAAAAAATCAGAACTGTCAAAAGTGTAAAACGTCCAGTTCGTCTACATATCTTCCAACAAAATGCAAATGTCTCCGTAATCAAAATCTAAAGATACTAATTTCAAAACTATCCGCGCCCATGGTCCGCGGGTTCAATCCCCAATACAAACTTTTATTTTTTTTAAATTTTTTTTATACATTTGATGATTGTAAGTATATTATTATATAATTTTTTTTCAGAAAATACGTATTTAGTTAAAAAATTTCCAACAATTATTGTTCAGAAATCATTTGTGGCATTTTTCAATGTGTTTGTGTGTCTTTTATTCTTTTATTTTTTTAATTTTTGGTATTGTTTTAATAAAATTTTTTGAAAAGTAGTAAGTATTAAAATTAGTTTAATATTTAAATAAAATATAAATAAACTGTTTGAAGTATATTAATTTCGTTGAAATCATAATAATAGAAGTATAACTTCTTACGTGCGTAGAAAGTACACATACATTATTTTTTTACAAATCTGCCGAATGACACCAAACACGACGCCCCACTCCTATTCCTGGAGGTGGGGTGGGAGGTAAAATCTAAAATAGGAACCACAATTTTTTATTGCAGATTTGGATTTGTCATGAAAAAATAAGTAACATTTATTCGAGACATTTTTCGAATTGTGGATAGATGTCGCTACGATCGGAAAAACGATGTATCGTGTACCATAGGAAAATTATAGAAACGGTTTAATATTTCGAGAAATACACTTCCAAAGGAAAAACCAAAAACACGTGTTTAATATTTTTCAAAAACCTATCGAACGACACCAAACCCTACAGTCCACTTCCACCCCCTGTGTGTGGCGTGGGGATAACTTTGAAATCTTAAATAGGGACCCCCATTGTTGCAGATTTGTATTGCTCATTAAAAAATTAGTAACCATTATTAAGACCTTTTTTAGAATTATTGATTTATAGCAACATGTATCAATAATTCTAAAAAATGTCTCAAATAAATGCTACTTATTTTTTCATGAGAAATCCAAATCTGTAATAAAAAATTGGGGTTCCTATTCAAGAGTTTAAAGTTAACCCCCACCCCACCTCCAAGGGGTGAAGGGAGGGTCGTGTTTGGTGTCATTCGATAGAGTTTTGGAAAATATTGAACACGTATTTTTCAGTTTTTCAATGCGATGTTCATTTCGTGAAATATTTTTATTTGGGACACCCTATATAAGTCCTCTTTTCATGCTTCAGGATCAATTTCCTAGAACGCTTCCATTACTCGTTGCGTACTCCTACTAACGATAGGTATAATACTGTTTTGGTATTTATGTGGCAGGTAACATTGGTTTTTCAGATGACTGTCCCAAAAAGTAGGTTGAACAACACGGTTGATAGTGCGTGTCACTTCCATATTTATGTCAAATAGGGGGCCACTTGTCCATCTTCTCAAACTGCTGCTTTTGAAACCTGCAAGGTCATTTTTATGAGGTTGTGACCTTTTTGTATATGAAGGGTCAGGGGGAAGAACGATGAATGTCTATCTGCAAGCATTTTTGGTAAAATGAGAAACAAAGTTACGTATTCATTGTTTTTCCCCTTGCGTCCAATCTTCTGTTGGGATTTTAAGACGATTACCATCTTTATTTCTCCTTGGTCATTCACAGGTTGGTAGTACTCTTTCTAAGCTTGCACAAAAATCGCAAAATGACCAAAAATTGACACTCATCGTTTTTCCCACTGATCCTTCATATGCATTAGCCCTTAGAAACGGAAAGCCTTGTATAAATTGTTGTGAAAACAACAGTTATTTAAATTAATTCGCTTTTATAAAAATATCGCTCTTAAATTTGTTTGGATAATCTGTACCATTTGCTAGTGAGATTTAAGAATTTTGTTTTTAAGTGTTGTGTTAAGCAGAAAAGATAAAGTGGACATGTAGTGGCCGTTTAGCTTCTCCGGTGGTCACAAGGGTATAAACACGTGTGGATATGGATACAAGTGACATTCTTACCCTTAGCGAAGTAACAAAATATTATGCAGGTTTTAGAAGAAAAACCCCAGTCTCTAACCAGCCTCCGTAAGGCGTGGTGTTGAAGTGTTTGCTCCTCTCTACTAGTCGTGAAAATACGTTACGCTCTCACAATAATTACTCCTGTCGCTAATTGTCTCGCGAAATTTTGTATAATAGACTTTTTCTCTCTCTTTTGCTACTAAGACAATTTATCGTTAAGCCGCTTATTTGTTAAACTCGTTGTTGTTAATAAATGTTTTTGTCGCTTATCACTTTTATTTCTCGTGTGCACAATCCCTTCATATCGTGCTAATTAGTAACTATAAAACCAGACCAAATAAATTCTTAGAACCAGTTCTCCTAAATGTTCACTATTTTGTATAATCGAAGGACATTCCTCTACTTTGGGGAAATGCGTATGGTCCAAAAATATGTACGTATGTCCAATTAGGCAAAAGATAATAATTAAACCCTTTTTGCCACGGTGGGGTGAGATTCAATAAAAACTCACACCATAAATGTGAAAATATATTGTGGATTTTCTAAGCATTTTGCGTATATAATAATTGAAAGTTATAACTTTTTCTCTCTCTGTCTCTCTCAAAAGGAAATATGGAAAGTTTAAACAAAAAACATGTCACTGTGTTCTTTGAATATTTGCTAAATGTATAAGTTATGCTATAGTATTTTTTGCACAAAGTCTGCTGCTGCTCTAAAAGTTTTCATTCCCCGGAAGAACTCCAACACCATTAAAAAACCACGGTCTACATAAAACGAAACGTCAAAAAGAAAATACAAAAGCGATGAACTTATAATAAAGTTTTAAAGCTCCTAAAAGTCACTGGTTTTTATTCTAAATAGCAGAAATAACAGCAGTGTGGCCAGATTAAACGAACCGCGCAATTAAAAGAGAATTTTCTTTCTCTTTCTATCACAATAGAAATCTTTGTCTTTTCTTTTGAACTTCATAAATCAAATTAAGTCAAATCAATGACTTTGCTGAAATGTTTAATTAAAAGTGCGGTGGTGAAGTGGATTCAAAAGATACTTAACATCACTCTAAGGGTGAAATAACCTTTTGATTTAGTAGTATAAATTGTTTTATAGTTTGAAGTAATTATAATGGAAATATTTATTTCAAAATAAATTAACCTTTGTTAGATTTTCACTTTTAGTTCAGAGAAATAAGGAAAAACATATCCTGTTGGCGACACAACCCCCTACAGGCCGAAACCAAATTTTTCGAGTAGTATAGACATCTATAATAATAACCTATACTTTTCCTGCAGCCGATTTTGATGATATACATAGTTATAAACAAATGAAGATAAAAAAACGGTAAATTTTCGCTTTTTTCGTCTATTACCCAAAAATTAAGCATTTTAAACAAATTTGAGAGTAAGAAACTCATAAAGCGTATAAAAACTTCATGGCTTAACTTGCACAGCGGCTAACTCCGTTTTTTAAAACTTTACAGGAACACAAACAAACTTCTTAAAATCACAGAATTGGTATATTGGGTAACTCCTCAATTCGCATAGTAAATAGTTACGTTAACAATGGACAACTCCATCCTCAACATATTATGTTATAACTAGGATATTTCTCACAAACAGTTATAATATTTCATTAAAACTACTTACCGGTAAAATGGAGTTAGCCGATTTGCAAGTTAAGCCATCGAATAGCGTTCGCGGTTCGCGGAATATGTCTATCCTTATTGGTTGCTTATAAAATTGCAAATAAATTATAAATTTTGAGTTTTTATAAATATTCATAACTTATGTAAAAAATACCTTAGAACCTTCTTATGACACGGAATGCTGAGACTTCTGGTGCTTAAATCATACCCTAAATTTCAAAGCAATTGGTCAAATAGTTTAAAAGTTATTTAATTTGTTTATCTCAAATTAATTTTTACACACTAAAACACTATAAGTCAGACAATCATATTATGGTCATGAAAATGAAAGTAACAGTAATACTTTGGATAGTTTATGAAAGAAGAAGATTTACACTATTAATTTAATTTAAAAAGAATGACAAAAAATAATTATAAATATTGCAAAATAATTTTGTAAAAACATGTGAATTAAAAAAATGGGGGGGCTAACTTCGTCCTTAATTGTCCTAGGACAATTGTTTGCTTTCTAAATGTGTATAAAAATACAGTCTTTCTAAATATGAAAAAATAATGTTTCTGCGGGTAACGGTTAAAAAGTTATTCTAATTAAAATAAAGTTCAAGTTAATTTTAACATAAGTTATGAATATTTATAAAATCTCAAAATATATGACTTATTTTGCAATTTTCTAAGCAACAAGTAAGGATAGATATAGTCAGCGAACGCCATATTGAAGTGTTTAATATGATTTATGAGTTTATTATTCTCAAATTTGTTTAGAATGCTTCACTTTTTAGTAATAGACGAAAAAAGCGAAAATTTACCGTTTTTTGATCTTCGTTTTTCTATGTATATCATCAAAATCGGTTGCAGATACATAAATAAATACGAAATTTAACCGACGATCGATTGGATTAGGAATAGCATTTATTCATTAACGCGAAATGGTTACAAAAGGAGAGGAAATCTCGCGCAACTCGCCAGGGGTAAGACATGTAATGGGCCGTATACAGGGTGTTTCATTAATAATTGTCCATATAGTAACTGGATAAACCTTAGCACAAAATACGAAGATTTAACCTAAAACACTTAAATAAAATGTGGTTCCTTGCTGAGTTACAGGGTGTTTTATCTAAAAATTTAAAAACTATTTTTGCTCAGCATTTTAAAACTATTCGACGTATCCTTTTCATACTTGGCAAAAAGTATAGGTACTGTACAAAGTACTAAATTACGTTAAACAAACGTTTCTGGCTATTACCAGAGGCGTACGACGGGGGAAAGTGAATGGTTGACCCTTTCCAAATTCTACGCCACTGGCGGAATTGCTATTTTAGTTCAATTTTTGGATTCTTCAATACTTTCTATGAAAATAATATACTCTTCATTCGTAACGATACAGTCATTAGTTTTCGAGATCTTTGAAGTTAAAAATGAAACTACACGGTTATTTTGATTAATGTATTGTGTCGCTTCATTTTTAATTTCAAATATCTCGAAAACTAATTATTTTATCGTTACGAATGAAGAGTATATTATTTACATAAAAAGTATTGGAAAATCAAAAAATTACACTAAAATAGCAATTTCGTCAGTTGCGTAGAATTTGGGAAGGGTCAACCAGCCACTATCCCCTGTCGTACGCCTCTGGTAGTAGATAGAAACGTTTATTTATCATAATTTTGCAGGGTGTACAGTGCCTACACTTTCTGCCAAGTATGATAAGAATACGCCAAATAGTTTTAAAGTACTGGGTACAAATAATTTTTAAATTTTAATCATATGAATCATATCATAAATTAATCAAAATAACTGTGCCGTTTCATATTTAACTTCAAATATCTCGAAAACTAATAACTTTATCGTTACCAATGAACAGTATATTATTTACGTAGAAAGTATTGGAGAATCTAAAAATGGCACTAAAATAGTAATTCCTCCAGTGGCGTAGAATTTAAGAAGGGTCAAACATTCACTATCCCCTGTCGTACGCCTCTGGTAGTAGCTAGAAACATTTGTTTATCATAATTTAGTAGGGTGTATAGTAGTCGCACTTTCTGCCAAGTATGAAAAGGATACGTCGAACAGTTTTAAAGTGCTGAGCAAAAATAGTTTTTAAATTTTTAGATAAAACACCCTGTAACTCAGTAAGGAACCACATTTTATTTAAGTGTTTTAGGTTAAATCTTCGTATTTTGTGCTAAGGTTTCTCCAGTTACTATATGGACAATTATTAATGAAACACCCTGTATACGACAACGCGATGGCTTAGTGTGAAAACCTCGTATCTCATTTTACAGAAAATTTTACAGGAGAGACTTTAAACTGAATTTTTGCATAACTTACAACAAAAAACTTTATTTACACATTTTTGATTTTAATTACATTTAGATCATTACACATGAATTTTTCATGTTATACTTTAGGTTAAAATATGCACAAATTCAGTTTAAAGTCACTCGTGTAAAATTTTCTGTAAAATGACATACGAGGTTTTCACACTAAGCCATCGAACGGTTTTTCGCTACGATGTGACTGTACAGTGCGTTGGTGTCGATTCATCGAACGTGTGGACGCAAATCGAGGCAAAGTACCCTGCGCAAACCTTATGGAAGTTCGGTCCCAGTGGATTTCGTTCATACTTTGGGAAAATACTTTTTGAAGCATCCTGATAAAAAGTTCTCATGGGCACAACTCAATCGTATGAAGGATTTTCAAGATATAGAGGCACAAACTCGGAAAACTGTAAGATTTACTGAGTATTCAAATTCCCTGAGTTACTAGTTATCTGACAACATGTAGAATTTTGGATCAAATAAAAGTACTAGTAGTCTAGGATTTTTTCCTGGTTATCCATTTCCTTTACTTTGACCTTGACCTTCAACGGACATCATCTTGTAGAGTTTCGAGGGTTTTTGGCATTAAATTGATATAAACAGATTACTCATGGGTTTTTGGGATCGCTAAACACGAATATGCCACCAGAACCGACTCCCGGAGCACCTAGTTTCCTGGAGGCGCTCCTGGAGTTTCGAGGGCCTTTGGTACTACATTAATGCAAACGGATTAGTTATAGGTTTTTGGGGTTGCTGAATACGAATGCGTGATCAAGTCAGACACAGGAGCACCTGGTGTCTAAGACAGGTTACCTATTAGATACTTTAAAACTAGTGAAAAATGCTTAACAGTTTTAAAGTTCTGGCAGTATATCTACAAGGTAACTTTAAAACCATTATCTGCTTATTTACCCCAATAAAACCTGTATAAACATTAAATAAAACTAAAATGTTTTTATTGTGCTACTTGGGCATTTCTCGTTACTGCACATAATCGTAACCGAGATACGAGAACGGTAATGTGACGGGTTGGAACAAACCACTTATATACAGACCGGTCGTAGTATTGCCCTATAGAGAAGAAGTTTGTTCTGAATATTTAAACCTGATTTCCGATTCATAATCCAGTAGATTTTCTTGTAAATGCTTGTTTTTCATTTAATTTGAGCTACAGTAGACTCGCGATTATCCGAGGTAACTGGGACCGTGACTACCTCGGATAAGGAAAAACTCGGTTAACACTGAGATTGGTTATATTGATAGAAAAACACATAAATGATCATGACTGTGGATATTTTAATGACAAAACTAATACACTACTGTCTATAAAAGATAAAAACATTTACTTTATCAATATTACTGTTTACAAAAGTTTTTGATTTTGCATAAGCTTCATTCCTCTTTTTGATTTTGAGGCGGCGATGTTGCACCAAGGTTGAAAGTTGTAACTCACCAGTTATGACTTTTGCCTCGGTTAACCGAGGGGCTCGGATAACCGAGACTCGGATAATCGCGAGTCTACTGTATTACAAAGTTATGTTACTCAAAATGCAATCGAGTTACAAGTGAAAAATCGTCTAAATGCGATTTGTTGTACTTTATAACCTGCAAATTTTATTCGTGATTTATATTTTCATCACCATTAGTTGGTGTGCTTGTGTGTAATCATTTTAAATCTAATGTGAAAATAATTCACCAGAAAAACGGTTTTGTGTAGCTTTAATGATGAAAATGAAAAACTAATTTACCAAATTATATTTATTTTTGTGACCTAAAAGTTATAATCACTTAATAATACATTTGTGCTATTATACATATATTAATTTATTTTTCATTTTGTTACAGGTAAGTCAAGAAAAGTTTCAATAGCAACAATGTTTCCACAAATAAGTAAGTAATCTTTTATTCAATCCACAAGAAAAATAAATCCCTGCAGCTGGCTGTATATGTATATCGGCCATTAATCACAAAATATTAGTAAAATCCTTTTTAAAAGATATATTTTATTTAAAATATTTAAAGGGCTACATCACAGAACGTTTTCGATCTAAAAAGATCATCATCAGTTCTTTTTACCGAAAAAGCAAACGTACGGTTTCAGTTTTCACTAAGTTTGAAAAAATTACAAGGTGGTTATACTAACAGGTTTTTGACATGCTTGAACCACCAAGATATGTGGGTGAAAACCCTGTAAGTGTTGTACCGGGTGTCCTAATAAAAATGGCTCTCGGCCATATCTCAGGAACCGTTTATAGTACAGCTTTGAGAAAAAAAATATTTTTAACAAAAGTTGCCTCGGGAAAAGCCTGGAAAAATTATTTTCATAATTCTAAGTCCACCGCTAGAGGGCGTAATTGAATGTCAAAAATTAAAAAATCAAAATTTTACAAAATTTACCTAATGAAAGGGCACTGGAAATCCAATCATCGTATTCTTCATAAAATTCTGCGCATATTTGATTTTACAAGTTTAAGTCTACCTCTGCAAATAACAGGTGGGGTGAGTGGGAACCTTCTTATGAAAAAATGGCTGTAAGTCCGGTTCTGGTAAATTGAATTTTGCATACTTGGTCTTGTTGAAAGCAGCTCTTTTTCGTCAATGTAAATGTCTTATTTTCGAAACAGCATAATAGGTAATATGCAAGCTAGGAGGCGTTATTTAATAATTTTCAGAAATCTAGTTTTCTTTGGAAAATATTAAATACAAGTATGCATTTTTAATCCTGTATTACAAAATTAGATCAAATTAGCAACATAATACCGAAAACCGCATGTCGATACCTTTTTTTTTTATCTCGAGATATCTTAAGAAACGTGTAAATTTGAAACAACTGTTAATGTCACCGGTAAACGATGTTAAGGAAAAGTAGTGTGCTATGGAAAAAACAAAGAAATATTTTGCAGATGTAAACGTATATAATTAATTAAAACAACAATAAGACAAACAAAACTATAAAATATAACAAGGAAATAGAAGCAACTACTAGTGACGACCTAAATGTTCAAATTATTGCCCGTCATTTTCGTGCCTCTTTCAAGAGTAGATTGAACAGCAGTCTCAATTTCTGCTTTCGCAATGCTTTGAATGGCGTTTCGTATTCTCTAGATTCTGGATCATGTTGTTTCGAGTAGTGGGCCTAGCGGAAAAAACAAGGTCTTTAATCCGTCCCCATAAAAAATAAAATTCTAAAACTGTTAAATCTGTTGCTATTCAACCCACTCTTGAGAGAGTAAATGCTTGCATCGAAAATGATAAGTAACAATTTGAACATTTAGGCAGTCACTAAGACTAAGTAAGTAGTTACTTATATTTCTTTGTTATATTTTATAGTATTGTTTGTCTTATTGTTGTTTTAATTTATTATATACGTTTACATCTGGAAAATGTTTATTTGTTTTTTCTGTAGCACACTACTTTTCCTTAACCTTGTTTATCGGTGACAGTAACAGTTGTTTCAAATTTACACGTTTCTTAAGATATCTCGAGATAGAAAAAAGGTATCGACATGCCGTTTTCGGTATTATGTTGCTAATTTGGTCTAATTTTGCAATACAGGATTAAAAATGCATACTTGTATTTAATATTTTCCAAAGAAAACTAGATTTCTTTTCCAAAGAAAAACAATAATTAAATAACGTCTCCTAGCTTGCATATTACTTATTATGCTATTTCGAAAATAAGACACTTACATTGACGAAAAAGAGTTGTTTCGAACAAGACCAAGTATGCAAAATTCGATTTAGCAGCACCGGACTTACAGCCATTTTTTCATAAGAAGGTTACCACTCACCCCCACCTCTTATTTGCAAAGGTAGACTTAAACTTGTGAAATGAAATATGCGCAGAATTTTATGAAGAATACGATGATTGGATTTCCAGTGCCCTTTCATTAGGTAAATTTTGTAAAACTTTGATTTTTTAATTTTTGATATTTAATTACGCCCTCTAGCGGTGGACCTACAATTATGAAAATAATTTCCAGGCTTTTACCGAGGCGACTTTTGTTATAAATATTTTTTTCTCAAAGCTGTAGTATAAACGGTTTCTGAGATATGGCCGAGAGCCATTCTTATTGGGACACCTGGTACAATTATAGAATGTTAACATTATTATGTTAAAATCTTGAATGGGTTGCATGTGAGAGTTCATTTTAAATGAAGTAAAAGTCAGACTTACTCTCAATCTTTATTATAACTTCCGACGACCGGTTTCGCTCTTTAAACTTTGTAGAGCATCTTCAGGTCAAAGGTAACAAGTTATATACACAATAATTACTCAATACATTTACGATCCAAACGTTGTCAATCTTACATTAATAATAAATAGAATTCTTTAATATACATATAAATATAGATAAAATTAAAATAAAATAAAATAAAATAAAACCTTTAAAATCAGCACACATTAAAATTGTAAAAAGTCATTCACTAATTTGATTTACACAAACATAACAACAGACACAGATTTGCTGGTTAACTTCCACCAATTATCTCATCACCCTCAAGAACTCCTAATTCCCATAGATTTGTTTACCTTTGCTGCATCGCCCGTCTATTCCACCATATCCCGTTAACATAACTTTAAAAGAAACATCATGATAATGAAAACTGAGTTGATGGCACCTTGTATCCGAATGTAAGTACGACACGTTATGATTGCATGATTATGTATAGCATACTTCTGCGCATGTTGTCGCGTTTGAGGGAAGTTTTGTATCACCACCCCCAAGAATGCTTTCATGTGCATTGGTATGCTATTTCGCTACTTTTATGTATGTTATTCAACATTGGCTTGATCATATGGATCTTTAGCATCTTTTACAACCAGACAATGTTCTAATTCTGGTTTTTATTTGTAGCATTTTGTAACTTGTTACCTTTGACCTGAAGATGCTCTACAAAGTTTAAAGAGCGAAACCGGTCGTCGGAAGTTATAATAAAGATTGAGAGTAAGTCTGACTTTTACTTCATTATTATGTTAAATTAAAAATGAGATATAACATCAGACATCACAGGACTCGGAGGTTGGATCCTCACATTACGGACAGTAACTAGCAACTGAATTGAATGGCATTTTGAAGGATGTCAGAACTAAACTGTCGATTCACCCGGAAGTATATAGGTTTATGTATTGTTACTGTAGCCAACAAATTGAAAGATTTAGTGATATTAAAAAAATTATAACGGTAGCAAACATCGATGAAGTGGGCTTAAAAGTTACTCTACCCTAAGTAGATATAAAAGGTGGAAAATACCCAATGATTGTATAGATCAGATGGCCGTAGCGTAATATTTTAAGTTGTTGGTAGGCAAACATCAATACCACCTATTGCGGATAGAATTCAATAAATTTAGTTACATTGAAGTAATAACCTTGGAAGATGATAAGGCGATTTATGTCTACGTCGGATAGGTAAGGAGAGAGAGGTAGGAATAACTATATAGAAAAGAAAGTTGGTGGGTCACCTTATGAGGCACAATAAATATAGAGTATAACAGCTAATCAATCATCCAAGGAAAAATAGAAAAAACTTGCGGCAATGGATCGGATTGTCATCTGCCGAACTATTCAGATCTGCCGTAAACAAAATCAGAATAGCCATGTTAATTGCCAACGTTCGGAACGGACAAGACACATGAAGAAGAAGATATTTAAGAGCATCTAGGACTGGAAAAAGTTGAATGTGTACCTATATGTACGTTTCTAAGTTATTAATTATGGGACTGGATCCTGCGTACCAAAAAAAGTTTAGTAATAGTAAGCTGCAAATTTGTTAATACCCTAACGGTGTCTAGTCGGACAAACTTTGATGTATGGGAACACTGGAACAGTGTTTGCTATGATAAGTTTTAATTGTGAAACGTGTCCTGCTGACAAGTTTATGATTGTGAAAACTAGCAGGTTGTTTTTAAGTTTATTCAATAGCAAACTTTTTATAATACACACACCGGCAAAATTAGCCGAACACCTTAAAAATGGGACATTTTTTATGTCTCGAATTTCCTAAACCACTGGTCCGATTTGAGTGATTCTTTCAGTATGTTATAGCCTTATTATTTAAGAATATCGTCGTGATAATATTGTTGCTAGGCAGGTAAATATCATTTTATACCGGGTGTACTAATCATACTGTGTTTTTTTCTTAAAGTTTGGAACACCCTATGGAATATTCTAGCATATGTAAAATATTAAAATTAAAACTCGATTGTAGAGTTAGGCTTTCTTAACATTTTCCTTTTAGATTCATTTAATTATGTGGGATAATAAAAAAGTTATGTGCGTTAACAACTATCCATGTTTTTCATCAATAAATCCTCATAGTAGGGGAGGAAAGTATGCTAAATTTGCAGTTACTCGAGCGTTATGGGGACCTATTGGATTGTGAAGAGTATGTGCTAAAACCAGAAAAAAGTTAAGTTAAGTTTTCCATATAGTGGGGGACTTTTTATTTTTAATTTAATTTTCCATTTGAAACAATCGTTTTTTTTTTCGATTATAGCGCGATATATCCACAATTCGAAAAAATGTGTTGAATAAAAGTTGCTTATTTTTAAGTAAAGAATCCAAATCTGCAATAAAAATTGGGGCTCCTATTTAAGATTTTAAATTAAATCCCCCACCCCCACCTGCGTGGGGGCTCGTGTTTGGTGCCATTCGATAGATTTTTCAAAAATATTGAATACGTGTATTTTGCAGTTTTTCGATCTGATGTTCATTTTTAGCCGATGTTGTATATAAAATATGTAAAAAACATCGTAAAACAGATCGTAAAACTGCAAAATACACTTATTCAATATTTTTCAAAAATCTATCGAATGGCATCAAACACGACCCCCCAAGGAGGTATGGTGTGGGGTTACTTTAAAATCTTAAATGGGAGCGCCCAATTTTATTGCAGATTTGGATTCTTGACGTAAAAATAAGCAACTTTTATTCGCAACATTTTTTCCAATTATGGATAGATGGCGCTATAATCGGAAAAAACGATTGGTGGAAATGGAAAATTAAATTAAAAAATGGAGAGTAACACACTTTATGGAAAACTTAACTTAACACTTTTTGGTTTTAGCACCCACTCTTCACAATCCGATAGGTCCTCATAACGCTCGAGTAACTGCACATTTAGCATACTTTCCTCCCCTACTATGAGGTTTTATTGATGAAAAACATCGCTAGTTGTTAAAGCCCATAACTTTTTTATTTTCCAACATAAGCAAATAAATCAAAAAAGAAAATGTTAAAAAAGCCTAAGGCTATAATTGAGTTTTAATTTCAATATTTTATGTAGGCTAGAATATTCCACAGGGTGTTCCGAACTTTAAGAAAAAAACACAGTATGATTGTTACACCCGATATAAAATGACATTTACCTGTCGAGCGACAATATTATTACACCGATATTCTTAAATAATAAGGCTATAACATACTAAAAGAATCACTAAAATCGGATAACAGGTTTAGGAAATTCGAGACATCAAACATGTCCCATTTTTAAGGTGTTCGGCTAATTTTGCCGGTGTGTATATGAAAAAATTTTTGTCCGACAAATATGTCGGGCATTTTAATAAGTCCGACAGCTAAAACATAAGGAATTATGTTGGTGGTAAATAGCAGTTTGATTTTTGCATGAGAGTTTAATGAAAGGGTAACAAATCAATTGGAATTTCTGTCCGACAAAATGCATGGGACGTTTTGGTAGTCTGACGTTCGAAATCTGTAACCTGTTCCACAATTAAAACTTCCCCTGTTGTTAAGCTATTAACAAATTTTCACCTTGTTATTAATAAAAAAATTTTTGGTACGCAGGATCCAGGCCTATTATATTGTAAGTAATTATTGACTGATATATTTTTATGTAAATAACCCTGATGATGAACTTTTTAGTTCAAAAACGTTCTGTGATATAGCCCTTTAATTGATTTTTAATAAAATATACCTTTTATAAAGGATTTCAGTAATTGTTCGTAATCTTTTATAGTCTAGGCGCCAAATAGAGGTCACCGTGTCATTTTCAATTCTGATGGACAAACTCAACGGTTTCTTATGGATTTTGGGCTGCTAATTACGAATTTCGAGGGGGGATTTCGATCCGAGTGGTCAAAAAATTGTTATAAACAATTTAGTTGTTTATAAATTGTTTATAAGGCTCTGGCTCATAAACTAAAAGAGATAAAAAAAATGTTTCAAATAAAATTTGTTCCCTAATAAAAAACGAGGAAACAACCGTTTACTAAACTTAAATCCTACAATTATTAGAACTCGAGATATTGTAAAATTAGTGCACAATGCAAATTGCAAATTGCAAAATAAGTATTTTTCGACGCTTTACCGATCATAACTCGGCTTCTACGCATGAAAATGAGTCTTATAAGGTGTCCTTTTAAAGCTTAATTAAGAGGCTTCCAAACAAAGTTTGTTAAATTATTTGATCTTCATTTGTTTAAAAGTTATACCCGTTTGAAGTTATAATTTTCTTTAAAAAATTGTACATTAATTTGTTTATAAAGGTTTCAAGCAAACTTGAGCTATAAACATTTATACTTTAATTAACAATAATGATAAAACAACTCAAAAGAAACAATTTGAGCTTACGAAAATGTTCGTAAGTTTATTTTTGGCTAAGATGTCGATATTTTAATGGCGCGCTCTGAGGCGCAAGATTGGCTCACAGTCAAGTAAGTATGTATTCTTCGACGCTTTATCGATCGTAACTCGGCTTCTACGCATGAAAATGAGCCAATATGTGATATCCATATAAAAATGGATCGAGTTCTTTTGCAGCATCATCGTTGCATATAAAACGAGCATTTATGATGTGGCGGCATACACACAGTTGACGGGCCTTGATGATGCTGCAAAAGAACTAGATCCACTTTATATGGATATCATATAGATAATTAGACTCTGAAGCCTCAAAAAATTTTAGTTTTACTGCCCACAAGAAAGGACTTGTACCACCATGTAACTGTTAAAATTTAGCTAAGAACTTATGCAGATGTAAAAAAGCTGATATTCCCTGTATATCTCTATGCAGATTTGCAGATGCATGAAAAAAATGTTTGTAAAAATAGTATTAATAAATAATATCAACTTACTTTTTAATTATACCTCTGAAATATTAGTTTTTAATGTTTTTTCTCATTCAGTGCAAAAAATAGAAGACAATGTAAATAGAATGAAAGGTGATACGAGGTACAGTATGATGATTTAATTATAAGAATTATATGATAAAATTTTATTAGGATCTTCAAAAATGAAAAATGAAGATAACGTATGTATACATAGAAATTATAATTTGCATCGAGAAGTTAGCGCGTGAACCTTTACGCGGTGAGCCGATCTTGCGCCTCATAGCGCGCGCCATTAAAATATTGACATCTTGGCCAAAAATAAACTTATGAACATTTTCATAACCTCAAATTGTTCCTTTTGAGTTTTTCTATCATTATTGTTCATTAAAGTATAAATGTTTATAGCTCAAATTTGCTTGAAACCCTTATAAACAAATGAATGTACAATATTTTTAAGAAAATTGTAACTTCAAACGGGTATTACTTTAACACAAATGAAGATCAAGTAATTTAACAAACTTTGTTTGAAAGCATGTTAATTAAGCTTTAAAACAACACCTTCTAAGACTTATTTTCATGCGTAGAAGCCGAGTTACGATCGATAAAGCTTCGAAAAATACTTATTTTGCAATTTGCAATTTGCATTGTGCACTAATTTTACAATATCTTGAGTTCTAATTGTTAGATTTAAGTTTAGTAAACGGTTTTTTCTTCGTTTTTTATTAAGGAACAAATTTTATTTGAAACATTTTTTTATCTCTTTTAGTTTATGAGCCAGAGCCTTATAAACAATTTATAAACAACTAAATTGTTTATAACAATTTTTTGATCACTCGGATCGAAATCCCCCCTCGAAATTCGTAAGCAGCAGCCAAAAATCCATAAGAAACCGTTGAGTTTGTCCATTAGAATTAAATATGACACGGTGACCCCTCTGGCGCCTAGACTATTATTAGTAAACTCTAAATCAAGTTCTACCGACTTGTAAATAAATTTAAATGATATTGAAGTTGTAACTTTTGAAAAAGTAATAAATTGTTTTTATTTATAGAAAACATGCGAACTTTGCTGTCTTTTGGAACGGTAGAGTAGTATAAAAGTTTCTAATCCATAAAAGTCGTGAAAGCATCCAAAAGTCTTTTACTTTCAGAATTTATGATGCTGACACAATTAGAAAGCAGAGCTCTAATAATTGTAAGCACAGTGGCGTCTAAAAAATTATAGCAATCAATGTGTTGTTAAAAGGATAAAACTACTTAATAGCGTATATACCCAGATACATTCTTCTTCTACTTCTTATCTTCAGCCTGTTTGCATCCACTCCTGGAGAAATGCCTCCGTATGAGCTCTCCACTCTTCTCTGTTTTGTGCTATTTGGTGCCAGTTCCTCCCCACTTTTGCTTTGATGTCGTTTAGCCATTGTTTTTGTGGTCTTCCTCTACTACGACTGTGCTCGCGTTTCTCGTCCACCTTTCGTTGTTGTGCCGTGCTACGTGAACTACCCAGTTCCACTACATTTGAGCAATTCTTCCAATTACATCTTCCACCTTCGTCTTGCTTCGCACGTCCTCATTTCGTATATCGTCCTATTAGAGGTAAAACTCACTAAGTGCATTTTTTGCGATTTTGACATTTTCATCAATTTGAACTCAATACGGTAGTACCCAGCCCTGGAGAAGTCAACTGGGGCTCTAACCCTTCTAATTGCTGAGGTAATTTATGGTACAATCCACTAAGTGCATTATTGTGAATTTCGGTGTCAGGGCAAAACTCATTAAAACTTATTATTGCACTTAGTGAATTTTTCCTTACAGTCTGGAGTGCAATGTTGAGAATTTCGGTTTCAGGGTAAAACTCATTAAAACTTACTATTGCACTAAGTGAATTTTTCCTTACAATCTGGAATGCCGAATGGGTACTTTGAGATTTTTCAAACAAATAGATAACATAATGTATTTTTCGCGACTACTATTAAGCAGGAGACCGATGTGTTATATGGTATCGTTTAAATTAAAGTGTTCATTATATTTGTGTACATTATCTGTTTGGCAATTGATTAAAGAAATATGAGCTTAAACTTCTTACATAAAGGGTAACATAATCCATTTTGCGATTAAGCAGGCGACTTTTGTGGCTGTCAAAAATGCCGAAAGAATTTCATTTATTTCAAAGAACGAAACTTATTGCTCATTTTTTAAATAATAGACTATTATTCTGATAAATTGTTATTTGTAAGTCAGCGAAATTTTATGGAAACAAATTCATTAACTTCTCTATATCCAATAATTGTGTTCATGGAAAAACTCATCAAGTACAAAGTGTAGTTAGTGAGTTTTACCTCTAACAGGATATCAATATCCATAATTTTGTTCATGGAAAAAATCATTAAGTACAAAAATTGATCTAATATTGTATTATATCATAGTTCCTGTGACAAAACATGGCTGAAAATATCTATTTTTATTTATTCTTTAAAGTTGCATTATTCCAATTAAATAATATAAATTCCAATATTCAAAGCAGATGAATTTAAAAAACAATTTGTACACTTCTTCTTATTCTTTAAGTACCGTGCCCAAATTTTTAGGCGTGGGTAGCTTCCATAACAATTTGCCGATATCGTTCTCGATCTTGTGCGGCATGTAACAATTGATCTGCCGATAAGCTAGTCCATTGACGAAGGTTTAGGAGCCATGAATATTTCTTTCGACCAATTCCTCTTTTCCCGTCGATCTTTCCATTGAGTATTAACTGCAGCATCCTGTATCTGCTACCTCTCATTATATGCCCCAAAGTTTTCTCATTTTTATCATCTTCATTAAGTCACCCTCGCCTTGACCTACTCTGTTTAAGACTTCTCTGTTAGAAATGCGTTGAACCCAAGATATTCTGAGCATTCTACGATATGACCACATCTCAAAGGCTTCTAATTTGTTCATCATGTTAACCTTCATGATCCAGGTTTCACATCCATATAGTAATACAGGATACACATAACATTATAGGAACTTGATTCTTAGTTGTAAGTTCAGCTGAGAGTTGCTCAGAATAGATCTAAGTTTCATAAATGCTCCTCTTGCAATTTCTATACGAGTTTTAATTTCTTCATCCGGATTTAGTGTCTCGTTTATCCAACATCCTAGGTATTTAAAATGGTTAACTTTTGTTATTGATTCATCACTGACAATTAGTTGCATAGGGCCGACGTCTTGTTTACTAACCACAAGTAACTTTGTCTTTGTTGCATTTATGTTAAGTCCGTTATTGGAGCATTCTCTAGTGACTCGATCTATAAGGAATTGAATTGAATTGTACACTTCGCGTCATATAAAACTGGTACACTTTTTTTTCCCGATGTAAACCTGTGTTCAGACTGACAATTATTGTTCGTGAATCACTTCGTTGTTGTCATCACAGATAACGGATCATTATCATCATTCTCTTTGCCTTATACCTATGCGGGGTCGGCTTCCCTAATTGCATTTCTCCACACAATTCTATCTTCGGTCATATCAATGTTAATCCCCTTTACCAACATGTCCTGCCTTATCGTCTCCCCCCAGGTCTTCTTTGGTCTTCCTCTCCTACTCCTTTCAGGAATCTGCACTTCAGCTATTCTTCGTATTGAGTGATTAACGTCTAGACGTTGAACATGACCAAACCATCTTAACCTATGCTCTCTCATTTTGGCATCAATTGGTGCCACACATAGACTTTCCCTAATATACTCATTTCTAATTTTATCCTTCTTTGTCACTCCACTCATCCATCTAAGCATTCTCATTTCCGCCACATGCATTTGTTGTTTCTCTTTCTTTTTCACTGCCCAACATTCAGTTCCGTGCATCATAGCCGGGCTTATGGCTGTTTTATAGAATTTTCCCTTCAGCTTCATTGGAATTTGTCTGTCACACAACACACCGCTCGCTTCTTTCCACTTTATCTATCCAGCCCTAATTCTACTGCATGCATCTCCATCTATTTCTCCATTACTCTGTAATACCGATCCTAGGTACTTAAAACTATTGCTTTTTACAATCATTTCACCACCCAAAGATACCATTTTATTTGTAGTAACTCCATCTTTAAATGAACATTCCAAATACTCTGTTTTTGTCCTATTAAGTTTTAAACCTTTTTCCTCCAGAGCTTGTCTCCACTGTTCCAGATTTTTTTCTAAGTCTCTTTCACTATTTCCTATTAACACTACATCATCAGCATTCATTAGGCACCATGGAATACTACCCTGAAGTTTCGCTGTTATCTGGTCCAAAACTAATGAGAATAAATAAGGACTAAGCACCGAGCCTTGGTGCAATCCTACTTTCACCTGAAATTTATCAGTCTCTATCACACCTGTTCTAACACTAGTCGTTACTCCCTCATACATATCTCTCACAATCTTTACATATTCGCCAGGGACTCCTTTCTTATTGAGTGCACAGTTCTTATTGAGTTCTCATCACAGATAACGGAATTGCACTAAGTCTAAATACAAAAAAATAACGTTTAAAATGTATATTTCGAATTGTTATACATACATATGTTTAAATTACACACTTGTTCACTGTAAAAGTTATTCATTTTGTATTAATTTCAAATTAAATTTTTAATTTTTCCAGTGTGTTTTATTTATTCTACACAACTTAATGCAGTTTTGTCGTACAATTTACGAGAAACCAATCACACCTCTCGATTTGACATTAAACATAATAATTTAAAGTCATGTCAAGATTTATTTTCTATCATTATTTTTTAATTGTAATATTTTCATAAATTATAATAAAACACGAATCAATGTATGGATACTTAATTGAGATGACGGAAAATTACAATTGTTTTAGTTTTTAGTACATTAAAAAATGCGGTCTGTCGCACAGCCCCGTTTTTACCTAGTTTGATATAATATTTTCGTTGAACTGGCAACATTGCCCTAGAAATTGGAATGACACTTGTGACAAGATCAACTTACACAACTTGAAAAATAACGATTTTCGGTTATAAGAGTTGTACCAGTTTTTTTTGACGCGAAGTGTACCTTTACTTCCCAATTCACTCCCAATTGCGCCTAAAGAAGTATAACTTCAAAGAATATGTGTGTGTACTTTATTTATATTTTATTTAAAGATTAAACTAATTTTTACGTACTACTTTCCAAAAATTCTTATTAAAACAATACCAAAAATTAAGAAAAAATTAGAAAACATCCGGATTCGAACTGGGAGCTTCTTGATCTCCAGTTGAACGCTCTGTCACTGAGTTATACTCCTTTTGTTTGTGCGGGTGTGGACTACAAAATTTCTCAAAAATAATGTCAAATAGACCAAGTGAAGTATAAAAATACTTTAATATTAGGTACTTGTTATCTTATTCCCGTGGTAGACAAATCTAAAGATATAAAAATTATAATAAATATATTTACTGAAAACACTAATATATTCTTTCCACACCTTTTTTGGACTAATACATACACAACTTAAAACATCTAGCAACTAACGCCATACTGTCTGTGTGCGCATGCGCGCAGAATAATAAAAATTCACTCCCAATCGCGCCTAAAGAAGTATAACTGTAAAAAGTTTTTCTTTTTAATAAAATTATGTGCTTGTTGTTACAACGATTTTATTTAAGTTTATGTTCAAGAAAGAATAATTTAAGAGTATTAGCCTAATAAAATAAAAAAAAGTCAATATGTAAATTCGTACAGGTTAAAACAAATTTGATATCAAAGTTTAGGTGGGTACAAAAGATATTTTCAAGAAAGTATCCAAATCATACAAGGGGATCATTGTTTAAATAATTAAAAAGGGGTCATTTTTGCAAAAAAATTACTTTTTTAACTGCTGAGGTCATTCAATTACCAACGAAGGTCTATAGGATTTTTTTCTGCAAAGTTGAAGAGTAAATATTTCTCATAAGACTTACTAAATTAAATTTGACCCCCTATTTATTTAAATAATTATATATAAAACTTTAAAAACAAATTTGCAAAAAATTATTTTTAGCGTTTTAAATAAGCACTATAAAATATCTTATTTTACAGACTAAGTTGCGCTATGTTACCAGTATCAAGCAAAAAAAAATTGGTCGAAAAATATTTAATAGTTTTTGAGATATTGAATTTGTTTATTAAATTTTACTATATTTTCAATTGCAAAAACGCGGTTGTTGCCAAAGAAATATTCACCTGCTTAAGATTTCAATATTTTTATTTTTATGTATATTTTCGATAAATGTGTTGATAAATTCAAATTTCAGTTAAACTCTCCCCTAAAATGGCATTTGAAAATTATTCAAATTTGTTTATAATTTGTTTTTTTAATAACGTCGCGGGGATTAAGTATTTTGAAATGCCGTTTCGATCATTGGGTTCCTGGGATTTTTATCTAATTAACAAAATTTTTTTGTCGTTTTTTCTTCTTCTTTTTCTTCTTGGAGTTATATTACTACGGGCCCTTTTAGGGTTAATTTTATTAAGAATGTCGAATCTCTGAGTTGTAGATTCTAGACCTAAAAATATTAAGATTTAACTAAAATCTTTTAAATAAAATGTGGCTACTTACTGAGTTACAGGGTGGTTTATTTAAAAATTTTAATACTTGGCAGAAAGTGTGGCTATTATCTATTAAATTGTGATTAATAAACGTTTCTAGCTAGTGCCAGAGACGTACGACAGGGGATAGTGAATGATTGACCCTTCCCAAATTCTACGCCACTGAGTGAATTACTATTGTAACGAAATTTTTTGATTCTCCAATACTTTGTATGTAAATAACTTTATTGGTATTGATAAAGTCATCAGTTTGAGAGATATTGGAAGTTTAAAATGAATGAATGAATAAATCAAAATAACTATGCCGTTTCATTTTTAACGTCCAATATCTCGAAAACTAATGACTTAATCATTACCAGTAAAGAGTATATTATTTACATAGAAAGTATTGGAGAATCGAAAAATTTCGCTAAAATAGTAATTCCCTCAGTGGCGTAGAATTTGGGAAGAGTCAACCATTAACTGGCCCCTGTCGTACGGCTCTGGTGGTAGCTAGAAACTTTTATTTATCACAATTTAGTAGACTGTATAGTACCCAGACTTTCTGTAAAGTATGATAAGGATACGTCAAATAGTTTGAAAGTACTTGGTGAAAATAATTTTTAAATTTTTAAATAAAACACCCTGTAACTCAGTAAGTAGCCACATTTTATTTAAGTGATTTTAGACCAATCTTGATATTTTTAGGTCTAGAATCTACAACTTAGAGATTCGACATTCTTAATGAAACTTAACCCAAAAAGGGCCCGTAGTAATACAATGCCAAGAAAAAAAAGAAGAGTAAAAAAAGACAAAAAAATTTGTTAATTAGTGAAAAATTCCCAGGAACCCAATTATCGAAACGGCATTTTAAAATATTTAATCACCGCGACGTTATTAAAACAACAAATTATAAACAAATTTGAATTATTTTCAAATGCAATTTTAGGGGGCAGTTTAATTGAAATTTAAATTTATCAATACATTTATCGAAAATATACATAAAAATAAAAATAATAAGATTTAATACAGGTGAATATTTCTTTGGCAACAACCGCGTTTTTGCAATTGAAAATATAGTAACATTTAATAAACAAATTCAATATCTCAAAAAATATTAAATATTTTTCGACCAATTTTTTTTGCTTAATACAGATAACATAGCACAACTTATCCTGTAAAACAAGATATTTTATAGTGCTTATTTAAAACGCTAAAAATAATTTTTTGCAAATTTGTTTTTAAAGTTTTATGTATAATTATTTAAATAACTAGGGGGTCAAATTTAATTTAGTAAGACTTATGTGAAAGATTTACCCTTCAACTTTACAGAAAACAATCCTATAGACCTTCATTTGTAATTGAATGACCTCAGCAATTAAAAAAGTAATTTTTTTGCAAAAATGACCCCTTTTTAATTATTTAAACAATGATCCCCTTGTATGATTTGGATACTTTCTTGAAAATATCTTTTGTACCCACCTAAACTTTGATATAAAATTTGTTTCAACCTGTACGAATTTACATTTTGATTTACATGTAGTGTAATTTTATTTCACTAGACTATATAAAATATTTTCAGTCATCCTAAATATATTGCGAATATAACACACTGAAGAAAACTCGTTGTGTGTTCGACGTCTTATTTCGTATTAGTTTGAAATGGGTCTAGGACTTGTTTACGGAATAGTTTAAAGTTTAAACAGTGTCCGTCTTGAGATATCAAGTAGCTAAGGGATTGATTTAATTAACCCTATTTAGTGAAAACTAATGCGGGTTTGTCTAAATATTTGCCAACCCTTGAATGAAAATGAGCATTGAGCAGTTCGGTTATTGTCTACCGAGCTAATATAGGCAGAAACGGTTGCTCATTTACATGATACCAATACAGATTGAACTTTGAAACAGTTGCATGGAATATGTTCTTTAACTTTCTTAAAAAATTGTTTTTGGTTGTCAGCTATTATTTTTAGTTAACATAAACAGCATTAATCTTTTTAGAGAAATTAATGCAAAACTTAATAGCACTACAAGAAGAAGAATAAAATGTTATCTCTTCTTCTTAAGGTTCCATCTTCTATCGAAGGTTGAATATCCACATGGAAATTTTCATTTTACTTACAGCAGCTCTAAATACATAGTTGGTTAGAGCTGAAACTAAATCATTCCCTTAGTTTTCTTCCAGGAGGGAAAGTTCGTTAAGGGAGGCCCGAAAAAAAATATATCCATAAAAATACTCGAAATTGTCAGATTAAGGTAAGGTAAGTACATGCAAAAGGTATTTAAAAAATCTGACGATTTGAGCGGGGGGCGTAAGGAAATGGGCGAGTCAAAAAGTTTCACAAAAAAACAGCGAATATTTTGCGAAATGAACGTCAGATCGAAAAACTAAAAAATACGTCTTCAATATTTTTCAAAAATCTATCGAATGGAACTAAACATGACCCCCACGGAGAGGGGTGGGGGGTAAATTTAAAATTTTAAATACAAACCTCGCGATATTTCGCAAAATAAACATCAGATCGAAAAACTGCAAAATACACTTTCAAAATGTTTTTGAAAAATCTATCGAATGGTACTAAACACCACCCCCACTGAGGTGGGGTGGGGGGTTACTTTAAAATCTTAAATGGGATAAACCAAATTTTTATTGCAGATTTGGATTCTTTACATAAAAATAAGTAACTTTTATTCGAGACATTTTTTCGAATTATGGATAGATGCTATAATCGGAAAAAACGATTGTTGGAAATGGAAAATTAAATTAAAAATGGAAAGTCCCCACTAAAATGGAAAATTTTACTTAACTTTTTTTGGTTTTATTACCTAATAATCACAACCCAATAGGTCCCCATAACGCTCGAGTGACTGCAAATTTAGCGTACTTTGCTCCCCTGCCAATATGGTAGGTACATTTTTCGTTCAGCCGTTCCAGTATGTTTGTCAGACTTTGTAGAGTTGAAGTGAATATGACAGTGTCATCGGCATAAATTGCTATTTGATGGTACGTCATTATTTCTTAAGCATTCCCTATACCTAATTGCTTTAAATGAAGTAAAGAAACACAGACGTACTCACAATCATTTAATTTACTTCGACGACCGGTTTCGATCTCTACAATATACAGATCATCTTCAGGTCGGCGTTACAAGTGATTAAATGCTACAATTAAAGAAAGCCAAAATTAGAACAGTGTCTGCTTGTATCAAAATGCTAATAGAAAGCCAAAATTTTGAAAAGTATGTAAATGTTTACATTTTAGAACAACAAACAAATACATACGTATGCACACACATGGGCACACAAGTACTCATAAGCACGCACGCGCACACAGATGCATGAGGTTTATGACTATTTGTTAAATTAAAATTAAATTTTAATTTTTGATTTACTTACATGCCGTTACAAGGGATGATTTGTAAGTTCATCAGTAACATGTTTACACGTCCAGATTATGCTAGTAGTATTCATCCTACTAGCATAATCTGGACGTGTAAACATGTTACTGATGAACTTACAAATCATAACTTGTAACGGCATGTAAGTAGATCAAAATTTAAAATTTAAATTTAATTTAACAAATAGTCATAAACCTCATGCATCTGTGTGCGCGTGCGTGCTTATGAGTATTTGTTTGCTCATGTGTATGCATACGTATTTATTTGTTTGTTGTTCTAAAATGTCAACATTTACATACTTTTCAAAATTTTGACTTTCTTTTAGCATTTTCATACAACCAGACACTGTTCTAACTCTGGCTTTCTTTAATTGTAGCATTTAGTCACTTGTAACACCGACCTGAAGATGATCTGTATATTGTAGAGATCGAAACCGGTCATCGAAATATTATTAAACGATTGTGAGTAAGTCTGTGTTTCTTTACTTCATTTAAAATGAACTCACACATGCAACCCATTCAACATTCTAATTTCTTTAATTTGTGAGTTATTCGTAATTCTTTGAGCCAAACATTAACTGCAGCAACAATTAGGTGAACTTTTATTAGGTTGGCCATGAAAATACTCAGTCAAAACTAATTTTTCGAAAAAAAAAAATAAGGAATAAAATAGTCTAAACCTTAGTTTGTTAGTATGAGATGACATATCAAAATAGAATCAAAATATAATAGATATCGATGTAGATATAATCAATTTAGATATTAAAATTAATTTCAATATAAATGACAATACTATTTTATTATTTTCTCCAAAGTATTCTCTTTAAATGTATGGCATGTATTTCTAGGCCAGTTTAGATAATATCAAAAACCATCTCGGTATTATAACTCACTCTACCTATCAATCTAACTAGACAGTTAGTCTGGATTTTCTTTCTTTTCTTGCTTCGAATGACTTATGTATTGATCTTTTTGAATATACGTGATATTGCAGAGTGTAGCTAGAAAACTAATGCTGTTGGATAACAAGTTGGACTGTTAACAATTAATTAGTAATACTGTATATTAATGTTAATGTTAAGTATGTGACTAAACTTTGAGAAATCGAGTATTACATTTGTATTTCCAAGATTTAAATGAGTTTTCGTGCCGTCAATTCACTGGTTAACTCTCCCTTTTACTCTGAAGAAATTTTGTCGTACCTACACATCTTATAAATTACAATAGTTAGTGCTTTTTTCCTTCATTCAAACGTCAAACTATTGTTAGTTTTATGAATTAATGTAAAAAGACAGCGTTCTATTGAAGTGTGAATAATAATGCAATTTCCAGAAAATTGTATTAGTCCTCAATTAAATGTAATTAAGGGGTTATGAGCCAAATCTTGGTCCAATGCTATTTAAATGCATTCATTTTATTCGAATCCTGATAAAACTAATAAGTATTTTTGAAAAATTTAAACGACGAATGAAAGACTACATTATTACCGAGGGCCGAAAGTTCCTTAAAACTTCTATAAGTTCTATAACTTCTATAAGTTACAGGGATGAAAAAAAAAGAGAAAATTTCATGTGATTTTTAATTTCAAATATTTCATTCAAAAGAATCTTTTTAGTTATTCTAAGGGACTTTTTACCCTCGATAGTAATGTAATATCTCATTCTTCGTTTAAATTTTTCAAAAATATTTAGTAGTTTCCTTAGGATTCGAAAAAAATAAATGCACTTAAATAGCATTTTACCAAGATTTTGCTCCTACCCCTTACATGTGTTTTTTTTATAAAAACTACAACTATAAAATCCTGCAATACTTCCATTGCAATCCTGCAATGAAATTTATTTTTAAAATGCACTACTTGCAGTTTGACTGTATTTGTTTCGCATAATTGTTAAACAAAGAGATGACAACGAAATGGTGAAGCCATTTTGTAGTCAAATAGCTGGCTGTTTTTGTTCTTCATTGTAATCAGTTGTTAATAGCTTTGCAACTAACTGCATGGACAGACAAAACGTATATTTACCCTCCAAAGAGAAGAGAACAAGCACTATGTTCGAATCTAAACATGATCCTTCCATTTGCCATTATTAGTTCGGAGCCGGGTGTTCTGTTAGCATTACGCACAACATTGGACAACTCCATTATATATTGAAATTCCATCTCCGTCGTTTATCGCTTGCAGGAAAATAGAGCAGAAAAAAATGCTTTCTGCGAAATTATTTTACAAACGAAAATATTCATTGGTTGTGAATATTTAAACAAGAATAAAAAACTGCTAAACGCCGTAAAAGTGAGTGGCGCATACAATATTCCAGCTACAAATATTTGCTAAATTTGAAGTAAAACGCGCCACAGAAGAGTAACTTTGATAGAGTTTGTATTTTGAAGCTCTTTTGTGGCGCGTTTACTTCAAATTTAGCAAATATTATGGAAACTTCTTTTAAAATAAAACTAGAATTTTATTTTCCAACAAAATGAAAATACATTTTCGCGCTACGTACCTAATATTCATATCAGCTCCTTTGTAGCTGGAATATTGTATACTCATTTTTACGGCGTTTGGCTGTTATTTATTCTTGTATTAGGAGTTTTTTAAAGTTATCTATAAATTAAATGTATGAAGTTGAATGGAATGTTTCTGGATTCCACGTTAAGCGTTATAAATGGTCGCCTTTCTAGCATTATCTCTCAAATGATCTAGTGTCCATCGAATGTATACTGGTTTTTTTTTATTCGAAATAGATTGAAAGAAGAATGTGTGTGTACTTTGTACGCACGTAAGAAGTTATACTTCTATTATATTTTATAATTTCAACGAAATAAATATACTTAACAGTTACAATACCAAAAATTAACAATAATTACCAAAAATTAACCAAAACTTAACAATACCAAAAAAAATGAATGTGAATATGAACCATCCGGGATTCGAACCCGCGATCTCTCGATCTGTGGTCCAATGCTATACCAACCGAGCTATGAAGCCCCGTGCTATTGACGTGTCGGATATAATTACACATCACGGTGACAAATAGATCAAAGTGAAGTATAAAAATAGATATTTTATTATCTTACGCCCGAGGAAGACAAATCTAAAGACACAAAAATTATAATAAATAATACATTTACTAAGAACACTATACTAAGAACATTTACTAAGAATCTATAAAGCAGCAATTAGACCTATATTGACATACACGGCGGAGACAAGACCTGACACATCTCAAACGAGACGACTACTAGAAACAACAGATATGAAAATACTCCGACGAATATCAGGGAAAAGTCTGTTGGATAGGGAGAGAAACGAAAACATAAGAAGATCATGGAATGTAGAAGACATAAATGGATGGGTGACAAAACGGAAACAGGAGTGGAACGAACACATTAGTAGAATGGCAGAGGATATGATATTACAAATAGCACGAGATAAGTCACCAAATGGACGAAGAAGTATTGGCAGACCAAGAAAAAGAAGGTGCGATAACTTAAACAATTTAGGAGGCTAATATTGAAGAAGAAATAGGCTTTAAAGCCTACATAAAAGAAGGAAGAAGAAGAAGAAGAAGATTAATAACACTAATATATTCTTTTAATGATTTATTTGCGCTGATACATACATAATTTGAAAGATTAGCAACGCGTCTGTCCCTGTCCCTGACCCTGTGTGTCTGCGCATGCGTCAGGGAATTATAAAATTTCACCCCGATCGTAAAGAAGTATAACTTAATAAAAAATAAAAAAAATAAAAGTTTCCATTGGGGTTCGAACCCGCTTATCAGGGCAGTTAGTATTGAAATTCATTCACCTTAAACTTTTACCCACGGAGACCATGTGTCATCATGTGCGAAGATCAACTAACTAAACGGATTAAACTTTTGACGGTTCTGAATTTAACCAAATTCTTTTGATTTTGAATTGAAATTATTTAGAATTGAAAGAAATATTAGAATACAGCAAAACATAGAGTAAGAAAACAATATATTAGGTGAATATTGATAGAAATTTTGATGGTAATCAAATTATGTAAATCAAAGCATTACATACTATTTTAGTAGGTTCTTTTTAAAATTTCCAAATAGGTAGATCCTACCTATGAATTTTTTTATTAGGTTACTGAAACATTTACAATTATTACGTACCTGTCGCTTTTAAAAACTATTTAAAAAGTCACTACAATATTATAAACTTGCATTTTTCTCTGCCATCACAACAATAAAAACTAATATACACAACATTAATTTGTTTATCCAAAATCTCCATATTGAACAATTATTGACAGATGCTTTTAACACCCAATCAGATCCCGTATAACGTTTATACCATACTGTCTGTGTGCGCATGCGCGCAGAATTATGAAAATTTACTCTCAATCGCGCCTAAAGAAGTATAACTTAAAAAAAAATATTGGGATGGCCGGTAAATGAACTCGGATTGTCCTATCAATTTAGCGTCGTAACCACTACAACTACATAAACCATTTCGGCGATAATGGTTAAATGGATTATACCTTTGGAACTCGATAACTTCTGAACGGCTTAACCGATTTTTACCATTAAACATGAGTTTAAAACGTATTGACAAGTAGTATCTGATGCATCCAAGGTCAAGTATGGTAACTGAACGTACTACAGGAATTATTGAGCTTGAAAAACCGTTTTCCCATAAGAAATAGATTTGATCATACTTATGAAGCCTATAACTTAAAATTCGAATTTTCCCAGATATGTGGTATACACCGTTAGATGCGTCTAGAGTCCCGCTACAAACGCTCAGTTATTGGCGTAATTCGTAGGTTGAAATTTTGAGTAATTGTCGAAAAACCAAAATTTTCAAAGTTTAGTTACAGCTTTCCTCTTTGTAGAATTTCTAAAAATTTGCCGGTCAACGTGGATATCTGGAACATGATTATGCTCCACCGATGCTTTTTCAAGAATAACGTAATTTTCATCACCTTCCTTTGTGTACACTTTTTGTTGACACCCTTTTTTGATGCATCGCCATCTAACTTTTCCATCTTTGGAGACATGGGCCTTTGAATATTTATATTCATTAATTATTAATAAAAGTTCTCCCCTTAGACTAAACATAGTCGTTGGATTCGCCATTTAAAAGTTAAACACAACGGACAAAACCGGACACTACAGGGTGTCCCAGACTAATTTACCCACGCTATATCTCTTAAACGAATAGAGATTTTGGAATGGGACAAAAGGTGATATATTCTACTTGTAATACACTTCAATATGGCGTACAAAAAAATCATCCCCTAAGTAATCATCCCTTAGTTACAACCCCTAACTTTAATTTTTTTAATAGCACCCTGTATATTTTTTTATAATTTTGAATGTGGTCTTTTATCGTCTATTCAACACATTTTTTAAAAATAAAATCGGTTCGTAAATAACCTAGAAACTATCAAGTTTATTTTTGTTACATTTTGTGTCCCAGACTAATTTATCCAGGCTATATTTCTTAAACGAATAGAGATTTTCGAATGGCACAAAAACTGATCTATTCCATTTGTAATACAGTTTTATATGGCGTAGAAAAAATTCATTCCTTAAATATTCATCCCTAACTTACAGGGTACTATTTAAAAAAAAAATAAAGTTAGAGGTTGTAACTAAGGGATGAATATTTAGGGGATATTTTTTTACGCCATATTAAAGTGTATTACAAATGTAATAGATCAGTTTTTGTCCCATTCGAAAATCTATATTCGTTTATGAAATATAGCCTTGATAAATTAGTCTGGGACACATAATTAACAAAACTAAACTGATATTTTCTTGGTTATTTACGAACCGATGTTATTTTCAAAAAATGTGTTGAATAGACGATAGAAGACCACATCCAATACTATAAAAAATATACAGGGTGCTATTAAAAAAATTAAAGTTAGGGGTTGTAACTAAGGGATGAATATTTAGGGGATGATTTTTTTCTACGCCATATTAAAGTGTATTACAAGTAGAAAATCTCTATTCGTTTAAGAGATATAGCGTGGATAAATTAATCTGGGACACCCTGTATACCGTAATACTTGCAACTGAAGTGAATAACTGAAAATATTTATATACTTACTTTCAAGTATAATCAAATTTGAAATTTCCGGTCATTAAGACTTAATCCCCAACTTTCTCGGCGATGGGGCAGCAGGTACTTGGGATTAATGGGCCCAAGTAGTTCATGGGTCAGTTAGATAACGCCGATATAAACACTGTTTTTATATTCTAATTACTCTACACGTCCCTATTTTAAAATGATAAAAATAAAAGAGGTCGCATAAGCTAATATTTAAATTATAACCCCTAAAAAGGAACTGCATACTGCATTTGTTTTGTTCGGAATAGTATTGTGTGTCGTGCTAGAAATGCACAAACTTGGAATAAGTCTCGCAGTTCCGATGGTTGACTCCAAATTGGTCTGTCGGTGTAAACAAATATACATTATACGGCGGGATATATAAGTTAATTCTGAATTCAACACGCTCAACGAATAATGCATTGTCTCTTTGTCTTTTAATATCGGTTTCATGAGTTTGTTGAACTATTAGATAGTGGATGAACTCCCCTAAGAGTGTTTTTTTATAATTTCAGTATTTTAATTTAAGTTGGATAATTGAGAATGTTCGATAAAGTACGACATGAACAATTAATGAATGTCCTGAAATTAAAGAAGATAGACTACAATGACCTCAGGATCATATCTAATTTATACTATAAGCAGCGAGCAAGAGTACGTGTTAACGAACAGTTGTCAGAGGAAATTGAAATTAGACGTGGGGTGAGACAGGGATGCGTATTGTCTCCCGTTCTCTTTAATGCCTACTCGGAAGAGATCCTAAAACAATATTCCATTCTTTCACGGTTTTTGCTCTAAATTTTAAAGAACCGCTTGGATTGACATGAAATTTGGCATACGTATAGCTTACATGTCAAAGAAAAAAAGTGATATTGTGCCGATGTGTGCTTTTGCCCTGGGGGTGACTTTCACCCCCTCTCGTGGGTGAAAAAATATATGTCTAAAATAAGTCCGGAAATGGATAAACTGACTAATTTTAAGTAACTTTTGTTCTATAGAGCTTTTTCGCTAAGTCAACACTATTCGAGTTATTTGCGAGTGAATATGTCCATTTTTCAACAAAATAACCACATTTTTAGACGGTTTGTCGCAAATAACTCAAAAAGTAAGTATTTTGTCGAAAAAAACGTTCTTAGCAAAAATATAGCGTATAAAAAAGTAAAAAAAATGGTGTACGCGTTAGGTCTCTGGATCTCGTAGAACCAGAGTTATAGCCAATGAAAAATAGATTCATATTCACCAAATTTCAAATAGTATAAATCGACGTGAAATATCCAAAAAATTAAGCACTTTTTGGGGAAAACCCATTTAAACTTTTTTAAAGTGTTTAAAAAAAGCTTTATTTCTGTTTTTACAAAACGTTTCTAGCATTAAATTTAAGCAAGTTACGCTCAAAATCAAGTTGGTCCCTTTTGTTTTTGCAAAAAAAATCGGGAAGACCACCCTCTAATTAGCAGCTTAAATGAGATTAATCGTTACCGCTCCACAAATTATATTTTACTTATGTTGTGTTTATATGATCTGTAAGTTTCATCGGTTCAAAGTGCTTATTTTTGAAAAAATTTGGTTTCAAAGTAAAATTTTTAAAAATTTAAATTTTGAAAAATATGCTTTTTTTCAAAATAACTTAAAAATTGTTAGAGATACCAAAAATCTCGAAAAACAAAAAAAGTCAGATTTGCTTTTCTGAATATCATGTATTTTTTGTTTTTCTGTTAGACAAAAATTGATTAAGATTTGGTGTTTGTAAATTTGCATACATTCGTAATCAGTGACTCGTTCAACCCTTTTTAACTACAGCCCTTTCAATAATAAGGACTTTGAACCGATGAAACTTACAGATCATATAAACAATATATACACGAGTCAAGAAACTTGTGAAGTCGTAACGATTAAGTTCATTTAAGATAATAATTAGGGGGTGATTTTCTCGATTTTTTTACCAAAAAGGGACTAACTTTATTTTGAGCGTAACTTGTTTAATTTTGATGCTAGAAATTTTTTTTATAAAACAAAAATGAAGCTTTTCTTAAACACTTTAAATAAGTTGTAATGAGTTTTCCCCGAAATGTGCTTCATTTTTGGTTATTTCACGTTAAAGTATTCCATTTGGAATTTGACGAATATGAACCTATTTTTCATTAGCAATAACTCTGCTTCTACCAGGTGTAGAGACGTGATATATACACCATTTTTTTTTAAATTTTTTACAGGCTATATTTTTGCTAGGAATGTCTTTTCGACAAAATACTTACTATTTGAGTTATTTGCGAAAAACCGTCTAAAAGCGTGGTTATTTTGTTGAAAAAATGAACATATTCATTGCCAAATAACTCGAAAAGTATTGACTTAGTGAAAAAACTCTATAGAACAAAAGTTACTTAAAATTAGCCAGTTTATCCATTTCCTGACTTTCTTTGGACGAATATTTTTTCACCCCAAAACCACCCCCAGGGCAAAAGCACATATCGGCACAATATCACTTTTTTTCTTTGACTTGTTAGCTATGTGTATGCCAAATTTCATGTCAATCCAAGCGGTTCTTTAAAATTTAGAGGTTTTGCAATATTTTACCGTTAAAGAACGGACTACAAGCTCTTGAGGGTGAAACAGCTGGAATAAAGGTGAACGGAGTTCTTATTAACAATATTAGATATGCGGATGACACTGTCGTCTTAGCCGAAAATATTGAAGATCTTCAGATACTGGTTAACAGAATAGCGACATATAGCCAAGAATACGGTTTAACAATGAACATCAAGAAGACAAAATTTATGAGAATATCTAAAACTCAAAGAAATAACGAGAATCTCCTCATAAACGGAACCGACGTCGAACAAGTAGACCAATATGCATATCTTGGAACAATGATCAACTCCACAAATGATTACTTCCAGGAGATTAAAATTAGAATAGAAAAGGCTAGAGCAAATTTTGACAAAATGAGAAAAGTGTTCTGCACAAGAGATCTAAGGTTAGAGCTACGAATAAGGTTGGCTAGGTACTACGTTTTCTCGACTCTGTTGACTAACAGCACATTTTGATTTCTGGATTGAAACATTTAATTAAGTGTCATAAAGTTTTATGTTTGATTAGAAGAGGTTTTTGCAATCTCAATATCGTTAGTCTGCGTTTTTAATTTCTTCTTTAAGATTTTATTTGGCCCAATGAAGAAAAAAAAACATCAAAGACAATTTTTGGTGGACAAACGTCCACCATTTTATGTGATTTTAGAAAATTGCGGAACGTATCCCTACTTTTTCAACGCAAGTAAAGTCTTTTTTTATGCAATTTTTTTTATATGCGCTTTTCTGTGGAACGTAGCCACCGCATAAAATGAGACCTTACTGTAATTATATTGAAGATTCGAGTTTAATAATTCTTATAATAATTAATGAATTTAGAAAACTGATGAATTGCGAAGTAAGAGGACTTTTGAAAGGAAAAACGTCGTCATATTTATCAAGTCACAGAGACTCAGATGGTTGGAACAGAGAAAGGAGAAACTCAGAAGCTGTTATTAAGAAAATTACCAAATGAATACTAGTCTCAGGCAGACCACGAGGAAGAGCCAAAACCAAATGGGAGAGACAGATAGTTGAGGACCTTAACAAGATTAGAGTTAGAAAATGGGTAACCATTAGCAAAAGCAAGAACGAATGGGGAAATATTGTAGAAGATGCCAGGTCACACAACCAATAATTGAGGGGCTTGGAAGTAAAAGGGTTTAAGTGCACTTTTTTTAAATTCTGACCTAAATACAGATTCGCATACCTAAATGGTATAATAACTTGGTGGTAAATTGATCTAAGCATATTTCGCCCTACAGGCGCCATCTATCGCCATTACATTTTGTTCAATGAAAACAATTGCAGTTTGCTTTGGTAGTAAACAGGTTTATCCGTGCTCTTGAACCGTTTTGCCACAAAACTATTTTTAATATTCTGTAAAAACAAATAATAAGAAACGGGTTTAAGTGCGTTGAACCATTTTACCACAAAACTATTTTTAGTATTTTGTAATGTGTAAACACATGTTAGTACAGGATTAATTTCAAGTAAATAAATATTAGATTTGTGACCAATTTTGAAGACTAATTAAGTATTATGCAACGTGCCAGTTGTAGTTACACTGTGGATAACAGCTGGAACAAAAATGATTAGTAATATGTAGTTAACATCTGCACTTGAACCGTTTTACCAGTAACATTTATCAACACCATGTACCGATTCAAGTACATTTTTTTAATAATTGAAAAAAAAGGAAGGATATAGTATGGGTAATTATATACCCTTATGTTTTTATCACTTTATAGTACATTGTACACTAGACAAATTTTAGTTTACTGACTCCTAGAATTTATAAAACTCAAACAACTTTGAATAGTCGAGGAAATGAAGCTGAAAAAATGACAAAACCTCGCAATTTTTTCGCCCAGCATCGATTTGTACAAAAATTTGGGATTAGGCTCATTACACCCTCTAGTTTATTTTCTATATTGAGCCGTTGTACGCTTTTGGTTTTGTAAGGGTGAAAACTACCCCTAGTTGTAAAAAATTATAAAATAACATTTAAAACTTTAATATTGTCAACATTTGGTTCTTATTAGTTACATATTGGGTGGAATGCATAAAACGTAGTACCTGCTAATGCTTCAAGTACGTACTACATTTTTGAAGATTTTACTTCACTTACAAAGCATTTACTTTCCTCCGTAGCACCTGCTACTATTTACCAGATACATAGAAGAATGTACTACGCTTTTGAAGTATTTACTAGTTTAGTAGTATTTGCTTCAGTTTAAGTGAAGTTGGTGGATGGACGACTTCGGCGTAGGTATTTTTTTGTTACAATATAGCAGTATTTATGAATGTCTGTCATAAAAAAATCTACAAACTAGGAAGAAGATTCTTTATTTTTGGGGTCATTCTTTTATCAAATAAAATTTAATAATACTCAAGAAGAACAAATAACAATTGTTCATTTTGTAACCCTCGCGTAACTCTTTTGTCGCTTCGGAATGTGAGTCACTCATTTTTACTCATGTACAATAAAATTCTAATAATTTGGTACGTAAAAATGTGATTTCACAAATCACAAACACATGGAAAACTAGTTCACGATTGGTGTAATGCAGACACGGCTGGCGCTACGCTTTGTAGTAGATACTTCAGGTCAGTAGTAGGTACTTCTGTTTTGTAGTATGTTCCTCTCAACAAAAGCACCTACTTTTATGTAAAAGAAAATGCTACAAAGTAGATACTATTTGCTGAAGCAGTAGCATCTACTACGTTTTATGCATTCCACCCAATGACTGTTTTATGCTTTAAGATATACTATCATAATATTTCAACCCTTAAAACCACCCTTGTTGGAGCTATATATAAAAAATTTACTTATCCTAAAAGAATAATTTCGGCTTGCATCGATTTACATAAAAATTTGGGATTAGGATCATCCACCCTGTACTTCATATTCTTTATCATGCTTAAGGACGTTGATTATTTTTAAGGGTGTAAACAACCCCTTATTGTTAAAAATTATATAAAAACATTGTATACATTAATATGGGTAAAATTTGAGTTTGATTGGTTAAATAATGATTGTTTATACTTTAGTATATAATATCATAATATTTCAACCCTTAAAAACCACCCTTAATAACATTACAGTTTTTATAAGTAGATATTTTAATAGGTCTATACAGAAAAAAGAAGTAGAATTAGAGAATTACAAAAACATTTATTTACACAAAAATACGAATTTACAAATATGTACAAATACAAATAGTTTTTTAGTCATCTTCCAGTATACGAACCGGTTCTGTTGTATTATACATACATTGAAAATTTTCCATAAGCGGACTATCCGAACTATTCGAAAAAAAAATTCGTTTTATAAACATAGCTACTTCATTTTTAGCGGTGAAAATATTTTTCAAAAATGACTTTGTAGGATTTTTGAAGAATTATAAGACTGTGTAAACTAAATTCCGTAAGATCCCTAAGTTTTTAATTAGGGTGGGTATAAAGGACTCGAATAAGGGGGTGTTTGCTCGTAAATAGAGGTTTTAAACAGCTATATCTCGCTAACTGTTCACTGTAATGAAAATCTATGGAAAAGAGAATTTTAGTTATTAAAGAAGCTACAATTTGGTAATCAATCATTTTTTTCGTATCTCCAGTATTTTCGGAGATATTTTGAAGTAAAAGGTGAAAAATGGGAAATTCCAAAAAATTAATTTTTCTTTAAACTCCAATTTTTCTAAAATTAGGTCCTTTAAATAGGTCAAACTTCTTTGGTGTATTGATAATACAAATATAAAAGGAATTAAAGAAAGATGAAGACCATTTTGTAGTTACAAGGGTAGTTAGGGGGTTGTTTTCACTGATTTTTTCATAGAGAAAAGCACGTACCGACCTTTTTTTGATCGTAAGTCGCTTACTTTTCAGACTAGAAACTTTTTATTATTTTTTTTTTGAAAGGTCTAACTGTATACTTGAAAAAAGATTAAGTTTTCTTCGAAAAATGCAAAGTTTTTCCGTTATTTTACTTTGAATATTTCAAATTATGCATTTGACGAAAAATGTATCTCGGTTTGTGTTGGTCTTAGCGATATTACAGAAAATAATTTGATTTGTGATACTAAAAGATACAATTTTGATACCTACAGTTTTTTTGATTAAATGCATATTTTTCGAGGTATTCTCAAAAAACCCTCTAAAAGAGTCGATTTTTTCATCGAAAAACTGTTACTTTTAAGCGTGAATAACTCGAAAAATAATAGTTTTACGAAGAAAATGTAAAAAACATTTTTTTCTTATAATCACTTTTTACATCGATTTACATAGTTAAAATGTAATAAAAAATTCCTGCCCCTGAGATGGGGTGGCAACCACCCCCAAGGTTTTAGCGTACAGTGGCATGATATAGAAAATGATCCTTGGTCTATTCCCTACCTACTGTGAAAATTTCAAGTAAATCCATGCTGGACGAAAAAATTGCGAGCCAAAATGCTTCATTTCCTCGACTAGAAGCTGATTATCTCAGAACTACCAAAACTGCACTTAAACCCTTTTACGGCTGGCCCCCTCAATTGTAAAACCAAAATGTTAATTCGGATTGATTCACCGCGACAAATGAATCAGAAGAGCTCAAAGAGTGCGGCAATCACTCCTTTAGGAGTGTACATAGATGCCATGATGATGATGATACCTTGTATAAAGGATTTTAATTATTTTTGTGATTAATTGTACACAGTCGATAAAAAGAAAGAGTATAAATGTCTTTTAAATATATTAAATTTTACTTTTCCATGAAACTTTAGTTTTTCAATATCTAATCATGAAAAGTTCAAGTGTCTTCAACAGAATATTAACTTTCAGATTTGTAATAGTTTTGGGATTAATTATTGTATTGGAGATTCGAATTTAATAATTCTTATCCACCTTACCGTTACCGTCCAGTCCGTCTGCTGCTACTCCTATTGTGATAAAAGTATAAATTGGCAAACTTTATTTTTCATCTACGAAGAAGAAAAGTAGTTTTCATAAGTTCGCAGCGTCGAAAGGAAAGCGGATTGCGGCAAAAATTGAAACCTTGCGTTTTAAAGCGTAACTGGAACAATATGCTCAACGACATCTTTTATTATGAAAAGAGATTCATAAAGTGCTATCTGTATTCATGAAGTTAATTAAAACGTCAACTTCTGGTTATGGAAGTTCGGCCGGCGTGAAAACATTTAATATTTCGCCACTGGCATTCGTTTTTGTAAAATGTTTCGACTAAGGACGCTAGGGCCTTTGTGCACAATACTAATTTATTGCCCTATTTACGGCGTTCCTACATAAATACTTTGAATCGCTGTTGAAGAATCTTGATCAACAGATGTAACCATTCAATTATTTGGCACGAAACAAAATTTTCAAATTAAGCACAGTTTTCAATACCGCTCAATAAACTCGGGGTGACCCGCTTTAGAGAATTATCTCAAACAACTGGGAGATTATCTCAAAGAAATAACTATTATATACTGTTTATTTGTATTTTACTTGATCTTGATACTTGATCTTGGAAGTTATATTAACTTCCTCTTTTTCCATTTTCAGGGGAATCTATTCTAATATGTATTCTTCTTGACCATCTGTATCGGTATCCTCGTTATGTAGTTTTTTCTCTTAATGAAAATCTATAGAAACTATAAAAAAATTATTTGACAGACATAATATGACAGGTCCAGCATAATGGACATCAGGACTTAGCTTTCATATCATTTAAGTATGAAACTGAAAAAACACTCTCGTTTACACATATACATTTTGCATTTTGTACAAAAGAATTTTGTCTTCTTAGTGCATCCAAGAGGTTTAGGCAACGCGGTAAGAATTTCTATTGCTGACAGAGCATATTGGCAAATGGTCATTGCTGGTTTTTTTTACATCTATAGGCGGTAACTGGACAACTGTAGATCTTTTTACAGGAATTATGGGCACTTCATCTTCCATCACCGGTTCTCTTGAAATAAACACACTAGCTTGTCTCCCACTTGCAGGCTTACCACCTAGAGCTAAGTGACCTTCCAACATACAGCTTAAATTCCTGTAAATCCATTTCCTTTGATCATTATCGCTATCTTCACTGACGGAAAAATCGTTATGTCAAAATAGCCTCCAATGCACGTTCTATCAATATCGTTTTACTATCTCTAACTAAACTTAAAAAACGTGAGTATGGTAACATATTTTGCTAACTAAGTCCCAATGTCCAAAATGCTGTACAAACAGTTTAGCGGACCCTAACGTGTTCAGTTGTAAATATTTTCAAATATATTGTTATGCTCTCTAGTTTCTCTCTGTTAAGAGATTGATCAGCATCTTATTAATTCGGTTAATTAATTAATTATTTTAATTACTACTCATGGAAACAAAACCAGGGCTAAT